>NC_073629.1:75893300-76518300 GCF_029407905.1 Bubalus kerabau
CAGATGCAGGTAAAAAAGTATAAATTAGATATTCTGAAGAACAATATGTGTGATATTACAGAATGAATAAAATAAATAGTCAATCCCTTTCTTTCTCAGAAATAAACATCCTGGAAAATAAACGACTCTCAATGTCTTTAATCCAGCTTCCCAGGTGGTGCTAATGGTAAAGAATCTGTCTGCCAATGCAGGAGAAACAAGAGATGCAGATTGGATCCCTGGGTCAGGAAGATCCCTTGGAGAAGAGAATGGCAACGCACTCCAGTATTCTTGCCTGTAAAATCCCATGGACAGAGAAGCATGGCAGGCTATAGTACATGGGGCTACAGAGTTGGACATGCCTGAGCAAATGAGTAAATGTCTTTAATCATCACACATGGGGAATACAATAAATTACTCAAATCTAACAATTTAACCGACTCATGGACATGTGTTTGGGTAAACTCTGGGAGTTGGTGATGGACAGGGAGGCCTGGCGTGCTGCGGTTCATGGGGTCGCAAAGAGTTGGACACGACTGAGCGACTGAACTGAACTGAACTGAACAATTTAACCCAAAGGGTTAAAGATTTCAGAAATGTCTTGAAAAGTTGATATGATGATATATGTAAATGATGGGTATATCTTGTTTAGAAGAAGCGGTTCTAAAAGAAAAAAAGAGACTGCTCTATGTCAGTATGGATATTTTAAGTGGATAGTTGAAGCAAACTGAAGAACATTTGAGAGAAGACAAAAATAGAAATTATATTACCTTAGAAAATATCCTATTAACCTTCAGATTATGTGAAATATATATGAATGATGCTTTTCTAATGAATTATCGCAGCTGGCACCAAGAGAAAAATAGGAGTAATGATAGAAAAGCTATTGAGATATTTTGGACACATAATTCTGCTCAATCAAAATTCTTCTATTTAAAATTCTTTGTTATTTTCTTCAGAACATAAAAGCAATGTCTAGATCTTATACAAAATTTGGAAAATATAGAAAAGTATAATAGAAAAATAAAACTCACCATATTTCTATCATCCAGAAATAAAATACTACTAACATAGAGGAGTATTTTCTATCATTCATTTAAGGTTGCAATTCTGAATACACACATACAGACAAATACACAAGCACACACATACAACATACATATATATTACTAAGATTAAGTACATTGCTTTGTGTCATGCTTTTTCACTTAGCATTATACTATAAATACTTTCTTACATCATAAAACAGTCCTAAAAGTATACTATTTGAAGACTGTGAAATATTGTTGTGAGTAGGTCTACCAATTTATTTGACCAATCTTCTTATCCTAGAAATTTATATAGTTTGCTATTTTCCCAAATTATAACTAATACCTTGATAAACAACCTCAAATATAAGTTCTTCTGCATTTACTAGGTGAAATGAATCTGAACACTTGTATTATTTTTGATAAATACTGCCTAATTGCTCAATTATGTGTGCCAATTGATACTGTCCAGAGTATTACACCTGGATATGCATTTCCTTGCACCATTGCCAGTAGATGTCATCATTTTATTCACAACCTTTGTCAGTTTGAGAGATAGTGTTTAATTTGAAGTGCTTCTAATCTCTTCCTTTATTTGTTCCTCCTTTGCTTATAAAATCAGTTTGCTGAATGTACTTGACTCAATAATTATAAATTGTTATTGTTCAACATGCTCAGTCGTGTCTGACTCTTTTTGACTATATGGATTGAAGCATGCGAGGCTTCCCTGTCCTTCACTATCTCCTGGAGTTTGCACAAACTCATTTCCATTGAGTCTTTGATACCATCCAACCATCTTGCCATCTGTCGCCCCTTCTCTGCCTGCCTTCAATCTTTCCCAGGATAAGGGTCCTCAGTTCAGTGCAGTTCAGTTGCTCAGTCATGTCCAACTCTTTGCGACCCCATGGACTGCAGCACGCCACACTTTCCTGTCCATCACCAACTCCTGGAGCTTACTCAAACTCATGTCCATCGAGATGCTGATTCCATCCAACCATCTCACCCTCTGTCATCCCCTTCTTCTCCCGCCTTCAATCTTTCCCAGCATCAGGGCCTTTTACAAAAAGTCAGTTCTTCTCATCAAGTGGCCAAAGTATTGGAGTTTCAGCTTCAGCATCAGTCCTTCCAATGAACACTCAGGACTGATCTCCTTTAGGATGGACTGGTTGGATCTCCTTTCAGTCCAAGGGACTCTCACGAGTCTTCTCCAACACCACAGTTCAAAAACATCAATTCTTGGGCACTCAGCTTTCTTTATAGTCCAAATCTCACATACATACATGATTACTGGAAAAACCATAGCTTTGACTAGATGGACCTTTGTTGGCAAATTAACATCTCTGCTTTTTAATATGCTCTCTAGGTTGGTCATAGCTTTTCATCCACGGATCAAGCATCTTTTAATTTCATGGCTGTAGTCACCAGCTGCAGGAACTTTGGAGCCCCTAAAACAAAGTCTCTCACTGTTTCCATTATTTCCCCATCTATTTGCCATGATGTGATGGGACCAGATGCCATGATCTTAGTTTTCTGAATGCTGAGTTTTAAGCTAGCTTTTTCACTCTTCTCTTTCACTTTCATCAAGAGGCTCTTTAGTTCTTCTTCATTTTCTGCTATAAGGTTGTTCTCATCTGCGTATTCTTGATTCCAGTTTGTGCTTCTTCCAGACCAGCATTTTGCATGATGTTCTCTGCATATAAGTTAAATAAGTAGGGTGACAGTATACAGCCTTGACATATTCCTTTCCCAATTGGGAACCAGTCTTTTGTTCCATGTGCAGTTCTGACTGTTGCTTCTTGATCTCAATACAAATTTCTCAGGAGGCAGGTCAGGTGGTCTGGTATTCCCATCTCTTTCAGAATTTTACACAGTATGTTGTGATCCACACAGTCAAAGGCTTTGGTGGAGTTAATGAAGTAGAAGTAGATGTTTTTCTGGAACTCTCTTGCTTTTTCGATGATCCAAGGGATGTTGGTAAGTTGATCTCTGGTTGTTCTGCCTTTTCTACAACCAGCTTGAACATCTGGAAGTTCACGGTTCATGTACTATTGAAGCCTGGCTTGGAGAATTTTGAGTGTTACTTTGCTGGCATGTGAGATGAGTGCAGCTGAGCAGTAGTTTGAAAATTCTTTGGCATTGGAATGAAAAGTGACTTTTTCCAGTCCTGTGGCCACTGCTGAGTTTTCCAAATTTCCTAGCATATTGAGTGCAGCACTTTAACAGCATCATCTTTAGGATGTGAAATAGCTCAGCTGGAATTACATCACCTGCACTAGCCTTGTTCATAATGATGCTTCCTAGGGCCTTGTTGACTTTGCATTCCAGGATGTCTGGCTCCAGGTGAGAGATCACATGATCATGGTTATCTTGGTTATGAAGATCTTTTTTGTATCATTCTTCTCAGTATTGTTGCCACCTCTTTTTAATATCTTCTACTTCTTTTAGATCCATATCATTTCTGTCTTTATTGTGTCCATCTTTGCATGAAATGTTGCTTTGGTATCTCTAATTTTCTTGAAGAGATCTCTAGTCTTTCCCATTCTATTGTTTTCCTCTATTTCTTTCAACTGATCATTGAGGACAGCTTTCTTATCTCTCCTTGCTATTCTTTGGAACTCTGCATTCAAGTGGGAATATCTTTCCTTTTCTCCTGTGCCCTTAGCTTCTCTTCTTTTCTCAGCTATTTGTAAGGCCTCCTCAGACAGCCTTTTCACATTTCTTTTTCTTGGGGATGGTCTTGATCTCTGTCTCCTGTACAATGTCACAAACCTCCTTCCATACTTCTTCAGGCACTCCATCTATCAGATCTAATCCCTTGAATCTGTTTGTCACTTCCACTGTATAATCATAAGGGATTTGATTTAGGTCATACATGAATGGTCTTATGGTTTTCCCCACTTTCTTCAATTTAAGTCTGAATTTGGCAGTAAGGAGTTCATAATCTGAGCTACTGTCAGCTTCCCATCTTGTTTTTACGGATTGTATAGAGCTTCTCCATCTTTGGCTGCAAAGAATATAATAAGTCTGATTTCGGTATTGACCATCTGGTGATGTCCATGTGTAGAGTCTTCTCTTGTGTTGTTGGAAGAGGGTGTTTGCTATGACCAGTGTATTCTCTTGACAAAACTCTGTTAATCTTTGCCCTGCTTTATTTTGTACTCCAAGGCCAAATTTTCCTGTTACTCCAGGTATTTCTTGACTTCCTACTTTTTCATCCCAGTCCCCTACAATGAAAGGGACATCTTTTTGAGTGTTAGTTCTAGAAGTCTTGTAGGTCCTCATAGAACCATTCAACTTCAACTTCTTCAGCATTACTGGTTGGGGCATAAATTTGGATTACTGTGATATTGAATGGTTTGCCACTCAATATATATAGTGGATATAATGGTCATGAGTTAAATTCACCCATTCCAGTACATTTTAGTTCACTGATTCCTAAAATGCTGATGTTCACTCTTGCCATCTCCTGTTTGACCACTTTCAATTTGCCTTGAGTCGTGGACCTAACATTCCAGATTCCTATGCAATATTCCTCTTTACAGCATTGGACTTTACTTCCATCACCAGTCACATCCACAACTGAATGTTGTTTTTGCTTTGGCTTCATCTTTTCATTCTTTCTGGGGTTATTTCTTCACTGCTCTCCAGTAGCACATTGGGCACCTACCGACCTAGAGAGTTCATCTTTCAGTGTCCTATCTTTTTGCCTTTTCATACTGTTCATAGAGTTCTCAAGGCAAAAATACTGAAGTGGCTTACCATTCCCTTCTCCAGTGGACCACGTTTTGTCAGAACTCTCCACCATGCCCGTTTGTCTTTGTTGGCCAGCCCTACATGGCATGGCTCATAGTTTCATTGAGTTAGACAAGGCTGTGGTCCATGTGATCAGTTTGATTAGTTTTCTGTGATTGTGGTTTTCATTCTGATAAAGATAAAAAGTTTATAGAAGCTTCCTGATGGAAGAGACTGACTGAGGGGGAAAGTGGGTCTTGTTCTGATGTGTGGGGCCATGATCAGTAAATCTTTAATCCAATTTTCTGTTGATGGGCAGGGCTGTGTGCCTCCCCGTTGTTTGACCTGAAGCCAAATTATGATGGAGGTAATGAAGATAATGGTGACCTCCTTGAAAAGGTCCCTTGCAGGTACTGCCACACTCAGTGCCCCCAACCATGAAGCAGGCCACCACTAACCTACACCTCTTCCTGAGACTCCTGGACACTCACAGGCAAGTCTGGGTCAGTCTCTTGTGGCGTACTTCTCCTTTCTCCTGGGTCCTGGTGCACACAAGGTTTTGTTTGTGCCCTCCAAGAGTCTGTTTCCCCATTCCTGTGCAAGTTCTGGCAGCTCTATGGTGGGGTTAAAGGTGACCTCCTCCAAGAAGGCGTATGCCATACCCAGGTCTGCTGCACCCAAAGCCCCTGCCCCTGTGGCAAGCAACTGCTGACCCATATCTCCACAGGAGACACTCAAACACTCAAAGGCAGGTTTGGCTCAGTCTCTGTGGGGCCTCCTGGTGTGCACAAAGTTTTGTTTGAGCCCTCCAAGTGTCTCTGGCAGGTATGGGGTTTGATTCTAGGTCAGGGAACTAGCTCTTCACATCAGGTGGCCAAGTATAGGAGCTTCAGCTTCAACATCAGTTTACAATGAATATTCAGGATTAATATGCCTTTAGGATTGACTGGTTTGATCTCCTTGCTGTCCAAGGGACTTTCAAGAGTCTTCTCCAGCATTATAAAAAGAAAACTCTTTATTTTTTATCAGTCATTGCTTTTAAATATCATCTTTGGGAATACTTTTCTCTCCTCCTGGACAAAAAGTTTTGTCAATCCCATACCTTTCTAAATTTTCAGTTCTAAGAGGAGTCTCATTTAGATAATTAGATTTTTTCTTGGGTAAAATTCTAATATAGTGTGTGAATAATCCAAATATTTTTGGAAATTTTCTATTGGCCATGGTTTTTATGCAGATGGGTCCATTATAAAAGAACCAGGTAGTGATTATATAAAGGGTACATCTTTATATGTGAAAATTTAATAGAACTTAATCTTTCACTTGGTTGTGTGTTTACATGAATAAATGAGGGAAATATTTCTAAGATTTTGTTCTCCTTTGTCACTAACAGACTCTTTCAAATGGAAATGCCTCGATGGCTCTTCTGTTAACTGACCTTGAAATCTAAATATTCTAAGCCTTAGGTCAAGGATATTTATGTTTCTTACTGACACAGGATGTCACAGACCAAAAAATTCTTTTACTAATATAAATTTAATATTTTACTTTGTTTGCAAACCCAGTTAGAGCTCAGTCCACCTCTAACAATTATTGTGAGATTAACATATGAATGCTGTCAGAACAAATCTTCTTTCTAATTCACATTTTCTAGATGTTCATACAACAAAACAAGGTACAGAAATGAACATCAATGGAAACAAAATGCACCTGGTTTCTCTTTTATTTATTTTTTATTTTTTTTATTTTTAAACTTTACATAATTGTATTAGTTTTGCCAAATATCAAAATGAATCTCATTAAGTAGCAACAACTGTCTTCCTAGATTGGCTCTGAACCCAGGGCTAAATCTAATCTGAAAGAGAAAAGTAACATAATTTCATCATTCTCCTCGGCCTTAGGCTTAGGTTTTAAAGATAGTAGAAAATAATTCATTAAAAGAGTTTATAAGCATTGTGCCAGTGTGTTTGTATGAGTGTATGGGGTTTGAGAGCAAGCTGTGTCAAAATAGGGGAAAAGATGAACACTTTGAGATAAATGAGTATGCTGCTGCTGCTGCTGCTGCTAAGTCATGTCAGTTGTGTCCAACTCTGTGAGACCCCATAGACGGAAGCTCACCAGGCTCCTCTGTCCCTGGAATTCTCCAGGCAAGAACACTGGAGTGGGTTGCCATTTCCTTCTCCGATGCATGAAAGTGAAAAGTGAAAGTGAAGTCGCTCAGTCGTGTCCGACTCTTGGCGACCCCGTGGACTGTAGCCTACCAGGCCCCTCTGTCCATGGGATTTCCCAGGCAGGAGTACTGGAGTGGGGTGCCATTGCCTTCTCCGATAAGTGAGTATACTAAATAATTAATCTTTTTGGCTTTTTAGAATAGGCATTTCATTTATAGTGCAAAAATACTTTGAGCCACAATAAGGGAATATATGAATACATATTTAGGATAATTAATTTTTTATTCCTGTCTCAGAGTTATCAGCATTGATGGTGTACTTTGCAAAGATTATATTAGATATAACTGGGTAGAGTATAGAAACTAAATGGAATTTTACCATATTTTTTAGGACATTTTCCACTTAGAGTACATATGTTCAATCATACAACCAAGATATCAGAGTAAGAGACAAAATATTTTTTTGTCCTTGTTAAAAGTTTATACTTCAGATGAATCTCACAGATTGTTTTCCCCAGTGAATTTCTCCCCTGTACAGATTCTATTGTTGACTACTACCCTCTGCTGCTATTGCTGCTGCTGCTGCTGTTTAGTCACCAAGTCATGTCTGACTCTTTGCAACCCCATGGACTGTTGCTGGCCAGGCTCCTCTGTCCGTGGAATTTTCCAGACAAGAATGCTGGGGTGTGTTGCCATTTCCTTCTCTAGCGGATCTTCGTTATACAGGATCAAAACCACTTCTCTGTGTCTCCTGAATTGGCAGGTGGATTCTTTACCCCTGTGTTACCTGGGAAGCCCCCAATGGTTAACACATGCTCTTATTAAATTTTATCTTCCAAATCAGACCTTAATGTGCTGTCATCTTTCAGTTAATGGGTCAACCGTCTCCAGTTTCCTAAGCTACACCTTTGGAACCATCCTTCATGCTACATTTTTCTATTGTTATACATTTTCAATATCACAGATGAGTCAGAACTTTCAAAGTCACCCCCCATTCCCAGTAACTATTGCTGGAATGTTAGATGCTTTTGCCTTTACTTCCTCTGACTTCTTAAATAATTTCTAGTTGACTCCACATAGCCTACCCTGTAAATGCTGTCCTGCTATTCCACCTAACACACATCCACAATGCCTCTGCATACTGCCATGCTTTTGCAAATGTGTTTCTCTGCCAGTAATGGTCTTCACTCTTTTTTTAACTTGAAGAAATCTCAATCATTCATCCTGAAGATAGCGCACATGACTCTCCTTCTGCACATCTTTTCCAATTTCCTTAGCATGTAAGTTGCATTCCTTCTTTTGTCCTTAGAATACTTCCTAGGTTTTGTTCTGGTAAATTTGCCAAAGCTTATTCGTGGATTATAATGACCCAACCTGCACATCCCTGACTGATACAGACAATTTCAGAATTCTTTACTTTAAAAGTATCCATCCCTAGCCAGCTGAAGATTCAGATTTCTTTTTTAAATTTCAAAAGAAAATCAAAGCACTTTCATGCTTTACTGGACATTACATATGGGTGATATCTGAATGATGAATCATCTTCTTTATGAAACAGCTTCTATAGTCACATTTATGTTCAAAATAACACCTTGGTAGGTTATAACAAATATAACCAGATGCCAACTCTATTTACTTTAGAAATAAAACACGTTTTTTTCCCTTTAGTAAATTTATGGCTCAGAAATGCTAGTCTGCCTCAAGTACAAAACAATAAGCATCAATTTTTAGAAAGCATTGGTCAGTTATAGATTATAATTATGTTCCTTAAACAATAAGAAAATTAGTAACAAAGTTGAAAGCACTTATATAACTATATTTTCTCTCATAAAGATTTAAGATAATGGAGGTCTATCTATGGCATATCTCTGTGAAATAACAGTGACCCTATTTTTCTGCTTTACTCTGAAAATGACTGACCATGCCACTGCAGAATTTCATAAACATTATTAAATAGATGGGTCTCATAACCCCAAATTATTCAAAATAACTGCCGTGATATCTCACAATATTTATACTCACACAGATACACACATACACACACATACATAAACACTTTCTAATGCCATTTGAAGACATTAAACATACTCAAAATAAAATATACAAGGTAATATAAAATTATTTTAGTCATAAAAATATATTTCCTTTAAAATTACTGTTTGGAAATATTTTCATTGGGAATATTTTGCCAGTTGTTTACATATAACTTATACAAAGTAGCATGGTTATATCAAGATATCAAGAAACCTGTATCATAGTCCTAATCTGATACAAAGGAATAAATGTTTTCGACTATTTGATGTTTAGTTTTTCACAAGTAAATAATAATTTTAGACTGAAATAATACCTTATGATTTGAATTATTTCATATACTTAGCTCTGTTTTATTCAATTTAGAATATATGAGAATTTTAGGTAGTCTTTTTCTTCTGAGTTTTTGTGTTACATAATTTGCATATACACATACACAAATGTAGTTTTTAGATTTCTGCTCTTGTTTTTTAAAAATTATATTCAACTCTACATCATGTTTTAAATTTTCACTTTCTGAATAAAGCATCGCTTTCTGAATAATTTGTGTTGGCTTAAACAAATAAAAGTTTATCTTTAAGTGTCCTGACGGTTCTAAAGGGGGAAAAAATCAGATCAGATCTGCATTTTTATCCTGCTCCCCAGTGAAGAATAGTGGGAGGAAGACTGGGAAACCCATCAGGAGGTTCTTGAGGAAGTTGTGGCCAGCATGGAGGTAGAGATGTGAGAAGTAAACACAATAAAATATTTAGTAAATAAATTATAGTTACAGTTGGCAAGACTGGTGATTATCTGGTCATGGTTAGTAAATCTCCTGTAGCTTGTTCTTTTGGAGGATGGTAGAATTTGGTTATTTCTTCCATCTCCCCCACATGGATGTCTCTGGTCTCCATTTTTTTTTTTTTTTGGTTAATCAGATGTCTGATTTTTGGTCAGATGTCTGCTTCTCACCACTGGTTCTCATCTACACTGCATTTTGGTGATCTCTAGTTCACTCCTGTTGTCTAGCATTTTTCTCTTGTGTGAGGTTCTCTTTAAGTGTCCTGAGAACCTAAAGGTTCTCAGCTTTCCTATTCTTTTCCTGCTCTTACTCATTCCCTCAGGCCTTGGGTTACATGTCACCTTTGTGGAGTTTCCCTGATCTTCCTGGACTGAATTATAAAGTTGTCAGATTTAAGAAACAAACAAGAATGAGGAAGCAAACAACAATAAAAAATCAAGATACCCAGTTAAATTTAAAATTTGGATAAGCAATGAATAGTATAAGTATGTCCCATGCAATAGGTGGGACATGTTTATACCAAAAATTATTGAGATGCAGATTTAACGGGAATTCTGTATTTAATCTGGCAACATTAGATTGAGAGCTCTTGTTAAATCCTCATACATAGTTCACTCAGTGAATTCAGCACTTTTGCCTAATGTAACTTAATTGTTTAAATGCCTCTCTTCCTCATTAACCTGCAGAATAAGATCTAAGTCTGCCTTTCCTTATGGCAGTTCCTTTGGTGACCACTAGTGAGTACCTGGCAAATCATTGTTCAGTTGTGACCCCATGGACTGTACCACGTCAGGCTCCTCTGTCCTCCACTATCTCCTGGAGTTTGCTCCAGTTCATGTCCATTGAGTTGGTGATGTTATCTAACCATCTCATTCTCTACAGCCCCCTTCTCTTTTTGCCTTCAATCTTTCCCAGTGTCAGGGTCTTTTCCAGTGAGTTAGCTCTTTATATCACATAGCCAAAGTATTGGCACTTCAGCTTCAGCTTCAGCATCAGTACTTCCAAAGAATATTCAGGGTTGATTTCTTTTAGGATTGACTAGTTTGATCTCATTGCTGTCTAAGGGACTCAGAGTCTTCTCCAGCACCACAGTTCAAAAGCATCAATTCTTCAGCGCTCAGCCTTTTATATGATCCAGCTCTCACATCTCTATAAGACTACTAGAAAAACCATTGCTTTAACTATATAGACTTTTGTTGGCAACGTGATGTCTCTGCTTTTTAATATGCTGTCTAGGTTTGTCATAGCTTTCTTTCCAAGGAGCAAGTGTCTTTCAATTTCATGGCTGCTGTTACCATCCACAGTGATTTTTGGAACCCAAGAAAATAAAATCTGCCACACAGTAGGTAATTAATAAAAATAGATCATGTGTAAATTTATTTATGGTTACTTCTACTAATCTGTTCTGTTTGGGGGTTGGCAGTTGCTATGGACAGAGCCATAATTCCCCAAAATTCATAGGTTGAAGCCCTAACCTCAAATATGACTGTGTTTAGACAGGGTCTTTTATAGAGATAATTAAGGTTAAACAAAGTCAAGAAAAGTAGGCTCCAATCCAATAGGACTGGTGTCTATTCAAGAAGATAAAGACATACTAGGGATATGCACACACAAAGAAAAGGCCTCTATGAAGACATAACCTTCAAGCCTTCAAGCCAAAAAGGGAAACCTCTGGAGAAGCCAACTCTACCAGCACCTTGATCTTCGACTTTTGGCTTCCAGAATTGTCAGAAAATTAATTTCTATTGTTTAAGCCACCCAGTCTGTGATATTTTGTTATGTTATCCCAAGCAGACTAATGCAGCAATCCTGGTGTATGTTGCTATCATTAATCAATACATATCTTCCTTTAAATTTAGAAAACTGACCAATCATACAATAGAGCCCATAAGCTCTCATCTCTTTCTTGTTTTCCCCATTTGTTTGTTCTCTACCTTAGAGGCTTTTTTTCTGATGTTCCTCCTAGCTGTGAATGATGGTAGTTATGAAAGCAGATTCTGCCTAATAGATGACAAAGGCATTTTTTTTAACTGTAAACTTTCAAAGTGAATTCAGTCTGACTAATGATAGTTCTTTGCTTAATAGTTCTTTGTTTTACACCAGCAGCCAGTTTCCCCTCTGGTGATTGGCATCTTTAAAATTCAGATATATAGCCACCATTACACACAAATTAAGCTTCTTTTTGGCAAAGTATGACTTTATATCTTTAACAACTAATCCTTTAATAAATGAGATACAAATTATCTAGTATAGTTAACCAGTAAATTGCCCAGTTGACCAGTAAATAGCTGCTTTTCCTTTGATGATAAAAATGCAACATTCAAAGTAATAGGAAAAAAAAAAAGAAAAGGACACAAAGGTCTATAGTCAGATCACTTAACTTTCTAAAAGTGTGCTGCCAATCTTATTTTAATCTTGCACTTTCTCATCCTGTGTTCCTTCTGAGACTGTCCAGTTTAAATATCCTGTAGCTGCTAAGCAGGCTTGATGATAGAAAGATGGTCTCAAGCCATCCTGAAAGTATTCCTTCCAGGTGGATTGGAAGTATTCCTTCTCTCTTTCTGGGTTTACAGTGGACCTGCTGAAAGCCATGGCTGTATCACACTATGACTAACACCTTTAATTACTATGCCTATCCTTAGCTTAGCCGGCCTTTTGCTGGGTCCAGCAAGGCCAAAGAAAACTATATAACATGATACTGCCTAGCTAGTACCTAGACTTCCCTAGTGGCTCAAATGGTAAAGAATCTGCCTGCAATGCGGGAGACCTGGGTTTGATCCCTGTGTTGGGAAGATCCCCTGGAGGAGGGCATGGCAACCCACTCCAGTATTCTTGCCTGGAGAATTTCATGGACAGAGGAGGAGCCTGGTGGGCTACAGTCTATGGGAGGACAAAGTTGGACATGACAGCAATTAAGCACATAGCACAGTAGTGTCTATCCCACCACCTTTTCTTTTCTAAGTCAGAAAGGAATAGATGGAAAAAGAAACTTGGTTTTCTTTCCCTATGGCCTTTATATATAAGCTCAACCTAATCTTAATGTTTCCCAATGACATCATTTCACCTCTGTTACCATAGTGACCAGCTATTGCTATTTTGCTTTTAGTTAGGTCTCTCAAACTATCTTTATTGTTCAATAGAGGAATTTGCATTATACCCAGTAACCTAAAAACTGCTCTTTGGGGTACAATTATAGTCTGTTTTTTCTCTCTAAGGAATTTCTCACTTGGCCATCTTTTTCCAGGTCCTGTTTGTTTCCAAGCTATTAAAAGTCCTCCAAGAACTTCCTCCTGCATATCTACTTTTTTTATTAACTCTCCAGGGTTCACTTATGTTTTTTTCAAGATGCCAAGAAAGAGTCAGATTTGTAATTCCTGATAGTTTATTAAGTAAAGCAATTTAGCTCTTTCTGTGTCTTATTTCTCTCACATAAACTACCCCTGGGGGGCCTTGCCATTTACAACTAAAAGGTCCATCAGTGTGTTGTTTATGAAAAAAAAAAAAAAAAGCCATTTTTCTTTCTCTCTCGAAGGGGTACTATTCAATATTTCTAAGCAACGGGCTCAAAAAGCAGCATAATGATATACTAAGACGATGTATAATAAGAAAAACACATAAAGGCAATTTTTTAAAAGCAGGCTTTTGTTTTAAAGAGTTCCATATTTCAATTTTATAAGATACTCAATGAACTGACAATCAGATCAGATCAGTCACTCAGTCGTGTCCGATTCTTTGCAACCCCATGAATCGCAGCACGCCAGGCCTCCCTGTCCATCACCAACTCCTGGAATTCACTGAGACTCACGTCCATTGAGTCAGTGATGCCATCCAGCCATCTCATCCTCTGTTGTCCCCTTCTCCTCTTGCCCCCAATCTCTCCCAGAACTGACAATAGAGAAAAATAAAGAAGGAAAAACTGGCAGAAAAAAAGTTTTTAAAAAGGTTTATATCATTCATAGAGCCTATAAAATACTCAATTATGGATTAGTATCAACTCTGGGACAGGTGAAGCAGAATGATGGGAGGGTAAGACCAGGACTTATGAAATCAGATGATCAACAACATTCAAATTTCAGCTCTACTCGTTACTAGTGCTATTATGTCAGTTACCTTCCCAATAAAAGACGAATATTCCATTCTAAATAGGACTCAGTGAAGTAATCAATGCAAAACTTCTTATTAGGTCTCAGTAAATTTTTCTTCTTCTATGATCTCTATGAGACAAGTAATTCAGCTCTCACTTGGCACCCAAAATAGTTGTCAGTAAACCAGAGATCAATTTGCCAACATTGCTTGTATCATGGAGAAAGCAAGGGAGTGCTAGAAAAACAGCTACCTCTGCTTCATTGACTATGCTAAAGCCTTTTAACTGTATGGGTCACAACAAACTGTGGAAAATTCATAAAGAGATGGAAGTACCAGACCTCCTTACCTGTCTCTTGAGAAACCTGTATGCAGGTCAAGAAGCAGCCGCTAGAACTAGACATGGAACAACTGACTGGTTCAAAATGGGAGAGGAGTATGTCAAGCCTATATATTGGCATTCTGCTTATTTAACTTTTACGCAAAATGCCAGGCTGAATGAAGCACAGCTGGAATCAAGATTGCTAGGAAAAATATCAGCAACCTCAAATATGCACATGATACCACTTTAATGGCAGAAAGTGAAGAAGAACTAAAGAGCCTCTTGATGAGGGTGAAAGAGGAAAGTGAAAAAGCTGGTTTGAAACTCAGCATTATAAAAACTAAGATCATGGCATCTGGTCCCATCACTTCATGACAATTAGAAGGGGAAAATGTGGAAGTAGTGAGATATTTTATTTTATTGGCCTCCAAAATACTGGGGACGGTGATTGCAGCCATGAAATGAAAACACACTTGCTCCTTAGAAGGAAAACTATGACAAACTGAGACAGCATATTAAAAAGCAGAGACATTACTTTGTCAACAAAGGTCTGTATAGTCAAAGTTATAGTTTTTCCAATAGTCACATACAGATGTGAGAGTTGGCCCATACCAAAGGCTAAGCACCAAGAACTGATGCTTTCCAATTGTGGTGCTGGAATAGACCCTTCAGAGTTCCTTGGACTGCAAGATCAAATCAGTCAATGCTAAAGGAAATCAATCCTGAATATTCATTGGAAGGACTGATAATGAAGCAGAAACTCCAATATTTTGGCCACCTGATGTGAAGAGCCAACTCATTGGAAATGACAATGATGCTGGGAAAGATTGAAGGCAAAAGGAGAAGGGGGACATAGAGGATGAGATGGTTAGATAGCATCACCAACTCAATGGACATGAATTGGAGCAAACTCTGGAGGTGGAGGACAGGGAAGTCTGGTGTGCTATAGTCCATGGGGTTGCAAAGAGTCGGACACAACTTAGCAACTGAACAATAACCACCCAAACAGCCCAGACAGGGTAAGTTTTCCCTCTGGAATAAAATAAAGCGGTTTCTGCTGCAGACAATCAGATTCCTCTGTTGGACAACTGCAATGTGAGCCCACAATCAAATTTCCTGGCTTGAAACTGTGAAATAAATTCAACAAAAGCCCATTCTTCCTCTTCCCTCTTGTCACAAAAAATCAGAAGAGTATTCCTAGCATAATATTAATATTTATTAAAAGACTCAGCTCCTTGGTCTTTGATCCAAAACTCAAGTATAAGACCAGTAAGTTTAAGGATATCAGGGCTGATCAAAGGGGAGACACAACCACTAGACAGCAGTATTTCACAGCAAGGTTTGTTGGTGGCACTTGGCGAAGCTTCCTAGAGAGCTCTGGGAAGTGCCTCATAGTGGGAAAGCTTCCTTACAGTATAATATGGGACTATACCTTCCAGAAGAAGACTAGGACAAGGGAAAGGAACTGGAGAATGAGTTTATATGCCCAGGTAATGATGTCTATCAGCAATAAGACGGGGAGTCTTTGAATTAGGGCTGCTAAGGGTAACAGCCTCTTTTGTAGCCGTACACATAAGTCATAAGTTGCTCAGTTGTGTCCAACTCTTTGCGACCTCATGGACTGTAACCTACCAGGCTCCTCTGTCCATGGGATTTTCCAGGCAAGAATACTGGAGTGGGTTGCCATTTCCTTCTCCAGAAGATCTTCTCAACCTAGGAATTGAACCCAGTCTCCAGCATTGTAGGCAGATGCTTTACCATCTGAACCACCAGGGAAGTCATGCTGCTGCTAAGTCACTTCAGTCGTGTCCGACTCTGTGCGACCCCACAGATGGCAGCCCACCAGGCTCCCCCGTCCTTGGGATCCTCCAGGCAAGAATACTGGAGTGGGTTGCCATTTCCTTCTCCAATGCAGGAAAGTGAAAAGTCAAAGTGAAGTCGCTCAGTCGTGTCTGACTCTTAGCCACCTCATGGACTGCAGCCTACCAGACTCCTCCGTCCATGGGATTTTCCAGGCAAGAGTACTGGAGTGGGGTGCCATTGCCTTCTCCAGGTAAGTCATAGGGTTTGTCTTATCCATGGCTAGCATCTATTAGGTGCAGTTTTGTGGGGCATGCAAAGCAGGCAGGCTCCGAATGACTAAAATTAAACTTTGGCTATGAATTAGACCGGAGAAGGCAATGGCACCCCACTCCAGTACTCTTGCCTGGAAAATCCCATGGATGGAGGACCCTGGTAGGCTGCAGTCCATGGGGTCACTAAGAGTCGGACACGACTGAGCGATTTCACTTTAACTTTTCACTTTCATGCATTGGAGAAGGAAATGGCAACCCACTCCAGTGTTCTTACCTGGAGAATCCCAGGGACGGGGGAGCCTGGTGGGCTGCCGTCTATGGGGTCGCACAGAGTTGGACACTACTGAAGTGACTTAGCAGCAGCAGCAGCAATGAATTAGACATGAAAGAATTTGAGTTTGGCTCTGATAGACTTTGAGCTAACAGTCTTAACCTGCAGTGAATACAAACTCTAGGGGCCAATACACAAAGGTCATACTTGCACAACCTTGATTTATAACTTTATTTTCTCTGATAAATTCAAGGGCTGATAAACATCAAAGGTAATGTAAATATAATGATGGTGATAATAATAATCATGATGGCTGCATTAATTAGATGACAGCCTACTCTGAACCTCATAACCAGGAGAAAAAGCTCGTAGTTTTATTCCCTTTATACAGATGAGGAGACTACAACCCAAATTAGTGAATGCATAGAGATTCAATCACAGGGCAGTTTACAAAAACTGTGTTTATCCTCTATACAAACTCCCTTCTTATCATGAGAAAGCACCTTTCTATTAAAATAAACCCAAATTTTCTGCAACTTTCAAGACAGAAAATTTCATCTTTCAGAAGATGTTCTGTTTTTCTGAAAGAGAATCATAACATATTCACAAACACTAATGAGGTATTTTTGAAAATCAGTTTTTGATGGTCTAAAATGTCTCATTGTCATTCAAATACTATTGGATAATATTAAAATATGAGGAAAATATTCAGCAATTTTTATTTATGTAAAAAGCTAAAAATAGAAAACTAGAATTATAAATAAAGTTGTTTGGTTTTTTTCTCAAAGAGGTGAAGATACAGCAAAGTGACTTGGCAAATGTTTGCATATTAAACACTGTAGCATTGTTAAATAAATTAATAATTGTCTATTCTTAGTGAATCAGTTAAAATGGTAATTAAATCTTATTCCTATAAAGATAGGAATTCCTATAAAAAGCAAGCTATATAACACTGTTTCTGCAATGCTTAGTCCTGTGAATACTAAATGTCATTTTGGATATAGAAAATTGTGAAATAATTCACCACATATCATGGAGACTTACAGAAAAGCAGCATTATTTTCAAAATAATGGAACAATGTTAATGTTACTAAATATATTCACTTTCCCAAGCACTAAATTCTGAGCATTTTTTATCAGCAAAATGAACTAGATTTACAATTAAATTTCCACTGCTTTCACTGAATTTAACAAAAAATATTTGAATTTAAAACAAATTCATGAGTCTACAATGCTGTGAGACAGAGATCAAGAAAGGAACTTCTTGAAAGAATATTAAAACAGTGCAGAAAAATGATAGAATGCCCATTTGGCATTCGCTAATGGCAGTTCTAGATGTCCAAGCTGGGTTTAGAAAAGGAGGAATCAGAGATCAAATTGCCAACATTCGCTGGATCATAGAGAAAGTTAGGGAATTCCAGAAAAGCATCTACCTCTGTTTCATCAACTATGCCAAAGCCTTTGACTATGTGGATCATAATAAACTGTGGAGAGCTCTTAAAGAGATGGGAATACCAGGCCATCTTACCCGTCTCTTGAGAAACCTGTACATGGGTCAAGAAGCAACAGTTACAACCCTGTATGGAACAACTGATTGGTTCAAGATTGAGAAAAGAGTACGACAGGGCTGTCTGCTGTCACCCTGTTTGTTTAACCTATATCCTGAGCACATCATGAAAAATGCTGGGCTGGATGAGTTACAAGTTGGATTTAAGATAGGTGGGAGAGACATCAACAACCTCAGATATGCATATGATACCACTCTAATGGCAGATCACAAAAAGGAACTAAAGAGCCTCTTGATGAGGGTTAAGGAGGAGAGTGAAAGAGCTGTCTTAAAATTAATATTAAATAAACTAAGATCATGGCATCCAGCCCCATTCAGTTCAGTTCAGTTCAGTCACTCACTCGTGTCTGACTCTTTGCGACCCCATGAATCGCAGCATGCCAGGCCTTCCTGTCCATCACCAACTCCCGGAGTTCACCCAGACCCACATCCATCGAGTCAGTGATGCCATCCAGCCATCTCATCCTCTGTCGTCCCCTTCTCCTCCTGCCCTCAATCCCTCCCAGCAGCAGAGTCTTTTCCAATGACTCAACTCTTCCTATGAGGTGGCCAAAGTACTGGAGTTTCAGCTTTAGCATCATTCCTTCCAAAGATATCCCAGGGCTGATCTCCTTCAGAATGGACTGGTTGGATCTCCTTGCAGTCCAAGGGACTCTCAAGAGTCTTCTCCAACACCACAGTTCAAAAGCATCAATTCTTCGGTGCTCAGCTTTCTTCACAGTCCAACTCTCACATGCATACATGACCACTGGAAAAACCACAGCCTTGACTAGACGGACCTTTGTTGGCAAAGTAATGTCTCTGCTTTTCAATATGCTATCTAAGTTGGTCATAACTTTTCTTCCAAGGGGTCTGGCCCCATTATTTTATGGCAAATAGAAGGGGAAAATGTGGAAGTAGTGACAGATTTCCTCTTCTTGGGCTCTAAAATCACTATGGATGGTGACTGCATCCATGAAATCAGATGTTTGCTTTTTGGCAGGAGAACTATGACAAATCTAAGCAGTGTGTTGAAAAGCAGAGACATTACTTTGCAGACAAATGTCCACGTAGTCAAGGCTATGGTCTTCCCAGTGGTCACATTCAGTCATGAGAGCTGAATGGAAAAGAAGGTGGAGCGCTGAAGAATTGATGCCTTCCAACTGAGGTGCTGGAGAAGAGTCCTGAGAGTCCCTTGTACAAGAAGGAGATCAAACCAGTCAATCTTAAGGGAAATAAACCCTGAATATTCATTGAAAGGACTGATGCTGAAGCCGATACTCCAGTATTTTGGTCATCTGATGTGAACAGCTGACTCATTGGAAAAGTCCCTGATGCTGGGAAAGATAAAGGACAGGAGAAGAGAGTGTCAGAGGATAAGATGGCTGGATGGCATCACCAATGCAATGGACATGAACTTGGGCAAACTTCAGGAGATGTTGAGGGACAGGGGGACCTGGTGTGCTACAGTCCATGGGGTCGCAAAGAGTCAGACACAACTGAGGGACTGAACAACAATAATGGCAATTTAAGGCATCATCAATAAATGCTAAAACTATTGAGTAAAAAGTTAAGAGTCAGGATATAGTCATAGCTTTCAAAACCCACACATTATTTACCAATTACAAAGGAGAAAATGTACAGTGGAGGGATTTGGCACCACCTCAATTAAGTGGTCAAATTCCTTGTTGTTACTGCTATTGTTCAGTCGCTAAGCTAGGTCAGAGTCTGCAGTGACCTCATGGAATGTAGCACTCCAGGATCCCCTATTCTTCACTACTTCCCAGAGTTTGCTCAGATTCATGTTCATTGATTCAGTGATGCTATCTAATCATCTCATCATCTGTTGCCCCCTTCTCCTTTTGCCTTCAATCTTTCCCAGCATCAGTCTTTTCCAATGAGTTGGCTATTGCTTCAGCATCAGTCCTTCCAGTGAATATTCAGGGTTGATTTCCTTTAGGATTGACTGGTTTGATCTCCTTTCAGTCCAAAGGATTCTTTAGTATCATCAATTGAAGGACAAACTGACCTTATACACCTTCCGATGTGATCAGAAGCAATTAGTACCAACAATGTAGTAGTTTTCCAAAGAGGCTATGATTAACAAATCCAGTATCTTTAAAAAGATGACTGAGTATGATGTTTAAAAATTTAATGTCAGGTAAATGTTATTAGGACTAAAGGAATACAACAACCAAAATATATGAACATTGATTGAATGAAAAATGAAACAGCCACAAATAGCATTTGGGGGACAATTTGAGAAACTTACATATGGAACACATAGTGGATGATATTATGGAGTAACTGTAGGTATTTTAAGTCTGACAATGGTGTTGTACTTATGGAAATGATTGTCTTTACTTTAGGAGCTATAGAGTACAATCTTTAAAAGTAAAATATCATAATGTGTGAAACTGCAGGGAAAGAGATAAAGCTAATCTTTCTCCATACATTGAATAAATGTGGCTAAATGCTGACAACTGGTAAATCTTGGAAGAACATATGAATATTTGTTCATATGTTCATATTTGTCTATTTTTTATAGATATGGAGATTTCTGAAAAATTGGAAAATATTTTTTACTCTTTTCATGATGTTTCTTTGCATATTGCCATTGGATAAGGAGGCTCTTTATCCACACAACTGTTAAAGTTATTTATCAGCCATTTTGTCCATAGTGCAATAAAACTGAATTTTAAAAATATGCCTCAAACAAAACAAACAAACAAAAAAGAATTACAAGTGGGATAAGGAATAAGAAGTGAAGAATTCAAAATTGCTATTCAGAATTATTATTTGAACAATAATTCTACCCTTAAAAATCTACCCAGAATTGTTTATAAAAGCAAAGAAAATTAAAAATAACTTAAATATAGTCACAAAGGATTGGTTAAATAAATATAGAATGTACTCATAGTAGAATACTATGCAACCTTTAAAAATGATGTAGATGAATAATGTTCACATTGGTTATATTATCTTACTCTGGTTCATACACCTCTCATTCATTCAGAGATAATATTAATGTAAAATCTACATAATTACTATTTTAAATTCAAAATTGATTATATTTAATGAGAAAATTTTTGCCATATATTGATAAGAGCCAAAAAGCTTAACAAGTCACCTTTTTGGAATTATTCCTTTTCATATATGTGAGCTTTTGTGTGTGCTTATGTATTAAATGTGTTCAGAAGCTAAACAGGGGTTATCTCTGATGGCTTATGGATACTTCCAATTTTCTTTGTCTTGACTATATGTATTGTCTAGTTTTTCTATAGTCACTCTGTTTTACTCCAATAATCAGATAAAATATTAATATAAAGCAAAATAAAATTAAGCAGGATCTTAGATTCTTGATAAATATATGTGACACTCTCAATCTGATACTTATGCTATTTTGTGTGATGCTCTAAATTTTGTGAAGTACCTACTTACAAATAAGAGTATCACATCATTAACTCAAACTCCTGTTTATGATCACCTGAAGACTACAACAGGAGACAGAATGCCTAACTGAGCTGCTTATGGTAGCTAGTGCAATTACAATGATAAGAAAGCCTGATGGATGATTTCCAAGATGGAAAATTCCTGCTTGTATAAATGCATGAAGTGAAGTGAAGTTGCTCAGTCATGTCTGCCTCTTTGCAACCGCATGGACACCAGGCTCCTCCGTCCATGGGATTTTCTAGGCAAGAGTACTGGAGTGGGTTGCCTTTTCCTTCTCCGGTATAGATGCATAACCTGATACAATTAAATGCCTTTGGAAAAATATTATAGTTTTAGCAAAGACACTATTTCTCTGCATAAAACAGATTCTATGTTGAGAAATCAGTGAAATAAATGTTTAGGGCTAGTAAAAAAAATGCTTTGATAGCTTAAAGAAGTGAAAAGTTGAGAATGACATATAACTATAAAAATTCAGGAGAAGTGGGCAAAATTTGATGTGGGAGGTCCCAGTTTGCAGCAAATTTTCCACTATTATTCAGAAATAAAATTAAAAATAAATTGGGAGTCACTTGAACCTAAGAGAGATGTCAGGTAGTTCAGTTAATGCAAATAAGGAAACCTAAGCAGAAAATAACAAATAATCAAATCATGTTATTATCCTTGTTTTCTGGATAATCTAAACAAAATTACTTCACTGACTCAATTTTCACACTCTCTTCTCTGTCCCTGGGTGAATAATGTGCCCTCTCATAGAATCTGAAGAAAGTCATGTTCACAGAAAAGTGGAACAAGGACCAATTATAAGCTTAATTGCATGTCTAACAGGGAACATCAAGTATCATCAGAAACCTTGCCAGAGTTCCACTACAGGGCTTTGGATTAAGAGTCAGGAGCCCTGAATGCTAGTCTCAGTTCTGCAATTAAGTAGCCACATGAGGTGAATAAATCACCATTTTTTTTTTTTCCCTCTCCTAAAGTGTTCTCATCTATAAACAGAGTATACTGGGACCTATTTCTATGATTTTCTAACTTTACCTTGTCTTAAACAGATAAGAAAATACACACTCCATGTATTTCTTCTTTAATGATGTTTTCTACCAAAACCCATCTAGATCCTTCCTACTCTGGAATCTCCCCTGGAATGAGATATTCTTTTTACGTCTATCCAGTACAGAGCCTCTGGATCAATTTCAGAGCTGCTAATGAACTACTGTTTCAGGAACGTATGGAGGCCCTATTAACTATTAAATGCTTTATGTCTAAGGTGATTTACTACAAAAAGAGTAAAAAAGTTATTTACTTCAGGAGTATACTTTGGCAAGAGTATAATATGTTCAAAGAGCATGTAAGTTACAATCCAGTCTGCATTCACATCTAATTTTTTAGTTCAAGAAAATTAAGTATTTTTGTTTATAAAAAGGAGATAGAGCCAAGTCTTCATTCATTTTGTCAAAATTTAGGGTCAAAGTATTGCAAGTGTATATTAAGTACAAGTGAGCATTGCAGAAAATTCTCTAGTTCTTCTTCAGTAGAGAGGTGCCATAATTACATTTACTGAAACAGAATTTTTCTCCAGATTTTTGTCCCTGTTTGTCAATATGAAATATTTTTATTTCATTCCATCACAATAGAATGTTAACACATAGAACATTAAAATAATTACTATTTTACAGTTTCTAAATTTGAACAAGATATTTAGTTTATTTCTAAACTTTTAGGTGTCTTTTTCATTGAATAAGACTTTGAATTTCTCAGCAATTTCCTATTTTAGTCATAATGGTGTGTATCTTCCTTTGGACAATTAGCTACATATGTTTCCAATTTTTCATTACATTGTATAACACTATCCAATTTTCAAAAACTATAAGAAACCTTTAAAATTTTTATCTGCAATAATGTAAAATGTTTCCTTCATTAAAAAAATACCAGATTTCTTTCTTGAAGATATGTTTCAGATCTTTATTTTTAAAATTAGCTGATTAGCAATGCCAAAGAATGTTCAAACGACTGCACAATTGCACTCATCTCACATGCTAGTAAAGTAATGCTCAAAATTCTCCTAGCCAGGCTTCAGCAGAACATGAACCGTGAACTTCCAGATGCTCAAGCTGGATTTAGAAAAGGCAGAGGAATCAGATATCAAATTGCCAACATCCGTTGGATCATCGAAAAAACAAAAGAGTTCCAGAAAAACATCTACCTCTGCCTCAGCTTTATCAACTCTGCCAAAGCCTTTGACTGTGTGGATCACAACAAACTGGAAAATTCTGGAAGAGATGAGAATACCAGACCACCTGACCTGCCTCCTGAGAAATCTGTATGCCGGCCAAGAAACAACAGTTAGAATTGGACATAGAACAACAGACTGGTTCCAAATAGGGAAGATCAGATCAGATCAGATCAGTCGCTCAGTCTTGTCTGACTCTTTGCGACCCCATGAATCGCAGCACGCCAGGCCTCCCTGTCCATCACCAACTCCCAGAGTTCACTGAGACTCACGTCCATTGAGTCAGTGATGCCATCCAGCCATCTCATCCTCTGTCATCCCCTTCTCCTCTTGCCCCCAATCCCTCCCAGCATCAGAGTCTTTTCCAATGACTCAACTCTTCCCATGAGGTGGCCAAAGTACTGGAGTTTCAGCTTTAGCATCATTCCTTCCAAAGAAATCCCAGGGCTGATCTCCTTCAGAATGGACTGGTTGGATCTCCTTGCAGTCCAAGGGACTCTCAAGAGTCTTCTCCAACACCACAGTTCAAAAGCATCAATTCTTCAGCGCTCAGCCTTCTTCACAGTCCAACTCTCACATCCATACATGACCACAGGAAAAACCATAGCCTTGACTAGACGAACCTTTGTTGGCAAAGTAATGTCTCTGCTTTTGAATATGCTATCTAGGTTGGTCATAACTTTCCTTCCAAGGAGTAAGTGTCTTTTAATTTCATGGCTGCAGTCACCATCTGCAGTGATTTTGGAGCCCAGAAAAATAAAGTCTGACACTGTATTCACTGTTTCCCCATCTATTTCCCATGAAGTGATGGGACCAGATGCCATGATCTTCGTTGTCTGAATGTTGAGCTTTAAGCCAACTTTTTCACTCTCCACTTTCACTTTCATCAAGAGGCTTTTTAGTTCCTCTTCACTTTCTGCCATAAGGGTGGTGTCATCTGCATATCCGAGGTTATTGATATTTCTCCCGGCAATCTTGACAACCCTAGACAGCAAATTAAAATGCAGAGACATTACTTTGCCAACAAAGGTCCATCTAGTTAAGGCTCTGGTTTTTCCAGGAGTCATGTATGGATGTGAGATTTGTACTATAAAGAAAGTTGAGCACTGAAGAATGGATGTTTTTGAACTGTGGTGTTGGAGAAGACTCTTGAGAGTCCCTTGGACTGCAAGGAGATCCAACAAGTTCATCCTAAAGGAAATCAGTCCTGAATATTCATTGGAAGGAGTGATGCTGAAGCTGAAACCAATACTTTGGCCGCCTAATGAGAAAAACTGACTCATTGGAAAAGACCCTGTTTCTGGGAAAGATTGAAGGTAAGAGAAGAAGTGGACACCAGAGGATGAGATGGTTGGATGGCATCACCAATGCAATGGACATGAGTTTGTGTAGGCTCCGGGAGTTGGACAGGGAGGCCTCTTGTGCTGCAGCCCATGGGGTCACAAAGAGTCGGACGTGACTGAGTGACTGAACTGAACTGAACTAAATTGGAATTACTTTCGCAACTTGCAATACATTTTTATTGAGAGACTTTTTCTAGTTTATTACACTTTCTAGGAATTAATAGGTTAGATGAATAGTTCCACAGTTTTTATAAAACAAATCAAGTAAAAGAATCTGTCTCGTATTTTCAAAAAAATTATCTAGGTAGCCATTAAAATGTCATGTTTCTCTATATAGTGAGTGAAATTAGGACAATATAAAGGGAATTTTCACACTTTAGCTGAAAATACCAAATAATAACTTATTACTAATAACAAGCAAGATCTTTTAACATTGTCACTCCTTTTCCAGAAGTACTTATAAATGGCTCAGAACATCTGATGTTACTGTTTCACCCTCAAAATGCATCAGTAGAGAATCACTGGATGATTTGCTAACATTCACAGATAGAGACCAACAAGCATTGAACATTTTGTTTCAGATAGTTGTTTTCCAATTTGCTGTTTGACAGAGAAGTGAACACTTTTCACAATTACTACCTGTGTACAAATGTACTTTGGAAGAGGGTATCGAAATGCTTTGTCTTTTTTTTTTTCCCCAGAAGGTTGAGTTAGATGCAATTTATATTCTGTTAGCTACTCCAAATGGATCTTATTTTCTTGTGCCACTTACACATTTTGGTGAAATAATAACGATCTTATATAATTGCCCAATAGCTAGTCTATCAGCATACCCTTTGACATGTTGCTCCTTTCCCTTAGGCATAGCTGCAAAACTGTTAGGCAAAGTTCACTTCTTTCAGTTGCCAAATTGGCAATAATATTAATGGAACATCAGTTTCCTTGTTTGCAAATAAAAATTGTGTTTTTTTTTTTCCTAGTTGAAAAAGTTACTCTACTTTCTTAAAATGAAATGAAATGTAATTAATTTTCACATTTCCTTGGCTAATGGTCATGGAAAGAGCTGGAATCTGGAATCCAGTGTTCCCTTTCTGATTCTCTTACACTCCACAATGGCAGATATTTTCATGTGGCAATAACTACCCAATCTGTCTTGTTCACAAGGAGAGCTCTGCACAGTAGGTGAAGCCAATGAACTGCAGGATGGCTTTATCCTTCTTTCCCTTGCTGCATATTTTATGGCCTTTAATGTAGCTTCATTTCTTGTTAAATGCATTCTCCAGGCAATTTGACAGATGGGACTGATTTTTTTGTGTGTGTGTTTATGTGGTATTTTCAAAGCAAGAACAAATCTGCCTTTTTCAGACAGTCTCCAGTTATAACTCCATAAGGCTGTACATAATTCTGGATTTTTTTCTGGGGGGGGGTGTTGGTTATGTGGGGACTTAGTATATTAGAACTTCAACCAGTTTCCTAAAGAACTCTGTCAATACATCTTAGACATTAAACTATTCCATTGATAATTTAAAAAGAGAAATAAAAATAGTCTTAAATTTTATGTGACTAAGTGCACACACACACACACACATATTCTGTAAAAAGTAATAAAACTGCCAGTAAATACACATCCCAGGTGACTGCTACAGACAGTTGATGTTGCTTTAAGTACCTACAGAGTGATAAAAGTGGTCGGCATGATGATATAAGTGTGTATCAGCTCAAAGCCCTCCTGGGAAGTATTTTTACACTATCCTCACACTCAGCGCTGTCATAAATTAATAATCACCAAGATGATGAAAAGCTATATTTAACTTTTTTCTTTATTCATGAGCATGTGACCATGGTAAGATTTCTTGTTTGTAATTGTACAGCCTGTTTACTTAGTGTCTTCTAAGGAAATGGAAAGCCCCACATGAACTATTTAAGACTAGACTGTTCAATGCAGTCAGAGCCTTACAGTGATACACCATGTCTTGGTTTGTAATTTCTGAATTCCTTAACTGAGACCAACCATGGAAAGCCTCTTTCCTATTGGTAATTGATTTAGGAAAAGCAACTCTGTAAAATATGGTTATTTTTCACATAATACATACTAATGGCAATGGCCATGGCAGTCCACTTAGGTTCACAGCTGCATCTATGGCACAAGATAAGCTAAGAGTAACAATTAATGAAGAACAGTGAAGGAAAAGAGAGCTACTTAATCGGAGGCTGTGTAAGTAGATGAAGAATCTACCTAAGAAGAAAATCTGGCAGTAAAGGAGTGAGCTGGCAAGAAGACGGTGGGGAAAAATTTGCAAGACAGGATTATTGGTTGCAATAATCTCTCTTACCTCAAAGTATTTAAAATGATAGCCTGCCCTTCCCAATCACTGACTCCACTCTCTCTTGGGATGCTGTAAGGTGCTGTCAAACCTCCTGTAGATCTCCTGTAGGCTGGAACCATTTATTCTTCTAGCTGCTAGAAGGTTGCCTACTAATGGCTCACAGGTGCATCTCTCTCTGGGCACTGTCTTTTTCTGAAGGCAATTACCTCCCCCAGTTACACTCCTCCAAAGACTGGTTGATGCTCGTTTAAAAGCTTCACTTTGGCATAATTCTGAAGGGCTTCCCCAGCTCCAGTGCTCCCTGTAGGCTCTATTGAGGCCTCCTTTGTAATGTCATCAATAGTTTAATTTCTCTGTCTATCCAGCATTCTCAAATAATCTTTATCTTTATCTTGGAGCTTGTTTCCAAGGGACTCAGTTGAAGACACATTCAGTTCCTTATGCTATACTATTATGGGCTTCTTCCACAGTTACCTTACAGTATCTTAACCACCAGATTCCATAAACCTTTAGGTTCCTTTGCAGCTTTTATTTAACTCTGTTGACTACTTTTTCCCCTTAGCACTCTCCTTTTTTGCTTCCATAAACTTGCTTAACCCTGTCCTTTCCTTACCTCTCTAAATGCTTTTGCTATTGTTTGTTTTTTGTCTTGTTCTTTAGCTCAGGTTTTGCTCTTGGTTCTTATTCTGCTTTCTACTTCTTCTTAGGAAATCTCATTTATACCCTTGGCTTTAGTTATCATCTTCATGGTAAAACCTCCTGAATCTACATTTTTAGCTCAGATCTGTTTAAAAAACCTATGTTTCAAAAACCTACTTTGTATTATTCCCTGGATATTTCATGGCTCCTGAGCAGTCATTCTGTCTACCTCCTATCATGATCTTCATAAATCTACTCTTTATCCCATGGTCAGAGGCTTCATACTTGATGCATAAATACTGACAGCTATTGTCATTGTCCCATTGTTATTGCTTTAAGAAGGCATTGTTCAATTTCTATTTCATAGACATAGGCTCTAGAGTTTTATAATGCTGATTAAATTTTATGACATTCTCTCCTTTCAGTTTTTCTCATGCAAACTCTCTTCTCTTGCCAATAGAGTAGAAAGAGAATAATCCTTCGAGTCATATAGAAATAGAGTATAAGACTGATTTTCCCTTAGTAGCTGTGTGTGCATACATGCTCAGTTGCTCAGTCATGTCCAGCTCTTAGTAGCTGTAGTAACAATGGAAAAGTCACTTAACTAGCTTCTCTGAAGCTCAGTTTTTTTCTCTCTCATTTAGAGAGATTATGAGGGCTAAATGAGAAAATGTGTGTATAAATGAAATTGGACTACAAATAAGTTACTCAATAAATGTCAGTTTCCCTCTCTTCTGCCCTTCTTTTCTTCTGCCCTGGTTATGGTTCCAGCTATGGTTTACAGAACTATCAGTTCCTAGATTCCAGCCAGAAAGTCCTCAACCAGGCTATAGGTAGGAACTGGGTCTTTCTTCAGCACAGGTAGGAATAAATTCAGATAGATGCTGCAGCATCAGGAACTTATTCACCTAGCATCAAAACACCTCAGGACACAGAAGCCAAGATGCAGGCTTATGCAGAGATTTCCAGAGCAGCACAGGTCTGGCAAGGAGCCTGAAGTGTGCAGCTGGTAGTGGTCTCTCTCTGCCCATCATGGCTTGAGAGTCAAGTACAGTCTGTGTTAACTTCCCTCCTAACCACTAGCTTTCCTTTCATATGATCACTACTTTGAGGCTCACCCACAATTACTTTCTTATCTATCATAATAGACACCTAAGTTGCGTAAATCAGGAACTTATTCACCTAGCATCAAAACACCTCAGGACACAGAAGCCAAGATGCAGGCTTATGCAGAGATTTCCAGAGCAGCACAGGTCTGGCAAGGAGCCTGAAGTGTGCAGCTGGTAGTGGTCTCTCTCTGCCCATCATGGCTTGAGAGTCAAGTACAGTCTGTGTTAACTTCCCTCCTAACCACTAGCTTTCCTTTCATATGATCACTACTTTGAGGCTCACCCACAATTACTTTCTTATCTATCATAATAGACACCTAAGTTGCGTATGAGCATTCTGTTGAAAGTGAAACTGTTTGTTTCTCAGTAGTGCCTGATTCTTTGCAACCCCATGGACAGTAGGCCACCAGGTCCTCTGTCCATGGAATTCTCCAGGCAAGAATACTGGAGTGGATAGCTATTCCCTTCTCTAGGGGATCTTCCCAACCCAGGGATCGAACCTGGGTCTCCTGCATTGCAGGCAGATTCTTAACCACTTGAGCCACCAGGGAAGTCCATATGGGCATTACAGGATCTGAAGAACCACATAACCAGTTTCCTTCTTTAAATGTTGAATTTCTGTCCTTGCAGATGCCACACCTATAACAACTGGTTATCAATTTTAGGTTATGTCTCATGGACAATATTGTATATTTTTATTTCTCTGAGTATCTAGAAACAAAATGACTAAGGCACACTCAGTAAATATGTACTTGGAGGTGTTTTTTTAAAAAATAAATAGTACATGCACATCCTTCTGAAAAAATATATCATACAAAAACAAGAATTATTGCCATGTTGTTAATGTCAGTAGACTTGTAAACCTGGATTGCGTACCACAGTGACTCATTAATCCCCTCTAACAATTAAGCCTCAGTATTCTCTGCTATTTCATCAATTTGTCCAGTTATGGGGCTAGCCAAAAGAGGAGTACATGCCACCTTTTGAACTGCAGCCTTTCCTTAAAGCTCATGACAAATGTCCTCAGCAACAGGCAGAATCAACTCTTCACCAGAAGTAAAGGACTTCTTAACTTTAGCAATGTGGTTAGCCACTAAGAATGATGCTCTCGGTGCAGACACATTTGATGAAGTAGTGGCCTTCAATAACTGCTTCTGTTCTTTGTATTCTCATTTTTCTTTTGAAAAACTCCAAAGACTTGCCTTTTAATGCAGGGTGGTTGGCCTGTCTGTGGTGAAGCAGTTTTGAAAGTTTCATGGCTTCACTGGAGAGCCAGTCACCACATATTATACAAAGCAAGCGGCCCTGGAGAATGTGAATCACCTGTTGCAACAAATCCATAATTTAAGTAGGACTCCTCATATTTTCTTTCAAATATACCTTTATTTTTGCGTGCAGTCTTACCGTCTTGTGTTGTCTCATCATTGAATTTTTCCCCTTTTTCAAAGAAGCTCTCCAGCGACGTTTGTATTTTACTCATTTTGGCTAGGGGTAGTTTGTGGGCTTACCAAAACTGTGATTGAGACAAGTATGCAGTGCAGGAAAGAGGCACGGATGAAAATGGTAAATAAAATAATGGGCAGGCCACTTGCAGACTGAAATAAGTATTGGGTTCTGACTTAAAGCCTGCCACCAGATGCAGCTGTACAACTGAAGTACATCAATTCACTTGTCCCTATAAAGCCTGAAACCAGATGCAGCTTAATTGTCACTTGCCACTCATTGATAGGATTTTGCTGTGAGTCTGCAAACAATTGATTTATTATGATCTCTGTGCAGTCAAACCTCTATGCTAATGATAATCTTTGTTTGCAGCCACTCTCCAGCACTAGTATCATTACTTCAGCTCCACCTCAGATCATCAGGCATTAGATTTTCATAAGGAGCTCACAGCCTAGATCCCTCACATGTGCAGTTCATGGTAGGGTTCATGTTCCTAGGAGAATCTAATGCCATCGCTGATCTGACAGGAGGCAGAGCTGAGGCAGTAACGCAGCAATGGGGAGAGACTGTAAATACAGATAAAGCTTTGCTCTCTCACCCACCACTCGCTTCTTACTCTGTGGCTGGTTCCTGAAAGGCCACGAACCAGTACTGGTCTGTGGCCCAGGGGTTGGGGACTCCTACTGTAAACATACTTTCTTTTGAAATAAACTTGTCCATTTTGATTCATATTTCTTGATTCTTAAAAAAATCATTATAAGTATTGTTTATTGTGTGCTCACTATGTGCCATGTGTCCTGTTGCTTCTTATTCTGATTCATTTCTCATACTGTTTTCAGATATACATTTCATATGAATATCCCCAAATACTTTATTTATGAATTCACAGACTTTGCCATTTCTGTTTGCTGATTTCTTCACAACACCTGAACAATCTTATAAGACAAGTACAATGAAACCGTTTTACAGATGAGGAAACAGAAATGGGAATGAGGGGCTTCCTTGGTGGCTCAGACGGTAAAGAATCTGCCTGCCATGCAGGAGACTCGGGTTCGATCCCTTAGTTGGGAAGATCCCCTGGAGAAGGGAATAGCTACTCCAGTATGCTTGCCTGGAGAATCCCATGGATATAGGAACCTGGTGGGCTAGAGCCCATGGGGTTGCAGAGTCAGACACGACTGAGAGACTAACACACACACACACAATGAAACGCACTTTACAGATGAGGAAACAGAGGGAATGAAAGGTTAAAGAATGCATTCGATTTTACACAGCCTTAAATGATAATGCTGGATTTTAACCTAGATGATTTAACCCCAAAACATGCATTTTAAGCACTAGACTTTATTGCCCTCATGACATATGTATCCTTGCTACTACTCATGTTCAACTAACACTATAATTTGTAAAGCTGAGGATCTCTATCGTGTGAGATGAATAGTAATAGAAGTAAAAGTTTTAATTTCCAAATACTCATCCAAATAATTTGTGAGAATTATCCAGTAAACATGGAGGTAAGTAAGAAATAACCCGAGAGGACTTCTGCAACTTTTTAGTATCAGAAAAAACAAAACACTAGTATTCTTCTCCCCTTCCTGGCATTTTGAGATAATTTTTTTCTCTTAATCCAGTAAGTCTAAATTGAGGTTTAGTGAAGTCACTCAGTCGTGTCCCACTCTTTGCGACCCCACGAACTATAGCCTACCAGGCTCCTCCATCCATGGGATTTTCTAGGCAAGAGTAATGGAGTGGGTTGCCATTTCCTCTCTCTTATTTACTGACATTTCTTCTCTGTGAAATAATATTAATTCTTTCAGGATAGCTGCATAAAAATGTGAAACCATCTCTGCATTTCACATTAAAGACAAAACATTCCATAATTGTAAAAACTAACTCTTTCACAATCATAAATGAATTAAGATTAAAATAATGAAATAATTTAAGAAAACAGACTTCCTGTCATCATAATCTCTAAGAACAACACAACTCCTTCCAGAGAATTAATTACCAATATAAATTATATATAGAAGAATCACAGCAAAAACTAGCTAATTTTATTACAGCAAGAAAAGATCTGTTTTGCCTCATATAGCTAAAAAATGACAAAAACTAACATATGCAAAATAAAATTTTAGCTAGGTAGAATATTTGTTATATATTTGAAAGAAAAAAGGGTTGGTATATGAATTAACATGCAAAGTATAGTTACAAAGTGATAAAAAACAACAAAAAGTAGGCAATTAAGACAATAATATGCAATTTATAGAAGAGCATATGACAGATATGAAACAATGCTGAATCTCTCTAATTGTCAAGAAAATGCAACTTTGAAGTAATTCATATATTACTTTACATATTCAGCACAATGAGACTCAGAATAAGAAAAGAATCATTACAATCTACTTCTGAGTGGCAATATGAGGACAGGATGTCTACATATAATCCTGTGGCAATCTAAGCCATTACAGCTTTTGAGTACAATATCCATCCAATATTAAATTTAGAAAGTCATATTCATCACACTGGGGGCTTCCCAGGTGGCACTAGTGGTAAAGAATCTGCCTGCCAATGTAGGAGATGTAACAGATGCAGGTTTGATCCTTGGGTTGAGAGGATCCCCTGGAGGATGGCATGGCAACCCACTCCAGTATTCTTGCCTGGAGAATCCCATGAACAGAGGAGCCTGGCAGGGTGCAGTTCATAGAGCTGCACAGAATAGGACATGACTGGAAGCAACATGGATGCATACACCACATTATGCTAAGTCATTTCAGTCGTGTCCAACTCTGTGCGACCCCATAGACGGCAGCCCACCAGGCTCCCCCATCCATGGGATTCTCCAGGCAAGAACACTGGAGTGGGTTGCCATTTCCTTCTCCAATGCTTGAAAGCGAAAAGTGAAAGGGAAGTCGCTCAGTCATGTCCGACCCTCAGCGACCCCATGGACTGCAGCCTTCCAGGCTCCTTCATCCATGGGATTTTCCAGGCAAGAGTACTGGAGTCGGGTGCCATTGCCTTCTCTGACACCACATTATAAATAATGGTAAAAATTGGAATAAGCACTATGAGGGAGAATTTTACAGACTCAACCAAAATGACATATCATTATATATAACAATTCAATTTCTCCTATTAATATAATATGCTTGCATGCATGCAAAGAAATTTTTGAATTATATGTGGTTACTTAGAGCAGCACTACTCATGACAGCAAAAGACTGGAAACAACATACATCTAAACAATGCACTATTAAGGAGTTTTAAAAAATAAAAATAGGAAAATTCTTTATAAACAGATATCAAATTATCTCCTGTATTTTCTATTATGTGGAAAAAGCAACTTTTTCAAATAGTGTCTAAAAATGCTGTCTATGGAGAAGAAAGGGAAAAAAATGTGTGTCCATAGATTTATATATTGGAAAAATATCTCTGGAAATTTATATAAGAAACTGATAATAGCAGCTACCTCCCTCTAAAGAGGGAGATTGGTTGATTGGGTGTAGAGTTGAAAAAGACTTTTTCTTCAAGTCATATCATTTGGAAGTTTTCATTTTTGAACTATGTAACTTATTACCAATTAACATTAATAATGATAATAATATTCGGCATAAGAATGTTAATGAATGTAGTGCCACTAAACTGTATACTTAAAATGTCAAATTTTATTTTATCTATATTTTACCATAATAAAGTGACTTTTACCATAATAAAATATGACTTTTAATCATATATATATATATGTATTCTACTATATGTGTGTCCGACTCTTTGCACCCCCATGGACTATAGCTTGCCAGGCTCCTCTGTCCATGGATTTTCCAGGCAGGAATACTGGAGTGGATTGCCATTCCCTTCTCCAGAGGATCTTCCTGACTCAGGGACTGAACCTGAGTTTACTGCATTGCAGGCAGATTCTCTACCATCTGAGCCACCAGGGAAGTCCCCTAGGATGGCTACTAATAAAAACAACCTACAAGATAATGAGTGTTGACTAGGATATGGAAAAACTCGTTTGCTTGTGGCTTGTTCACTGTTGGTGGGAATATAAAATTTTGCAACCACTATGGAAAACAGTATGGCAATTCCTCAAAAAACTAAAAAGAAAAATATCATATGATCCAGGAATTCTACTTCTGGATATATACCCAAAAGAGTTGAAAGCAGAGGTATGAAGAGATATTTGTATATCCACATTTATAGCAGCATTATTTACAACAGGCAAAAGGAGGAAACAACCCAGGTATCTATCCACAGATGAATGATAAAATATGTGAAATATACTTAAAATGGAATATTATTCCATGTAAAAGAAAAGGAATTCTGACACATGCTGCAACAAAGATGAACATAGAAGATTTTATGCTAAGTGAAATAAGTTGGTAACACAAGGACAAATACTCTATGAGTCACCTATATGAGATCCCTAGAGTAGCTCAATTCATAGAGACAGAAAGAATGGTGGCTTCCAGAGACTAGAGGGAAGGAGACTGAGGAGTTATTTTTCAATGGGTACAGAATATTATTGGGTTGGCCAAAAAGTTCATTCTGGTTTTTCCTATGGACTTCCCAGTTTTTCCTACAGACCAGAACAAACTTTTTGGTAACCCAGTAAAAACCCAACTGTATCAGCAATTATAAATGGCTTAAACACTCCAAGTAAATATCAATATTATCAGACTAGATTTTTTTAAAGGTTACTATATGATGCTTCCAAGAAATCATAGATGTAGGGACACAAGAAGTTTAGAAGTAGGATGCAAAAATAAATGCCATGCAAATATTAACTAAAAGAAAAATGGCAGTATTTGTACTAAAGATAGAAGGTAGATTTTTAAAATAAGAATAATCACCAGAGATAAAAAGGGACATTTCACAATGATAAAGTGGTAAACCCATAAGGACTGTAAATGCTAACTGTGGTTTTATCAGTTGATTAAAAAACCACTCAGTGGTTGTTGAAGCAACTTTTACTTTCTTTATCATAGTTTCACATTGTTTGAAGTTTTCACAATAAGCATGGATTATTTAGATAACCTGAAATAAAACAACAAAGCTACTTTTATGTGGACAAAGAAAAGAATAAAACAATACAAAGATTTAAGAGTATTTGTTTTCTAAATTAAAAGTTTAGAAAAATGTGTTGGTTATTAGGCTCTAATGACAACCATAATAATAAAGTATATAGTGACAGGACATAAAAATAAAAAGTAGCACTAATGAGAAACAGGTAGAAAATCTCACGTAAAAGTGTTACATAATCTCCTTATTTGTTTATTTAAGGATTTAAAGATAGTCAAATAATTCTGAGTGTATTTTTTGCGAGGATAATTATACTTTAAAAAGAATGTGGAGATAATCCAAAGGGAGAAGAGCACCGATTCATTTGCTCATTCAATAATTACTTATAAGTAATTATAATTAAGTAGGTACTATGTGCCAGGTACTACTTGAAATTATTACCTATGAGGCTATGGGCTTCCTTGGGGGCTCAGATGATAAAGAATCTGACTGCAATGCAGGAGACCTGGGTTCGATTCCTGGGTCAGGAAGATTCCCTGGAGAAGGGAATGGCAACCCACTCCAGTATTCTTGCCTAGAGAATCCCATGGGCAGAGGAGCCTGGTGGGCTTCAGCCTATTAGGTTGCACAGAGTCAAACATGATTGAGCAACTAACACTTTCTTTCATAGGTCTCTATCTCCAGTTCTTGACATGCTGCTGCTGCTGCTGCTGCTGCTGTTAAGTCACTTCAGTCGTGTCCAACTCTGGGATCCTGAAATCTTTTATAAATTTCTAAGTGGTAAGAGCACAGGAAACATCTCTTACTCTAATATTTGGTCTTTGACTTTGGTTCCTAACACCCTACTCCTAAATCTCTTGGAGTTTCCTGAGTGATAGGAATGTCTTTTATTCTAGTGAGGTGACTTTGAGTGGGCTCCTAGATGGCTTCTGAGTTGGGGCTGCTCCCCAGAAAGACCATGATTACAAGCCTGGAATTTTCAGCCCCGTCTCCCATTCTCTAGAAAAGGGAGAGGGGCTAAAAGTAGAGTTAATACATGATCATACCTACATGAGGATGCTTCCATAAAATCCCAATAGTGTGTGGTTCAGAGTGCTTCCAGATGGTAAACGCATCCATCCACTTGGAGAGTAATACACTATAACTCCAGAGAGACAGAAGCTCCTGCTCTCAGAGCCTTCCCAGACCATGCTGTATGTGTCTTTTCACCTGGAGGTTCTTCTGTATGCTTTATCATACCCTTTTAAAAACTGGTTCATGTAAATGTTACCCTGAGTTCTGTAAGCTATTCTAGCAAATAACTGAATCCAAAGGGAGTACGTCTTGGGATCCGCCAATGTGTAGCTTAGTCAGACAGAAAGTGTGAAAATGAGAGTAAAAGTCACTCAGTTGTGTCCAACTCTTTGCGACCCCATGGACTATATGGTCCATGGAATTCTCCAGACCAGAATACTGGACTGGGTAGCCTTTTGTCAGACAAAAATTGTAGATAACTTCTAGGACCTACTGCTTGTGCTGCTGCTGCTAAGTCGCTTCAGTCGTGTCCGACTCTGTGTGACCCCATAGATGGCAGCCCACCAGGCTCCCCTGTCCCTGGGATTCTCCAGGCAAGAACACTGGAGTGGGTAGCCATTTCCTTCTCCAATGCATGAAAGCGAAAAGTGAAAGTGAAGTCGCTCAATCATGTCTGACCCTCAGCAACCCCATGGACTGCAGCCTTCCAGGCTCCTCCATCCATGGGATTTTCCAGGCAGGAGTACTGGAGTGGGGTGCCATTACCTTCTCCCAGGACCTACTGCTTGTAGTTGTCATCTAAAGTGTGCATGTAAGGGGGCAGTCTTTGAGAGTGAGTCCTTCACCTGTGGGATCTGACAGTGTCTTCAGGTAAATGGTGTCACAATTGACTTAAATTATGACACCCAGATGGTATCACATAAAATTGCTTGCTGTAGGAAAAAAATCCTCAAACATTGGTGTCATAAGTATTGTGAGTGTGCTAGTAGTAGAGGAGATGCAGGAGGTCTGCTTTTTCCCAACCCAGAGGGAAATAGAATATTTGTCAGTCTATTGTGGAAAATCATCTATGAGGTTACTAAATGAAATAATAATAAATTATTTATATTTGATAGAATTACCCAGTAATAAAGTTTACCTTCAGTTCAGTTCAGTCACTCAGTTGTGTCCGACTCTTTGTGACCCCATGAATTGCAGCATGCCAGGCCTCCCTGTCCATCACCAACCAAACTCATGTCCATCGAGTCAGTGATGCCATCCAGCCATCTCATCCTCTGTCATCCCCTTCTCCTCCCACCTTCAATCCCTATCAGCATCAGAGTCTTTTCCAATGAGTCAACTCTTTGCATCAGGTGGCCAAAGTATTGGAGTTTCAGCTTTAGCATCATTCCTTCCAAAGAACACCCAGGATAGAACTCTTTTAGAATGGACTGGTTGGATCTCCTTGCAGTCCAAGGGACTCTCAAGAGTCTTCTCCAACACCACAGTTCAAAAGCATCAATTCTTCGGTGCTCAGCTTTCTTCACAGTCCAACTCTCACATCCATACATGACCACAGGAAAAACCATAGCCTTGACTAGACAGACCTTTGTTGGCAAAGTAATGTCTCTGCTTTTGAATATGCTATCTAGGTTGGTCATACCTTTCCTTTCAAAGAGTAAGCATCTTTTAATTTCATGGCTGCAATCACCATCAACAGTGATTTTGGAGCCCCCAAAATAAAGTCTGCCACTGTTTCCCCATCTATTTCCCATGAAGTGATGGGACTAGATGCCATGATCTTAGTTTTCTGAATGTTGAGATTTAAGCCAACTTTTTCACTCTCCTCTTTCAATTTCATCAAGAGGCTCTTTAGTTCTTTGCTTTCTGCCATAAGGGTGGTCATCTGCATATCTGAAGTTATTGATATTTCTCCTGGCAATCTTGATTCCAGCTTGTGCTTCTTCCAGCCCGGTGTTTCTCATGATGTACTCTGCATACAGATTAAATAAGCAGGGTGACAATACACAGCCTTGACGTACTCCTTTTCCTATTTGGAACCAGTCTGTTGTTCCATGTCCAGTTCTAACTGTTGCTTCCTGACCTGCATATAGATTTCTCAAGAGGCAGGTCAGGTGGTCTGGTATTCCCATCTCTATATTAAATTGAATTAGCTCTTTAAATTATGGGAAGTTTTAAGGGAAGATTCCCTGGAGGAGGGCATGGCAACCCACTCTAGTATTCTTGCCTAGAGAATCCCATGGACAGAGGCGTCAAGGAGGCTGCAATCCATAGAGCTGCACAGAGTCGGACACGCCTGAAGAGACTTAGCACCATGCACACAAGATGTCTTAAACTGAATTATATTCTGAGATTAAGTAAATCTGAGTGAATAAAATAAAACTACCTAAAGATAATCTGAAAAACACAATTCTATTATTGGGATTGACATAGGAAGGTGAAAGGTAGAGAACAAAGGCAATATTATATTGGAAATGATTTGTAAATCCATCTGACTGTCGAAATTGGATTATCTCCATTGGAGCTCCCAATGATTGACTAATTGTGATATCCAAAAGCTTTTTCTCCCTCAGTTGTCTTCTTCTGAACACTTTTCAGCACCACTTAATACAGTTAACCCTTTTGACTCTCTCTGCTTCTTTGGTTCCTTTAAAACAAAACAAAAATATCTGAAGTCAGTTTTTCTCTTATTTTTGAGTAGAGCTCAGTTTTTGTTGCCAATTCTTCTTCCTCTATGCAGAATTTTGACAACTTAAAATTGATGATCCTAAGAACTGTACTGGAGCAATGTTTTCTTTTCACTCTGTATGTTTTCTGCCTGCCTAGTCAAGGTGGCTTCAACCACTATCCCTACTCAGATAAATTCCAAAGAAAGGTAATGCCAAAGAATGCTCAAACTACCTCACAGTTGCACACATCTCACACACTAGTAAAGTAATGCTCAAAATTCTCCAAGCCAGGCTTCAACAGTACGTGAACGGCGAATTTGCAGATGTTCAAGCTGGATTTAGAAAAGGCAGAGGAGCCACAGATTAAATTGCCAACATCCGCTGGATCATGGAAAAACCAAGAGAGTTCCATAAAAATATCTACTTCTGCTTTATTGACTATGCCAAAGCCTTTGACTGTGTGGATCACAAAAAACTGGAAAATTCTGAAAGAGATGGGAATACCAGACCACATGACCTGCCTCCTGAGAAATCTGTATGCGGGTCAGGAAGCAACAATTAGAACTGGACATGGAACAACATACTGGTTCCAAATAGGGAAAGGAGTACGACAAGGCTGTATATTGTCACCCTGCTTATTTAACTTATATGCAGAGTACATCATGAGAAACGCTGGGCTGGAGGAAGCACAAGCTGGAATCAAGATTGCCGGGAGAAATATCAATAACCTTAGATATGCAGATGACACCACCCTTATGGAAGAAAGAGCCTCTTGATGAAAGTGAAAGAGGAGAGTTAAAAAGTTGGCTTAAAGCTCAACATTCAGAAAACTAAGATCATGGCAGCCGGTCCCATCACTTCATGGCAAATAGATAGGGAAACAATGGAAACAGTGACAGGCTTTGTTTTCTTGGGCTCTAAAATCACTGCAGATGGTGACTGCAGCCATGAAATTAAAAGATGCTTGCTCCTTGGAAGAAAAGTTATGACCAACCTAGACAGCATATTAAAAGGCAGAGACATTACTTTGCCAGCAAAGGTCCATCTAGTCATAGCTATGGTTTTTCCAGTAGTCATATATGGATGTGAGAGTTGGACTATAAAGAAAGCTGAGTGCCGAAGAATTGATGGTTTTGAACTGTGGTGTTGGAGGATTCTTGGGAGTCCCTTGGACTGCTAGGAGATCCAACCAGTCCATCCTAAAGGAAATCAGTCCTGAATATTCATTGGAAGGAATGATGCTGATGCTGAAACGCCAATACTTTGGCCACCTGATGCAAAGAACTGACTCATTTGAAAAGACCCTGATGCTGGGAAGGACTGAAGGTGGGAGGAGAAGGGGAAGACAGAGGATGAGATGGTTGGATGGCACCACCGACTCAGTGGACATGGGTTTGAGTAAACTCCAGATGTTGGCGATGCACAGGGAGGCCTGGTGTGCTGCAGTCCATGGGGTCGCAAAGAAAGAGTTGGACACGACTGAGCAACTGAACTGAACTGAACTGAGGAACTGCACTGGAGCAATGTTTCCTTTTCACTCTGTATGTTTTCTGCCTGGTCAAATTCTGGTGGGTTCAACCAGTATCCCTACTCAGATAAATCAAGTCAGTGTCTTCTAGTTTTAGAGCTCTAGTTCTACATTTCCACTGACCCTGTAATATTCCTATTTTACTATGCTAGAATCACATGAATTTCACGTTAAATTTAAAGTTACCTTGAAGAGGATTTTAAAAAGGATTTTAACATCCTTTACTAAAAGTAAACTGTGCTGTTTTTTAAAATATATTTATTTTTCTGGCTGTGTAGGTCTTAGTTGGGGCACGTGAGATTTTCATTGCAGCACAAGGACTCTAGTTGTGACTTACAAGCTTAGTTGCTCCATGACATGTGGGATCTTAATTCCGGATCAGGGATGGAACCTGAGTGCCATGCACTGCAAGGTGGATTCTTAACCACTGGACCACCAAGAAAGTCTCTGCTCTTTTTTTAATGGTCCAGTTCTGGGATCCCAGTAATGGGATTACTCTTCTTCCAAACCAGGTTCCTATAGAATCCACTGAAAAAGATATTTCTCTCATCAAAATCCTCCTACTGCAGCCTCATAGTTTGGCTCCTAAAATTCCCCCCTGGGTTATTCCAAGCATCAGTTTCTTTGTGTACATACTGTCTCTCAACATTACAGCAGATGTTTATTCCTTTGTAAGTTCCTCAATATCTTCAAAGTTATGGTCTTCTTCATTTCTTTCTGAATTAAATTTGATGTTGACTATTACAAATGTATTTCTAAACATATTTTCACAGTGTTCTCTCCTTTAGTACCAAGACAGCCTAACTGAACTATTTTAAAAAGGACCTGAAAAAATATATACATATATATGTATATATGTAACTGAATCACTTTGCTGAAATAAACAGAATATTATAAATCAACTATGCTTATTTTAAAAAATTTTTAAATTTTGAAGGCTCTTTCCTTTCTACCATTTTATAGTGTAAGCTTGTTCACTGTGTGACAATCCACGATAAAAAGTCTAAATTTATAAACCAAATACATTAAGGACTAATAATTTACATTATAATGATGTTTTTCATTTCTACTGAGTCATTCTTAGCATTTTTGTTTTCAAAATAAATGGCTCAAATTGTATAAATATTTGATAGTGTTTAAATATAAGGTGTTTATCATCCATGATTTGCCATTTATAAAGCCTTAGAATAGATTGAAAGAGAAGAAACTTCTGTTGGTTTACATAATTATTTAGGAATCTTTACTGTTAAGAAATTAAAATATAATTTTAAACATTTTTATAATTCTAGAAATTTCTACTATAGGATTTTAAATATAAAAATATTTATGGACAATTTCTAAAATATTTTGATTGTGAATACTGCTATCATTTCTTATATATGTATCTTTGCAAATATATTTTAATCACCATTAAAAAAATCTGTTGAATTAAGAACTTTATTAATTTTATCTTAAAATATATGTATATTATGTTGTATTGTTGTTTTTCAGTCACTAATTGCGTGTGATTCTTTGTGATCCCATGAACTGCAGCACACCAGATTTCCTTGTACTTCACTATCTCCCATATGTATATGTATGTATCTAAAGGTATCTATGTGATATATGTGTAATTTTAGCATATAAAATCAATCTTACTTGCAATCTTCGTTCCTTAATCCATATAGTGAAAGAAAGTAAATGCTTTCTAAAATCCTTTTAGCTTTAACACTTTCCGATTCTACTACAATCTTCAAGATACATTTGAGGAGAAAGAATCAACTCCATACACTTTCATTTGGAACAATGAGACTTTCAAAGATTCTTCTTGCCATTGAAATAATCTTATTTACTCCTTCCCACATTGCTTGTCTTTATCATTGAACCTCCTATTTCATTTCTTGCACATGTCAGTGAGTTCTAATAAGTGGAAAGCTCCTGCTCTGTGCCTGGATTTTATTTGATATAACCTTGAAATTTTGAAATGTAACCTTCAGAACTGAATGTAATTTCACTCTTGTTCTTAAAAGCATGATTATAATATAATTTCTGTTAATGATTAAGAGAGGAATTCACACATTTATATAGTGGTTAAGTATGTCATAAGGCAAAGGTAGCTCTTATTCTTTACAATGGAATAGATTGTTGAATTAGGGTGCTGAAAATAAGACCTCAGAGAGAATACAAGATCATATCATTATTATTGACAGAAAATTAGTTTCCTGAAATCCATAGTTGTAATTTTTCTTCCTAGCTATTTTTGTGATGTCATGTACTTAACAAAAATAGTACTAAGTATAAATTTAAAATTATAAGACTATTTGGTCATTATAGAGTAAAATTCCCCAAATACTATTTAATTCTATATACTTAATCATAGTAAAATAACATAGTATCTACTTGCTAGTTATTCCTGTCTCTGCAGACTTCTAGGTTGTGACCACTTTGACTTGCATTTTTTTCATGTAGCGGGCTCCTTTAAAAAAAAAGAAAATGTAAAAAATTTTGATTAACTGTTCTTATAAATTGACAAATGCATCTAAATAAACATAAAAAGCAAGATTGGGTTGTGAAGAGCATAATCAGATGCTTTTCTAATCATCAGGTTACACATCCTATTAGTATATATACACAGACACTACCACTTTAGATGCTGTGACTATCTACATTCAGTTGGGAACAAAAAGATGATACTATTCTTCAATATTTCCCCTTATAGTAACACTTCAGCAGGCAATGGCACCCCACTCCAGTACTCTTGCCTGGAAAATCCCATGGGCGGAGGAGCCTGGAAGGCTGCAGTCCATGGGATTGCTGAGGGTGGGACACAACTGAGGGACTTCACTTTCACTTTTCATTTTCATGCATTGGAGAAGGAAATGGCAACCCACTCCAGTGTTTTTGCCTGGAGAATCCCAGGGACGGGGGGTGCCTGGTGGGCTGATGTCTATGGGTTCACACATAGTTGGACATGACTGAAGTGACTTAGCAGCAGCAGCAGCAGCTTCAAGAAAAATTATTTATATAAGCATCTTACTCCTTGCCTGTTTTATGCCTAGTAAGCAAATAATAAATCTCTTCTTGAAATTAGGAGTGTAAAGGATATTCTAGGAAACATTAACTATCGTGAAAATACATAAACAGCAGTCAAAATGTTGGAGATTATATTTATTTAATTGATGCAATTCTTTCTATCTATAAAATGTACAATCATATAATAAAGTTTAGCAAACCATGTGTTTAGCCTGGAGTAATTTTCTGATTATAAATGCATTATTAAAATAAAAGAAATTAACAAATTCTGTAGTTATAATTAGTCAATAATTTTAACTTTTATATGAAAATTAAAAGTGATTTACATAAGACCATTATAGTGTTACACTATGAAATCCTTGCAATCTGCAATGTATTATCCTGAATTTTATAGAAACACAAATATACAGTCTGATTAAATACTATTTAATACAGTCTAGGCCTACATATTTGAAAACTTGAATCATCTATTTTAACTTTTTTATCTGTAAAATGGCAATAATAACTAAACTTTTGTTGTTTAGTCACTAAATTCTGTTCGACTCTTTTGCAACCTCATGAACTGTATAGCCCACCAGTCTCTTCTGTCCATGGGATATCCCAGGCAAGAATACTGGAGTGAGTTAACATTTCCTTCTCCAGGGGATCTTTCCAAACCAGAAATTGAACCTGTGTCTCCTGCTTGGCAGGCAGATTATTTACTACTGAGCCACCTGGGAACCTCATAATTAACCTTATTGTAGTGAAAGTCACTCAGTTGTGTCTAACTCTTTGCGACCCCATAGATGAGCCTGCCAGGCTCCTCTGTCCATGGAATTCTCCAGGCAAGAATATTAGAGTGGGTAGCAGTTCTCTTCTCCAGGGGATGTTCCCAATCCAGGAATCAAACCCAGGTCTCCCACATTGCAGGAGGATTCTTTACTGTCTGAGCCACCAGGGAAGCCCTTAACTAACCTTAAGTGTCCCATAAAGTATTTTTTTTTTTAATTGTATAAATTCTTAATAGTTAAGCACTCTCCTTAGGAGAAATGTACTTGTTATTATTTTCTTTTATTATAGCGAGTAAAATTATAAGCTCAAAATTTACTATTCAAGTATCCAAGAAAGTGATATATACTTAAAAATAAATTTATTATATTCTTGTTTTCAGTTATCTTGTTGCTACTTGTTGAAGACAAAAATTGCTGCTCCACTTTCAGGCAGATTCATCATTCACTATAATGAGAGAAATATATGTCTTAACATATCTATATATAGAACAATAAATTTTATTATTATAACCCAGGGATTGAACCCAGGTCTCCCACATTGCAGCCGGATTCTTTACCAGCTGAGCCACAAGGGAAGCCCTATAACTATATTGTAGAGTTATACAAATGATACTCTACTACAGTACAAAATACATACTATTATAGCAATTATAATATTATAATTATACTATTATATATTAATATAATATGGTTGTACCAAAAGAAGGTTGAGTGCCAAAGAATTGATGTTTTCCAACTGTGGTGCTGGAGAAGACTCTTGAGAGTCCCTTGGACTGCAAGGAGATCAAACTAGTCAATCCTAAAGGAAATCAACCCTCAATATTCATTGGAAAGATTGACGCTAAAGCTGAAGCTCCAGTACTTTGGCTACCTGATTCATAAAGATAGAGGGCAGGAAGAGAATGGCACAACAGAGGATGAGATAACTGCATGGCATCACTAACTCAATGGATATGAGTTTGAGCAAACTCTGAGAGATAGTGAAGGACAGGGAAACATGGCGTTCTGCAGTCCATGGGGGTCACAAAGAGTCGGACATGACTTAGCAACTAAACAACAACAATATATAGTTATGTTGGGCTTCCTTGGTGGCTCAGTGGTAAAGAATCTGCCTGCCACTACCGGAGATGGGCATTCGTTCCCCGGGTCAAGAAGATCTTCTGGAAAAGGAAATGGCAACCCACTCCAGTATTCTTGCCTGGGAAATCCCATGGACAAAGGAGTCTAGTGGGCTACAGTCCATGACACCTCAAGTGTCAGACATGACTTAGTGACTAAAGAAGAACAACAAGAAGATAGACTTGCTTTTGTTTTCTGCAAATCACTGGAACTGGGTCTTGCCATAGCTGGTGTAAATACATACTTTTCAGAAAAGGTTGTAGGATATTAGGAAGATACATATTGTTAAATACACTACTTTAATTTTGTAAGAGACCTAGTATTCTTGGTTACAAGTAACATCACATTTTTTTTTTTCTTGAGTAACATCACATTTTTGGGGGTAACATCATGTTTTTAAGGCCAATGTTGAAGTGCAAGAAAAAGAACATTTGATGATGCTACAGACTAGCATACCAGTCTTAATGGTTTCTTTTCTGACCAATAAAATAAGATCATAAAAAATAAATTCTAGTTTTTCTTTTCTTTTTTTTTTTTTTTAGTGCTATCACTGTCCTGGTTGGTCCAGCATACCCTTAGTTAAGTGTCTGAGCCTCTGGGTTAAAGTGATTTTAAAAGACTTAGTGGGTTATATGTGGAAATATTGTTTGAAAGCTTTTTGAAAAGTTCCTTGCTTTGGGCTAAACTCCTTTTGTGTATTCCTGGCTTCCAGGTTTTAGTCAACATTCTTGAAATATAACCTCATTCAGTGCCTTGCTGCTGCTAAGTCGCTTCAGTCGTGACCGACTCTGTGGGACCCCATAGACTGCAGCCCACCAGGCTTCCCCGTCCCTGGGATTCTCCAGGCAAGAACACTGGAGTGGGTTGCCATTTCCTTCTCCAATGCATAAAAGTGAAAAGTGAAAGTGAAGTAGCTCAGTCGTGTCCGACTCTAGCGACCCCGTGGACTGCAGCCTAGCAGGCTCCTCCATCCATGGGATTTTCATTCAGTGCCTTAATTGTATTTAAATGATGAGACCAAGAGAAGAAAAAAATAAACCAAAAAAACATTCATTGTGTGCATTAGGTGGATGCTAATTATCACTTGCTTGTGCTCCTTATTTCATAGTCCTTTCCTTCCTGCACTTTCGGTATTTTTCAATGGCCTGAGTTGCATTCAGCTGCCTCTTTTTCCTGCTACTCAAAAGTAGAAAGTACACATAAAAAGTCCTTAAGGTACAAGTTCTTACTTAAAATATGGTCTCCTGGGGATAAGACCTTGTTCAGTTATGCGCCTAATCAGTGTTTATCACCCTGTAGACACTGCAATATTTAACAAGTGTGGGTAGGGCACTTAAGTTGTGACTGAACAATAAATGGGCCAGACCTGGATGCCAAGCACTACAACTCCCAGCTTCACATTTCAATTATATTTAAATGAGGCTGCTAATGAAAGTGTTTAAATGTTCATTAAAATTAACCTTTCAAATTCAGAGTGCCAGTGGGCACTCCTGATAACACTAAAGTTTGAGATTTAGGTTTCCAACCACTAGTGCATAAATGAAAAATTCAGGAGGGTTGAAATGTCAAGAATGCTTTGAAATAAACATTAAATTGACTAAGAACTTTAACTCTACCTCAAGATTCATGTTCTCTTAGTGTTTTGTGATGTGGTTACTAATAATCATCATTTAATGCAATAATGTTCTTGAATCTAATGAAGAACAGGCGGCATATCAAATAAATTCAATAATTGTAACCCAAGAAAGAATTATGGTACAGAATATTGAAGGAAAGTTACATGGCTCAAAATAGCCTGGAGTTAAAACGCCCCCTCCAGGTCTTCCCCACCATTCTATGCGAAACAAAGAACTCACTCAACCAAAGGGGAAAAAAAAAAAAAAGGACATTAAGGTTGATTGTGCCCAGCTCCCAGCTGGGCCAGCCTCTGGCCATCTCCAGAATTCCTTGCCCCAGCCATTTAAGAGATAACTACTCCGAACAACCTTGGAGAAGAACAGGCCCCCTTAAAAAAGTAGCTTTCCACATATGTGCCTATATATACTTACTCTTTTCTTGGGTTAGTGCAGCAGCTCACTAATCTGACTGTTGCCCCTTCTCGCTTCTGGCCTCATTAAAGGTGATCTGTTCCTGTAAAGCGCCAGTCTCCTTTTTCCAAACCTCGCCTTCTCTAACTCCCTTACCCTACAAATATTGTATGTTTAGTTGAATTATAAGCTTGAGAGACACTTTAAATAGCCATAGTCCATTCAGTATTTGGGGAAGAATTTCACCACAGCTGTCCTTAGCAAGTGAGAATCTACTGCATTTTAAATGTCACCAATATCTTCAGAAAATTCATTAAGATGTGTTGTTACATTTGGCAGGTTTCAACCAATGAGAATTAGAGTAAGGGGTTTTCCAGAAAGCATGAGGCCATACACTCAACACTAGATTTGTGAGATCTATGTGGGGCAAAGGATGTCTTAGCAGTAGCACTGCAAATCACTTGAATTTAAAGGCAAAGCTTTGAAGTCCAGATATGAAGCCTTTTCAGAAACTAGAGGGCAATCCAGAATTCTTTATGCAAGAGTAAGGCCTGTGTGGGTTCTGGGATAAATTATGAATAAACCCCTATAAGAGCTTATCACTGAAGGGCAATGACCCAAAACATGTAAATATAATCTAAGATGTGATATGACAGAAGTGTGCACATTGCACTGGGGAGCCTGGAGGAAGGGCACTCAGCACAGTCTAGGGATTCACGGAACTTCTGATGCAGTGATCAGTCAGTGCCTTGGATGTCCCCAAGCATTTTATACATTTTATTACATTTTAACTGAAGATCAGTCAATAAACCCAAAATTCTTAAGTTTCTTCCATGCATTTGTTTTACCTTAAGGTCAGTAAAAGTGACAGAAAAAGATGGCGGAGTCTCATGAATCATTATAAGGTGTTCATTCATTGTTGCTTTTTCATTCACTCCCCTCTCCAAATCCTTTCAACTCTACAGGGATGCGGAGAAGTACACATGTATAGAACTGCTCTATCTGGGTAGTGGGGCCAAGAGAAGGAAGCCCTGCGGCTTTACACAAGACTTTGGGCTAGACGGTGCCATTCTTTCTGCCTCTTTCTGCTTTAAGTCTCTCGTCTTGACTTTTTTTTTTTTTAGAACATATTCTCTCAACCATTATCTTAAGAAATGCAACTTAAAGTCTTGCTTCATATATCCACATATTTGCATGCATCAATAATTTTCCTTATTTTATCACAGATAGTAATTCATATACAATAACAACATTTTTGAAGCATTTCTTTTTTTTTTTTTGATGTTTTAAAGTTTTTATTAACACAGTTGGAATAACATCTACCATATTTGTTAATTTTTTCAGTTTGTTACCCTGGTTTTTTTTTTTTTTTTTTGGTCCCTATTTTTGTCTTCCATTGGTTTTCTTCCATTTGTGGTTTTCTGTGATTATTTTATATGATTTTATTTTCTCTCCTTTTCTTAGCATATCAATTATACTTAAATTTTTACTGTTTTTTAATTATTTTTAATTGGAGGATAATTGCTTTACAGAGTTTTGTTGTTTTCTGAACCATTTCTAAAGCAGAAGTGAGGTCATAAAACCAAGATAGACCGATAGAAAGTAGATCTTTCCATAAAACAACTCCCTATCATATAGATTATTTTTTAAATTTTATAATGATTCTGTTAGGTATGTATTATTATTCTCTTTTCTTAAATGAAAAAACTGACTTCAGAATCAGTTCATTATTGTAGCTCTTCATTCATTCACTGAACAAGTGATGAGCTTCCACTTGCCAGGCTTTATGGTACCAGAGACACATCTTGCCATCAAAGACCCCACAATCTTAGTAGAAAAATAGTTGTATGTTCATTACACCATTTTAATTTCCTGAATAGCAAAAAGGCTGGATTTCTCTGCCTCCTACCTCATACTATAGCAGTACTGGGGCCATATGATTGAGTTTTGGCCAGTGGCGGGTAAAAGTGCCTGTGTGTGTGCTAAGTTGCTTCAGTAATGTCTGACTCTTTACAATCCTATGGACAGTGGCCCTCCAGGCTCCTCTGATCATGGGATTCTCTATGCAAGTATACTGGAGTGGGTTGCCATGCCCTCCTCCAGGGGATTTTCCCGACCCAGGGATCAAACCCACATTTCTTATGTCTCCTGCTTTGACAACTGGGTTTTTTACCACTAGTGCCACTGGGTAAAAGTCATAGAAGCCATTTCTTGTGAGAGAGTCATTTCCTAGGCAGGTTGATAGAAAATCTAGGGGTCCCCAAGGAGAGAGGGGTCTCCAAATGGAGGAAATAGCCTGCAAGTGTCAGACATTTTTATCTCTCTTAAGCAGCAGGAGGAAAAAACTAGCAATATTTTTTTCCTTCTCTATACAAATTTAAAGAGAGGTTTCTCTTAAAATACTGTGTTGCCATAATGACACCAGGTTTCGCCTGAAGTTAGCTATTCTTGAGCCTAGAGATAACCAATGCCTTTTTCTTATGGAAATGTTTGTCTTAAGCTATGCTAATGTACTACGTCTTTACCCCAAACTCTGTCTCCAAGTCGGTTCCGCCTCTTGGCCCAGAACCTACTTGACAAACCAGTATGTTATACTCAGATATTGTTCCCCTAATCTATGTAAATGAAATTATTTGTATGGTGGTCTGCCCTTCTTTAAGATTCAAGTTAATCATTTTATGGCCCAGGATAAACCATTTGGTGCCAAGATTATCCCAAAATGCATCTTATGGGCGAGGGGCCTGGTGCCATTCTAAATTTTAAGACATTCCTTTCTTTCATTAACAGACTGCTAGTGACTATATAACATCCAGCTGAAGACTAGCAGGGGGGTACTCTTTCTGCCCCCTTCTGATGCCTATGTCAGAAGCTTTCTCTATCTCCTTTATACTTTAATAAAACTTTATTACACAAAAGCTCTGAGCGATCAAGCCTCGTCTCTGGCCCCGGATTGAATTCTTCTCCTCCGGGGGCCAAGAATCCCGGTGTATTCGCGTGAATCAACAACAACCTTTCACTTGGCCTGGCCCTGGAAAGAATCTTCACATTTGATCTTTTGGTTCTCTCCTGGATGGGCTGCACAAGCTCAATTAACATAGCTATTATATAAGGGAGCAGAGCTTCTTAATTTGTGTCGAACTGTGACATGAGGAATAAATAAACTTTGATTGTGTGAAACAATATTTGGGGTTTAATTTGGTACCATAGATAGCCTATTTTTTCTTTCTTGTCTAATACAAAATTTCATGGGGGAGACAGTCATTAAACAATTGAATAACAAACAAAATTGCCTGGAAGGGAATAAAATGAGTACTTTGAACTGGAATAACAAAGGAAACCTTTTGTAATAGATTGGATCATGGTTCAGAAATATTCCCTTCCCAATCCGTACGTTTCCAAGGGTACCACTGATGTTGGGTTTGGCTCTGTGACTTGCTTTGGCCAACAAAAGAGGAGGAAATAATAATGGACCAGTTCCCTGGTAGCTCAGCTGGTAAAGAATCTGCCTGCAATGCAGAGACTCCAGCTTGATTCCTGGGTCAGGAAGATCCCCTGGAGAAGAAATAGGCTACCCACTCCAGTATTCTTGGGTTTCCTTGGTGGCTCAGCTGGTGAAGAATCCACCTGCAATACGGGATACCTGGGTTTGATCCCTGGGTTGTGAAGATATCCTGGAGAAGGGAAAGGTTACCCACTCCAGTATTCTGGCCTGGAGAATTCCATGGATTGTATAGTCCACAGGGTCACAAAAGAGTTGGACACAACCGAGTGACAGTCCCCACTCTGAGTCCAGGTCTTAAAAGACCTTGTGTGTTTCTCTTCATATTGTACAGCTGTACCATGGGTAAAGGTTATGAAATCAAACATATATAGATTAGCCTACTGGTCCTAGGAAGAAAATGAGAGATATATGAAACAGATACCTTAAAGTAATAGCTTCATCACTGGTTTCTTGGCCTCTTAACTTTAACTACCTCCAATATTATAATATAATCTAGAGATAACTTCCTAAAACATTTCATCATATATGTTTTACTCAGGGGCACTAAGAGTGAAGAAAAGAAGAACTAACATTTACTGAGAACATGTGCTATTCCAAACTTTATCCTAGGTAATTAGAGATGATATTTCCTTCAGATTGGGTTCCCCTGGAAGGAGACTGCCTAACACAAAGATTTGAGAATAAATACTTTATTTGGGAGGCAACCTTAGAAAACACCAGTAGGAAAGAAGTGAAACAGGGAAGAGACGGAAGCCAGTAATCAGTACATAATGGAGCAATTGCACTCTGGGCAACAAAGGCTCATCCATGTGGAATATACTTCAGGTGAGCCATCAGAGGGTGAGAAACATGGACTATTTATTCTCCAGCTCTCATCTGTGAATGACTGAAGGCTGCACCCAGAGCCACTAATCCCTCTGTACTTCCCAGCTTCACTGGACACAAACTGAAAGGAGGGTTTCAATAAAATTTAACAGTGCTTGCACTTAGATGCCATGAGCACATGCATGCATGCATGCTCACTTGCTTCAGCCATGTCTGACTCTGTGCAACGCTATGGACTGCAGCCTGCCAGGCTCCTCTGTCCATGGGATTCTCCAAGGTAAGAATACTGGAGTGGATTGCCACACCGTCCTCCAGCCATGAGTACACAGTAGAATGTCAATATTCAGGAGGGCTGGGAGGGTTCCCAACAGCTACAGAACCTTTTTTTTTTTTTTTTTTTTCATTTATTCCTTGTAAATATTACCACTTTAGAGAGGTTTTGCCTGACCACTTAAAGACACATACCCAGTTTTTTATCACTTGTTCCTGTCCTTCTGAGCCCTTATCACAATTTTATCACAAATTACTTTGCTTCTTTTCTTGTATTTCTATATTTGTTTCTAGACTGTGAACATAATGAAGCCAAGAACCAAGTTTATTTCATTCAACACCACCTAGTACAAAGAAGGAACCCAATATTTGCTGAATCAATTATTGAATGACAGTGCTAGATAGTGTAATCTTCTTTACTGGAGAGGAATACAAAGGCCATCCTGGTGGTGACGGAACTCCAATCCAGGAAGTGATGACCTAAAATCCCATACCCTTTACCACACTGTGATAATGTTATCATGCTGTTTTCCTATTTCCTGCCTCAGAAAACTCAATTATTTCCTATTTCCTACATCATTAAATCTAAATTCTTCTGCATAACTTCCAATTCCTTCTATAACCTGGCCAGTAAGTGCATCTTAAAAAGATCAGGGCACAAACACATTATAGAATGAATGCAATGTTGCTTAAAACCATATGTAAAAATGACTTGCAGTTTGCTTATTGTCAAAAATTGGTGTCATATGAGAAAAGAGCCTTATGTGGCTTCTAAAAAGTCCAAAGTAAAAGGCTAAATGAATATAAATGTAATTTCTAGAGCAGTCAGAGGTGTGGGTGTTAATGATGATGCACTTAAGACTGTTTCTGAGGCCAAAAATGACTGGAACTCAGAAAATCTGTTGACAGGACAGCAAAATTCCTTTTATCCATGCATGATGAGTGATTTTGCTTTAGATGTTGGGCCTGAACAAAAACACTCTACCACACAATCAACATGGAACTAGGAAAAATGAGGTAGGAAACAAGAGAGCAAGAAAACAATGTATTTCTATTTATATTTGCTAAGAATATGTAGATTCTTTCATTTACATTATTTCATTTAAACCTTAGGACCTGGTCATTAGCATGACTGTAGGACCCAACAAAAGCAGGAAACTAATTTAGCATTCAGTCTTGCAGTAACAAAATTACTGAAAGAAGAGAGTTGCAGCCTGAATACTGACAGTGAAAATTCACGTTTGAAATAATTAGGTAATAAAATGACTTTTTTTCCCCTCTCTTTTTCAGAAGAGAAATGTGGTAGAATGTATTGACTGATATTTGAAACATTTCCATATGCTATTGCTCCTCTTCATGGGTGCCTCTTCCTATGGGAGGATCATACTTCCTGCCCAGTGATAGGATAGGAGCCTAGCTCATGTGACTTACTTAGGCAAATAGAATACATAGCCAAAGGAAGCTTTAAGCCAGCCTGCCTGTGCTCTGTGCTGTCTGTGGCAAATCGTAACTATTGGCTCCATTTTCTCTCTAGATCTGGAACAGAAAGATGACGGAGTGGAGCCCCAGCCAGTACACAATCAACATGTAATGGTAGTGAAAAATAAATCTTGGTTGCTGTAAACGCAAAGGTTTAAGGTTGCTTATTATTACAATGATAAAAATTGTGGTCAAAGAAGTAGGTAAAAGTGTCTTTCTCATTCTGTGAAAGTTTACAATTAAAAATTGAGATCTTGAGGAAAACCACTTTCCATTCATAACTCGTAAAATTTAATGCAAGAAAAATTTATAAATGGTGTTTATAATACTGAAAAGACTTTGACAGGTTAGAGCACAAGGGCACATAATTTCAAATGAAAAGATAAATTATTTATTGAGTTGTAACATTTATTTGCAATGTGCTGGAGAATTTTATTGGTTAGTAATACTACTGTAACCCTTACAAATGCCTAAATACTATATGTATACATTTAATTGATAAGATTTGCAAGAGTGGTTTAAATCTTTAGGGAGGTTTTGCTTGCTACAGCGGGGTTTGAAATACATTATAAAGAAGATAAAAGTATTCGATTTATGAAGACAATATTGGTAACAAAAAATTTAAATAAATGTTTTAAAGTGACTGTTAAAACGTAACAAATTTATAAATAGAGTAAGATTTGTATGTTTTCTTAAAAATATTTAAAAACTAGATTTCAGTTAAAAACTTTAACTTTTATAAAATAAAAATTAAAAATTGCAAATAGCCATAGATAATCTTCACTGTGCACAAAAGTCCTCCTATAACATTTAAAAATCAACAGCAACAAAAGTCACTATGAAGTGGTAAAATATTTCTCATTTTATAAATAAAGAAATGAAGGCTTAGAGAAATTAAAGTTACCCCAAACCAAAATTATGGTAATACTACAGTTTTTACAGTGGCTTTCAAATGCTTCATAAAATGCACTTTATCATCTTCTTTTTTCATTTAAAATGTTAATGCATGTTCACTTATTAAAGCTTTCTAAATCATTGCATAAAGTCTTAGATATAATAGATATTTGTATATTGAAAAAAATATTCTCTTATTTTTCTTTTGAAATTTTTGCTTCCTCACCTGGATGGACTATACCTTAAGAAGAGAAGAGATTTTTCCTACCTGAAGTAACTAAAAACAAACAAACAAACAAACTGTACATAGCAAGTTCTTGGTAAGTGCACACTGAACTAATAAAGACAGTGCAAATAAATAAATAAGCATTTTCTTTTATTATTACTTTAGTTCCTTTTATCTCCTTCATAAAAGAATTTGAGGATGTTTACAATAAAAGACAGATATAATCTAGGTTTAAGTAAAAAATATTAGAACCATAAAAAAGGAAAAGAAATTAAGATCTCATTTTTGGTTCAGTTCAGTTGCTCAGTTATCTATGACTCTTTGCGACCCCATGGACTGCATCACACCAGGCCTCCCTATCTATCACCAACTCCCAGAGTTTACTCAAACTCATGTCCATTGAGTCGGTGATGCCATCCAACCATCTCATCCTCTGTTGTCCCCTTCTCCTCCCACCTTCAATCTTTCCCATCATCAGGGTCTTTTCCAATGAGTCAGCTCTTTGCATCAGGTGGCCACAGTATTGGAGTTTCATCTTCAGCATCAATCCTTCCAATGAATATTCAGGACTTATTTCCTTTAGGATGGACTGGTTGGAACTCCTTGCAGTCCAAGGGACTCTCAAGAGTCTTCTCCAACACCACAGTGCATCAATTTTTCGGTGCTCAGCTTTCTTTACAGTCCAACTCTCACATCCGTACATGACTACTGGAAAAACCATAGCTTTGACTAAATGGACTTTTGTTGGCAAAGTAATATCTCTGCTTTTGAATATGCTATCTAGGTTGGTCATAACTTTTCCTCCAAGGAGCAAGCGTCTTTTAATTTCATGGCTGCATTCACCATCTGCAATGATTTTGGAGCCCCCCAAAATAAAGTCTGACACTGTTTCCACTGTTTCCCCATCTATTTGCCATGAAGTGATGGGACCAGATGCCATAATCTTTGTTTTTTGAATGTTGAGTTTTAAGCCAACTTTTTCACTCTTCTCTTTCACTGTCAAGAGGCTCTTTAGTTCTTCTTCACTTTCTGCCATAAGGGTGGTATCATCTATCTGCATATCTGAGGTTACTGATATTTCTCCTGGTGATCTTGATTCCAGCTTCTGCTTCATCCACACCAGCATTTCACATGATGTATTCTGCATGTAAGTTAAATAAGCAGGGTGACAATAAACTGCCTTGACGTACTCCTCTTCCTATTTGACACCAGTCTGTTGTTCCATATCCAGTTCTATCTGTTGTTTCTTGACCTGCATACAGATTTCTCAGGAGACAGGTCATGTGGTCTGGTATTCCCATCTCTTTCAGAATTTCCACAGTTTGTTGTGATCCATACAGTCAAAGGCTTTGGCATAGTCAATAAAGCAGAAGTAGATGTTTTTCTGGAACTCTCTTGCTTTTTTGATGATTCAGTGGATGTTGGCAATTTGATCTCTGGTTCCTCTGCCTTTTCTAAATCCAGCTTGAAGATGTGGATGTTCATGGATTTAGTGAAACTATGAGCCATGATGTGTAGGGCCACCCAGGATGGACAGGTCACGGTGGAGAGTACTGACGAAATGTGGTCCACTGGAGAAGGGAATGGCAAAATACTTCAGTATTCTTGCCTTGAGAACCCCATGAAGAGTATGAAAAGGTCTCATTTTAGGACTAACATTTACTGTGATTTAGTATGTGATGTATCTCTTTGCTTCCCTGGAAAGGTGACTACGGGGCAAAAGTAGAAGTCACACATATTCTTTGTTTAAACGAAGCACATTAAGTCTGATGCAGAACTCTTGTGCATGCTAAGTCACGTCAGTTGTGTCCAACTCTTTGTGACCTCATGAACTGTAGCCCTCCAGGTTTCTCTGTCCATATAATTCTCCAGGCAATAATACTGGGAAGGGTTGCTATTATCTTCTCCAGGGGTTATTTCCAACCCAGGAATTGATCCCAAGTTTCTTATGCCTCCCGCGCTGGAAGGGTGGTTCTTCACCACTAGGGCCACCTGGAAAGCCTGCAGAATTCTTAATGGGGGTTAATTTGTTCATTCACATAATGTACAACCTAAAATACCTGTAAAGTTTATCAGTGACCAAATTCTATACTTTTCCAAGTTTAGAAAAGAAACAAAAGACCTTTCAATAAATAAAGAATAGTGATTAAATCAAAAGCATGATTATCTCTATCATCTATCTATACTTCTATGTTAATAGCCTTTTACTATTGAGTGTTTTTATGCTATTTCAAAGGTACATCTCAAAATTAAGTTATTATGTGTTAACACACACACATTATACAAACGATATATATGTGTACATACACACAAAAATATTTGTGTAATTTTAGGAATTTGAAGCAATAATTTATATAATCTTTTGGAATCCTAAAGATCAGAGATTTGAATTTATTATTGGAATAAATATGTAGATATGTAATGAGTGATATATCTTTTAAGGACTTTAAGGTTATGCCATCCTTAGACAAACTAGTGTGTGTGTGCTCAGTCATGTCTGACTCTTTGCAACCCCATGGACTATAGCCCACCAAGCTCCTCTGTCCATGGGATTTCCCAGGCAAGAATACTGGAGTGGGTTGCCATTTCCTTTTCCAGGGTATCTTCCTGATCCAGGGATCGAACCTGTATCTCTTCAGTCTCCTGCACGGTTAGGCAAATTCTTTACCACTGTGCCACCTGGGAAGCCCATGGAGAAACTAGAGTTAATACAATTCAAGACTAAAATATAACCTCCTCTTAAATCCACATGGTGTTATCTAAAAATTTATCAAAATCACTTAGAATTTATAGTGAAATAGAAAAATTGAGCAACAACTTTCTTTTTTAGCAAAAAAAGGAGCAAGTGAAATGAGATTTTTTTTTTATTTTGAAGCATTAAACAATTAGAGAAAGTATATAATTTATTTTTTAACCACTTATAATCTTAATAAGTAATTCCAGAGAGACTCATCTCCATGAGAGTTTTCAAAATAAAGCAAATCAGGGCAGGTAAAAGTGAAAGGCAGTTTGTGAATCAGAGGTAAGATATATTCAAAAGCTTTGGTGTTTTCAGACTCTTAGGTGATCACAAGAACTGAAAGCACTACATAATTGTAGGCTGGAGTCTGTGCAGATGGATTATTGAGCTTGGAACAAGCCACCTCATGAACTTTGCTTAATGATGGTGTGGATAATACATGGTACTAGAAATATGTTACATTTATGTAATAAACATTGCAATTGGTCCTAGGAGAGGAAAACATGTCTGGATAATGAATGACTGGTCATAAAACTGCTCACCCTTTTCTGACTGTCACTGATTTTTTTTTAAAGAGAAAAGTCATTATGGCTATTAAGCACATATTATAGTATGCCTAGAATACCGCCTACACTTCATAAATCATCAGAAATATTCATGTTATTAATATGCTTTCCAAGTGCTATAATTACATATTCAATCAAAACTCACTTTTTCATTCTTTATATATTTTGAAGTTCACCTCTCAATTACAGTCTTTGAGTCAAGAATTAGAGTGAGCCTTTAACAATCTCTTTTCTCTTTTTCCCCTTCCCAGTTAATTTTATAACAAATTTAGTTAAGTGTTTGGCCTAACGGGAGGAAAAAAACAAAACAAAACCTGAAAAACAAAAAAGCCTTGAAAAAAGCTTAGAAATCATTTTGCAGTCAATGATGCAAGAACCATTGTTCCAACGTGGATTATTCCTAGTAATACTGTCTAGGCACAGTATTATTAATAACAGGATGCCAGCAAAAATGCTGCCGATCACAAAAGCTGTCATGTTTACTGTCATCTGTAGTGCTTGACTTTAAAAGAGAGCAATAAGAACTGATGTACTTTATGATGTGCTCTATCTTTCCTGACAGTAAACTGATTGGCATATGACATGTCAAATGCTACAAGTAAAAATAGGTTCTTGATTAAACATGGTATGTGAAGACCTGTAAGCAGATAGGTAACATTATTCAATCTTCAGGCATGCAGCCAAATGGCACAAAAAGTCAGATATAGTTCTGCTTTTAAAATTAAAAAGGAAGGACTTCCCTGGTGGTCCAGTGGCTAAATCTCAGCACTCCCAATGCCAGGGAACTGGGTTTGATCCCTGGTTTAGGAATTGGATCCCACATGCCATAACTAAGAGTTTGCAGGCCCCAACTCAAGACCCCACATGCTGCAACTAAAACCTGGCACAGACAAATACATACATACATATTAAAAAATTTAAAAAGAAAGTATTTAGTTTTGGGGTTTCACTGGTGGCTCAGTGGTAAAAGAATCTGCCTGCCAATGCAGGAGTCATGGGTTTGATCACTGGGTTGGGAAGATTCCCTGGAGAAGGAAATGGCAACCCACTCCAGCATTCTTACCTGGGAAATCCTATAGAGAGAGGAGCCTGGCAGGCTACAGTCCATGGCGTCGCCAAAGAGTCGGACATGATTTAGCAAATGAACATGCATGCATTTAGCTTTGGTCTTGATGACAGGAGTTTCAAATTCACACAAAATGAAACAACACAATGCCTGATTTTTGTATGTGAATGAATTTAAAAAGTATTGATGTGAAAATTTTCTTGCCTTTATATCATATGGACACACTGTCAATTCTAATAGTTGAAACATGTAAAATGTAATCTTTCCTTTGGCCTCTCTAGTAATGGAGATACCATTTAAAAATCTTTGAGTACAAATACTCTTTGTGTACAATGAAAATAAATTAAGGTAACTCTTTCTAAGATAGCATGCTCTAATTAAATAGTTATGTTTTCTTTAATAAAATCAGAGAATTTCCAAGGGGGAAAATATACATTGTTTGCATTTAGAACTTTTATTTTGTAAAAGCACTTACTTTTTCCATATATAGAACAACATCATATAGATCAGAGGTAGTAAACTTGTCACTCACATGTAGGCAGCTTGGCTCCAGAACCTGTGTTCTGAACTACACCTATCTGATCTATGAAGCTAAGCTTATGCTCTGTGATTTTTGGATACCCTCTCCTTCCAGTCAGATCAATGATTTATTATAAAAAGTATTAGTGCACTGAAAAAGAAGGAGACTTTATGAAGGAATTTCTTTGGAGAGGTTATTGCCATTGTGTAAGTACCTTCCCATCCCAGTGAGGATGCTCTCTTGGCCTTGGCCTTTCATTCTGAAACAGGAGTTCTAGATACTGAAGAGCAGTCACATCACAGTAGAGCATAAGAGCATCACATAAGAGCATCTGCCAGAACTGGTTCATGGTTGTTGAGTGCCACAGGAGTGCTATAGGAGGAGATAGACATATTGCCCACTTCTAAGGATTACATGAGGAGACATTTGCCCTAAACTTCCTGATCCTGAGCTCTTGACCTACTGTCTCCTTTCCAGGGATGTGGATGGGGTTATCTGATTGGTAAGTTCTGAAGAAGACATTTTGGGTCCACATCGCCTCCCACTGACCAGCTGCTGGGGGCTTCCCTTCTCATCACCCCGAGTGGCTATCTGCATCCGGACTCCCTGGAGAGCTGATTCCCATGTCTACCGATGGAGGCAGCAAGTGGATGTGCCAGGGGGCTCTCAGAGGGACCCCTGGCTCTCAGGAAGGTGGCTCTGGGAGTCCAGGTCTATGGTTCAAGGCCAGGCAGCCTTGAACTTGGGCCTGCTTGGTCAGGATCCATGTAATCTCCCCAGAAGATCCCCCTACTGCAATGTTCTCCAGGTCTGCCCATGAGAGCAGGTCAGGCTGGTCCCCCATAGAACAGGGATATAGTGCCCATTCACATGTGGCCTTAGAGTTGTGTGCAGAGCTGGCGTACCTGGGCGTGTGTCTGTTTCTGCAGCCAAGAGTATCCTGAGCAGGACCCTGCTTTTGTAGACAGCTCTGTGGTTTCAGAGGGCTTCCCAGATGGCGCTAGTGGTAAAGAGCCCTCCTGCCAGTGCAAGAGACCTAAGAGATGTGGGTTTGATCCTTGGGTTGGGAAGATCCCCTGGAGGAGAGCATGGGACCCTACTCCAGTATTCTTGCTTGGAGAATCCCATAGACAGAGGAGCTGGCAGATTGCAGTTCATGGGGTCACAAAGAGTCAGACACAACTGGAGTGACTTAACACACACTGAAGAAGAACTGGGCACAGATGCTGCATTCAGAACCCCTCTCTTCCCTCCTAGCACCAGCCTAGGACATCTGGTCTTGCCCTGCAAGTTTCTACCTGTACATCAATATGCCCCATGGAATGAAGTTACATGAGCTAATTCTTAGGAAGATCATGGGAGCCAGGCACATTAGCCACATCCTCCAATGTCAGTTTTATCAGTAATAAAAATAAGTAGGCAAATTGGTGATGCAAATGACACTTGGAAAAGTTTTTGATGGGACCAGGGCATGGAGTCATGGTCTTTCAGTATTAGCAAGTAGGATATGTAAGATTTGATTGGGGGTTTTCTGCAACTCACAGCACTCTTATTCCCAAGCAAATGGCTGTTTTTGTGCAGACGGGGCTGTTTTATCAACACTATATTGACCTTGATGATTGTATTGGGCACTGGCCACAGTGTTTAAGCTGTTGCAGTTAGACCTCGAGCTCTGGGCTTGATCCTCACATAAGCACTGTCCATGGCCTTATAAATCAGAGAACTCTCAATGTGGATGTTCCCACAGAAGAGTAGTGCATTTGATTAGCAAACAAATGAAAAGTAACAAGGAGTCCTTATAATGAAGAGAATCTGTCACCTCCTAGGAGGAATTGAGAAAGATCACAAACATGTCATTGAAATGATTGCATATATAAAGGCCACACACAGAAATAATAAAGTCTGTTTGGAGCACTTGGTCTGTAAGAATTGAGTTTGTTAAGGTATCCAGGGGGAATTGGAATGGTATGAAAAGGAACATGTTTTAGCTTTATTATTATAACAGAAGAAATACAAAAATAAAAACAAAATAAAGGAAAACTGGCTAATTACATTGGAGGAACAGAGAGTTTTCCTTAGGAGAAATATTGAGATTTTATAGGATATATTAGACAGATAGGGAGAAGAAAATGGGAACTTTCAGGCCAAGAGAAACAAATATTAAAAAGAAACAGATAGACCTAGCTCTGATGAATTTTAAAAGAGAAAGTAGAAAAGCAAGAGATGTTTCAGTTGTACCAAGTCAAACAGTTATGACTGTTGCCTAAAGAAATCTAACCAAAGCAGAGACAGAATTTCAGAGAGCAATCTGGAATGAATCCCCAAGAGATGGCAGGGCCTGGGAAACTACAGAGGATGTAGCCTTTCAAAGCTGTAGATAAAGACTCCAGAATGACAGCAACTGGGAACTACAAGTCAAAGAAAGCGGACACAATACCAAAGCATCCACAAAATCTGGACAAATTTAAGGATAGAAAAGTATATTTAAAGCATTATTAGGTGAGTTTCAAAGTGACAAAATCATTATAGGTGAGGGTATAGGCATTGTCTTACCCTAAGGAAACACTCCAGAAATTTATACAGTTATCTGTTTAAAGGAAGATCCGGGGCTTCCCTGGTAGCTCAGACTGTAAAGAACCCATCTGCAATGAGGGAGATCTGGGTTCATTCCCTGGGTTGGGAACATCCCCTGGAGAAGGGAACGGCTACCCACTCCAGTATTCTTGCCTGGAGAATTCCATGGACAGAGGAGCCTGGCAGACTACAGTCCATGGGGTTGCAAAGTCAGACACGACTGAGCAACTTTCACTTGCACTTCTTTTCAAAGGAGACATATTGCAGGAAAAGGCATGCAGAACAATAAGAGGTAGAGTCTCGGCTTGATTTTGATCCCGATTTCATGGGAAATTTCTCCCTCAGTGTGATTATCCAACCCAGACAAGTGAGGATGAATATGATTTCTTTGAATAGTGAATTCCTTTGAAAGACTCAGAATTTATTGATTTAATAGCTCTCATACAGAAGACCTCATGAGACGAAGTTTAGGAAAATATATTACAAAAAATATATTTGAGTCCAAAAGCAGTGAAAACCTAAAAACCAAAGTACTAGGAAACAGTTATAGTTTTACATTATTAAAGAAAGAAATAGATCAACATAGGAACAATTTAAATTCTCAGAAACTCAGTTCAGACCCCTGAAATAGAGTTGTCAGATTTACAAATTAAAAAAAAAAGACACTGTAATGGTTGATTTTCCAGGTCAAACTGATTGGGCCACAATGCCTAAATATGTGGTCAGACATTATTCTGGAGGCTTCTGTGAGGGTGTTTTTGGATAAGATTTATATTAAATTAGTAGAATTTTGGTAAAACCAATTACCCTCCATAAGGAGTGTGTGTGTGTGTACACGCATGCACACACACACGCGTGCGCACATGTGCATTCAGTCATGTCCGACTCTTTGTGACCCATGGACTGTGGCATGGCAGACTCTGCTGTCCATGGAAATTTCCAGCAAGAATACTGGAGTGGGTTGTCATTTCCTACTCCCCACATCTTCCTGACCCGGGGACTGAATCTATGTCTCTTGTGTCTCCTGCATTGGCAGGCAGATTCCTTACCTCTGGCACCACCTGGGAAGCCATAATGAGTGTGAGCCTCATCGAATTAGTTGAAGTTATTTCTAGAAAATGTCCGACTTTTCCAAAGAAAAAGGGAATTCTGCTAACAGATGGACTTTTAGATTTATATATCAGTTTCTTCTTGGTTCTTCAGCCTGCAGATTTTGGACTTGCCAGCCAAAATAATCAGGTGAGCCAATTCCTTTAAAATACACACACACACACACACATATATATATATATATATATACATGCTATTGTTTCTGTTTTTCTGTAGAATCCAAACACCCTTATCTGAGTTTCAGATAAAGAATAATATTTTCATTTTAAATGTGATATAAATGTTAAACAAGAGATAAAAATGTATTTGTTGTGTATATGAATTCAAATTTATCCAGGTCCCTTGCCAAAGAATTGTTGCTTTTGAACTGTGGTGTTGGAGAAGACTCTTGAGAGTCCCTTGGAATGCAAGGAGATCCAACCAGTCCACCCTAAAGGAGATCAGTCCTGGGTGTTCATTGGGAGGACTGATGTTGAAACTGAAACTCCAATACTTTGGCCACCTGATGAGAAGAGAAGACTCATTTGAAAAGACCCTCATGCTGGGAAAGATTGAGGACAGGAGGAGAAAGGGGCAACAGAGGATGAGATGGCTGGATGGCATCACCGACTCAATGGGCATGGGTTTGGGTGGACTCTGGAAGTTGGTGATGGACAGAGAGGCCTGGTGTGCTGCGGTTCATGAGGTCGCAAAGAGTTGGACACGACTGAGCGACTGAAGTGAACTTGTATTCTATCTGGCAACATTAACCTAAAATCAGTAAAACAATAGAAAGAGATGAAGCACTAAGTGCCTACTTTACTTCTCTGAAAAAGATAATACAGAGATTCTACTCAAGGCCTTCCCAGAACAATCCAATGTTGAAGAAAGAAAGTTTCTTGAAAGAACAGACCCTTAGTCTCATTAAGTCCCTAGAGGCACATATTTCTGAAGAAACAACAGCTGACTTAGGCCAGGAATGTGCTGAGGTTAATTCTCCAGATGAAACAGATGACAATGCCAGCAGGTATAAAGGTCTAAGCAATTCCATGGTCTTCCTGGTGGTTCAAATGGTAAAGAATCTGCCTGCAAAGCAGGAGACCTTGGTTCCCTCCCTGAGTTTGGATGATCCCCTGGAGAAGAGAATGGCTACCCACTGCAGTATTCTTGCCTGGAGAATCCCATGGACAGAGGAGCCTGTCAGGCTACAGTTCATCGAATTCTAAGAGTCAGACATGACTGAGCGACTAACAACAACAAGCAATTCCATAGCAGCACACGTGGCAAAAGGCACTAGGGTTCTAGAACTAAAGACACTTGCTCATCAGACTTTGTAGAAACCACACCATTAGTCAGATTCACATTCAGCCCATATCTGGAACTCAAAAAGGCAACAATTTTTAAAGGTTTGAAAATATTGCATGGGAAAAAAAGTGAAAGTTTTAGTCACTCAGTTATGCCCAACTATGCATGATGCCAAAATTAAACTCTGGATGGGAGGGTTCTTCCAGTTAAATTTAAATACAGGAGTCATAGAATTTAAACCGATCTGGTTAACTCCTTCATCTCTTTATTTGTGAAGTTCTACATATTCTGGTCTTCCTACTTAAAAGTGCTCTCAAATCTCTATCTAATCATAAATCCTTTAACTTTGCTCTTTGTTCCAAAATATGAATCACCTTCTATGGATTATAACTTATTTATTTTGTTTAATGTCTGTTTTCCCCAACAAGAGCATAACTTTGTTGAGACTAGAAATGTTTGCCTTTTTTGATTTTTAAATTTTTTGTCACTATGTATCACAAACACCCAGAACAGGGAGACAGGCACACACGTGCACTCAAACAGTAGATATTTGTTGGATAAATGAATGCAGTTTAATCATATTGCAGAAACCTTGCTAATCTTGTAGAGCATTATTTGGATAATAAGTAGAACATGAAGTGTTAAGACTTTGGTTTACAGTGGTCTTGGAGTTAAATCTACACTGCTTCACCTCTCTGCTCCCAATGATACCAGAAGAGGTCATGAAAGAATAGCAGTTTATATCTGGGAGAGATTGCCCTAATTAATTCCCCTCTAGTTGTCTAAGGGTTTAATGTTTAAGCTCTGTAGCTTAAGACATAAAAATTATAAGCAACATTGCAAGTGGAGATGTTTCTCCACTCACTTATTTTCTGTGTGGAGAGATTTTTCCAACACTATAGACCTCTTATCTCTTTCCTAACTCTTACTAGAGAATGCAGTGATTTACCGTATTTGTAAATTTTGCAGAATTTGACATGTGTAAGCCATCCCCTTCCTCCATCTTTCTTTGGGGTGAACCTGCTTTAGGGAAGACAAAGTACACTGAACTGTTTCTCAATGCTATACATTTTGTAGGAGGAATTCCCCACATGAGCAGGCCCATGGTTTTCCTGAACTGCTGTGGCTGAGTTAAGTATGCATTTGGGTTAAGTATGCATTTGTAGTGAGAAGTCGATTGTTGTCAAACATCTCAGCTATGTCCTCCTATCCAGCTTTTAAAAGTAATGAAATTGATGCTTGATCTCTAACTTCCTGACATCTTGTCAATACCTTAATTGGTTCCAAAATTATCCTGGAAAATTGAAGTTATTTATTGGATTCCTTTGAACTCCAATAGGGGCTTCCCAGGTGGTGCAAGTGGTAAAGAACCTGCCGGCTTATGCAGGAGACATAAGAGATGCGGGTTGATCCCTGGGTCAGGAAGATCCCCTGGAGGAGGACATGGCAATTCATTCCAGTATTCTTGCCTGGCGCATCCCCATGGACAGAGGAACCGGACGGGCTACAGTTCATAAGGTTCCAAAAAACTTGGACACAATTGAAGCTACTTAGCACACATGGGCACAGATTCCAATAAATATCATGGCATGAATTGAGTTTCATCATTTACAGTTTATTAATTTGAGGGGGTAAACTTTTATTAGAGTGATAATTGTATATCAAATAACATGCTTAATGCTAGTGGTAGATAAATGATTAAGATGTATCTGTCTGCTCTTAAGCAACTTAGAACCCAAATAGGAGGAAATAAACATGCAAGCAAATGGTAAAATACTGTGCTGTAATTACTGCATTATTAATCTGTGCACAGTGTTTCAGGGACCAATAGGAGGGCGTTCTTTCCTGCCATCTTCCAAGGAGAGAAGGAGAACCTTTCACAAAGGAAGAATAAATTAGTATGGTAGTTACTACTGAAATAAATGCAAGAATGTAGAAAGGACTGAAATTTTATGTGAAAATGTCTTTCACCAGATAACAGAACAAACCCTTAGCAAAAATATGTAGCAAGTGAATTTGTTTTCAAACTCCTCACCTATATAACCATTTTTTGACCTTTCCTTTTTCTTCCTGAGCATCCGAAGTTCTCTCGAGATTTGATTCTTTGCTGAGATTAGTTAGTTAGTTAAGTCGCTCAGTCGTGTCCAACTCTTTGTGACCCCATGGACTGTAGCCCACCAGGCTCCTCCCTCCATGGGATTCTCCAGACAAGAATACTGGAGTGGGTTGTCATTTCCTTCTCCAGGGGATCTTCCCTACCCAGGGATCAAACCGAGGTCTCCTGCATTGCAGGCAGACACTTTAACCTCTGAGCCACCAGGGAAGCCCTTTGCTGAGATTAGTGATCTAAAATCACTTTTATGTTAGAGTCCTAAGATTTAACTAGTGTTACCCTTGAAGGAATTTGCATTTTAAAAAGTCCAGTGATGATTCAAGCCCTAATTCAAATGAATGGCTTGCTAAGCCAGAGGTGCCAGTAAAATTAGTGCTAGTGGATTTTTTCTAAAATTATATCTTACATAGAGTCTTGGGATAAATATAACTGCTGATAACTGAGAAAGCTGGTTTAAACCTGTGGATATTCCAGAGAAGAATTCAAGACATATTTCTGCCTGAATTTCTGTTACCACCTTGAATGGAAAAGTTATCTAAAATATACTAATTTTGTAGTAAGCTTGCATGAGCTTGATTTCAGTTTTTTAATTAGTCTAAGATTGTTCAGGCTATGAATCTAATTTAATCTAATCTCCCTTTAATCTTATATTTATAATATCATGCCCAAACTATTAGTGAGTAACATGTATTAATTTCAAACTTGCTGATAAAATTCAACTTAAAAATGCAACTTTGTTTCTTTGTTATGATACTGTATAGTCACAATCTAAGATATTAATAAAAAAATCAAACAAATAATATTTTCAAGCTAATAAGAAATCACTGACCATTTGTTTCTTTTGAGTCCCCTAGTACGAAAATCATGTACATTATTCCTTTGACTTTTTTGTAGGACTTAAGAAATGGTCGCTGTAAAGAAAGACCTCAGAAATGAGAAGTAGGAAAGACTAGTTTTCTAGAATGGATATGCCAAACTAAAGAGATAAACAGAGCTGAGTAGGAATCTGTAATTCAGCAACTCTGATGTTTTAGATACATGAGTGCTAGTTTCTAATTCTTTAAGGTATATGCACATGTTATATATTTCTTTCTATGATAATTTATGCTTAAAATTTTTTTTAAGAATTAGCAGGAATGATGCTAAAGCTGAAACTCCAGTACTTTGGCCACCTCATGCGAAGAGTTGAGTCATTGGAAAAGACTCTGATGCTGGGAGGGATTGGGGGCAAGAGGAGAAGGGGACGACAGAGGATGAGATGGCTGGATGGCATCACTGACTCAATGGACATGAGTCTGAGTGAACTCCGGGAGTTGGTGATGGACAGGGAGGCCTGGCATGCTGCGATTTATGGGTTCGCAAAGAGTCGGACACGACTGAGTGACTGATCTGATCTGATCTGAATCCTGGAAAGCTAAAATGAGAGCATAGAATACTGTGTGTAGGCATATAACATGGAACAGTAGGAATAAGATAGCTTCTGGAGTCAAACTTAACATTTGCATCCCAACTTTGGCACTGACTGGTTGTGTGACATTGCATGAATTATTTAACAAGTCTGAGATCCTACAGCCTCGTCTATGTACATGTGGGCTAAGTCGGTTCAGTCATGTCTAACTCTTTGCAACCCTATGGACTGTAGCCCGCCAGGCTCCTCTGTCCATGGGATTCTCCAGGCAAGAATCCTGGAGTGGGTTGCCATGCCCTTCTCCAGGGGATATTCCAGACCCAGGAATTGAACCTGCATCTTCAGCTTCTGCACTGCATGTGGATTTTTTACCACTGAGCCACTGGGGAGCCCCAGCCTGATCTATACAGTTCAGTTCAGTTCAGTCGCTCAGTCGTGTCCAACTCTTTGCGAACCCATGAATCGCAGCATGCCAGGCCTCCCTGTCCATCACCAACTCCCGGAGTTCATCCAGACTCACATCCATCGAGTCAGTGATGCCATCCAGCCATCTCATCCTCTGTCGTCCCCATTTCCTCTTGCCCCCAATCCTCCCAGCATCAGAGTCTTTTCCAATGACTCAACTCTTCGCATGAGGTGGCCAAAGTACTGGAGTTTCAGCTTTAGCATCATTCCTTCCAAAGAAATCCCAGGGCTGATCTCCTTCAGAATGGACTGGTTGGATCTCCTTGCAGTCCAAGGGACTCTCAAGAGTCTTCTCCAACACCACAGTTCAAAAACATCAATTCTTTGGCGCTCAGCCTTCTTCACAGTCCAACTCTCACATCCATACATGACCACTGGAAAAACCATAGCCTTGACTAGACGAACCTTTGTTGGCAAAGTAATGTCTCTGCTTTTGAATATGCTATCTAGGTTGGTCATAACTTTCCTTCCAAGGAGTAAGCATCTTTTAATTTCATGGCTGCAGTCACCATCTGCAGTGATTCTGGAGCCCAAAAATATACGATATAGCCAATAATTAAGCTTGACAAAAAGGAGGGCTGGAATGGAAGGGAGATGTAGAGGAAATGAGTTTCATTCCAAACAAGAAGGAAACTGTATTTTAAGAAAAGCTAAAGAGCAACTGAAGATAATGGAAACACAACTGCCCACAAATTATAGGGCTTAGATAGGAAAAAAGGGCTCTGCATGATAAATAGAGGCCTGGAAGTCACTTTAATATCACTGGGGGCTTCCGTAATGGCTCAGATGGTAAAGAATGTACCTGCAATGCCGGAAAACTGAGCTCAGTCCCTGGGTTGGGGAGATCCCCTGGAGAAGGGAATGGCTATCCACCCCAGTATTCTTGCCTAGAGAATTTTATGGACAGAGGAGCCTGGCAGGCTACAGTTCATGGGGTCCAAAGAGTCAGACATGACTAAGCAACTAACACTTTCACTTTCAGATTCCTGATCTGCCAAGTACCACCTCTTCTGTTTCTATTTTCCCATTCTTAGCTCTAAAATAATTTGGGATAGCTAAGTATACAGAGACAAATATATACTACAAGCAATAGTATGGGATATAATGTTGAGTAATTTTACCTTTTCCATTATACTAGGCCAAATGGCAAATACATTACCTCACTTTCATTACCTTACATTATCTATGCTATGCTAAGTTACTTCAGTCATGTCCGACTCTGTGCGACCCCACAGACCGCAGCCCACCAGGCTCCCCCATCCCTGGGATTCTCCAGGCAAGAACACTGGAGTGGGTTGCCATTTCCTTCTCCAAGGCATTAAAGTGAAAAGTGAAAGTGAAGTCGCTCAGTCGTGTCTGACTCTTAGCGACCCCATCCATGGATTGCAGCCTACCAGGCTCCTCCATCCATGGGATTTCCCAAGCAAGAGTACTGGAGTGGGGTGCCATTGCCTTCTCCACATTATCTAGGATTACTTTTAATACTAAACCAACTCTTAAATGTGATTGGCCCAGTATAATAGGCTTAAGCCAATGAGTACATAGCATTCTTATGGTGTATAATGATGATAGAGGGATAGGGATTTATACCAATTTAGGCTAATGAAAGGATAGGGAGTATTTTCTAGAGGCATCTAGGAAGTCTCCTAGCATAAACAGAAGCCCGGGAAAAGATAGTAACTCTTCCTCTGCGCACTGACATTGTTATGCACATGTACGAGTTCTATAACTACACAGCATGGTGCTACCACCGTAAAGGGTTACTTCACATTTCCTTAGCAAATATGAACCCTCCCCAACCGCCACTGCCTAAGTGCCCTGATCAAGTGAATGAGTTGAAGTAACACCAGGTCATCTACACCATACTGGAATTACTGGGACATAATTTGAAAAAGGAACCTGGTAAAGAATCCAAGTATCCAGAGACCCATCACAAACTTGAGATGAAGTCAGTGAGAAGCAGGGTAGGCTTAGGATCTTTTAGATTAATGTACCCCACTTCTTAATTGCATTTAGTATTCCCTTTTTCTCTATCCTGTTCACTGTAAATCATCCAAGGGCTTGACTGGTTTTCAAGCCTTGATTCATTGACACATATTTAGTGTGAAATTCTTAAAAAGGATGGTTTCTGAACGAGAGCATTAAAATAGGAAACACAATCCCAAAAGAAGGGGTGGACAGATAAAAAGCAAGAGCAATCACAGCAAAGTGAAAGGTGACAATCTGATATGGAGGGCTCCCAGATAGAATTCTAGATAGGAACTGACATTTACAAAACTGTCCTGAGTCATCAGGGAAAATGAACATTAAATGGACATTAAATCATGTTCAATAACTTCTAATATGAAAGCAAGAACTTGACTAATTATCATGATTTTTACTAAACTGGTTAATACAAGAATATTTTGACATTTTGTATAAAGAATGAAGTAAGCATCTGTATTGAGAATGTACATACACCAAGGAACTGCAGGAGATCTCTAGATCCTAAATGTGGCCCTCAGCTTGACTCTTGGTCATAAAAAAATCTAGACTCTTGGTCATAGAGCCATAAGAAAGAAAATTCTGCCAACAGCCTAAGTAAGCTTAGAGGTGGCCTCTTCCCCTACTGAGCTCATGATGAAACGTCAGCCTGGTGAAGCTCTGAGGCAGAGAACCTAGCTAAGCCCCACCTGGATTCTTGATCCAAAGAAACTGAGATAAACTGTTTTTTAGGACAGTAAATTTGTGGTAATTTATTACAAAGCAATATAAAATTAATACAGCATCATGAAGAGATTATGGCTGGTCTGAATAATAGCTGTCTCAGCAGAGTGATTGAATAGGAGCCAGACTGCATTGATTTGGAGGAGTGAGAGGAGGGTAAGTGGAGTGAGCATAGATGACTCTTTAGAGAGGTTTGCCTGGGGACAGAAGGAGAACGTAGGGCTGTAGCTGAATGGTACTTTGGTTTTGAGGACAAAGTTTTTATTTATGTTTTTTATGGGAAGTAACTTGAGCATATTTAAAAGTCTGCCTTTTTGAAGGATCAATTTTTACTCGATTCTTGAAAATTTGTACTTGATTCTTGAAAATTTGCTTGGCTATGCTAAATGCAGCATAGCTAGATATAACTTACATGAAATAACTGGTTAAAAGTAATATGTCTGGTGACCTAATATCAATATTAACATTGAAAATATTTTAAATGATTATAAAAGAAAATAGTATAAATTCTGTTATTCAGCAAATAATAGAATTTGTTTGCAAATCTTCAAATGAAAGAGGGCTTCCTTGCATTTGGAGGATCCTATCGACTGAGATCATACACGTACACATTGTCAGAGTCAAGTTCCACTATTCTTTCAATTCTCAGCAAAGGGAAGCCACTCTTATTTGACTTTCTATGATGATTCCTGCTGAGCTATTCCAAATCCTGAAAGATGATGCTGTGAAAGTGCTCACTCAATATGCCAGCAAATTTGGAAAACTCAGCAGTGGCCACAGGACTGGAAAAGGTCAGTTTTCATTCCAATCCCAAAGAAAGGCAATGCCAAAGAATGCTCAAACTACCGCACAATTGCACTCATCTCACACGCTAGTAAAGTAATACTTAAAATTCTCCAGGCCAGGCTTCAGCAATACGTGAACTGTGAACTTCCTGATTTTCAAGTTGGTTTTAGAAAAGGCAGAGGAACCAGAGATCAAATTGCCAACATCCTCTGGATCATGGAAAAAGCAAGAGAGTTCCAGAAAAGCATCAATTTCTGCTTTATTGACTATGCCAAAGCATTTGACTGTGTGGATCACAATAAACTGTGGAAAATTCTGAAAGAGATAGGAATACCAGACCACCTGATCTGCCTCTTGGAAATTCGTATGCAGGTCAGGAAGCAACAGTTAGAACTGGACATGGAACAACAGACTGGTTCCAAATAGGAAAAGAAGTTCATCAAGGCTGTATATTGTCACCCTGTTTATTTAACTTATATGCAGAGTACATCATGAGAAACGCTGGGCTGGAAGAAACACAAGCTGGAATCAAGATTGCCAGGAGAAATATCAATAACCTCAGATATACAGATGACACCACCCTTATGGCAGAAAGTGAAGAGAACTCAAAAGCCTGTTGATGAAAGTGAAAGTGGAGAGTGAAAAAGTTGGCTTAAAGCTCAACATTCAGAAAACAAAGATCATGGCATCCTGTCCCATCACTTCATGGGAAATAGATGGGGAAACAGTGGAAACAGTGTCAGACTTTATTTTTCTGGGCTCCAAAATCACTACAGAAGGTGACTGCAGCCATGAAATTAAAAGACGCTTACTCCTTGGAAGGAAAGTTATGACCAACCTAGATAGCATATTCAAAAGCAGAGACATTACTTTGCCAACAAAGGTTCCTCTAGTCAAGGCTATGGTTTTTCCTGTGGTCATGCATGGATGTGAGAGTTGGACTGTGAAGAAGGCTGAGCGCCGAAGAATTGATGCTTTTGAACTGTGGAGAAGACTCTTGAGAATCCCTTTGACTGCAAGGAGATCCAACCAGTCCATTCTGAAGGAGATCAGCCCTGGGATTTCTTTGGAAGGAATGATGCTAAAGCTGAAACTCCAGTACTTTGGCCACCTCATGCGAAGAGTTGACTCATTGGAAAAGACTGATGCTGGGAGGGATTGGGGGCAAGAGGAGAAGGGGATGACAGAGGATGAGATGGCTGGATGGCATCACTGACTGGATGGACGTGAGTCTGAGTGAACTCCGAGAGTTGGTGATGGACAGGGAGGCCGGGAGTGCTGCGATTCATGGGGTCGCAAAGAGTCGGACACGACTGAGCGACTGATCTGATCTCTGATGATGATTTTCTAAGGTGGCAGCTTTCCACAGGAGCTGACCTGTAAGTTTTGATTTAGATCCCATGTTGAATTTGTAGAATTATGAGGAAAGACCATGAGAAAAATTATATCTAACTAACAGAAATTAGTATCTAACACTGCTGCAAGAATTCCAGCTTTGTGTCGTTTGTTTACAACCTGTTCCTTATGGTTTATTATTATTTCTAAAAATAGTAGTTATCATTTTCCTATATTTTCATTTCTATGATCAAAACATGCTTTGCTATCTTCAAATGGTTAGCTGAAAATAAGCACTGCAATAATAGATGAAGAGGAAGAAAGCAAGAAAGAAGAAAACTTGCCACATCCCAAGTTCTATACCAGGTATTTAATATAAATCGTCCTTAATTCTCCAAACAAATTTTCAAGGAAGACTCTTTAATTATCCTCATTTTTCAAATAAGCAGACTGACTCATTTAGATTAAGAAAATAATACCCAGGGTCCTGCATCTGATCATATTGTGTCACATTAAAGAATAAATCCCTGTGTGTAACTTTAAAGTTAATGTCTTAATTAACTACTGTATTGCTCTCATTCTAAAAAAGAGAATTCTTTCTTAGGGAATTAACAGCAGTCCAGACATGACAAGAAGAACTATGTATTAAACTAACAGGGAATATGTGAGAGAATATTACTTTGTATGGTTCTCATTTCTCATTATGTCCTTCCATGTTCAACAACATAGTCAATCCAGTTGAGCTCCTGTAGTGATATTTCAAAAATTGTCCTGACCGCCATGATCCAGTTGTTGAGGATTTTCTTGTTATAACAGAATACAGAGTTTTTTTTTTTAATGTACCTTACATTAAACAACAAAGACTTAGCTCTGAAATATGTCTATTATTATTATTAGTCTTTTGTAACCATGGTAATTTAATGTCATCTTACAGCCAATCACTTGACTTAGGCTAGTGTTTTTTAGGTTTGAGCTTGCATCAGAATCTCCTCTAGGGCTTCTTCAAAACACATAGATTATAGGACTTGACTCTCAGCTGTTTGGATTCAGTAGATGTGGGTTGTAGACTTTAAAATTTGTGTTTCAACGGCACATTCCCAGGTGCTGTTGCTGGTCTGGAGACCACACTTTGAGACCCACTGGCCTAGACAAGGGTTTTAAAACCTTTTACTGTAAAGAATCATGTAAATACTTTTGGCTTTGTGGACCATATAGTTTCTGTCACAACTGCTCAACTTTTCATTTGTTGTGGAAAGCTGCCATACACAATTCCCAAATGAACAGAGATGGCTCTGTTTCGATAAAATTTTATTATAGAAAGAGGCATCAGGATATATTTGGACTGTAGCTGGTCAACCTCTGGGTTAGACCAACTCAGTATAAGAGGCCTGAAAAATGACTTTATATATACTAAATATACTCTGTGACTCCAAGAGAATCAACTACAGCTTTATTCGCAAAACCCCTTCTAAGTTTCTAAATAAAACCTGCAGAACTACAACAGAGACTAAGTTGATTGTGTTAAACCATCATAGAGGAGAAATCCTGGTGAACCCAATAAAGAAGCAATAGTTTTTTGCACGAGTCTGCATTTTACAAACAGTTTTTGTTTTAACATGCCCATTAACTATATCTTCACTTTCAAATTTTAGTTTTACTTGGATATTGTTTATAATGTTGGAAGTTATAAGTATACCAAAATGAAACACTATATCAAATGACATAGATACCAACCCAATCAGATCATCTATTGACTTTCTAATAAAATGAAAGAAAACAAAAACACACTGCTTGCCATGAGTGTGCCCAGATTTAATATATTTGATCTTCACCCAGAATAGTGTACTTCAAACTAATTTAAAATACCAACATAACCTTAAAAGTCTACTAAGTTGTTTATGCCAATGAATCCACTGCATTAGCTCTATCCTTAACACAATGTAAATTCCTGTAAACATACATCATTCAGATAAATTTTTGTCATAATGAATTGCGATTTAGTTCCCTGAAAATAACCAGATGCAAATGCCATGAGGAAAGCTAGTATTATGGGTCATCATATAAACTTAAAACACAAATATTATGATAAAAACATCTCCAACAATGCTATGGACTAGAAACATTTAGACAAGATCTCTACAATTATACATTGTAACATTTTGATAACTTAAAGATGGATTAAAATGGCTTTATGAGGGAATACATGACTCCTCGTTCAAAATCTGTTCCTAAATTCAATTAATTCAAATATTTCATTTTGAACAATGGATTTATATTTGCCATTAGACATTTATTCTTTAGACTAACGCAGTGGTTTTCAAAGAGTCCTTGGTTTGTTGTTGTTTTGTTTTGTTTTTTAAAGGTTGAAAGAGTACTGTGGTCAAACGAAACTGGAAAATGTTCATTTAAAACAAATTTAAAAATTTTTTAACTTCTTTGGAAGCAATATTCATGGAACATATGTCTAAGAAAGATGTGGTAAACTGTGCGGCCTTTTCCAATCTTATTTGAACACAGAACCAACTTATCAGTAGAGCATTTTGAAGTACACAAGAAACAAAGAAAACAATGTTCTTAGTGCCTAAACCCAGGTACCATATGATATTTTTTACAGTAATTTCAATTAGATTCAACAAGTATTTGTTAAATACCTCTATTATTTGATTGATCACTTAAAGGTTAACATTGTAGTTTTGTTATGCTACTCACCTAAGTCTATCTAGAACAAAGTTAATCCTATTAAACATACTTACACTCCTCTTCAGGCCTCTTCCGAAGTGCTGCACGAACTTCTTTACAAGGACTTCTCTGATATTGTGGGGGATTCCTTCCCCGTATTAAGTTCTCCATCCTATAGGAGGAAATTGAAAGGGTAGTTTAATATAAAAATCTCGATACATTTTTAAAAATTAAATGATTTAGATCAAGAGTCAACGATTCAGGTATATAGAGACATTTGTGGACCACATCCTTAAGAGAACTGAGCAAGGAGCAGGACAGTCGGGAGTGGCAGGGACTGTAGAAAACTGGAGAGGGCTTGACTTTTCTAAGGCATTCCAATTTTAAAAACATAGAAACCCATGTGGGTGAAACTCATATGCACATTCTCCAATTAGGGACTCTTATGGGCTGAATGTTTGTATCCCTAGCCCCTTCCACTCCTCCCACCTTCTACCTTCACAGGTTGAAACTCTAACCCCTATGCTATGCTACGCTACGCTAAGTCATTTCAGTCGTGTCCGACTCTGTGCGACCCCAGAGACGGCAGCCCACCAGGCTCCCCCGTCCCTGGGATTCTCCAAGCAAGAACACTGGAGTGGGTTGCCATTTCCTTCTCCAATGCATTAAAGTGAAAAGTGAAAGTGAAGTCGCTCAGTCCTGTCCGACTCTTAGTGACCCCATGGATTGCAGCCTAACAGGCTCCTCCATCCATGGGATTTTCCAAGCAAGAGTACTGGAGTGGGGTGCCATTGCCTTCTTCGAACCCCTAAAGTACCAGTATTTTGATGTGGAAACCTTGAGAAGTAACTAGATTAGCTCAGGTCATGAGGGTGGGGTACACATAATGGCATTAGTGTTTTCATAAAATGAGAAAGACAGACTAGAGCTCCCTCTCCCCTGCATAGGAGGATACAGTGAAAAGGCAGTCATCTACAAACAAGGAAGAGAGCTCTCTCCAAGCACCAACTCTGCTGGTGTCTCTATATTAGACTTCTAAGACCCCAAAAGTGTGAGAAATATAGTTCTGTAGCTTAAGCCACTTAGTCTGTGATATTTTGTTATAGTTACCTAAACTGATAAGTGGGAGACCCATTGACTAAAAAAGTGATTACTTACAAAGCAAACACATTTATTAAAAATCAGGTTACATTTTAGAAAGAACCTTTCACCAGCATTCTGAATACCAGCTTTCCAGAGTTTACTTGCTGATTTTCTCTGTGCCAATGATTAAATTGAGAAGGGTTTTCTAATTCTAAATTAATTGTGACTCCTTGGAAATATGGTTAATATAAAGTGAACTTCTCAGTTACTTTCAATGCTGACAACCAGAAAATAATAATAAATGGACCAAATGCAACTTGAGTTGGAATAATAAACAGAATATACTCTGTGATTAGTATTTTCTGGTTTTAGTAAACTTTACAGTTTTGTGCCACTGTTGTACACTCTACTTATTTTGAAAACATTAAGCAACTATTGAGTGTTCAAGATTTGAAAATTCAGAACAAAACAGTGATATGTATCATTTTGAAAAAAAACCATAAACTTATAAGAATCTGCTATATAACCCAGGGAACTCTACTTAATACTCTGTAATGGCCTACATAGGAAAAGAATATAACAAAAGAAAAGAAAATATAAACATAGCTTCTTAACATCTACATAATTATTCTAATAGAATACCACTGTGCTGGCTGATAGCATATATTGAAAACAGCATGGTTGTCATGGGTTACAGTAGTGGAAGATCTCCTAAGGTGAGTGGTACAGAGACATATTTCTAGTGTCTAGAGAGGAAATTGGGAAAGGATGATCCAATAAAAGCAATATGTAAAATGGCATGAAATATGAGTAAATAACATTTTTTGTACTGGAATAGTAACATAATAGGGCTACTAGTAAAGAAACTGCTGCCATTGCAGGAAACATCAGAGACCTGGGTTCAGTCCCTGGGTCAGGAAGATCCTCAGCAAGAGGGCATGGCAACCCACTCCAGTATTCTTGCCTGGAGAATCTCATGGACACAGGAGCCTAGTGGGCTACAGTCCATAGGGTTGCAAACATCCAGACATGACTGAAGCGATTTAGCATGCATGCAGTAACATAACACTATTCCTATGAGATGCTGTCACTGGTTCTAAAAATCACTTTTCCAAATATACTTACTGAAACCAATCTATTCATAGGTAAGGACTACTTTGTGTGTGTGTGTGTGTGTGTGTGTACCCACTCATATGCCCATGCTACGTATATAAAGTATAAGAAAATATTTCTCAATATGTGATAACTTGAAACAATTTCACTCAAAGCTTAAGTGAGAAAAAAGCTGATTATACAATGTATTATCATACAATGACAGGTAAGAAAATGAAAATCTCAAGAGTTTAGGACATAATTTGCTTTAACGTTATATATGAGGGGCAGGGTCTGAGCTTACAGGACCAACTCTGCAGTTTCAATATAAGCCATGTAAATTATACAAAATGTTCTAGATTCTGACTCTTGAATTAATTCAATGCAGACTTTTGATTACATGTTTCAGCAAATTCATGAATTTTCATGATGATATAAAAATCACGTGAACTTATAATTAACCACTAGTAGTCACAAGCTGAAGATAGTAAACTACAACAAACATAAACTACAACAAACATAACCTACAAATGCAAGTATCTACACAAACTTATATGCCGAGTACATCATGAGAAATGCTGGGCTGGAGGAAGCACAAGCTGGAATCAAGATTGCTGGGAGAAATATCAATAACCTTAGATATGCAGATGACACCACATTTATGGCAGAAAGTGAAGAGGAACTAAAAAGCCTCTTGATGAAAGTGAAAGAGGAGACTGAAAAAGTTAGCTTAAAGCTCAACATTCAGAAAACGAAGATCATGGCATCCGGTCCCATCACTTCATGGGAAATAGATGGGGAAACAGTGGAAACAGTGTCAGATTTTATTTTTGGGGGCTCCAAAATCACTGCAGATGGTGACTGCAGCCATGGAATTAAAAGACGCTTACTCCTTGGAAGGAAAGTTATGACCAACCTAGAGAGAATATTGAAAAGCAGAGACATTACTTTGCCAACAAAGGTTCGTCTAGTCACGGCTATGGTTTTTCCAGTGGTCATGTATGGATGTGAGAGTTGGACTTTGAAGAAAGTTGAGCACCGAAGAATTGATGTTTTTGAACTGTGGTGTTGGAGAATACCTTTGAGAGTCCCTTGGACTACAAGGAGATCCAACCAGTCCATCCTCAAGGAGATCAGTCTTGGGCATTCTTTGGAAGGACTGATGCTAAAGCTGAAACTCCAATACTTTGGTCACCTGATGTGAAGAGTTGACTCATTGGAAAATACTCTGATGCTGGGAGGGATTGGGGGCAGGAGGATAAGGCGATGAAGGAGGACGAGATGGCTGGATGGCATCACCGACTTGATGGACATGAGTTTGGGTGAATTCTGGGAGTTGGTGATGGACAGAGAGGCCTGGTATGCTGCAATTCATGGGGTTGCAAAGAGTCAGACACAACTGAGCGACTGAACTGAACTGAACACAAACTTATGATTTAATTTTAAAAACCAATTTTTAGTCATCATGATTTTACTAATGAGGGATGACAGCTTATTCTGATTGGAAATCTATGTAAACCAATCTCTTAGATGGGTTATTAATTTTCTTTATATGTATCAGACTATTGAATATATGAAAACATAGTGGTCTAATTGATTTCCATGTAACTACATTTGAGGGTATGCCAGAAAAACTGAATGTATGTTAGAAAGTACTGCTAAGAATTCCAGGAGAGTTTCACTTACAATGGTTGCTAATTGGCATCAAAGATCATGAAGAATTATGGTGCCCAAATGTTGCATTATGGGAATGCTCACAAGTAGATATGCAAGAGATTATGCAGTATTAGTAAAGAAGTATTATTTAAATGTGATGAGCCCAGGTTCTGGAATTGGACTGCCTGGGCTAAACTTCCATTCTGTCTCTTAAAGAAATATTTCAGGGAAAGATACTTAGTTACTTTGGGGCTTCCCAGGTAGGGCTAATGGTAAAGAACCTTCCTCCCAATGCAGGAGACACAAGAGACATGGGTTTGATTCCTGGGTTGGGAGGATTCCTTGGAGAAGGGCATGGCAACCCACTCCAATATTCTTGACTGGAAAATCCCATGGATAGAGGAGCCTGGCTGGCTATAGTCCATGGAGTAGCAAAGAGTTGGACATGACTGAAGTGACTTAGCACACACTCATGCATACTCATATATAAAAAGTATATGTTATATGTAAATATAATATTATACAAATATATATATTTGTAAAAATATGTATCTTCAAATTAACATATTGATTTTTTAAATCAATTAGTTATTTTAGAAAAGCTTGCTTTCATTTGTGATATTTAAAATTTTTAGAACCAAGAAAAAGATAACTGGGGTCAAAGAAACTCACTATAAACTATGTATACAACACAGTAATAGAAGAATATAAATTAAAATAGCATTAAAAGTTGTCAGAATGCTAAGTGTTATTATACCCAGTGGGAAATATACTTTGAATCAAATTAAATGTGTTACACAGCAATGTTCATGTCCAAGCTAATATAACTGTGAGATTTCCACCCGCTTGAGATTATACTTCTGGCTACTTGAACTCTCTACCAGATGACCAGTGTCATCTATGATCTACAGTTTGCATTAAATGGTCAGACAAAATGACCAAGAATGAAGCCTTGGAGCACAGCCAGGTCAGAGCAAAGATGCTATTCTAGCTACTCTCAAGCTTGGCATGTCACCAGGGGGAGTGTGTTAACAGTGCCAGCAAGGAGAGATTAAGTGTGATGACCACAGGCAAGACAGATGCTCTAACAACTCATTGAAGAGATCTGGAAAGTGCAGCCTACATGTCAACTGCTGGGAAGAAATAGGGGCAGCCAGATTGATATCAAACAGCATGAAAAAGCAATCAGAGGTCATGAGCAACCATGTCCACAACTCTCTTGGCAGTATCTCCAAAATATAGGTCAAAAATTATCTGAGAAACTTTATATAATACAGATTCCCCCATTTCAGTACTAAAGATTTCCATTCAATAAGCTGGGGTCAGGTCCAGGTATATATATATTTTTTTAACATTAATTGAGTGAGTACATCAAGGTTGTATATTATCACCCTGCTTATTTAACTTATATGCAGAGTACATCATGCAAAATGCCAGGCTGTATGAAGCACAAACTGGAATCAAGTTTGCCAGAAGAAATATCAATAACCTTAGAAGTGTAGATGACACCACCCTTATGGCAGAAGGTGAAAAGGAACTAAAGAGCTTCTTGATGAAGGGGAAAGAGGAGAGTGAAAAAGCCAGTTTAAAACTCAACATTCAAAAACCGAAGATTACAGCACCTGGTCGCATCACTTCATGGCAAATAGATGGGGGAACAATGGAAAAAGTAACAGACTTTCTTTTCTTGGGCTCCAAAATCACAGCAGATGATGACTGCAGCCATGAAATTAAAAGATGCTTGCTCCTTGGAAGAAAAGCTGTGACAAACATAGACAGCACACTGAAAAGCAGAGACATTACTTTGCAAACAAAGGTCGATATGGTCAAAGCTATGATTTTTCTAGTAGTCATGTTTGAATGTGAGAGTTGAGCTATAAAGATAGCTGAGTGCTGAAGAATTTATGCTTTTGAACTATGTTGTTGGGGAAGACTCTTGAGAGTCCCTTGGCTTGCAAGGAGATCAAACCAGTCAATCCTAAAGGAAATCAGTCCTGAATATTCATTGGAAGGATTGATGCTGAAGCTGAAACTCCAATACTTTGGCACCTGATGGGAAGAGCTGACTCATTAGAAAACACACTGATGCTGGGCAAGATTGAAGGCAGGAAAAGGGGACAACAGAGGACGAGATGGTTGGATGGAATCACGAACTCAATGGACATGAGTTTGAGCAAGCTCTAGGAGATGGTGAAGGACAGAGAAGCCTGGCTTGCTGCAATCCATTGGGTTGCAAAGAGTCGGACATGACTGAGTGACTGAACAGCAACAAAAAGTGTTTCTAAAACAGCCTTCAGTTCAGTTCAGTTCAGTCGCTCAGTCGTGTCCGACTCTTTGCAACCCCATGAATTGCAGCACGCCAGGCCTCCCTGTCCATCACCAACTCCCGGAGTTCACTCAGACTCACATCCTTCGAGTAAGTGATGCCATCCAGCCATCTCATACTCTATTGTCCCCTTCTCCTCCTGCCCCCAATCCCTCCCAGCATCAGAGTCTTTTCCAATGAGTCAACTCTTCGCATGAGGTGGCCAAAGTACTGGAGTTTCAGCTTTAGCATCATTCCTTCCAAAGAACACCCAGGGCTGATCTCCTTCAGAATGGACTGGTTGGCTCTCCTTGCAGTCCAAGGGACTCTCAAGAGTCTTCTCCAACACCACAGTTCAAAAGCATCAATTCTTCATCACTCAGCTTTCTTCACAGTCCAACTCTCACATCCATACATGACCACAGGAAAAACCATAGCCTTGACTATACAGACCTTTGTTGGCAAAGTAATGTCTCTGCTTTTCAATATGCTATCTAGGTTGGTCATAACTTTTCTTCTAAGGAGTAAGCGTCTTTTAATTTCTTGGCTGCAGTCACCATCTGCAGTGATTTTGGAGCCCCCAAAACATAAAGTCTGACACCGTTTCCACTGTTTCCCCATCTATTTCCCATGAAGTGATGGGACCAGATGCCATGATCTTCGTTTCCTGAATGTTGAGTTTTAAGCCAACTTTTTCACTCTCCTCTTTTACCTTCATCAAGAGGTAGCAGCAGCATACTGAAATAATGACCGAGTAAATAAATGAAAGGAGGAGAAGGGACATCTTCCTTATGAAAGTATTCCAGGTAATTTATGTGGATATTCTGCCTCCCACTGTTTCATCCTCCCTCCTGTCTTGGGTGTGGGTTGTGTTTAGGACTTACTGACTCTTTTACAAAGAATATAGTGGGGAAAGGGGTAAAAGAGTAATGTTACAGTAGGGAAACCTGAGACACCCTACCTTAACCAAGTGATCAAACTCAGTCTCACCAGTGGTTAAGTATCACATTGATATTACAGGTCCCCTGATGTGATGAGAAGGACACATCACATCTATGGTTCATCACAAAAATCATAACCCCATGGTGGTTCTGACCATGAAAAAAATACGAGGGATGCTTTTCTTTTTTTCTTTATTTTGTTTTTTAGCTTTGCAGTGTTGTATTGGTTTTGCCATGTGTCGGCGTGGGTCCGCTGCAGGCGTACACATGTTCCCCGTGCTGGGCCCTCCTCCCTCTTCCCTCCCCATGGCGTCCCTCTGGGTCGTCCCGGTGCACCAGCCCCAAGCGTCCAGTGTCGTTCATCGAGCCTGGACTGGCGTTTCATATCATATATGAAACGAGGGATGCTTTTCAAAATGCTGGACTAATATTCGTCAAAACTGCCAAGGTCATGAAAACAAGGAGAGATAGAGAAATTTGTCACAGACCAGAGAATACTGAGAAGATATGACAACCAAATGCAACATGGTGTCTTGGATTAGAAACAGGAATTCAAAAAGGACATTAATGGAAAAGTTGGTGAAATCCCAATAATCCTGATAATCTGTAAATTACTTAACTGTAATACACCAATGATAATTTCTTCCTTTTTGTAAGTGTGCCCTAGTTCTATAAGGTGTTACCGTTAAGAGAATCTGAGCAAAGGGTATAGAAATTCAGCATTATATTTGCAACTTTTCTGTAAATCTAAAATTATTCCAAAATAAATATTTTATTTTAAAAATGAAAAAAAGAGGCTTTTTAGTTCCTCTTCACTTTCTGCCATAAGGGTGGTGTCATCTGCATATCTGAGGTGATTGATATTTCTCCTGGCAATCTTGATTCCAGCTTGTGCTTCATCCAGCCAAGCATTTCTCATGATGTACTCTGCATATAAATTAAATAAACAGGGTGACAATATACAGCCTTGACGTACTCCTTTTCCTATTTGGAACCAGTCTGTTGTTCCAAGTCTAGTTCTAACTGTTGCTTCCTGACCCGCATACAGATTTCTCAGGAGGCAGGTCAGATGGTCTGGTATTCCCATCTCTTTCAGAATTTTCCACAGTTTATTGTGATCCGCACAGTCAAAGGCTTTGGCATAATCAATAAAGCAGAAATAGATGTTTTTCTGGAACTCTCTTGCTTTTTCCATGATCCAGCGGATGTTGGCAATTTGGTCTCTGGTTCCTCTGCCTTTTCTAAAACCAGCTTGAACAACTGGAAGTTCAGAGTTCACGTATTGCTGAGGAGCAGTGGCTGCACTTGCTGGAGCAGCCGTGAAGAGATACCCCACGTCCAAGGTAAGAGAAACCCAAGTAAGATGGTAGGTGTTGCAAGAGGGCATCAGAGGGCAGACACACGGAAACCATACTCACAGAAAACTAGTCAATCTAATCACACTAGGACCACACTCTTGTCTAACTCAGTGAAACTAAGCCATGCCCCTGGGGCCACCCAAGATGGGCGGGTCATGGTGGAGAGGTCTGACAGAATGTGGTCCACTGGAGACGGGAATGGCAAACCACTTCAGTATTCTTGCCTGGAAAACCCCATGAACAGTGTGAACAGAACAGTATGAAAACAGCCTTATACTAGTTCTAATACTGGCTTTGGGAACCCTTGTAAATAAAAATATGTATACTTGAAGATGTAGGAAATGGAAGTTCAGTGAATTCATTCTACTGGTTCAGAGGTAAGGTGAGGTCTGGTGAGAAGACTGCAGTTAGGAAAGGTACTATCAAAAATGAGAACAGTGGCCAGAGCAACAGAGTCAAAGGCTTGCCATGTCAATAAGTTTAAATTGTCTACCATGTGATACAAGTCAAACATCTTTTTTTTTTCCATTGCTACTCCATCTTTCTTGATATTCCTTCCAGGGCTTAGACTATGGTCAATAGGCCATAAGTATTTAATAAATGATTCAATGAATAGATGAAGTCTGCTCTATCCTGGCACAAACATTTGGAATATTCTCCTTTTTATTTCAAATTTTACCCATCCTTGAGGATCTATTTTTAACTTCTGATTACACTCAGAAACAAATTCAATCACTTCAAATATACTCAGTTCTTGCCTTCTGATTCTCCTCTATGATATCTACTAAATGTTTGGAAGTGTAACCAAAGATTTTTCAGCTAGTATTATTCTTCATTTCAATGTTTGGATCCTTTACTCATATAGATTCTAGTCCATTTGAGGGCTTTGACATAACACATTACATTTGTCAAAATACTGCCATATAATTTGTTTCATTTTCTTGACAATTCTGAAGTAGATATCAGTGCATTACTATTTATAGATGAGACAACAGGAAGTCTAAGCAATTAAGTAACATATGCAAGGCAATGCAGGAGGGCCAGAGGAAGGACCTAACTCAGGTCCTTTGACTCCCAAAATGCAATCTTCATCTCACAATGCAAAGAAAAGGTTGTCAATCTTTTCTTTTTTCTAATGTTTAGTGTCTCAAAAAGTAGTTTTCTTACTGAGTTGTAGATGTTCACTAAATCTTAAAATACTGAAATTTTATCAGTTATTGTCACTTTAACCTAGGCTTCTATTAAATCTAAAAACTAAATATAAATAATTCATGGTAAAATAAAATAATAAAAGTAATAAGGATTTAAAACATGAAAATGTACTTACGCCTGCATATAGTAAAAGGAAGAAAAATATTGCTATATGATTTTTGAAAATAATGATTGGTAGTCTGTTCTGTCCAGGGAAATAGAATAATAAGGTGGCAGCATATTATAACAATCCATCCTTACAAAGTTCTAAGGGCAGGTGACCACTGAGCTTTTCAGAAATCCTTTCTTGGCTTTGAATTTAAGAAAAAAAGAGGAAAGACTTATTAATAAAAAGGCAGTACAAAGTGTTCTTGCTTTATCTCTGAGCCGTTGGTTTTCTTTTTATGGACAGTGGAATCTGAATTCAGCACTCCAAATCAAACTGGAGCCAAACTAGAACTATGAACACATATTAAGAATAAAGTAGCCATTAAAAAGCCTCAAGTATTCATCAAGATCCAATTTGAACTCCAAATGACAGTGCAAAAATAATCAATACCCAATTATCTCAGTAAAATATTTTGAATTGATATTTAATAAGGACAAACTGGACAAAGTTAAACAGAAAGACTGTTTTGAAAAATATCACATCTTAACTACACTTAAACTGCTCAGGTAGAGAGTGAAATGCCTATGTAATATAAAGATAGATAAAGCACTGTTCAGTTGGAAAAGAGACAGATGTGTGATTTATAAAGCCAGTGATGATGATTTACCCGACATTCAAGGATCATCAATAGTCTCAAGGAGAAACTGGCTTTATACTTCCATGTCATACATTTATGCATGCCAGAAGAAATATCAAAACCTCAGATATGCAAATGATGCCACTCTAATATTGAATGTGAAGAGGAACTAAAGAGCCTCTTGATGAGGATAAAGAGAAGAGTGAAAAAGCTGGCTTAAAACTCAAAAAGATGATGATCATGACATCCAGTTCCGTAAGTTCAGTTCAGTCACTCAGTTGTGTCTGACTCTTTGTGGTCCCGTGAACTGCAGCATGCCAGGCCTCCCTGTCCATCACCAACTCCCAAAGTTCACCCAAACTCATGTCCATTGAGTTCGTGATGCTATCCAACCATCTCATCCTCTGTCATTCCCTTCTCCTCCTGCCCTCAACCTTTCCCAGCATCAGAGTCTTTTCAAAGGAAAAGACTGACTGCTCTTCGCATCAAGTGGTGAAAGTATTGGAGTTTCAGCTTCAGCATCAATCCTTCCAATGAATATTCAGGACTGATTTCTTTTAGGATGGACTGGTTGGATCTCATTGCAGTCCAAGGGACTCACAACAGTCTTCCCCAACAACACAGTTCAAAAGCATAAATTCTTCGGTGCTCATCTATCTTTATAGTCCAACTCTCACATTTATACATGACTACTGGAAAAACCATAGCCTTGACTAAACAGACCTTTTTTGACAAAGTAATGTCTCTGCTTTTTAATATGCTGTCTAGATTGGTCATAACTTTCCTTCCAAGGGGTAAGCGTCGTTTAATTTCATGGCTGCAATCACCATCTTCAGTGATTTTGGAGCCCAAAAAAATAAAGTCTGACACTGTTTCCAACTGTTTCCCCATCTATTTGCTATGAAGTGATGGAACCAGATGCCATGATCTTAGTTTTCTGAATGTTGAGCTTTAAGCCAACTTTTTCACTCTCCTCTTTCACTTTCATCAAGAGGCTCTTTAGTTCTTCACTTTCTGCAATAAAGGTGGTGCCATCTGCATATCTGAGGTTATTGATATTTCTCCCGGCAATCTTGATTCCAGCTTCTGCTTCATCCAGCACAGCGTTTCTCATGATGTACTCTGCATATGTTAAATAAGCAGGGTGACAATATACAGCCTTGATGTACTCCTTTTCCTATTTGGAACCAGTCTGTTGTTCCATGTCCAGTTCTAACTGTTGCTTCCTGACCTGCATACAGGTTTCTCAAGAGGCAGGTCAGGTGGTGTGGTATGCCCATCTCTTTCAGAATTTTCCACAGTTTATTGTGATCCACACAGTCAAAGGCTTTGGCATAGTCAATAAAGCAGAAATAGATGTTTTTTCTGGACTCCCCTGCTTTTTCAATGATCCAGCAGATGTTGGCAAGCTGATCTCTGGTTCCTCTGCCTTTTCTAAATCCAGCTTGAACATCTGGAATTTCATGGTTCACGTATTGCTGAAGCCTGGCTTGGAGAATTTTAAGCATTACTTTACTAGCGTGTGAGATAAGTGCAATTGTGCAGTAGTTTGAGCATTCTTTGGCATTGCCTTTCTTTGGGATTGGAATGAAAACTGACCTTTTCCAGTCCTGTGGCCACTGCTGAGTTTTCCAAATTTGCTGGCATATTGAGTGAGCACTTTCACAGCATCATCTTTCAGGATTTGGAATAGCTCAACTGGAATTCCATCACCCCTAACTAGCTTTGTTCAAAGTTATGCTTCCTAAGGCCCATGTCTGGCTCTAGGTGAGTGATCACACCATCGTGATTATCTTGGTTGTAAAGGTCTTTTTTGTACAGTTCTTCTGTGTATTCTTGCCACCTCTTCTTAATATCTTCTGCTTCTGTTAGGTCCATACCATTACTGTCCTTTATTGATCCCATCTTTGCATGAAATTTTGCCTTGGTATCTCTAATTTTCTTGAAGAGATCTCTAGTCTTTCCCATTCTATTGTTTTCCTGTATTTCTTTGCATTGATAGCTGAGGAAGGCTTTCTTATCTCTCTTGCTATTTTTTGGATATCTACATTCAGATGATTAGATGCTCAGTGATCCAGTTCCATCACTTCATGGCAAATAGATGGGGAAAAAGTGGAAACAGTGAAAGATATTATTTTCCTGGACTCCAAAATCACTGCAGATGGTGACTAAAATCATGAAATTAAAAGATGCTTGCTCCTTGGAAGAAAGGCTATGACAAACCTAGACAGTGTATTAAAAAGCAGAGATATCATTTTGCTGACAAAGGTCCATATAGTCAAAACTGTGTTTTTTTCCAGTAGTCAGCTATGGATTGAGAGTTGGACCATAAAGAAGGCTGATTATCAAAGAATTGATCCTTTTGAATTGCAGTCCTAGGAAAGATTCTTGAGTCCCTTGGACTTCAAGTAGATAAAACCAGTGAATGCTAAGGAAATCAACTCTGAATATTCTTTGGAAGGACTGATATTGAAGCTAAAGTTCCAATACGTTGGCCATCCAATGAGAAGAGTTGACTCACTGGAAAAGAGTCTGATGCTGGAAAAGATTGAGCTTAGGAGGAGAAAGGGGAAACAGAGGATGAGATGGTTGGATGGCATTGCCAACTCAATGGACATATGTTTGAGCAAACTCCAGGAGACAGTGAAGGACAGAGCAACCTGAAGTCCATGGGGTGGCAAAGAGTCAGATATGACTTCGTGACTAAACAACAACAACATTTAGGGAATGACAAATATAATAGTGTGGCTTCCCTAGTAGCTCAGATGGTAAGGTACCCGCCTGCAATGCAGGAGATCCAGGTTCAGTCCTTGGGTTGGGAAAATCCCCTAGAGAAGGAAATAGCAACCCACTCCAGTATTCTTGCCTGGAGAATTCCATGGACACAGGAGCCTGGTGGGCTACAGTCCATGGGATTGCAAAGAGTCGGAAATGACTGAGCAACTAACACATACATATAATAGTATTGCTTTTCACCTCTTTTCTAGAAAATTGAATTCAAAATAGCTTGCCATCATTATGGACTTCTTGAAAATGTAGATTCTAACCTTTCTAAACAACAAATCAAAACCGGAATGTGCAAAGTCACTTCAGTCGTGTCCAACTCTTTGCGACCCTATGGACTGTAGCCCTCCAGGCTCCTCTGTTCATGGGATTATCCAGGCAAGAAATCCGGAATGGGGTGCCAGTTCCTCCTCCAGGGGATCTTCCCAAGCCAGGGATCAAACCTGCGTCTGTTACACCTCTTGCTTTAGCAGGTGGGTTCTTTAGTACTAGTGCCACCTGGGAAGCCTTAGGCATCCAAACAATAAATCAAAACTGGAATGTGAATGGTATATAGTTCACTCTATAGAGCTTGTAGCAAACAATTGTTCCACTAAAAATCTATGAAATTATTAACAGCATGCATAGCAATGGGAATAAAAATCCAGCTCTTCATAAATTCAGAAAGCACCCTATTCACAAAGTTCTAGATTTAAACTGATTTATTTTCCTCTTATTTTTTAAAATAAATTTTGTGCTTTTTACTTACACACAAAGCAATACTGTATCAGAAATCTGCTATTTTTATGAAGGTATTTTACTAACAAATTGGATTGGTATGAGGAATAACAGTCTTCCCTCATCGTGAAGCTCCTTACAGAAATAATTGTTACGTGAAATATTTAGGATATGTTCATTGCTGAAATCTCTCTCTCTCTCTCTCTCACATACACACACGCACATACGCATAGGTTAAATTCACTAAAATCAGAGTTACTCAGAAAATAAGTCCCTTAAAGCTATAGAAATTAATTGGTTGAATTAATACAACATTTGCCTATAAAAATTAATGACATTCAAAGATGGAAAAAATATAAAGAAGGCATGCTGCTGCTGCTGCTTCTAAGTCGCTTCAGTTGTGTCTGACTCTGTGCAACCCCATAGACAGCAGCCCACCAGGCTCAAGAAATCAATCAATATATCTAAAATATCCAAAAGATGTGTACTTTATTGTTAATAGCAAAAACAGAGTTGGCAATGTAGAAGAACTGCATCAATTTAAAAAATGGTAAGAATTTTTGAAGAAGTTCTAGTGTTAGATCAACATAACTATGCAAAAATAAAACTGATGCTAAAAAATACAGAAAAAATGCTAGGTGCTTTAATAAGATTATTACTGCTAAGGTAATAATGGTGGTGATTTAGTTGCTAAGTTGTGTTTGACTCTTGCGACCCCATGGACCAGGCTCCTCTGTCCATGGGATTCTCCAGGCCTGCCAGGCTCCTCTGTCCATGGGATTCTCCAGGTGAGAATACTGGAGTGGGTTGCCATTTCCTTCTCCAGTGGATCACCCCGACCCAAGAATTGAACCCAGGCCTCCTGCATTGCAGGCAGATTCTTTACCAACTGAGCTATGATACTATTACCAAATTTAAGAAGGCTGAGTCCTAAAGAATTAATGCTTTCAAACTGTAGTGCTGGAGAAGACTCTTGAGAGTCCCTCAGACTACAAGAAGATCAAATCAGTCAGTCCTAATGGAAATCAAACCTTAATATTCACTGGAAGGAATGATGTTGAAGCTGAAGCTCTGATACATTGGGACCTGATGTGAAGAGCCAACTCATTGGAAAAGAGCCTGATGCTGGGAAAGACTGAGAGCAGGAGAAGAGGGTGACAGAGAATGAGATGGTTGGATGGCATCTCTGACTCAGTGGACATGATTTTGAGCAAACTCCAGGAGATAGTAAAGGACAGGAAAGCCTGGTGTGCTGCATTTTATGGAGTTGTAAAAAGTCAGAGACAACTGAGCGACTAGAAAGCAACATATCTAAACTATCCATCATTTTTAAAATTTACGAGCATATGGAAACTAAGATATGTATTTTGAATAAAGTAATATATATAGATATAATATATTCACCTACTATTTAGAAATTAACACAATACATATTTAGTTGTTGATGTTGTTATTCAGTCACTAAATCATGTTTAACTCTTTTGGGCTCCATGGACTGTGGCTTGCCAGGCTCCTCTGTCTGTGGAATTTCCCAGGTAAGAATACTGGTTGTTGTTCAGTTGCTTAGTGTAAGACTCTTTGTGACCCCATGGACTGCAGCATACTAGGCTTCCCTGACCTACACTATCTCCAGGAGTTTGCTCAAACTCATGTCCATTGAGTCAGTGATGCCATCCAACCATCTCATCCTCTGTTGCTCCCTTTTCCTTCTGCCCTAAGTCTTTCCCAGCATCAAGATCTTTTCCAGTGAGTCAGCTCTTCTCATCCAGTGGCCAAAGTATTGGAGCTTAAGCCCTTCCAATGAATATTCAGGGTTGATCTTCTTTAGGATTGACTGGTTTGATCTTCTTGCTTTCCAAGAACACTGGAGTGGGTTACCATTTCCTTGCCATTTCTTGGGATCTTCTTGGACCAGGGATGGAACCGGCATCTCCTGCATTGGCAGGTGATTCCTTATTACCCACTTAAGAAGCCCAATAGATATTTATAAACCCAGTCTGATTTTCTCTCCATTCTTTCTTTCCTTCCCCTACATACCTTGATTTCAAAGATTGAGGAAAACACTTGTGTTAATATTTGGGTTTCATGATTTTCAGTCAACATTTATTGAATGAGAATACTAATGCCACTGAAATACAGAATCATCTCTCCTCTTGAAAGTGTTCTACGATTTCAACCACATCCCCAACTATCTTCTGTCTCTCAGTCCTATTATAGAATCCTCCACATACATCTTAGCATCCCAATCTCCACTAAAATTCCTTAAGGACAGAAATTGTGTCATTCCTGTGGATTGAGCACAATTTGCAGAGCATAGTAGAAATTAAATATTCATTTTTAAATGACTGAATGAATGAGTGGTGTGAGAATTAAATGTATGCCCTGTACAGCTCTAATGTGATCTACGGTTATACAACCTCTTCATATGTATTATTTATTCCTCATAAAGATCCTATGGGCTTAATATTTTACAAATGATGAAATTGAGACTCGCTTGCCCAAGGTCAGCAGCAAAGCCAGACTAATGTCTGGATTTTCTGTTTCCTGCTGATCTTTGCACCTGAGCACAGCTGCCTAAATGAAGGAATTGTTCTGCTCATTTCCAGGTGATTCCTGGAGCCTCATTAAGTCTCAGAGGAAGGACTACTACCATATATGCAGTTGTTTAGATGCAGAAAAAATGTGTGCAGATAGACTTAATTATTTTGCAAGAAAAACATATATTCCTTTCTGCAAGTGAAATATGGAGAGTTGGCTAATATAAAATAATATTATATTCCAAATGTGCATAAATATCTAAACATATACTATAATGTATAATATAAATGATATTACAGTCTTTATAATCAAGGGATGTAAACATCAAGTTCTTCCCTGGAGTTCTGCCTTCAGCCTGCTCTCCTGCATCCTATCCCTGAATAATCTCTTTGTTACAGCCCATGAGCCAATGACTCTGTCATCAGATTGAGATTACTGAATGTTAGGACAACGTTCCCCTAGTAAATTTTCTAGTATTGTTTCATATGGCTCTGAGACACAGAAGATACTCAGCATTTTCTTTAAATAAATAAACTGTTATGATTGAGTACTGTTTGATGGCTATTGCTCTCATTTATGAGAAAAAAAACCTATATAATTGAAATCATATTTATATTTTCTAGGATGCTTTAAAGCACAAATACTTTCAGTATCTTAGTATCTTAGATGAGAAAAATGGAACATGCTGTATCTTTTACTAAGGAAAGAAGGGACAAGATGATTCATTGACTTTGAAAAGATGGGTTTCTGGGAAAAATCCAATTAAGCTTCTATTTGAGACTGAGTACCTGAACAGCCTGAACTACTCAGATGGACCTCATGTAATTATGTGCTAATTCTAGCAGCATTTAAAAAAATCTTTTGGCTTTACCTAAAACTTTATGGAGTCACAACGAAGAATCACATCCCATGGAACACAGCAATCTTATCTGGCATTTCATTCTCAGTTCCTTCCCTCTCCATGGCCAGAAGGCTTTGCTTTCCTTTGTTTCCTTTTCGCTTATCCTCTACCAACTTCTTTTTTGAGTCCATTAAAGGAAAGTTAGAGCATATATTCACAGTGTGTCTTACAACTCTTGCTTCCCTGTGGTCTATTTTCAATTTTAACAGCCAGGGAGTCTTTCAAAATCATGAGTCAGATTTCAAAATCATGAGTCAGATTATATCACTGCATTGAGCTCAGTACGCTGAGGATTTCCCTTCCACTCAGAGCAAAAGTCAAAGTCCTTACAATGGTCTATGAGGTCCTTTGTGTTCTGCTGCCTGTAACTTCTCCTCACATCCTCTCCTTTTCCTCTTAATCAGTCCCAGTAGTTCTTTCCTCCATGAACACTCTTGTTCTTCCTTGTCCTGTTCTACTTTTTTCTTTAACCTTGGTTTTATCACATCTAAAATAATTTTTTAATCTACTTATCTGCATAGTTTATTGACTGTAAAAGTCTATATGTGCTTTGAAAAGAATGTATATAATTCAAATGTTGATTTTTCTTTCTGATATATTTACTAATTAGTGAGAGATGTGTGAATGCCTTCCCCAGTTTGATGGTGAATTTATCCTTGTTTTTCTGTCATTTTTTGTTTTATACAATTTTTTAAAATTATATATACATCTTGTGAGTTCTTTTAATTTTTTTGGTGTTACTACATCATGCAGGATCTTAGTCTACTGACCAGGGATCGAACCCATGCACCCTTCAGTGAAAGCACAGAGTATTAACCATTGGACACCCCCATTAAGTCCTTGTTTTCTATCTTGATGCTATATTTTTGAGTATATAGAAACTGTAACATCCTGACAAATTGACCCTTCTATCATTATGTAGTGATCTTAAGATCTAATAAGACTGTCTGCCTTACATTCTGTTTACCTGTTAATAACATAATTTTCAAGAGCTCTCGTGGATAGTGATTCCCTGGAATATCATTTTCCATACTTTGGATTAAGCCTATTTTGGTCTTCTATTTAAGATATGTCTCTTGGAAAGAATATTGTTGAGCATTTTAAATCCACCTCTTTAAAAATTCAGTTTGTAATCAGAATTTTTGTTATAAGAATGTTATATTTGTGTTTATCTGAGTTCACTGATAATAACTACATTTACTTCTGATTTCTTATTTTGTGCTTTCTATTTATGCACATTTTCTATTTTCTTTTCCTTCCAGTCTTTTAAATTAAGGTTTTTTTCCCCTGCTTTCATTTTATTTTTGTTTTCTACTTTGGAAACTATGATTTCTATGCTTAGATATACCATGTAATTAATATTTGTTTACTATTCTTTATTGTATCTCAGACCTTCTACCTTTGATCACTCTCCTTCTTCTCAAAGTTTATCCTTGAAAATTGTCTTTAAAGTGAGTCAGATTTTAAACCTCTAAGTTGTTCATTTGAAGATGTCTATATCTTATACCTCTTCTTGAGAGACAGCTTTGAAGTATTAAATGCTAGTTCATTGAAGGTGTTATTTTCAATTTACACCCGGTTGTGGTTGAGAAATCAACAATAATGTCTTTTGGAACTAATCTTTCTTTTCTGTCTAGCTGATTTTAAGACCTTTTCATTGTCTTTGGTGTTCAGTTTCACCATGATATTGTCTATTTGTGAATTTCTTTTTAAATTGGGTTTGCTTTTTGATCTGAGATGTATTGTCTTTCAGGAATTCTGGAAAATGATCAACCATTTCATTTCTAAACATTTGCTTTCCCTCCTCGCCCCTATTATTTTTTAAAAATAACTGTTTAAGTGTAAGTTGGTGGCACTAGTGATAAAGAACCTGCCTGCCAATGCAGGAGAAGAGATGCAGGTTTGAGCCCTGGGGTGGGAAAATCCCCTGGAGGAGGGCATGGTAACCCACTCCAGTATTCTTACCTGGAGAATGCCATGGACAGAGGAGCCTGGTGGGCTACAGTCCATGGGGTCACAAAGAGTCGGACACGACTAAGTGACTAACACTTTCACTTTTCACTCTATACTTAATGTCTCATACTCTTCTGCTGGTAATTCTCTCTTTTGTCCCTGTAATCCTCCCTTCTCCACTTTGCTCTGTGTCCGGGTATACTAACCTCTACGTCATGCATCACCAAAGTTCCCTTGCTTCTGGTATTTAGGTGTGGTTTGGTCAGTGAAAGGTACAACAGGTGTGGGCGGAGAGAGATGGGAATATTTATTTCCCCATCTGCATACTTAGTGGGTTGTGGGTCAGCATTAGCTGCATTCTACCAAATTTGGCTCAGTGGTAAAGAATGTGCCTGCTAATGCAGGAAACGCAGGAGATGTGGGTTCAATCTCTGGGTCAGGAATATCCTCTCGAGGAGGAAATAGCAACATACTCCAGTATTCTTGCCTGGGAAATCCCAGGGACAGAGGAGCCTGGTGAGATACAATCCTTGGAGTCGCAAGAGTCGGGCATGATTTAGCATGCAGGCCTCTACCAAAGCTTGTAATTCCTCTGAGATAACTCTTTGCTCTAGCTACAGTTACAGCTTTCTCCAGTTTCCTGTAACCTCTGTTTCTATGCATCTTTACACATAGGGCTGAAAATGACTCTTGTTAGTTCTGGATGCTTCATCCTACCTTTCTGGTTTCTCTCATTCTGACTATCCTGTTTTTATAAATCCACCTGGTTATTTTGATAGACTCCTGTTCTATTTTCACATTTACATTCTTTATTTCTTAATGCACATACATTTGAACATTCCAATATCTGAAGACTTTGTAATCTGATTCTTCTGATTCTTGTTTCTGCTGACCCTGATTTATAGTGCTATGCTTCTTACAGTTTCTTTTTGTGTTCTGTGATTTTATACAATGAACTCATTTTTCTTGGATATTTTATCTTTAAAATTCTTTGAATTCCAGACTGAAATGTGTTTACTCCAGAGAATACCTAAGTTTTCTTTCCTGACTGCCTGGTCATTTCCAGAAACAAAAACAGAAGTTCAAGATTTCTAAAGTTTAGCAGATGCTCTTAGGATAAAATCTGGCTTTAATTCTTACCTACCTTCCAGGGTTTCTCCTTGGTTTAAGCATTTGCCTACTTCTTTATTTTCTAACCAGCTCAGCAATTCATTTAAAGAAATGCATAGAGAAGGAAATGGCAACCCACTCCAGTATTTTTGCCTGGGAAATCCCATGGACAGATGAGCATGGTGGGCTACAGGCCATGGGATTGCAAAGAGCTGGACATGACTTAGCATCTAAACACTGATACAGTATACTAACGCATATATATGGAATTTAGAAAGATGGTAACAATAACCCTGTGTACGAGACAGCAAAAGAGACACTGATGTATAGAACAGTCTTATGGACTCTGTGAGAGAGGGAGAGGGTGGGAAGATTTGGGAGAATGGCATTGAAACATGTAAAATATCATGTATGAAACGAGTAGCCAGTCCAGGTTTGATGCACGATACTGGATGCTTGGGGCTGGTGCACTGGGATGACCCAGAGGGATGGAATGGGGAGGGAGGAGGGAGGAGGGTTCAGGATGGGGAACACATGTATACCTGTGGCGGATTCATTTTGATATTTGGCAAAACTAATACAATTATGTAAAGTTTAAAAATAAAATAAAATTAAAAAATAAATAAATAAAAAATAAATAAACAGCAAAAACAGCAATTTACATTTTATCCAGATTTCTAAATTGTTTTCATGGGAAGGTATTTTCAGGGTATTTAGTGTTTCATGCTGACAGTAATAGAAGTTACATTTTTTTTTTTTTAATTTTATTTTATTTTTAGACTTTACATAACTGTATTAGTTACATTTTTTCAAATAAATTCAATTGTCATGATACTATATTTTGGAAGGGATAAAAACAAAAAGAAATTACTTAAAATATTGCCATTATATTCAACATATGAGGACACTGAGCCTTAGAAATGCTAAGTATGTAAGCTGAAGAATAAGAAGTAGGAAAGATAGAATTCAATTTTAAAGTTCTTTGATTTCAGATTCTGTATGCTGTAAGACCTGTTAACCCTGTTTTTTTTGTATATATCAGAATACCGCTAAGAAAATATAAAATTACTTTAGGCTCAAGTAAGAGCCATTAAATGCCCATGCTATCAGTGTAAATGTGATGAGTTTAAAAATAGATGCTATAAGATACAATAGAGAGAATTAATAAAATGGTATATAGATTTTAATAGATTCATCATTTTTAATATTAAAAAAACCAAATGAATTTATCTCACTAGGCAAAAATGTACTCTGAATAAGAATAAGGATAAATAAATCCATGTATACTTAGTGAAGAACTTGAAATAAATGGATGATGACCTGAAAGACAACATGATAAAAATAGGTGATTTCTGTCTATTCCCAGACAAAATTTTTTAATAGGAAAAAATTCATCTGCATGAGCCTTCAAATCTATTTTTGTTCATTTTCCTCACTTCCCATGCTTTCTCTACTTTTATTTTACCTAGTTTCTCTGAAGATCTAGGTAAGTCAGTAATAACGTACAGTGGATTTATTCAATATTGCCCCTTATAATATTTTATATATAGAAGATACACAAGGCAAAAAATAATATGGATGCATTTTACTTATAGTAGTTTAGATGTATAATACCTGGATAAAGCAGAGTCTTGGGAGTACTTTTCAAATTGAACAATATAGGTAACTTTTTAATCTGGTTCTATTCTTATTCTGAAATAATTCTCTCTACAAGAAATATCCTTAAGTATTGGCAATCCTTTATATAAAATCATATATTTAAGGTAGTGCATTAAGATTTCAATAAACAGTTGTTTCAAACAAATAATTATAATGTTCTTGACTAGTTATTATACTTTAAAAATATTACTATGCTTTTGGCATTTCTGATTAATCCTGGTGTAACAATATTTCAGGAATCTCTCTCACTATTAGAAACATGCAAACACTGGTGAGAAATCAGGTCAGTGTGAATATGGGTCAGTTACCAATACCTCCTCACATACGCACAGACTCTCAGTGCAAGTGTCTAGTTAGGGGTCTACAACCGACTGTAGATTTTTATGTCTAAATAAATCACTATGATTTTGTTTTTAATTGAATATTTATGTCTCCTATTTTCATTTTCTTTCTTTATCTTTTGTAACTATAAAGTAATTAAAGATTATAGTAGTTATTTCTTTGTGCTTTCCATTATATTGTCACTAAAATGATTTATCAGGGGCTTCCCTGATAGCTCAGTTGGTAAAGAATCCACTTGCAATGCAGGAAACGCTGGTTTGATTCTTGGGTTGGGAAGATCCCCTGGAGAAGGGAAAGGCTACCCACTCCAGTATTCTGGCCTGGAGAATTTCATGGACTGTATAGTTTATGGGGTCACAAAGAGTTGGACACGACTGAGCGACTTTCACTTAAGAAAGAAAAATGATTTATCTCCACTATCATTAATGTCACAGACATTTATCAGCATTTAATCAATCTTTAGGATCTAAAGGTTCTAATTAATGGAAACACACATTTGAAAATCTACTTTTTATATTGAGAGAGATGTTTGTGCCATCATATCAGATCAGATCAGATCAGTCGCTCAGTCATGTCTGACTCTTTGCGACCCCAAGAATCGCAGCACACCAGGCCTCCCTGTCCATCACCAACTCCCGGAGTTCACTGAGACTCACATCCATTGCGTCAGTGATGCCATCCAGCCATCTCATCCTCTGTCGTCCCCTTCTCCTCTTGCCCCCAATCCCTCCCAGCATTAGAGTCTTTTCCAATGAGTCAACACTTCGCATGAGGTGGCCGAAGTACTGGAGTTTAAGCTTTAGCATCATTTCTTCCAAAGAAATCCCAGGGCTGATCTCCTTCAGAATGGACTGGTTGGATCCCCTTGCAGTCCAAGGGACTCTCAAGAGTCTTCTCCAACACCACAGTTCAAAAGCATCAATTCTTCGGTGCTCAGCCTTCTTCACAGTCCAACTCTCACATCCATACATAGCCTTGACTAGAGGAACCTTTGTTGGCAAAGTAATGTCTCTGCTTTTGAATATGCTATCTAGGTTGGTCATAACTTTCATTCCAGGGAGTAAGCGTCTTTTAATTTCATGGCTGCAGTCACCATCTGCAGTGATTTTGGAGCCCCCCAAAATAAAGTCTGACACTGTTTCCACTGTTTCCCCATCTATTTCCCATGAAGTGATGGGACTGGATGCCATGATCTTCATTTTCTAAATGTTGAGCTTTAAGCCAACTTTTTCACTCTCCACTTTCACTTTCATCAAGAGGCTTTGTAGTTCCTCTTCACTTTCTGCCATAAGGGTGGTGTCATAAGATATGTTAAATAACTTGAGAATCTTGTTAGGAACTAAAGCCACAAGTGGATGACTTCATTAGTTTTTAAAAATAATACTCTTTCTCATTTATCTATTATTACATATGAAATAAGCTAAATGTCATTCTTTTAAATGTTACACAGCCACAATTCTTTTGATGTTTTAATTAGAAAATCAGTAACATGTTGTGAAGGGATGTACTATTCCACACATAGATCTTTAATTAGTTCTTTGATACTTATGACCTTTATTTTTCTCTGTTCTGCTTTCTGGCTTAGTGGTTCTCAAATATTGCACCTTTGATGACAAAATTTTCAATAGGGAAATGAAAAAGTAAGCAATTTTTTGAGGCTTCTTTAAGCAGTCTTTTTGGTATTAAAATGTCCTCATAAAATGACAGTGATAATCAGTGATAACTTTATCCTTATTATTCTAACAAAATGTTCTAATTTAAAAACTAGCATTGCTCCATGAAATTCCAATGTCTGGGAACCACTGAATTACATGATCTTGGGGAAGATCTTTTGGGAAAGCATAACATTCTTGATCAACTTAGTAAGCTGGAGATTGGTGATAACATTGCTTAGAAAAAATAAAAAAGCATGGGGAAATGTTTAGCACTGTTGCATAAAATATATACATAGCACTGTTGTATAAAATACATACATATTGATGCTATGTATAAAATAGATATATAGCATCAATAATGTATGTAATAGAACTCAAGTGGGTCTTAGGAAGCATCACTATGAACAAACCAGAGGAGGTGATGGAATTCCAGCTGAGCTCTTTCAAATCCTAAAAGATGATGCTGTTAAAGTGCTCCACTTAATATGCCAGCAAATTTGGAAAACTCAGCAGTGGCCACAGGACTGAAAAAGGTCAGTTTTCATTCCAATCCCAAAGAACGTTCAACTACTGCACAATTGCACTGGTTTCTCATGCTGGGAAAGAAATGCTCAAAGTTCTCCATACCAGGCTTCAAGAGTACATGGGCCAAGAACTTCCAGATATACAAGATGGGCTTAGAAAAGGCAGAGGAGGCAGAGATCAAAAGGCCAACAGCCTTTGGGTCATAGAAAAAGCAATAGAAGTCCAGAAAAACGTCTACTTATGCTTCACTGACTACACTAAAGCCTTTGTGTGGATCACACAAACTGGAAAATTCTTAAAGAAATGAGAATACCAGACTATTTTACCAGCCTCCTGAAAGACCTGTATGCAGGTCAAGAAGCAACAGTTAGAACTGGACATGGAACAACGACTGGTTCCAAATTGGGAAGAGTACATCAAGGCTATATATTGTCACCCTGATTCTTTAACTTATATGCAGAGTACATCATGAGAAATGTCGGGCTGGATAAAGCACAAGCTAGAATCAAGATTGCCAGGAGGAATATCAATAACCTCGGATATGCAGAAGACACCACCTTTATAGCAGAAAGTGAAGAGAAACTAAAGAGCTTTTTGATGAAGGTGAAAGAGGAGAACGAAAGAGATGTCTTAAAACTCAATATTCAAAAAAAAAAAAAAAAAGGTCATGGCATCTGGTCCCATTACTTCATGGCAAATAGATGAGGAAATAATGGAAACAGTGACAGACTTTATTTTCTTGGGCTCCAAAATCACTGCAGATGGTGGCTGCAGCCATGAGATAAAAGATACTTGTTCCTTGGAAGAAAAGCTATGACAAACATAGTGTATTAAAAAGCAGAGACACTACTTTGCCAACAAAGGTCCATCTAGTCAAGGCTATGGTTTTCCAGTAGTCATATAAGGATGTGAGAACTGGACCATAAAGAAGGCTAAGCACTGAAGAACTGATGCTTTTGAACTGTTGTGTTGGAGAAGACTCTTAAGAGTCCCTTGGACTGCAAGGAAATCAAATCAGTCATTCCTAAAGGAAATGAATCCTGAATATTCATTGGAAGGTCTATGCAAAAGCTGAAGCTCCAATACTTTGGCCACCTCATGGGAAGTGCTGACTCATTAGAAAAGATACTGATGCTAGGAAAGATTGTAGGCAGAAGGAGAAGGGACAACAGAGGATGAGATGGTTGGATGGTATCACTGACTCAATGGACATGAGTTTGACCAAGCAGTCCATGGGGTTGCAAAGAGCTGGACATGACTGAGTGACTGAACAACAAGAATATAAAACAGATAACTAATAAGAAACTACTGTATAGCTCAGGGAACCCTACTCAGTGCTCTGTAGTGACCTAAATGGGAAGGACATTCAAAAAAGAGAGTATGTATATATGTACGTATATATATATATATATATATATATATATATATATATATATATATATATGATTCACTTTGATATACAGTAGAAACCAAGACAACATTATAAAGCAATTATACTCCAATAAAAATTAATTTAAAAATAAACAAAAATATACTAGCTGAGTGAATGTTAAGTGAACTAAAGTACAATTGTAAATATGAAAGTGAAAGTTGCTCAGTCATGTCCGACTCTTTGCAACTCCATGGACTATACAGTCCATGAAATTCTCCAGGCCAGAATACTGGAGTGGGTAGCCTTTCCCTTCTCCAGGGGATCTTCCCAACCCAGGGATCATACCCAGGTCTCCCACATTGCAGGTGGATTCTCTACCAGTTGAGCCATAAAGGAAGCCTAAGAATATTGGACTGGGGAGCCTATCCCTTCTCCAGCAGATCTTCCTGATCATGGAATCGAAGGAGGGTCTCCTGATTGCAGGTGGAGTCTTTACCAACTGAGCTATCAGGGAAGCCAATTGTAAATATGGATGGATATATTCGAATATGTATGGTCCAGTCAGAAGTTTATTCCTGCCTGGCAGCTCTGTAACAGTAAGCACTGTAGTATGTACCAGTGAGTGTGGAACCAAACAAATGCCAATAATTGATCCACATCATGGGTGACTCAATGGCAAAGAATCTGTTTGCCTTAAGGCAGGAGATGTGTGTCTGATCCTTTGGTCAGAAGATTCCCTGGAGAACAAAATGGCATTCCGGCATTCTTGCCAGGAAAAGTCCATGGACAGACAGCACTGGTGGGATACAGTCCATGGAGTCTCAAAAGTGTTGGATAATACTCAGTGACTAAAACAACAGCAACAATAGATACTCTTAACCAAAATCCATCTTAAGACCTAGGAGAGAGATGAAAACGTTATTTTCCCTTGTAAATCCAGCTCAATTCCAGGAGAAATGTCAGGAGCTAAAAATAACAGATAAAACTATCTTTTCTTGAATGTACTGTCCTTTGTACAAAATTTATTTTCTCATTCTTTTAGCAATCTTATTTTACATAGGCATTGCTAAAAATGATTATTCAGCAGCTATTTTGCTAGTATTGAATAAAAGCTGTATTTGCTAGTATTGAATAATATAATTTCTTTTATTTTTCTTTTTCTGGTGTATTTTCTTAATATTGCATTTTCAAATATATATTGATATATACGTTAACTCTACTCACTTTAACTACAACAAGGACCCCATTGCATGAATAAACCACAGTTGGTGTACATTTTAAAAATATACAAAGCAATACATTGTGTTAAGGTGCTATTCAGAAAAGTAAAAGCATACACTCATTTAAACAATATACACCATTATCAGGGAAAAGAGGAAGGAAAAAAGGATTGGGGGAGGGGAGATTTCATCCCATTTATACTATTTCTTTCTTTTTATATATATATATATATAGATTTATTTATTTATATAAAAAGACCAATAGCAGTATGTTATGCATCAATAGCAGCAACAGCTTTTCCAAGTTCTGCAGTCATCTAAACCTTTGACCTAGAGTGGCACTTCCTTCTACACTGGCTAGCATTATTTAAATAGGCATTGTTTATTTTTACCAAAGTTAGATAAACATATGCATTCAGTTCAGTTCAGTCGCTCAGTCGTGTCCGACTCTTTGCGACCCCATGAATTGCAGCACGCCAGGCCTCCCTGTACTTCACCAACTCCCGGAGTTCACTCAGACTCACGTCCTTTGAGTCAGTGATGCCATCCAGACATCTCATCCTCTGTCGTCCCCTTCTCCTGCTACCCCCAATCCCTCCCAGCATCAGAGTCTTTTTCAATGAGTCAACTCTTCGCATGAGGTGGCCAAAGTACTGGAGTTTCAGCTTTAGCATCAGTCCTTCCAGAGAAATCCCAGGGCTGATTTCCTTCAGAATGGACTGGTTGTATTTCCTTGCAGTCCAAGGGACTCTCAAGAGTCTTCTCCAACATCGCAGTTCAAAAGCATCAATTCTTTGGCGTTCAGCCTTCTTCACAGTCCAACTCTCACATCCATACATGACCACAGGAAAAACCATAGCCTTGACTAGATGGACCTTTGTTGGCAAAGTAATGTCTCTGCTTTTGAATATGCTATCTAGGTTGGTCACAACTATCCTTCCAAGGAGTAAGCGTCTTTAATTTCATGGCTGCAGTCACCATCTTCAAGAAAATTAGAGATACCAAGGGAACATTTCATGCAAAGATGGGCTCGATAAAGGACAGAAATGGTATGGACCTAACAAAAGCAGAAGATATTAAGAAGAGGTGGCAAGAATACACAGAAGAACTGTACAAAAAAGATCTTCACGACCCAGATAATCATGATGATGTGATCATTGACCTAGAGCCAGACATCCTGGAATGTGAAGTCAAGTGGCCCTTAGAAAGCATCACTATGAACAAAGCTAGTAGAGGTGATGGAATTCCAGTTGAGCTCTTTCAAATGTAATGCTCAAAATTCTCCAAGCCAGGCTTCAGCAATATGTGAACTGTGAACTTCCTGATGTTCAAGCTGGTTTTAGAAAAGGCAGAGGAACCAGAGATCAAATTGCCAACATCCACTGGATCATTGAAAAAGCAAGAGAGTTCCAGAAAAACATCTATTTCTGCTTTATTGAGTATGCCAAAGCCTTTGACTGTGTGGATCACAATAAACTGTGGAAAATTCTTCAAGAGATGAGAATACCAAAACACCTGATATGCCTCTTGAGAAATCTGTATGCAGGTCAGGAAGCAACAGTTAGAACTGGACATGGAACAACAGACTGGTTCCAAATAGGAAAAGGAGTGCGTCAAGGCTGTATATTGTCACCCTGTTTATTTAACTTATATGCAGAGTACATCATGAGAAACGCTGGGCTGGAAGAAGCACAAGCTGGAATCAAGATTGCCGGGAGAAATATCAATAACCTCAGATATGCAGATGACACCACCCTTATGGCAGAAAGTGAAGAGGAACTCAAAAGCCTCTTGATGTAAGTGAAAGTGGAGAGTGAAAAAGTTGGCTTAAAGCTCAACATTCAGAAAACGAAGATCATGGCATCTGGTCCCATCACTTGGCAAATAGATGGGGAAACAGTAGAAACAGTGTCAGCCTTTATTTTTTTGGGCTCCAAACATATGCATTAATAAGATATTATATGTCAATTTCATTATCTATTCTGCAATAACTATCATCACTAAAACTAAGATTTTATTAGATGTTACCCTTTGTGTTTATTAAAATAATAAGCACATTCTTGATCAGAAAATCATGACATGTTACTACAACATGAGAAAAATATATCATTTCATATTACTATTTATTTTGTGCATTTAGTTGAAGTCTAATGTCTAGTAATCAGGAGGTATGGAAGAAAAGTGATCTCTAAATAGATTGTGTTCTGGGCTGAACTGTGTGCCTCCCCAGATCCATATGTTAAAGTCCTAACTCCCAGTACTTCAGAATGTAACTATACTTGGAAATGGGCCTTTAAAGAGATGACTAAGTTAAAATCAGGCTGTTATGGTGGGCATTAGTCCAAACTGACTGATGTCCCTATAAAAAGAGAAGATCTAGACACACAGAGACCAGGGGTATGCACACAGAGAAAAGACCAGGTGAGGACACGCTGCATGGCCATCTGCAAGGAAAGAAAAGGTTCCGAAGAAACCAACCCACTGCTCCCTTGATCTTGGACTTCTAGCCTCCAGACTGTGTAAAATAAATTTCTGTTGTTTAAGCCATCTAGTCTATGATACTTTATCATGACATTCTTAGCAAAATAATACAGATTGCATGTCTATCAGTCCTTTGTGTAAAGGCTAATTGGTTATTTAATTAACTAAGGTTTTAGATCTGAGTACTTCCAAATGAGAAACTGTTTCCTGAGCTTGCCTCAGTCACTTTGGATTGAGACAGGAGAGAGAGTGACTCTAAATATGAATGTTCAAGATTTAAAAACTGAGAATCTTGTTTTAATATAAAAGTTTAACTCTATATCTTTTATAATTTTGGAATTTTATATTGATAGCAAATTATTTTCTTTGAATGGGATTTTTTTTTAAATCGAGTATTGTATGGTCAATCATAATTTTTCCAAATGCCAAGAACAACATTTCTTAATAGAGAGTAAGTCAAATAGCTACAGTCGGTGTGGGAGTAGAGATAATATTTTAGGTCAGATTCATAGTGACCCTTTTCACTGAGCAAAATTCTAAAGGGGGTCTTTTTTGTCTTGGGAAAAAATTGAGTAACACTGATCTAGAATGGTACTGTGAGTTTAACAGTGTTCATTGCAAAGTACTAAAAATATTCATATTTACTTATCTTGTAATTCAGTTATTGAGAAACCTCAACTATCTGAATTATAGCTGAGACTATGAAAGGAAGTCAAAAACAAAATGAAAATAAAACCTCTAAATCTTACAACAAACTTTGTTTTGAGACTCAAATAAGATTATATGTGTAAAACGCTTACAGGAGTACTTGATGCTCAGTAAGGAATCAATAAATGCAAGCTAATTTTATTGCAGTATAATATCAATATTTGTAAAAGCAATACTTATATGAAGACAGATTTAAATTATATTTATTCTATTTTATTGACAAAGACAAAGAAAAGTGATTATAGCAGTTAAGAAAATGCCATCAATTACTGTCCAACAAAATGGATGCTGAGGCTTAATAATCCAGGGTCAATTAATAAGCTAATAACCAAACTGTGTTGAGAATGTGTGATTACAGGAATTACATAACTCATTTGCTCTTCACAGGAACCCTATGAGTTCAGCATTTCATGAAAAAGGTCATTCACAGCTGGAAAGTGGTGGAGTCAGAATTTGAATTCAAGTCATTTGGCTCTATAGATCAAACTTTTAACTAAGAGAATTGGACAATTTTTTTTAACTAAAATTTATTAAGATTTTTAAACTAAAATTTATTGTACCTACATAATGCGTTTATGTTCTTATTTAACTTTCCAAACACTATTACTGGGTAACATTTTTCCCCCAGAGAAAAACATTTCCCAATTATTCTGGAAATGTCAAAAGCTATTGCAATGCACAAGTGGTTTACCTGGACCCTTCCCATCATAACAACCTGGGGGAGGGCATCTTTCACTTAGAATACAATGTTAATGGTGGCCTGTGGAATTCTGGATCCTGGTAACCATGAGTTAGCACACGCATTGGCTAGACCAGACTATCAACTCTGGAAAGCAGAAACTGAGCCATGTTCACTACTACCTTCAGTGTCAATCAAAGTGGTTAGGATAAATAAGCACTCAAGTTGATGAGCTGGCCCAAGGTTTTGATAACACAAGACCTAACATTTAAACTACAATGTATTATTTCAGAAGTCTGACCTAGAAATATGAGTCAGTCAATAAGGAAAAATTACCAATCCACATAATGCAAATTAAATCAACAACCCCATTGTTTCAAATAGTATTAGTCAGCCCTAGTCTTGAAAGCTCATATAAAAAGTGTTATATAACATTTTCTATTTTCAGGATAACTCATCAGGCCTTGTTAACATTATTGAAATACCTGCAGTTTTGTTCATTGTATTGCATAGTTTATTATTATTACAAAAGCCGTTAGGCCAACCTGATAGTTATTATTTGCTGTTGTTTAGTCACTCAGTCGTGTCTGACTATTTGTGACTCAACGGACTGTAGCTCACCAGGCTCCTCTATCCATGGAATTCTCCAGGCAAGAATACTGGACTGGGTTGCCATTTGTTCTTCCAGGGAATCTTCCTGACCCAGCGATCGAACTCATGTCTCATTTGTTGGCAGGGAAATTCTTTACCACTGAGCCATTGGGGAAGCCCTGATAATTAATATGGTGGTGGTTTAGTCTCTAAGTAATGTCCGACTCTTGCAGCCCCATAGACTGTAGCCTACCAGGCTCCTCTATCCATGGGATTCTTCAGGCAAGAATACTGGAGTGGGTTGCCATTTCCTTCTTCAGATAGTTAATTTCCCATTTCATAAGTTAAATAACTCAAATTTTCAGCAATCCTTAGAGCAATGTTTGAGAGTAAAATGTTTCTATTTGGTGGTTATAGTACTGTGAATTCTTCAAATTATTGGAGGCATTCTAATAAGTGAGTTTGTGCCCTTGTTGCCCCAATTCTTCTCTAGGTGGTAGGTTGCAAACTCCTTTGACTCTAGAGGTGGCCATGTGACCAATCCAACCTTAAGTTCTGTAAGCCAAGTCACTAGAGACTTCTGGTAAAGCTCTTTAAAGAGAGAGTCTTGGCTAGGATTTGTCTCTGTGTTTCTTCACTTTGCCCTTTCTCTTCCTCTTGATTGTAACATGGGTATGATGGTAGAGATGGCCCATACAAACATGCAGGCAATAAGCAGAGAAAAACCTACAAGGTTGGATAGACAGCTGGAAAAATCTGGGCTTTCTAGTGGCATCTCCTGGCTTCTTCACTGGACTGATCTTACTGCTTATAGTAGAGATAAGTACAGAAAAATGAATCAAATGCTGGTTTAAGTCAGTGTGTGTGGGGGGGTCAATTTTACTAGCAATTGAATGTAATTCATAACTTGTACAAATGCCTTTTAGTAATAAATGTATTCAGACATATAGATAAAATCTGTGAATTCTTTAACTCCATTAAATATTTATTGAGCAGAAATTTATCACAGAAATCTGAGCAAGTTATGGCTTTCTCAATGTGCTTAATGCCTAACTTACTCCAGGGATTCATTTGCTTATAGGCTAGATGAGACCAATTAGCTATGAGATATGGAATATTGCACCATCTTAGAAGAAAACCTCAACTATGATGAATGGCAATAGGGTACACAAACTGAACTATAACCAATCTGTTTGAAATACTGGCCAGCATATTTGGTATGGGTAATTCTGATAATTTATTATCAAAATGTGTATTTTTTATTAATTTCATTTCTGAGAAGTACAGCCCATTTATGTTATTAAAACAATTTATCACTTAATAATAGTGAATAAATGGCAGGCAAACTGCCATATTTGCTATTAACTTGTCCTTTTTTTTCACTTGTTTGCAAGAAAATTAAGTGCAGCTTCTCTTGTAGCCTAATAGCAGCTATTGTCTATATAAAAATGAACCTACAAGTCTGCATCTCTCTTCCTGCCCTGCAGATAGGTTCATCAGTATGATTTTTTTTCTAGATCCCATATAATATACGATATTTTCCATATATAAGATAGCTAGCTACTGGGAAGTTGCTGTATAAGACAGGGAGGTCAGCGTCCTACTCTGACAACCTAGAGGAGTGGGATGGGGTAGAGGGTGGGGGAAGGTTCAGGAGGATGGGGACATAAGTATACTTATGACTGATTCATGTTGTTGTATAGAAGGCAACACAATATTGTAGAGAAATTATCTTCCAATTAAAAACAAATTTAAAAAATAAGGGAAAAATGAACCTACATAGAAAAGTATTGGGCAAGGGTTCAGAAGTGACTTTTAACATTAAAAAGCTAGATTCTCTGTGTTAAGAATGGTAACTTTGTTTTTTAGCCTAGCATCACTGTAATAGTGCTCTGTTGGGAGGCTTCTTAAGGTCTATTTGGCACATACTTAATTTGGCAACTTAAATAAGGGTTGCTGTTTCTTCTTAATGCTTATTTTGGAAGCAAGTATCTATTAGGAATTTATACTGGAATAATCACAATTAAGATATGCCTTTTTTAAAATCTGGATTTGTTTAAATAAAAGGTAAAGAGTTCAGCAGTTTTCATTTTAATATTTCACCTGAAACTGTTTTCTAAATTTATACATACAGTTTTTGTTGTTGTTGTTAAGACAAAGAAAGAGATGCACTAAAAGAGATCTGAATTAACAACCTAACTAAACCTGTGACTTAAATTTAAAGCTTCCACATTTGGGAGATATTTTTCTGAAGTTTCTTATCCTGCTGTATTTATATATTTTTATCCTGCTTCTAAGATAAATATAGGGTTCTCAGGATCATGTCTTTGCTTTCCCCACTGTGCTTTGACTTTTAAATAAATTACCCAGTTTATTTTATCTGCTGCTGCTTTTTAAAATAGCTCTAGCAGATATGAGGTAAAATAGTCTTTGCACTGACAGATGCTCTTGGATTTCCAAAATTCCATTGTGACCAAAAAGGTGCATAATTTGGACTCAACTACAAAGAAAGTTAGAGGTAGGTTTCTTTCAAACTTTGTTTTTTTTTCCTAAATAACTATTATAGCTAATTTGTAAACTAAGTTAAACTTGCCTGGAAAAAATTTTAAATATTTTTATTTCTTTAAATAGATTTTTACATTTGAAATTATATATGAACAATATGAATAAAATACTAAAAAATTATCATTATTTATGTCTAATTTCATTGCAAAACTTAGTTATATTCAGGTGGTACCTCTGGCTTGTCAACTAATTAGAAAGAGTTGACATCCATCACTTATTTTTATGAATTTAGATATGCCAAACTGTGTTGGCGGATGATCTAGCTGGAGGCCTCAGTCCATAAGTCTTGAATTGACATCTATACTTGTCATCACAGCTGTAACTCTCTTATGAGGATAGCATTCCTGTCTGTGGCAGCCATCATCTAACGAAAAATGGGCTAAAATATACCCATTAAATTAGGTAAGCTATTGACAGGGCCAAAGAAATGATGCTTGCAATATGCTCCCAAATGTGACTGAAGTGTGTTTGCAAATTTGAAACACTCAAAGTGCATTTAAGAAGAAAGAATTAAAAATTTCAGATTATAAAAAATTGCACACTATATTTCATTCAAAATGGGTGGTTTAGAAATACTAATGGAGTACAAAGCTTACAGGCATTGCAAGAATCAAACAAAGACTTCACAGACAGCCCACAATGGGTGCTTAATGAATAGTTCCTATGTATATGAAATGATGTATTCATTTGTAACAAGCGACATAGCCGCTTAGGCTTTTTATTAGAAAGTTTTTGAGAATACGCCAAAGCATTTTTTTAAAACATAAATTTGCTCTCTTTCTATAAGGAAGAAACAGACCTAGTAGTAAGGTAGAATTTGCCTTGATGGAAGAAAAAAGCAAACCATAAAATAAAGATGCATTATTTTTACTGTTGTGCTATATATCCTTGAATTTCCTTAGCAGACAGTCACAATGAGTTTAATATTTTGTTGGAGAATACTGATAGTTTTTTTTAAATTGTATTTTGTAATCTGTTATTGCATGGTTGCCTATTATCATTTGCAAAGGAGTCATATGGGTCCTGAGGTTAAACCTCTTTGAAGAGTGAGCGTCATCTACATATGAATATCATTGAAGCCTAACAATTAATCTACGAGGGAGTCTCTTGAAATCTATCTCATTCCTTAAATCATTCTTACCATCCATTCTCAGGCCCTAGGTCAATCTAGAGCTGTCTGCAGTGTAAATGGCAGTTTGTTAATTGTATAATGGCTCTGAATTAGGAAGTCTGTTCACCAAACCATGTGTTCCTACCTGGAGTCGCTCCTGCATGGAGGAAGGGGTGCCACATGACACACAAAGGTGCCAGACACACAAACATCTGTCCCAGAGGGTTTCTAGAGCTTTGAGGATTTCTCCTAGTCTCCACCCTTACCTTCCTCCAATCCCATTATCTAAAGGTATCAGAGGTTAGGCTCATAAAAGGATAATTATAAAAAGATAAATATAACTATCTCTCTTAACAGTTTTATGGTTCCTCATATTGTAAATACTTAAATTGTGTATGTCATACAAGGTTCTTAGAAATCTGAAGCCAATCAACTCATCTCACATTTACTTCCACTCTTCCATAGCCCTGCAAGTCTGCTTAGGGTCTAAGTTAGGCAAAGCAAATGGACCATTCCTCACTTCCCGGAGGAAAAAATAATAATTTCTTCACTTTCAAAATTGGGAAATAACAATAACAACTAATAATTTCAGAGTGTCCATTGTATCTGGGAATCATTCTAAGCACTTTACAAGGTAGTTACTATTATTATTTCCATTTTACAAGTGAGTAAATGGAAGCACAGAGAAGCAAAATAACTTACACAACATCATGGAACTAGTAAGTGGTGGAGTCAGGATTTAAAGACTGCAGAGAGTGACAGAACCTGTAAGTTCATATTCCAATAAAAATAACCTCTTATAAAACTGAAAATCTTAAAAAACTTCAACTTAACACCATTCATAAATTTTTACTTCTATGTTAGCACAAAATTATTTTCTTGAAATAATAATATTATATTCTCAACACTTTCTGGTGGTTTTCCATAATCCATAGAAACAATATTTCCTTCAGATATATACTTTGTGCTGTCTAGAACATGTCTTATCATCTAGTTTTATCTAGTATCTCAAAAAAAAAACCAACAATACTTCAAATGTTTACAACAGAGAGAACTGAACGCAGGGACATTAATGACACAGGAGGTGGAGGAACTGATGCCAAACAGGGAACAGAGATTAGCAACAGCAGGTAGGAATCCACTATCAGCACTAGTTCATAGAAATTGAGGAAGAAGGCATGTTTCTGAAGCCTGGGTATCAATTCACCTGGCGGAAACTTAAGCATGGTACGCCCATCTGGGAGGAGCCAAAAGCAAGGTGGAGATGTAACCCCTGTGAATTTAGCCCTTTGTGGCAAAGAAGTGGAAGAGAACGACTTTGTTTTCTCTCTTTCTCTGTCAACTACAAATTGGCACTTGCCATGGGCATTTGCCAGCTACCTCTACAGAGATTAAATTATGTACTGCTGCAGCTGCTGATTTTTAACACCCCTTGAAAGGAGTTCAGGATGGAGAGTAGAAATGAGGCACTTGGTGGTCTGGGAAAAACTGGCAGAACAGGTCTTTGGATAGTTAGATATTTTCAGGAGCAAATTTATGAGCCCAATTCTTGTATCTCCTCATATCTAGAAAAGCACTAAAATCCTTCACAGTGACAACTGCTCCTTGTGACTAGCAATAACCTTCTGAAAAAACTATGTGCTTGATTGCATGTATTCCCCTCTTCACCAAAATCACATATATATAGACCTCTGCTACCCGGAGCAGTTTCTCAGAGCTATCTGAAATGCTGTTTCCCAGGCTGTAGTCCTCATTTTGCCCCAAATAAAACTGAACTCTCAATTCTCACATTGTGCATTTCTTTTTAAGTTGGCATCTCCAGCCAGAATCTTCCAACACTAGTTCCAGCCAGAAACCAACTAACAGAGCATGGGCAAGAGAAGAAGGCAGGCAGAGAAGGGCAGGCCCTGGAGCAGAGTCTCCAGTCCTGTGCATCTGCTGAATGCCTCATTCTTAGCCCTTCTTCACAAAGATCTCCCTGTACCATTTAGATTCTCCCAAAGAACCATAAGTTAATTTCTTTAATACCTAAGTATGATACAAATGCACTCAATTACAAAACAAAAATAGAGTCACAGACTTAGAACAAATTAATGGTTGCCAGGTGGAAAAGTGAGGGGGAGGGGTCGATTGGGAGTTTGGGATGAACATGTACACAATGCTTTATTTAAAATAGATAACCAACAAGGATCTACTGTATAGCACAGGGAATTCTGCTCAATACTCTGCAATAACCCAAATGGGAAAATAATTTGAAAAAGAATAGATACTTGTATATGTGTAACTGAATCACTTTGTTGCGCAGCTGAAACTAACACAACATTGTTAATCAACAAAAGGTCTGCAAACCAAAAAATGGCATAATTTCACTCCAAAAGAGTGATAAAGGAAATTGTAGAATGAAAAAAAACCTAGTGTTCAAAATATAAAGGAAAAAATATATTTCAGAAGCAAGAATTTGTGTGTGTATTTAAAATATATCTAGTTAACTAGCTAGCTCTCTCAAGCAAATATGAAAATTAAATACATAGTCTCTGAAATACAAAAAAGCATCAATGGAAAGGTTAAACAGCAGAATAAAACCAGTGGAAGAGAAAACTAGTTCATTATAAGATTGTCTGAAAAATCACCCCATGAGCAACATGAAGACTAAAGTAGATGTGAAATATGAAATAAATATTAAAAGTACAAATGATTATATATAACTAATATACATATAATGGAATTTTTAAAAGGATAGAATAAAATAGAAATAATATTCAAAGAATTGACAGAAACTTTTCCAGAAGTAAATAAACATGTAAGGTTCAAATGGAAGGAGACCATAAGATCTGAGCAAAATAAAAACAAATCTACACCAAAATAAATTGTAGTGTCGATACAAAACATTAAACAAAAAGATAAGTTCTTAAAAGAGATAGCTGGAATGGTATCAGACTTCTCATGTACAAAAGTGGTAGCCAGAACTAAAATATCTTCAGTTTTGAAAAAACAGGTGAAAACTTAAAAATTTTTTGTGTACACTATCCTTATACTCTAAGCTGAGAGCAGAAAAAAGACATTTCATTAAAAAATTGAGATTCTTCCACTTTATAGAATCTTTTAAGGATGGACTATAAGAAAAAAGCTAAATTTGGTAGGGGTTGTAGGAAGGAAAAACATTGGTTAGCAAAGAAATTAGTAAAATATATTGGCAAATCTGAACAAGGTTTGATTTTAAAAATTAAGTAAGACCATTGACAGCCTTTAAAGTTAATAATGGAACTAAAACAGTAGAAAGCAGCAGAATGGGAAAGTAGACAACAATTATTCTCTTGTTTTTTTAATCTCATTCAAGTTCTACCCTGTAGTGCTCTTCCTCCATTCTAACAGGTCATAACTCTTCATTCAGTATTTGCCAACAATTCCTAACTCATGTTTCAATCTTTCTTTGTCTTCATAGTTAATTTATCATATGCTTCAGGAGACTACATCAAGGACTATTGGTTAGATTGGAAAACGCTGACATTCAAACTGGAACTCAAAGCCAAATGTGGGTAATTCTGTTGTCTTGTGTTTTTCTATGAGTGCTATTCTAAATGTCATATATGTACCACATGCTATTATAACTGTGTGAATTATAATGAATTTGCTAATTTACACAATTTTATTGTTTTATTCCAAAATTATGAAGAAAAAAGTGAAATAATGGCTTAAGTGAAAATCTATGCAAAAATACTCAACAGACCCTCAAATCATTTAAAAAATATCTCCTAGCAAATAGTCTTAGAAAAAAAGAATAAAGTAAAATAAATAAATAAGGATTTACCACTTACATAGCAATTCTAAGTTATTGCTTATAGTTAAAAGGATGAAATTAAAAACATGACATGTATCATCTGCACTTCTCTGTTTTATAAAAGGGAATAGAACTGCCAGCCTAATCTTAACTGTGCTGTCCAATTAGCCATTGTGTATATTTTAAATCATTCATATAAATAATATACTGTCAATATGCTATGAATGTCAGTGATGCATAATTCATAATAAACTGTTATAAATTGTCCACTCTACACTCTGAAACGTAACAGAACACGGACTGTGATCTTGAGGATTTTGCAATCTAGGATAAAACTCTACTGGAAAAGTCGGGCACCAAGATTTATCACAGTTCTAAATTTAAAATACCTGGGACATTCTAATAGTGTGATTTTTATAGCACCTGGTATGTAATTCAGGGCACCCCACTCCAGTACTTTTGCCTGGAAAATCCCATGGACAGAGGAGCCTGGTAGGCTGCAGTCCATGAGGTTGCTAAGAGTCGGACACGACTAAGCGACTTCACTTTCACTTTTCACTTTCATGCATTGGAGAAGGAAATGGCAACCCACTCCAGTATTCTTGCCTGGAGAATCCCAGGGAAGGGGAAGCCTGGTGGACTGCTGTCTATGGGGTCGTACAGAGTCGGACAGGACTGAAGCGACTTAGCAGCAGTAGCAGCATGGCCTTATAAGGGCTTCCCTTGTGGCTCAGCTGGTAAAGAATCTGCCTGCAACACGGGAGACCTGGGTTTGATCCCTGGGTTGGGAAGATCCCCTGGAAAAGGGAAAGGCTACCCACTCCAATATTCTGGCCCAGAGAATTCCATGGACTGTATAGTCAATGGGGTCGCAAGAATAGAACATGACTGAGCTTAGTGATTATGGCATTATAAATGCATAGCAATAACTTTTTGTTATTTATAGTCTTTATAAGACACCATTATTCATTAAACATCAAGTTATTATAAGGATATTTTCTGAAAGAGGTAGTAGTGTGTAGTGGCTACGGTCATGTGCTCTGAAGTAAGATGACCAGATTGCTTTCAAATAGCAGTTTAGGTACCAATTAGTTGAATGATCTGGATGATTACTCTTTCTTTTTTTCTTTCTCTGGATGACTACTTGTTCTCTGTACCTTTCTTTCCTGATCTATTGAAAATGAACAATGATGTGAAACAAGGAGAAAATTTCATGAAAGATGAAGAAGTAGAGAAAAGAAAATTAGAGATATCAATTTTGAGAATTAAGTATCTTGACTTATTGAAATTCCAAAAAGAACACAAAAATGGTGAAAAATTATGCAAAGACAAGGCAATTTTCAAGAACAAAAGACCCGAGCTTCTATGTTATAAAAAGCCACCATATGACTAAATATTTTACAATGTTTAATGCTTTATACAGTAAATATAACTTTAAAAACTTCATTTTGGAGAGTTTTGTTGTATAACAATGAAATTGATTTTGCATGTTGAATTTACATATTTTGAAAGGGGCAGCAGAAGACGAGAAGGTTAGATAACATCACTGACTCAGTGGACATGAATTTGAGTAAACTGGGAGATAGTGGAGGACAGAGGAGCCTGGTGTGCTACAGTCCATTGGATCGCAAAGAGTTGGACGTGACTTAATGACTCAACAACAACAACAACATTACTTACTCCTTGTAGTTATTTTATACATTCCTTTGGGTTTTCTGTAAAATAAACCATGTCATCTGAGAATTAAAAAATGATTTTACTTCTTCTTTTCTAAGCTTTTGCCTTACCTCCAGTTGCTAGAACCTCCAATACTATGTGAAATTTAAGTCATTGGAGTAGATATTCTTGCTTTGTTCCTTGTCTCAGGGGACTACATTCAATTAATTATTAAGTAAAATGTTAGCTGTGAATTTTCATAGGTACTCTTATTAGGTGAAGAAAGTTCTTTTCTATTCCAGAAATTGCTAAAGATTTTTATGATTAAAGCATATTGCATTTTGTCAAACACATTTTCTGCACCTATTGTGATGGTCATATGAAGTCTCTTCTTTATTCTGTTAATATGGTGATTTACATTAATTTGTGAATATTAAGCTTCAGATAAACCTCATTCTTTCATGATGTATTCTCATTTTTTATATTGCTAGGTTCAATTTGCTAACACTTTGTTATCAGTAAGAACATGGAAGATATAAGTATCACTTTTAATTACCTTAATCTTACTGACATTAATGGACTACTTTACCCAGCAACTGCAGAATACACATTTTTTCAGGTACACATGAGACATTGTTGTTGTTTAGTTGCTAAACCATGTCCAACTCTTTGTTGGACAGACCCCATGGTCTGTAGCCTGCCAGGCTCCTCTGTCCATGGGATTTCTCAGGTAAGAATACTGGAGTGGACTGCCATTTCCTTCTCCAGGGGATCTTCCTGATCCAGGGATCGAACCCGTATCTCTTGCATTTGGCAGGTGGATCCTGTATGGCTGAGCCACCAGGAACGCCCTCATTAGACATATACCAAGATAATCCAAATAAAGGCAATGAATGAATAAAATCTTCTTAAAGTTAAAATTTTGGCTCTTAGCATTACTTTAACTGCTTTCTATAAATTTTGGTATTTTTTTTTAACTCAGTTTGAAATATTTTCTAAAATTTGTGATTTCTTTTTCAACCATGGGCTACTTTTAAATGTGTTTTGTAAATTTAAAACATTTAAGGATTTTCTAGTTTTTTGAAAAATCAATCTCTTATTTAATTCCATTGTAATAAGAGAATATACCCCAGGGGTAGGGTGTATTCTCTAATATATATATATATATATATATATATATATATATATGTATATATGTATGTAGAGAGAGAGAGAGAGAGAATATACCCAGGGGTCAACAAAGGTGTTACATGGCCTTCTTCCCAAACCAAGTAAGGGGATGCTTAAAAAACAATTGGACAGTGTTGAGATTTCTGTAAACTGTTTATATTAATCTGACATTAATCCTTCCACATTTTAAGTAAAGAGAGCAATAATTTGAGAGTAATGGGAGAATAGAGAGAGAGAGAGAGTTTGGGGTAGTTTAGAGGCATCTCTCACTTGGCCTAGCAAGGGACAAGCTATGGTTAATCGATCATGAAGACGAATCACTCATCGCTAGGAAAGAGAACTTGAATCGCAAAAGAATGTGGGTTGTACCTTTGAGAAAACAGCTAAAGGAATCTGGAAGAGAAAAAATTGGACAGGCATTTCTATTATACAAGAGTAGAGGCATGAAGGACCCACTTCTACAGGCCCCTTTGCAGATATTAATACCTACGCTTCAAAAGAAAGGTAGAAATCAGTATCCTTTATCCAGAAAGCACTGGGTAAGATGGCATGTTCCAACAGTCAACTCAGGTCTTTGATCGGGATCAGATTAGCACCTGTCTTTTATGTCTCTCTTCTAGGACTAACATGTAAGAGGAGAGAAGGAGGAGGAAAGGAGCAGATCATTCCTTTTACCCATTGAACTGATGACTTGCTTGGCTTATTCTAAAAGGAAGAGAAGCATTGGCCTTGTGATTGAAGTTTCAATCTAGACTGAACATTTAAATATTAGAAACTGATCAGAAAATTATGGAATCAGCCTAAAGTGTTTTTAAGTGACAGGAAAGGCAGGGTGTTTTTGAAGATAGTGATTAATAGGAGAAAAATACCTCAAAACTGATGCTTGAATCTCACTGAATTAGGTAAGTTCATAAGTATGATTAATTATAAAATGAAGTTTAATACAAAAGCCTTGAAATGTATAGGAAAATGGTATGGGAATGCAAGAGGTTTCCTAGGTGGCACTAGTGGTAAAGAACCCGCCTGCCAAAGCGAGTGACTGAACAATGTTATGTTATGGCTGCAAGCAGTAAGAGATGGGATTCCCAGGTGGTGCCAGCGGTAAAGTACAAGCCTGCCAATGCAGGAGACATGAGACACTGGTTCGATCCCTGGGTCAGGAAGATCCCCTGGAGGAAGGCATGGCAACCCACTCCAATATCCTTGCCTGGAAAATCCCATGGACAGTGGTGCCTGGTGGGCTACAGTTCACAGGGTCTCAAAGAGTCAAACATGACTGAAGTGACTTAGCATGCCTGCATGCATGGGAATACAAACAGAGAAAAGATCAATTTCCATTTGACTGATAAAAAATAACATATACTATTATAAACACATAATTACATGACCCATTGAGAAAACAAATAGCTAAATCATTCCTGTTTTTATACAAGACATTTCACTTTGGAATTTTATAGATACTCTCCCATGCAATTTTCAGCAACCTTGCTTTTACTCATTGAACAGATGAAGAAATAAAAGCTCAGAAAGCTGAAGTAATGAAGTAATTATGACTTTTACAAAACTGAGATTTGGATGCTTTGGGGACAGATTTTACACTTTGCCTCCTGTCATTGTATATTATTTCTACAAATAATTTAGAAAGACATGTTCCAAATTAAGTTTTATATGTCCTTAATCACTCAGTTATTTAATTTGTGGATATTTCTAGTATAGATAATGAACCAAGGTAGACATTGTGTGTTATACAGAAGATTTACTTTTTTATATTGTAGAGATTATATATATGATATATTGCTCTCCATTTTGGGGGCTGATTAATATTTTGTCATTTTTAACTGAATTGGAAGCTCACCATTTAAGGGTTATCCTAGAACTAACAGTCAATAGTCAGTTTAAAATGAAACCTTTTGAGGGCTCATTCTGGAGTGGTGTTAATAGGCAAAGGACTAATCCAGCATAAATGGTGCCACTGTTGGTTCAGCATATCAATTAGTGGCAGACTGCTAAGCTAGTAAGCAAACTCTCCAGTGAGTTATTATCATTGCGATTAACAAAATAAATCTAATGTGATCTACTGCAAAAGGCACCACACTGTTTACCATTTCATATATCAAGTTCTTGATTCATAGGTTGAGACTTGCCACTTAAAGCATGCATTTAAAATAATTAATAAACATTTAAACATTAAATAAACATTAATTTCACAGTATGTTAAACTCAGAGAAGATATTTTTATTTGAAAAAAGTATGTGATTCATGCAATGTGAATAATTTTCCTTACTAATAAAAGAAAGAAATGATACAGACAATTCAAAGGCCATTGAGATTTAAATTAAGATTACATTAAATTTTCTTTTAACAGACTTATCTTCTAATGTAAATATACTTACATTAATGTTAAGAATAAAAAGCAACATGATTTTCTGTCTCTGTGTTTAATAATCCTGGGTGCAAGCATTTCTTTCTGGCCAAGTTTCACTGTTAAACAACAGTAAAACAGCAACAATATCTTGTTACAGGAAATAGTTGTTATTGTATGAGGAGACTATGAACTAACTAAAATTAAAGTAGTTTTAGTATTTTACTAAAATTAACTAGTAAAATAAAATAGTTTATATAGCAAGCCTATCAACTTACCAAGATCAAAACAAGAAAGTGCTCAATAATTTGAAGCTATTGTTATAAACTATCCGAAACCAAATCAGGTCCCTACCTTGCAAGATTCATCTTATGGTTTTCCAACTGAGGCCCTAAGATTCAGTCATGATATCCCAGCAGATGTGGTTCAAAATCCTTACATGGATGAGGCTCTCCCTTGTATTTCTTTGGATTACCCACTGAGGAATGTCTCCAATTGTGACAGTGAGGAGGTTCTTCATTGGATTTGAGCTCTGAGTTCTTTTTAAAAGCTCCCAAATGCTAAATTTCTTTTGGTCTAGGAATGTTCTGGTCATCTGTTTAGATTTAAAAATGGTTATATCTTTGGTGGAAAAGATAACACAGCTAACAATTCAACCAATAGTCTCTTTACCTATCCTTGTCACTTTCCATGGTGAGTCTCTAAAACACAGTCTATTGAAAGAAAATTGCTTTAAGTTTGATAAGCCCAACCCAGGTCTATGCTAGAGTCTCAGAATAGACAAGTTTAGAGGGATTGCCAAACAGGCTCTTTTTGAAATTACTTTGCCTTGTGTTGCACTGTTTACAAATGTTCTTCCCACGGGAAACATGGGTTGCATCTTTAAAAATCCACCGTCTGCTATGCCTAAATAAAGGATTACACTCTCTACCATCATGATATTGTTTCTGGAGATTTCATCAACTGGAAAAGGCATCAGAAAAAAATTTCCATTAAGACAACTGAAGGGAATTATCAGCTGTTAACAATGAATACAATAGTAAAAGACAAGATTGTTGTTCCTCACATCTATATTCTTCTGAAGACCTCAAGCTGAAGACTTTAAGGAATCCTTAAGAAGCAGACAAACTTTGAGAATATGACAAAGTGTTTGCAATGACTTTCAGAGCAAGTAGACAACTGTACAAAGTAGAAAGTTTCCACCATCACAACACCTTGCGATAAAGATGGCAAGGACATGAAGCAGAAAGCAAATCACAAAGCAAAATGCTAGAGTCACAGACTCACAGTCTTAACTCAGTCTCCTTACCTCAGTGATTTTTAATTTTTCATAGCTATTTTTTCTTTTTACTGTTTTGAAATTCTATAGTATTGCTGCTGCTGCTGCTGCTAAGTCGCTTCAGTCGTGTCCGACTCTGTGCGATCCCATAGACTGCAGCGCACCAGGCTCCCCCGTCCCTGGGATTCTGCAGGCAAGAATACTGGAGTGGGTTGCCATTTCCTTCTCCAACGCATGAAAGTGAAAAGTGAAAGTGAAGTCGCTCAGTCGTGTCAGACTCTTAGCGACCCCATGGACTGCAGCCTACCAGGCTCCTTCATTCATGGGATTTTCCAGGCAAGAGTACTGGAGTGGGGTGCCATTGTTAACAGATATTTATTTTTCACTTGGTAATTATGATACCTCAAAGTCTCTATCTTTAATAGTTTTTTTGCCTTCTTAGGCCTTGGTATAAGTCAAATATCAGACAATAATTAACCTGTTTGTGTTAGACTAAAACATCCGACCAATCCAAATGTTGTGTTTATATTCACTTATAGTTCAGTTCCGTCCAGCTTCCTATGATACCAGTTTAAAATAATAAAAAAGTTGTCTCCCAGGTACTTGGATTGAAAAACTAAGGCATTGCAAACAATGCAATAAGACAGAAGCCAGGAATCTAAAACACCTTTAAGGATGCACCTTTATGGGAAGGTTCTTGTTTTTACAGAATCAACATGTGAGTCCTTTCACAGGGGTCTCTTTTGGTAGCAAAATTTTCACATAAATAAAACCTGGCAAAAAAGCTAAGTAAGTACTGGCATATGGTCTGAGGTTGACTTTTATAACAGAAGTGATAAGAAAAGCACCTCACTTAGACTCAAATCTAAACTCTTGCTTTACGTATATCAGATGATCTCTGCATTAGAAGTGTCACTCTCTGGCCATTGGTGATTATTGATGAATGATGGCAGAACATTTACATGCTATTCAATAATACCATTTGATTATTTCAGCTGAAACAGATCACTGAGAGACCTAAAAAATATTATTATTGGATTTGGGGCACAAAAAATCTATTGGTTACTATCTGTAATTTAAATATGATATTTTACCTCAATAAACTAGTACTTGCAATCAATATGGTGTCTGATATTATCCAGAGTCAGTTCAGACCATTAACTTTTCCCCTTTGAAGGAAAATAGACATTTTGATACAAGAAAGATAAAAGAGGATCTCAGTCTGAGTTCAAAACTTTAACCCCAAAGGAGAACTTTGGATTACTTTCATCATCCTCCAAACCTATTTACTTCACATCACATGAGAGACCTGAAAGGGCTTCCCAGCTGGCTTAGATAATCCACCTGCCAATGCAGGAGACATGGGGCATTTGACCCCTGTGTCAGGAAGATCTCCTGGAGAAGAAAATGACAACCCACTCCAGTATTATTGCCTGGAGGACCCCATGGATAGAGAAGCCCAGCAGGCTATAGTCTATCGGGTCACAAAAGAGTCAAACATGACTTAGTGATTAAACAACAATAACAAAGAGACCTGAAAACTGGGTCAAAAACACCTCCCTGCTTTAGCACAAGGGATAGTAGGATAACAAGACAATAAGACAGAACTTCTCACCCAAGAAATTCATAAAATTGGACAGGAGATGGTTCAAAGTAGAATTCGTTTATATATACTTCTGACAACTTTTGGTAGAACATGTGTTTTCTTAGGTGAAGAATGTTGTACTTATATTCTGACAGATCTCTACGGTTCCAGGGGAAAAAAATGATTTCAGAAAAGAAATAAATAATACAATTAGGCGAAGAGCTGACTCATTGGAAAAGACCCTGATGCTAGGAAAGATTGAAGGCAGGAGGATAGGGGGATGACAGAGGATGAGATGGTTGGATGGCATCACCGAGTCGATGGACATGAGTTTAAGCAAACTCCAGTAGATGGTGAGGGACAGGGAGGCCTGGCATGCTGCAGTCGATGGAGTTGCATACAGACACGACTGAGTGACTGAACAACAAAAGTTTCCGTATCGGTTCTACAGAATCTTTAGTGTGGATGGGTTTTGGTCTCTTGGCTTAATTCATGCTCTTAATTCAGAAGCAGACTGAAAATTCTGTTTATAATACTTCTGTTTTTATATGTGTTACATGGATCGAATTTTTGATTTTCAGAGTTCCAAATGCTGCCATACAATGACTGTTCCATCTCAATAAAAGATGCAACAAATGATCTCCTAACAAAAAGAACAAGAATATATGCCACTTGCAAAAAATGAAATGACTGCCATCAGATGTACACATAATCGTGACATATCAAACGCAAGTTTGAGTCTGTATTAATCATCGTCATATCATAATGGTCTATATCAGTTTCTGATTAGAAATTACCAAAAGAATGTCACTGAAAACTGCAGTAAATAGACATCCTTGACACTGTGTTAAAAGATGATGAGAGCAGGATTACCTTCCTGTACCTAAATATTAAGTAATGCTGAGACAGTGCATACTTTCCAGTCCAATGTTACCACTGAGAACAAACAAAATAAACTTGGTTATAGTTCTAGAAATACTTGCTTCTGAAAGATAATTCTGTGAACTATCCAGAAATTTTATTTACCAAGATTAATATATTACTTACCAAAACTTACTTCATTATATCCTCCATACCAACCTATTCTTCTCCCTGCAGAGCTTACCTTAAAATCTCAGACAAGACTCTTAAATCCTAAAAAAGATCTTACCCTGACCTCCCTGTTCTGAGACACTAATAAGATCCTATCTGCTGCTGCTGCTGCTAAGTCACTTCAGTCGTGTCCAACTCTGTGCGACCCCATAGACGGCAGCGCACCAGGCTCCCCAGTCTCTGGGATTATCCAGGCAAGAACACTGGAGTGGGTTGCCATTTCCTTCTCCAGTGCATGAAAGTGAAAAGTGAAAGTGAAGTCGCTCAGTCGTATCTGACTCTTAGCGACCCCATGGACTGCAGCCTATCTAGGTCATGTTTTATCTTAATGCACTGGGCTTAAGAAACTTCGCTTCATTTCATCAATACATCTCTTTTGTTGTCGTTTAGTTGCTATGTCATGTCTAACTCTTTTGTGACCCCATGGACTGTAGCCTGCAAGTCTTCTCTGTCCATAGGACTTCCCAGGCAAGAATACTGGAATGGGTTGTCATCTTCCTGACCTAAGTATCACACCTGAGTCTCCTGCATTGGCAGGCAAATGCTTTATCACTGAGCCAACAAGGAAGCCCCCATAGATCTCTTTGCTTATCCTTTAAGAAACTTTCTGTTAATCTTTTAGAAAATCAACCATCAGCATATTAAAATTATTCTATATAATTAAGTATGAATCATATAAGAAGAAATTAATATACCAGGAAATATGTTAGCTTAGGGAAAGGGATTACATAAGGCTAAGAACTCATTGAAGGTAATTCACAAAATAGATACCTACAAATAGTCATAAAAAGGAAGAGAGAAATAGAACTAACATACATTTGGAAACTCCTTTTGAGAAGAGGTTTAACATTTTACATATATGGTCTCATTTAATTATTAAAACAATTCTATCAATTTTCCAAAATTCTAAGCAAGGTAATAGAATTGATGCGATAAAACATTTTGCCTAAGCCACCATATGTATTTAGTAACAGAGATGTGATGATAAAATCAGGTCTTCTAACTACTTGTAATATAGTAATTGTATTACTATTTTGCTGCTTCATTCTGTAATACTGAATTATTTACTTAGAAATAACCTCAACTATGAACAATGTTAGTATTTTAAATCTGAAATGCAAAAGAAAGGACCATTTTAATAGAAAATATAATCAACTACAACAGACTCCAGGAAGAATTAGAAAACCTAAATTTATTTAGGACTATTAAAGACATTCAACCAGTAGTCTGAAAGATACTCCCATGCCACAAAATGAAACAAACAGGCACTGCTACAAAACCCCCCAAGTCTAGATAGGATGAATAATCTAAATCTACCTAACACAAACTATTCTAGAGAAATGAAAGAAAGAAAAAGAAAGTGAGAGAAAAAAGTGAATTGGTAGGGAATGTGGAAGAGAACGGAGAAGGTGATGGCACCCCACTCCAATACTCTTGCCTGGAAAATCCCATGGACGGAGGAGCCTGGTAGGTTGCAGTCCATGGGGTAGTGAAGAATTGGACACGACTGAGTGACTTCACTTTCACTTTTCACTTTCATGCATTGGAGAAGGAAATGGCAACCCACTCCAGTGTTCTTGCCTGGAGAATCCCAGGGACGGGGGAGCCTAGTGGGCTGCCATCTATGAGGTCGCACAGAGTCGGACTTGACTGAAGCGACTTAGCAGCAGCAGCAGCAGCAGTGAAAGAGAAACAGGGGAGAAAAAGGAAGAGAAAAGAAAGAGAATGTTCCCCAAGTAATATGAAGTCACTGTAACCTTTATGTCAAAGAATAAGACAAGGGCAGTATGAGAGAAGAAAACTGGAATCGAATTTCATTCATAAACATAGTTGAAATATCATGAATAAAATATTAGTGAGCTAAATCCAGTCAAAATAAATATTTATGTATTCATGATCAATACACACTCATTCCAAGAATGCATGGTTGGTTTAACTTTAATCAATCTATTATTATAACGCCCCCAATAAACCTATTAAAGGAGAAAACCCATATGACTACTTCAATAGGTGCAAGAACTTTTAGATGAATTTCAAAGCTTAGATTTTCATGTCAACAAAATAAATACCAAAATTTCTTTAACCTGAATAAAGTACCTACCCAATACCTTCAGCAAACATCATACTTTATAGTAAAATTAAACTTCAGAAATAGTTTCTCTATATTCAGAGACAAACAAAAAATACATCCATTGCCAACATTTGTATTTAACATTGTACTAGAGCACCTAGTTCAGTTCAGTTCAGTCGCTCAGTCGTGTCCGACTCTTTGCGACCCCATGAATCGCAGCACGCCAGGCCTCCCTGTCCATCACCAACTCCCGGAGTTCACTCAGACTCACGTCCATCGAGTCAGTGATGCCATCCAGCCATCTCATCCTCTGTCATCCCCTTCTCCTCCTGCCCCCAATCCCTCCCAGCATCAGAGTCTTTTCCAATGAGTCAACTCTTCGCATGAGGTGGCCAGAGTACTGGAGTTTCAGCTTCAGCATCATTCCCTCCAAAGAAATCCCAGGGCTGATCTCCTTCAGAATGGACTGGTTGGATCTCCTTGCAGTCCAAGGGACTCGCAAGAGTCTTTTCCAACACCACAGTTCAAAAGCATCAATTCTTCAGCGCTCAGCTTTCTTCACAGTCCAACTGTCACATCCATACATGACCACAGGAAAAACCATGGCCTTGACTAGATGGACCTTTGCTGGCAAAGTAATGTCTCTGCTTTTGAATACTCTATCTAGGTTGGTCATAACTTTCCTTCCAGGGAGTAAGTGTCTTTTAATTTCATGGCTGCAGTCACCATGATTGCAGTGATTTTGGAGCCCCCAAAAATAAAGTCTGACACTGTTTCCACTGTTTCCCCATCTATTTCCCATGAAGTGATGGGACCAGATGCCATGATCTTTGTTTTCTGAGTGTTGAGCTTTAAGCCAACTTTTTCACTCTCCTCTTTCACTTTCATCAAGAGGCTTTTGAGTTCCTCTTCACTTTCTGCCATAAGGGTGGTGTCATCTGCATATCTGAGGTGATTGATATTTCTCCCGGCAATCTTGATTCCAGCTTGTGTTTCTTCCAGACCAGCGTTTCTCATGATGTACTCTGCATATAAGTAAATAAGCAGGGTGACAATATACAGCCTTGATGTACTCCTTTTCCTATTTGGAACCAGTCTGTTGTTCCAAGTCCAGTTCTAACTGTTGCTTTCTGACCTGCATACATATTTCTCAAGAGGCAGGTCAGGTGTTTTGGTATTCCCATCTCTTGAAGAATTTTCACAGTTTATTGTGATCCACACAGTCAAATGCTTTGGCATAGTCAATAAAGCGGAAATAGAAGTTTTTCTGGAACTCTCTTGCTTTTTCGATGATCCAGCGGATGTTGGCAATTTGATAACCCATAATAAGGAAACAAATAACTGAAAGATCCTACAAGTTCTTTGAGCTTCCCAGATGACGTAGTGGTAAAGAGTCTGCCTGCCAATACAGGAGATGCAGAAGACACAGGTTCGATCTCTGGGTTGGGAAGATCCCCTAGAGCAGGAAATGGCAACCAGCTGTAGTATTCTTGCTTGGATAATTCCACAGACATAGGAACGTCATGGACTACAGTCCATGGGGTCACAAAGAGTCAGACATGAGTGAGTGACTGAACACAGCACAGAAATTCTTTAGATAATCACAGCCTTTCTTCCTCCTACAAAAGTTGTTTTTATAGGAAGATACATACATGTATACATCACTTACATATACATATATGTATGTTTATATGTGTGCAGGTTCATATGTAAAATTCCTTGAATCCATAGGGATGTTACACTTATTTAGTTAGTTAAGGAGCAGATATTCTAAAGTTTAACTGAACTTTACTCTCTCCTTTTGCCTCTGTAAAAAAAAAAAAAATACAAGCTTACTACCAGAAAAACTGTTATAATCCAGGAAAAAAAAGTAATCACTAGATTCATAATATAAGATAATTAAATAGAATCATATACTTGGTTGCATGGCCTGAAAACATGAAGCTGGTCATTTATTTTCCAAGAAATGCATAACTGTACACTTTTCCTGGGTAGTACTGAATGGATGCACAGTGGATTCTTTCAAACCAGTAAGCTCAGCATATACTCATTTATTCAATCACTCAACAAATATGTCTTTAAAAAGCCTGCCAGTTAAAATGATTAATTAACCCCACATACTAGGGAACTTCTTTTAATCTACTTTCTAATATCTATTTTCTAATATTGCATGGTTTGTGGTTAAACACTGTATTGTCTTCATTTTTACTAATTTAATAATCTTTATGGGATTATTTCATATGTTGTCAACAATAACTTACCTTCAATTGTGATATAATTGACATGTTACACTGTGTTCTACGTTTAAGATATATAACATATTAATTTGATAATTTATATATTGTAGTAATATTGCCACCTACAGTGTTAACTAACTTCTCTATGTAATCCTATCAAGTCACATAATTAACATTCAAGTCACCTAATTAACATTTCTTTTTGGCGGTGAGAAAATTTAAGATCTAGTTTCTTAGAAATCTTAAAATATGCAACATAATATTGTTGACTATATTGTGTATTGGATCTCCAGAATTATTCATCTTTTAACTGCAAACTTGTACTATACGACCAACATCCCCCCAATTTCTCCACCTTCCAGTCCCCGGTAATTACCGTTGTACTCTGCTTTTGTAGTTCACCTATATTAGATTCCACATATAAACAATTTCATATAGCGTTTGTCATTGTCTGATTTACCTCACTTTGCCACAAATGGTAGGATTTCTTTCTTTCTTATTGTTGATAAATATTAAATATATGATATATAAATTGTATATATATGTTTCTTTATCCATTCATTCATTGACATATCTTGGCTTCATCCATTCATTCATTGGCTTCATTCATTCATTGACATATCTTAGGCTGTTTCCATACCTTGGCTATTGTAAATAATCTGTTAGAATAGTTACCATCAAGAAGAATAGAGATAGGTATTGGTGAGAACATTAAGAACAGGGAACCCTTATACCCTGGGTTAGTGGGAATGTAAGTTGATTTAACCACTATGGAAAACAGTATGGGGGTTCCTCAAAATATTAAAAGTAGAACTATCATATCATATTTATACACCTCTATGTATATATCCGGAGAAGGCAATGGCACCCCACTCCAGTACTCTTGCCTGGAAAATCCCATGAATGAAGGAGCCTGGTAGGCTGCAGTCTATGGGGTCGCTAAGAGTCGGATACGACTGAGCGACTTCACTTTCACTTTTCACTTTCATGCATTGGAGAAGGCAATGGCAACCCACTCCAGTGTTCTTGCCTGGAGAATCCCAGGGACGGGTGAGCCTGGTGGGCTGCTGTCTATGGGGTTGCACAGAGTTGGACATGATTGAAGTGACTTAGCAGCAGGAACAGGTATATATCCAAAATAAATAAACAGGGTACAGAAAAGCTATCTGCACTCCCATGTTTATTACAACATTATTCATAATAGCCAAGATATGACATAGTGTTTTTAAAATAAACACAAATAATGTATGATGTATATTTTATCTTTTATTTCTTTAATTACATTAGTTTGATAGGTAATAGAGAAGGCAATGGCAACCCACTCCAGTACTCTTGTCTGGAAAATCCCATGGATGGAGGAGCCTGGTAGGCTGCAGTCTATGGGGTTGCCAAGGGTCGGGCACAACTGAGCGACTTCACTTTCACTTTTCACTTTCCTGCATTGGAGAAGGAAATGGCAACCCACTCCAGTGTTCTTGCCTAGAGAATCCCAGGGACGGGGGAACCTGGTGGGCTGCTGTCTATGGGGTCACACAGAGTCGGACATGACTGAAGTGACTTAGCAGCAGCAGCAGATGGGTATTGTTAATTTTCACACAAACTCTTTGTTTTCCTTGAGAAACATTGTACTTTTGCTCTGAGTTATTTGAAAATTACAAAACTAGAAAAACTATTACATTACAGTATTGCCTATAAAATAAGTTCCAGTAGAAAAATTCCAATTATTTTCGTTACACAAGTATTTCAGTTTGGACAAAGTTTAAAAATTTACTCAGCATTTTTGTCAAAAATACAAAGTTATTTAATTTTTTTCAAGTTGGGTAAAATTTAATGCATATAATAATTCACAACAGATTTAGTATCTCACTTAATTTGCATGAGTATTTCTTCATTTGAAACAGCTTAAATATTATCTGGAGTTGCTCTTCAGGAGGATTTGTTCATAACAACTAACCATACAGTTAATTTTGTAGACAAGGTAGTCATTTCTGCTAAATGCTTATCTTTCCCAGCATTGCTGACTTGGCCAGCAGCCTGTCTTGTTTTTTTCCTGTATGCAACTGAGTATCTGCAGGAACACTGTGAACCTCAGGACTCCCTTCTAGTGGGTCAACAAAGTTACTTAATTTAAAAATATACAAAGTTACATTACTTGTCTGGGTTTAGTCCTGTCCAACTCATTGTGACCCCATGCATTGTAACCCACCAGGCTCCTCTATCCATGGGGATCCTTCAGGCAAAAATACTGGAGTAGGTTGCCATACCCTCCTCTAGGGGATCTTCCCAAATCAAGGATTGAACCCAGGTTTCCCACATTGCAGGTAGATTCTTTACCATCTGAGCTACCTGGGAGGCCCACATTACTTGGTTCCCCCTTCCATTTATGCTATTATCTCTGATTTCTCCTTTTTTGATCTTATTTTTATTATTTATTTTAGATTCCTATAATTACTACTTTGTCTCATCAATTCAATGCAACAATTATTATTTTCATAATAGATTCCATATTTAAAAGTAGTTTTAATATCATTCTCTTTCATTTAGTCTTTTAGTAAAGATTAATCATATTCACTAAGCTTAAAGCAAACACCAACGTTATTTAAGATCTTGAATGTCAGACACTTTCTACTCTACATTCTTCAATTTTACTTCTCCAGTCAGCTTTTCTTTTACATTTACTTCAATCTTCAGTTAAGTGTCTGCCTATATTGCTAGATCTATTGGACTCCTGTGCTCATCCTTAAACTTAAAAAAATCTGTCTTGTTTCTAGGGTTTAAGATGTCAGTGGCTGCACTGTAACAATTCCAAAGTATCCTGAGAGAGGTGGTCACAGAAATTGCAGCCATAAAGTTAAAGAGGAAAAGTGTAATTTGAATTCTATGGACACAAAGGAATAAAAATGTACAACAGATAATAGAATTCTTAGGCTGGCAGAGAGTGAGCCTTTCCTTCACCCTTCACCCAGAAAATATAAAATGATACATAGTTTCAACAGAACCACAAATTAAGCATGTAGAGCAATGTTATTCCAGAATTTTATGATTCAGAGTATAAATGAAAACTACCACAACAGCTTTACTATGTGTAAAAACACATCCTTGCAAGAACTTGAAATTACTATCTCAAAGATCTTTGTAGATCACACAATGAAATAGTAAGATACTATCCAGTTTTCAAAATCAACATAAATCTAGCTGACAATAAAGCTTGGTTGTTAACACAGGCTTTATGGCCAGACTGCTTAGGTACACTTCCTGGCTCTTCTGCATTTTACCCCTGTAACCATAGTAAGTCACTGAGAATCACTATGTATGTCAGTTTCCAGATCTGTAAAATATGTATATTAGTACCACTGACCTGACAGGGCTGTTATAAGAATTAAATGTGTTACTAGATAAAAGTATTTAAAATAGTACTTGACACGTTGTAAGTAAGTATCTCTAAAAGGTTAACTATTATAAACATTAGTATGTCACTAAGTATAAATGAATTAAATTCTCTTGTACTGCAAAGACTCTCAGACTTGACTGTTAAACAGTCAAAATATGCTAATTTATAATAACTGCACTCAAAAAAATGACAGGAAAGGATTAAAAGTAAAGTATTAGTCAGAAATAAACCAGAAAACATGAACCAAAAAAAAAAAAGATTAAAATTGTTATTTTTTTGGGCATGGAGCTTGCAGGATGCCAGTTCCCCAACCAGGGATCAAACCCTTGTCCCCTGCAGGGGAAGTGAACAGTCCTAAACACTGGACTGCCAGAGAATTCCTCTAAAAATCATTTTAAAACAAGTAGCTTTAAACTGGAGAGATATGGTGATTTAACTTTGACAAAAGGTATAGTACATAATCATAAAGCTTTATGTAATAAAAAACAGGGTATTAAATATGCAGAAGTGATAAAAACACAAAAATAAAATAGTGAAATAATAATAAATGATGTAACCCAATTTTAGAAAATTATTCCAAAATAAACAACAAAAACAAAATAATAAAATTTGAATACTAAGTTCTTGTTGATTAAAAGTTGCAAGTCAAACTTAGTAAATTATAGAAACTTCATGCTTAAATAATTATAGAAGTTTTAATATACTATCAGATATTATACCACAAAGACAACCCTAACAAGTTATTAAAAGAACAAATTGAAAACACTCTATTTCTGTGATTTCATTGCATGAAAACTGTAAAGCAATAATACAAATAATAAAGAAAAGCTCTCTACTTAGAAATTACAAAAACATCCTCCTTAACTCTTAGATTAGATAGAACATTAAGATAGGAACTTGAAACTACTTAATAAAATGACAGCCTTAAAAATATGTATTTATTCATTAATTTCATATATATTCACTATTCAAGTCACTGAGTTTCCAGTTATAAGCAAGAAAAACAGTTCTTGCTTAGCTGGCTTGGAGTTTTGTTGGGGAAGGGAAAGAAGCACTTACTCATTAACTCACTCACTCAATAAATCAATAAGGTATCAAATAACCAAAATGGGGAAAACCATGAGACAAGCAAGAACAAAATATAATAATAAATAAAAAGTAATTTGGAGTGCCACAAGTTATAAAAGAGAAAAATAAATGTAAAATAGTTTCTTGAAAAAAAATTAGTGAAGTGGGATTTTACATAGTAATCACGTAAAAATGATTAATCAAAAGTATGCAAAATTAAGAACGAATGATATATAAAATTTTAAATGTTATAAGGGAATACCAAGGGAATATTTCATGCACAGATGGTCTTGATAAAGGACAGAAATGGTATGGACCTAACAGAAGCAGAAGATATTAAGAAGAGGTGGCAAAAATACACAGAAGAACTGTACAAAAAAGATCTTCATGACTAAGATAATCACGATTGTATGATCACTAACCTAGAGCCAGACATCCTGGAATGCAAAGTCAAGTGGGCCTTAGAAAGCATCACTACGAACAAAGCCAGTGGAGGTGATGGAATTCCAGTGGAGCTATTTCAAATCCTGAAAGATGATGCTGTGAAAGTGCTGCACTCAATATGCCAGATAATTTGGAAAACTCAGCAGTGGACACAGGACTGGAAAAGGTTAGTTTTCATCAATCCCAAAGAAAGGCAATGCCAAAGAATGTTCAAACTACCGCACAATTGCACTCATCTCACACGCTAGTTAAGTAATGCTCAAAATTCTCCAAGCCAGGCTTCAGCAATATGTGAACTGTGAATTTCCAGATGTTCAAGCTGGTTTTAGAAAAGGCAGAGGAACCAGAGATCAAATTGCCAACGACCGCTGGATCATGGAAAAAGCAACAGACTTCCAGAAAAACATCTATTTTTGCTTTATTGACTACGCCAAAGCCTTTGACTGTGTGGTTCACAATAAACTGTGGAAAATTCTGAAAGAGATGGGAATACCAAAACACCTGACCTGCCTCTTGAGAAACCTATATGCAGGTCAGGAAGCAACAGTTAGAACTGGACATGGAACAACAGACTGGTTCCAAATAGGAAAAGGAGTACGTCAAGGCTGTATATTGTCACCCTGCTTATTTAACTTATACGCAGAGTACATCATGAGAAACACTGGGCTGGAAGAAGCACAAGCTGGAATCAAGATTACCAGGAGAAATATCAACAACCTCAGATATGCAGATGACACCACCCTTATGGCAGAAAGTGAAGAGGAACTAAAAAGCCTCTTGATGAAAGTGAAAGAGGAGAGTGAAAAAGTTGGCTTAAAGCTCAACATTCAGAAAATGAAGATCATGGCATCTGGTCCCATCACTTCATGGGAAATAGATGGGGAAACAGTGAAAACAGTGTCAAACTTTATATTTTTAGGCTCCCAAATCACTGCAGATGGTGATTGCAGCCATGAAATTAAAAGATGCTTACTCCTTGTAAGGAAAGTTATGACCAATTTAGATAGCATATTCAAAAGCAGAGACATTACTTTGCCAACAAAAGTCCATCTAGTCAAGGCTATGGTTTTTCCTGTGGTCACGTATGGATGTGACAGTTGGACTGGGAAGAAAGCTGAGTGCTGAAGAATTGATTTTTTTGAACTGTGGTGTTGGAGAAGACTCTTGAGAGTCCCTTGGACTGCAAGGAGATCCAGCCAGTCCATTCTGAAGGAGATCAGTCCTTTTTTGAAGGACTGATGCTAAAGCTGAAACTCCAATACTTCGGCCACCTCATGAGAAGAGTTGACTCATTGGAAAAGACTCTGATGCTGGGAGGAATCGGGGGCAGGAGGAGAAGGGGACGACAGAGGATGAGATGGCTGGATGGCATCACCGACTTGATGGACATGAGTTTGAGTGAACTCCAGGAGTTGGTGATGGACAGGGAGGCCTGGCATGCTGCAATTCATGGGGTCACAAAGAGTTAGACATGACTGAGCCACTGAACTGAACTGAACTGAAGGGAATACTTGGCCCTCAATTATTAATTCATAAATATTTATAGACCATATACCACATCTCAGGTAGTGTGCTAGTTCAGTTAAGTTCAGAGTCACTCAGTCATGTCTGACTCTCTGTGACCCCATGAACCACAGCACACCAGGCCTCCCTGTCCATCACCAATTCCTGGAGTTCACCCAGACGTATGTCCATTGAGTTGGTGATGCCGTCCAACCACCTCATCCTCTGCCGTCCCCTTCTCCTCCTGCTCTCAATCCTTCCCAGCATCAGGGTCTTTTCAAATGAGTCAGCTTTTCATCGAGGATAAAATGGTGAGCAAAACTGCCTCTTTCCTCACATAGCTAGAAGTCTAGTGTGGGGTCTACAAAAAGTATCCAGGGAAGTAAAATATAATGTAATAACTGCTTGCATGCCACGTCACTTCAGCTGTATTCTTTTGCAACCCCATGAACAGTAGCCTGCTGGGCTTCTCTGTCCATGGGATTCTCCAGTCAAGAATACAGGAGTGGATTGTCATGCCCTCCTCCAAGGGATCTTCTAGACCCAGTGATGGAACCCACACTTGTTATGTTTCCTGCATTGGCAGGTAAGTACTTTACTGCTAGCATAACCTGGGAAGCCCAATGTAATATATACTGGAGGGATAACCACCTAAGAATGGCCACTCACCTCATCTTTGAAATTCAGTGTAGCATTACAGGAAGAAATGCATGAGGTTCTGCCAGAAGTAAAAGCTTGTAAAAAGTATGTAAGGTTAGAGATAACATATTTTATTAGATAACCTAAACAAGATTATGACTTCCTGGTGCAGAGAGAAGAAAAATATTAAGAAAGAAAAAAGAGATTTTATTGAAAGCAGAGGTGAATCAAAAAGTCTTTGGAAGCCACAGCAAAGGTTTTGAATTTTAACCTTAGGTCAACAGGGAGCATCTGGAGTGACTTGAGTAAGAGGCAGATACGATCTGATTTAAGATTACGATGACCACACAGGCTAGCTACAGAGTCAAAAACAGATTGTGAACACACTGAGAATGCTGATTTTTGGGTTGAGATTCTTTATCAAGCAACCAGCCAGAGTGTAGTAAGATAACAAAAGTAAAGACGGGGATTTTAGGGGAAAGAGTGTTGCCTCACTTAATAGCGTTTTATTAGGTTAGGTGAAACCAGCTGAGTTTGGATAACAAAGTGGCATCTTCTCTTCCCGTTCTGGTTATTGCTCTTGGTCAAAAGCTATTTCAGGGTTACAGAGAGAGGAAAGAAGGGAGACTGGCAGACAGGTTCCTGGTATTCCTTGGTCTCTAGTCAAAATGATGCCAAACAGACTAGAACATCATTCTATTCCAAAATTATCAAAGTTATGTCAAACTCAGAGATAATTATTATCACTACAAAACATACTGAATGTAAAATGAGGAGGGATGAGGTCCTATGGCAAAACTCTGAGGGACATCAACAATGAGGAAATTTGAAAAAAAAATATGAAATTTGAGTTAGAGGAGTAGACTGAAAGGTAGTCAGAAAGCAAGGAGCAAACAAAATGAGTAAGGCATAGTATCATGTAAAACAGCAGAAAAGAGGATTTCATGGAAGTTGTGGTCCCAGTGGCTATTAGTATCCTTGGCAAGAGCAAGTTCAGTGAAGTGATGAAGACAGAAGTCACACTGCAACAGATTAACTTGTATAACAGGGTTTTGAGAAGTGCAGGCGATCAACGTAGACAATTTCCTCAGAGGGAGTGATTTTTGAAGCATGTGACCCAGGAGGCAGAAAGAAAATTATTAAAAGAGTGACAGATTTGGCTACAGAGCTATCAAGTCTAAGTTAGAAGACAAAGGGAAAAATATTCATAATACATATTTATAAGTTTATAAGAGGAAATAATTTATAAGGGCTTCCCAGATGGTTCAGTGGTAAAGAATCCACCTGCCAGTGTAAGAGACACAAGAAATGTGGGTTCCATCCCTGGGTCAAGAAGCTCAATCCACTGGAGAAGGAAATGGCAACCCACTCCAGTATTCTTGCCTGGAAAATTCCATGGATAGAGGAACTTTGGGGGGCTACAGCCCATGGGGCCACAGAGAGTCAGACATGACTGAGCACACACACATGGGGATAAATTTATAAATAGCTCATAGAAATATAAAGATAAAAGCTTAAAGGATACAAACAGGCAATTAGTAGAAAAAGAAATAGCCAATGAATATTTGAGAAGGTACTAATATCATTACTGAAAAAAAGCAATGATGTACAATATTAAACTTTTAGATTATCCAAAATTAATCATTTTTGGTAAAGGTGACAAGTATGGGTAAATGAAACTATGGATGGGTTGGTAATTGTTACACACATTTTTTGTAAGGCAATTTAGCACTATAAAATCCCATGATATATTAACAGCAATCCTGTAAATCTACTCTACAGAAATAGGTGTCAATTTCACTATAATCTGGAATAGCACAATACTGAACAATCCTCTTTAGCAAAGGTACAACTCTTTTAAGAAGGTTTGCTGTGAACAGGAGGAAAGAAATGAATGGTAGAGAGAAGAGATAAGAGATAAAGTGGGAAAGGGCAAGTTGTTTGTTTTTAATGGTAGATAGATGTGGAAGATTAAATGAAAAAGAAAAGGAACAAGTAAAAATAGATATGTTAAAATACAGAGATAGTGGATAATGGATAGACTGTGGTAGAAGACATTGTAATCCCAAGCAAGAGAAGTGAATAAGAACCATGAAACAGGAGGAAGAAAAAAGGACAGGGCCTCACACCAGTATATTACAGATTTGGTGACAAGAGATTGAAAAATTCACATAGGACAGTGTCTATATTCTTTTTAATTTAAGAATAAAAGTTTAGTTGTTACAAGGTGTAGATGTTTTCAAATTAGATTTTGGGGATGTGAAAAAGATAGAAAGTAGGCATGTATACAATAAGAACCAGAAATTAGTAAAATACATAAACATTAACTCTGATGACATCGACTTCTGGGGTTATTTACTTTGTCAATAATTAATAAAGGCAGAAAGAGAACTTGTCAGTGAGTAAGAAGGAAATAAAGAAAGTAATAGAGGATATACTGGAGACATAGTGGTTAAAGATACATTAAGAAGTCAAAACTACACCAAAATGGAAATAAAACAGAATCAACAGAAAGTGTAAAGCTGTTATGGAATGGGGTCTCAGAGTGTTTGAAGAATAGGTGATAGGCTGAATGCCTGAGTGTGGAGAAGTACAGGTTGCAGAGAGTGAGATGCTTAAGGTTATAAAGAATTGGTATTTCCAGTTAAAAACCAAGGTATTTGGCAAAACTAATACAATTATGTAAAGTTTAAAAAAAAAACAAAAACACCAAGGTATAAATAACGTGTTCCTCAAAGAAAATACTATACTAAATAAATCAAACTGTCAACAAATCTTAATTTACAGTTTTATTTGCAGTTTAAACAAAATCCCTAGGCAACTGAAAATATTGTCAAAGTGGTTTTTATAATGCTTTTTGAGAAGAGCCAAATAAATTTTTAATAGGTTTTATATTTTTAAGAAGTCTTGGGTTTACAGCAAAACTAAATGGAAAGTAATTTCCATATACTCTCTGGCCCCTGCTAACCCATGGACCCTCCACCCATCCACATCCACACCAGAATAGTACATTGGTCACAACTGATACGTCATTATATGGTTCACTCTTGTTATTGCACAGCATATAGGCTTTTGACACGTATATAAATCACATTCAGTTCAGTTCAGTTTAGTTCAGTCGCTCAGTCGTGTCCAACTCTTTGCGACCCCATGGACTGCAGCATGCCAGGACTCCCTGTGCATCACCAACTCCTGGAGTTTACTCAAACTCATGTCCATTGAGTCGGTGATGCCATCCAATCACCTCATTCTCTGTCATCCCCTTCTCCTCCCGCCTTCAATCTTTCCCAGAATCAGGGTCTTTTCAAATGAGTCAGCTCTTCACATCAGCTGGCCAAAGTATTGGAGCTTCAGCTTAAGCTGAAACTTCATTAATTTCCAATGAATATTCAGGACTGATTTCCTTTAGGATTGACTGGTTGGATCTCTTTGCAGTCCAAGGGACTCTCAAGAATCTTCTCCAACACCACAGTTCAAAAGCATCAGTTCTCTCTGCTCAGCTTTCTTTATAGTCCAACTCTCATGTCCATACATGACTACTGGAAAAACCACAGCTTTGACTAGATAAACCTTTGTTGGCAAAGTTAATGTTCCTGCTTTTTAATATGCTGTTTAGGTTGGTCATAGCTTTTCTTCCAAGGGGCAAGCATCTTTTAGTTTCATGGTTGCAGTCATTATCTGCAGTGATTTTAGAGCCCCCCCAAATAAAGTCTGTCACTGTTTCCATTGCTTCCCCATCTATTTGTCATGACATGATGGAACCAGATGCCATGATCTAAGTTTTCTGAATGTTGAGTTTTAAGTCAACTTTTCCACTCTCGTCTTTCACTTTCATCAAGAGGCTTTTTAGTTCCTCTTCACTTTCTGCCATAAGGGTGGTGTCATCTGCATATCTGAGGTTATTGATATTTCTCTCAGCAATCTTTATTCCAGTTTGTGCTTCATCCAGCCCAGCATTTTGCATGATGTACTCTGCATATAAGTGAAATAAGCAGGGTGACAATATACAGCCTTGACGTACTCCTTTCCCTATTTGGAACTAGTATGTCCTGTTCTAACTGTTGCTTCCTGACCTGCATACAGGTTTCTCAAGAGGCAGGTGAGGTGGTCTGGTATTCCCATCTCTTGAAGAATTTTCGAGAGTTTATTATGATCCACACAGTCAAAGGCTTTGACATAGTCAATAAAGCAGAAGTAGATGTTTTTCTGAAACTCTCTTGCTTTATCAATGATCCAGCGGATATCGGCAATTTGATCTCTGGTTCCTTTGCCTTTTCTTTTCTCTTTTTTCCTCTGCCTTTTCTAAATCCAACTTGAACATCTGGAAGTTCATGGTTCACGTACTGTTGAAGCCTGGCTTGGAGAATTTTGAGTATTACTTTACCATCATTTCAGATGAGTGCAGTTGTGCGGTAGTTTGAGCATTCTTTGGCGTATTATCATATAAATAACAAAAATATAAAATACATGTATGTATCTACTATTATATTATCATGCAGAGCAGTTTCCCTACTCTAAAAATCCTCTGTACTCTGCTTCATATCCTTTCCTGAACCCCCTATAGCCTGGCAACCAATTATCTTTTTACTGTCTCAACAATTTTGCCTTTTCCAGAACATCAAATAGTTGGACTCATATGATATGTAGCATTTTCAGATTGATTTCTTTAACTTAGTAATATGCTTTTCCATTTCCTCCGTGCCATTCATGGTTTGGATAATTCATTTATTTTTAATACTGAATAATATTCCTTGTCTGAATAAACCAGTTTATTCATCCATTCACCTACTAGAGGACTTTCTGGCTGCTTCCAAGTTATGGTACTTGTAAATAAAGCCGCTGTACAGATCCATGTTGAAGTTTTTGTGTGAATGTAGGTTTTTAAGTCCTCTCGGTTTATACCAAGGAGTATGATTCCTGGAAAGCAAGTTTAGTTTTGTAAGAAACTGCTATCTGTGTGCATGCTCAGTTGTTCAGTTGTGTCCAACTCCTTGTGACCCTATGGACTGTAGCCCACCAGTCCATGGCATTTTCCAGGCAAGAATACTGGAGTGAGGTGCCATTTTCTACTCCAGGGGATCTTCCCAACCCAGGGATCAAGCCTATGTCTCATGTGTCTCCTACACTGGCAGGCAGATTCTTTACCACAGCGCCACCTGGGAAGTCCTGCTACACTGTCATCCAAAGTGATTATACCATTTTGCATTACCACCAGGAATGATAGATCCTGTTGTTCCAAAACTTTACCAGCGTTTGACGTTGTTAGTGTTTGGGATTTCTGCCATTCCAATAGATGTGCAGTGATAATTCTTGATGTTTTAATTTGCAGTTCCTTAATGACATACGATGTTGAGCATCTTCTCATATATTTATTTGTTATCTCTATATCTTGTTTGGTGAAGTGTATTTTCAGAACTTTTGCCCACTTGTTTAACTTTTGCTCACTTATAATTCATTTTCTTATTGTTGGGTTTTCAAGGTTCTTTCGGAGAAGGCAATGGTACCCCACTCCAGCACTCTTGCCTGGAAAATCCCATGGATGGAGGAGCCTGGTAGGCCACAGTCCATGGGGTCACTAAGAGTCAAACAAGACTGTGCAACTTCACTTTGACTTTTCACTTTCACGAATCGGAGAAGGAAATGGCAACCCACTCCAGTATTCTTGCCTGGAGAATCCCAGGGACAGGGGAGCCTGGTGGGTTGCTGTCTATGGGGTCACACAGAGTCAGACATGACTGAATTGACTTAGCAGCAGCAGTAGCAGCAGGGTTCTTTGATGTATTGGATAACAGTCTTTTATCAGATACGTTTTTGGCAAAAGAGTTGGACACGACTGAGCGACTTCACTTGCATTTTCCATTTTCATGCATTGGAGAAGGAAATGGCAACCCACTCCAGTGTTCTTGCCTGGAGAATCCCATGGACGGAGAAGCCTGGTAGGCTGCAGTCCATGGGGTCACACAGAGTCGGACATGACTGAAGCGACTTAGTAGTAGTAGTAGTAGTTCTTCCATTCTATGGTTTGTTGTCTCATCCTCTTCACAGTGTCTTTTGTATAGCAGAATTTTTTAAACTTTAATGAAGTTCAGCTTATCAATTATTTCTTTCATGGATCACACCTTTGGTGGTATGCCAAAAAAAATTAACCTTAAGGTCATCCAAATTCTATCCTGATATCTTCTAGGAGTTTCTTAGCTTTGCAGTTTACATTGAGATAGATGATCCGCTTTAATTGTTGTGAATGTGTAAGATCTCTGCCTAAATTATATTTTTGCATGTAGATGTCCAGTTATTCCAGAACAGAAGAAGATCCTCTTTTCTCCATTGCTGCTTTATTTCTTTGTCAAAGATCAGGTAATTGTATTTGAATGGGTTCATTTCTGGTCTCTCTATTATGTTACATTGACCTATTTGTCTATTCTTTCACCAATTTCACATTTTCTTGATTACTGGAGCTTTATAGTAAGCTTTAAGTTGGGCAGTACCAACTTTAATCTTCTGTTACACTAAAATCTATAGCTCTTTCACTTTGAATGGATAGTTTACCAATACACGATTTTGCAATATCAAGTATGGATCATTTGGACAATACTAGAGCACTGAGTTATACATATCTTCCAAATGTTGACACATGCCATTATACAATGTTATAGTATACCACCAACCTTATCAGAAAGGCCTTCAAGCTCATAGCCGCACAAGCAAGTTTTCCAAAATGCTAATTTTCACTTGAAACCTTTAATTTTACCATTTGTCCCTACAATTATTGTCCTTGAAACAATTGGCTCACTTTATTCACTTTTTAGGAAACTTCTGCCAAATTACCAGTCTGAATAGTCTGTTCTTTCAAGAAGAAATAGTATTCAAAAAAAAGACAAGTTCAGTTTGAAACTCAAAAAATAGAACAAAGACTTTTCCATGTAACCACCATTTTACTTTTGTTTGCCCCAGAAATTCTTTATGCATAATTCCCATTTCTTCATGAAGAATCAAAAAAGATCTGCACTCAAAAGTTAGGGTTTGGGCTTCCCAGGCGCTCCAGTGGTTAAGAATCAGCCTCTACCAATGCAGGGACACGGGTTCCATCCCTGGTCCGGGAAGACCCCACATGCCATTGGGCAACTAAGTCCATGTGCCACAACGACTGAACCCATACCCAGAGCCCATGCTCCGCAACAAGGGAGGCCACCACAGTGAGGAGTGTGCACACCTCAGTGAATAGCAGCCCCTGCTCACCGCAACTAGAGAAAAGCCTGCAGGCAGCAGTGAAGACCCAGAACAGCCAAAAGTAAAATAAATACATGAATATTTTTTAAAGTATTATTTATTAAAATAATTAATTTTATTTCATCAAGGGCATTCTGATTGCAGGTGAGTGGCAGTGAAGAAGAGTACTATTTCAGTTTGATGACACTGCTTGGATTCATATGAAGGCATAAGTAGTTTTACTCAGCATTGTTTTTTTACTGTCAGTGCCAAATACATTGAAAAAGACATATACTTTTCATTAGTTACTAAGAAAAAGTTTGACCTTACTGGCCAACCAACCCAAAGGTCCATGGACCACATTTTGAGAACTGCTGAACTAGAAGTGAAAATGAAAGTCACTCAGTTGTGTCCAACTCCTTGCAATCCCATGGACTATACAGTCCATGGAATTTTCCAGGCCAGAATACTGGAATGGGTAGCCATTTCCTTCTCCAGGGGATCTTCCCAACTCAGGGATTGAACCCAGGTCTCCCGAATTGCAGGCAGATTCTTTACCAGATAAGTCACCAGGAAGCCCTGGTAGCAACAGATAAACTGGTAGCCACAGCTGGTCACAGATAAACTGTGAATTAGAAGTAGTCACAGATAAATGGGACAGGGGTCTCTGAAGCACTAGAGCAGAGCCTGCACACATGTCAAGACCTCCACCAGAGAGTTACATTGGGCTGTGACGTGAGTCATGCATGAGTAATGCATTGCTCAAGCTACTCAATGTTGAGGTTGTTTGTTTCAGCAAAAAATATCTCAACTTAGAAAGTGATATTTTGAACTCCGGTGTTACCATGACAAAAACTCAAATATGGACATTATGTGAATGCAAGATGTGTGGGCTATAGATGGCAAGGAGACAGAAGCTATAAGGCTGGAAAGTCCTATTCTGCCTTTGAAAACATTTGGTAGAACTATCTCTAGCAAAAGCTTGGAAGAAGCATCTGCTCACAGAACCCATAGCTCTAGAGGAAAGAATAAACATGATCATATGTATTGGATGCTACTGCTGTTTTCAGCAGAATATTAATGAGACAGAGATGAACTTAAATAAGAATTGACAGATTTGTTAGCAGAGATGATAGGGAAGAAAGAGACCATAAATTTGAGGCCTTGAAGGAATGCTAGAGACAACTTCTAGGCTCCAAGCAATAGGAAATAAGATCTCTAAAATTTGCCTCTCAGAGTCAAAGATTGACTAAGTCTTAGCCATTATAGCAAAGGTCAGATTCAGGATACAGCCTCCCTGGACACATTTGATGGTCTAGTGTGTAGATACCATTAAGTAGAGTCAGACTGGCATACACAGGAAAGAACTTAGGGTATAGTTACTAACATAGAGTTGACTTAAATAGATCAAAAGCTTAGTAAGTTTTCAAGAAAATTTTGTGGCCAAAAAAAAAATCAGGAGTCTGAAATTACTTAATATTTAAAATGACTCTCTGGCCCCAATATCTGCATGTGCCAGAAGTAAGTTGTGAATATTGGACCTCCACTAAGATAGACGTACCTCCCCAATTCTCACATCAGATCTGCTGATGGAGGCTATTAGAAAAGGAAGAACTTTGTAGACAGAGCCTAGAGCCAGGGAACTTAAAAAAAAATTGGACAAATGTGTTCTTATTAAAACTGGAGTCTAATTAAGGAACATCCTTCCTACCTCCATCCAGCAGGAATCTTCACATCCTGCCTCGTCATCCTGTTTCATAAATGTTACAGACCAGTGTCTTCCTCCACCTAAAAACAAGTCTCAATTATGCTTTTTCTTTTTATTATGGTTCACATTGAATATTGGGCTTCCCTTGTGGCTCAGCTGGTTAAGAATCTACCTGCAATGCGGGAGACCTGGGTTCGATCTCTGGGTTGGGAAGATCCCCTAGAGAAGGGAAAGGCTACCCACTCCAGTATTCTGGCCTGGAGAATTCCATGGGCTGTATAGTCCATGGGGTCACAAAGAGTCGGACACGACTGAGCAACTTTCACTTCACATTGAATATTACTGCTATGAGTGGGGTTGTGAATTTTTCTTTTAGTTTTTAGGATGCTGGCCCACAAAGAACCACATTCAGATCTCATGAAGAGGACTGCCTATCACCCAAGTACTGTCCCTCCACTTTGACCTGGATCCAGGGACTACATGGAATTTGGGGTTGCCTTTCTGGAGGAGAAATGAATCTGTCCTATGCATGGGAAGATGAGTGAAACAAGTATGTGATGTTCCGAAGAGTAGACTGTAAATGACAAGGCAAGTACTCACCAGTTTCCAGGTTCTCCCCTTCTCCCTGAGCAAAGTAAGAATACATTTTCCACACCTCTTTGGTGTGGGCTTGTGACTTATTTTTGGACAATGGAATGTGAGTGGAAGTGATGTGAGCCAATTTCTGAGTATATAAATACCTCATTTTCCATTTTCTTCCTTCAGCTTTTGGGTGGTGATGAAAATTCCAAAGATTTAAAGAACTAAATGGTTCTCTGAAGCCTCGATCTCTGGACAACTGCTTATGCAGAGTGTACTGTGTTGACTTGCACTAGACTTTGAGCAAAGATGTGAAGTAAGCCTTTTATTACATTGTTTGCTGAGATTTAGGGGTGTTTGCTTGTTTTGTTTTATACCAGCCATCTACCTTGATCATAATGCTTGAGATGTTGAGTCCTACAGAAAAAAATCATTTCCTTCACTTGTAGACCCACTGGCAGTCTGAGTATTTCTGAGTTTTACTCAGCTCACAAAGATTTTTACTCCACACTCTTCCTTGCTGCTAATGTGTTCTTATACATAACATTCCCAAGATAATTGTGACCTTTTTATTTTAAAGTGGAGATTCCATAACTATTAACTGGGAATCTACCATGTACCAGGCATTGTAGTAGGTGACAGTGAGACAATGATCAGCTAATCGGGCATGATCCCTCACCTTATATTAATAATTGGCTTGTTTCTACTAACTCATTTGCATTTGACTTATATCCTCTTGATTTATGTTAGATGCCATCCTAGACGTGCCTAGAGCTGAATTCTAATCTCTAGCTGCTGCCACCCAATTTCCAAGGTAATTGGGACATCCATTCAAGTATCACAGCTGTGAGTAAAATGTATGAAAAAGAGAAGGGCAATGAAACTGGCCACCAGACAAACGCTGGTTTTGTTACTGATTAAAAATTTAATGTCTTTGTCATGTAACTTGGGACAAATAGATGTAGGATTAAAAATGCAAATGCAATATGGAAATTAAATTCTTCTCAAAGAACAATGAATGACCTTCAAGTTCTTCTGACAGAATATCTCCAAGAACATGTTTCTCTCACTTGCCTGCAGTATAGTCTAAATCTGGAAGTTTCCTTGGGTTGGAGAAGTACTTTAGTACAAACAATTAGTCAATTAAACTTATTGTTCCTACTCAGGACTATGCCTTGCCATTATGAATGTGTCCTTTCCACTTTGAAATACAGTCTATTTAGTTTCTCTGGAAACTTGGTAAAGCTAACACCTTTGACGATATATCTTTAAGGCAGAATTCAAACTAACTTTAGTCATTCATTAGCAAGTACTTCAAGTGAAATTTATTTTTCAATTAGGCTTTCTAGGATTCAGATTATTATTTTCCCTCATCATAAAGTCCATGAATGTATCAAATCATTGAGGCTTTAGAAAAGACTTTTCCATTAAGTTTTCTGTATTACAATATGATAAATTTAAATAAAATATTGCTGAATTAATTGAGGAAGAAAACAACTGGGACTTGAAGGCTTTGATTTTTTTTTTTACTAAACATTTGATTATGAGAGTTCTGTTTGGATGTATATATAACACAGTACTACTAAATACGTTTATTATACCAGAATTATTGATCTATTAATATTTTAGAATGTAAGTACAGAAAGTTACATTTTGTTACAAAGACATGCTTTTTTTACAGTAATTGAAAGAATCTGGATTTTTACTAATAAATATTCACTTTCTAGGTATTTAAAACTGACATTAAATTCTATTTGCATAAAAATTATTCATTACAAAATGAAGCCTGAGGTTTTAAAAACTATATTCAATGTTTCTTGTAATCTTCTTAAAGAGGCTGATATTAAGAATCATATTTTTTTATATGCCTTGCAGTGCTAGCACAGCACTGATATAAAAAATGTACTTGAGAAATAGTTATGATTGTCCTTTGACAATCATTTAAATTTTGCTTTATCTTTTAAATTACAGTAAATTAATAATTTCATTAATAGTAATCTTGGTAATATTAATATATACTTGGTGATTAAGTTCCATCCTCTAACCACCCCACCCCATGAAGGGAGCTAAAAGATTCTTGTTTTCTTGTTAGCAAGTCCAAACTCCCTCTGCTGGTTGCATGACAGGCCAATAAACCCCAAGAGACGAGGTGTTGAGGCAAAGAATATGACTTTATTCAGAAAGCTGGCTGATCAAGAAGATAGCAGACTAATGTCTCAAAATAGCCATTTTATGGTGTCTGGATGACGGGTTCTAATATAGAGCAGAGAGGAGGAGGAGGAGGAGAGGAAGTAAAGTAAAAAGGCCATTAACCTTGCAAATATCTCTCCTGGAATTGAGGCAGGGGTAGGGGGAAGGATGTGTTAATTTTTTCCTTCCTGTAGGCATCCACAGGTGGGCAGGGTTCCCAAGAAAGGCCATTATGTATGGACAACATCCTTTTAGGGGACAAAAACAATGGGAAGCCAAGGTTAAAGTAAAAGAAATAGATAAATAGATCCAACATGGAGTCAAAATTGGCTTTTCCCTATAACATTCTTTGTGTTGAGGGTGGTAAGGGCAGGGTAGGGATGTTAGTAAGTGATTGCTTCCTGATCGGTGGGGATTTTCTCAATTCAGAGAAACAATGATTTTGCTAGAATAATAATTTCCATTAAGCTGATAGTAACATGAAACTGCAACTGATCTTTTGCACCCCCCTCAAATATCTTACTTCATTAACATACATATATGCATATATATACAATTACATGTATATTTATAGCCTCTTATCTTGTCTCAAGAATGTGTTTGTTTAAAATCAATCCACTTATAGAGGTTTAAATAAAGGTTTATTTTTATTCACATTATTAGAATGCTGAAAGCAGGAAGCTGTTGGCACTGATTTAATAGCTCAACAAATCATCTCCTTGTTCTTTATATTATTTAGACATTTTTCTCAAGACAGATAACTGCAGATTTCTTTCAACTTGATAAGCCTCTGCTTCTTTCACTAGAAAAGCAAAAGCATTTCAAGAAGACCCCAGTAGTCTTTGTGAATACTTCACTGACCAGAACTATTGATATAAGACCAAGCCTAGCTGCAAGGGAGGCTAGAGAAATGAGGAATTTGTTGTTGTTGTTGTTCCTATATATGCAAGTGGCAAGAGAGAAGGAAATTAAGTGTTTGGTACAAAAATATTTAAAAGTTCTTTATAAAAGGGATTACATAGTTGATAAAGTCCAACAAATAATTTTAAAATAGAAAGAGTAATTATATGCATACTCAGCATGCTTATATTTAATCTGAGTGTGTTATGCCAAATATTTGGCCAAAAGGAAAGAATAAGAAAGCTATGCCAGGCTCTTATAAACATATAAATACAGTATACCTATGCTAGCTTTTATCCTACAGTGGAATACACTGTGGAAGTATCTATATGTTATACTGATAAACATTTTATAAAACCTATGCCCTGCTTCCAAATTTGTGGCAAATTGTTTCTAGTCATTCAAGTAATTAGAGTTGCCTGATGTTATTACAAATTCCACTCATTGCCACAGTAAGTAGATTAGTTGCATTTTACAAATGAGATAGATCACACAAGTTGTTAAATTTCTGTATCCCTCAAGTCACACAGAAGTTAATAGGAGAGCCAAGATAAGTAATCAGTGCCAAGAAAGGGAACATGAATGAGACAATGAAAGTTGCCTAAGGGTGATTTAAATTGCTCTTATTCCTTTCTGCACAAAAGAACATAGCCCAAATCGTGTTTGTTCGGTGATATTAACATGCCACAGAGGCCAAGACAAACAGAGCTTTATCTGCCTACAATGCTGATAGGTAAAAATGAACACCTTCCCTAGCTGATTTGCTTTCAGTTTTAGTGGTACACAGTTACATAGTGAGTGATAGAGTATTACACAGTCATCAAATACTCCAGGGTTATATTCCAATTGTATTTAATGTTACTTGAAATACGTGGCCAATGGGATTGGGTATGGAAATTGTTACAATGAACAGTTTATTATTATGCTCTTAAGTGTTTGTCTTAAAGGTAAAGTTATCTGAGAAGAAAAACTGTGTCTGTCACATTCATTTTTTGTTGGTGTTATTCCCATATGCCACTTCAAGCACAAACATGATTAACAAATGCTCTTGATACTGTAAGTAAATTAATAATTTTTCCAATGGAGAGTTTGTGTCTATATATATATATATATATGATATATGATATATCCATGAATATTTTCTAGTATGAAAAATAGTGAGCTGGTTTGTCAAGAACAGAGATATTAGATGTATAGTTAGATGAATGGTTTCTAATTGCTAAAATTCTACAAATGATAATATTGAGTTCTCACAAGTATATGCTCGATAAATATTTTTATATTTTTCTCATTAGTCATTACTCTTTTCTAGGCTATTAATGAAAATCCATAATAGCTTTTCATTATCTCTTCTTCTTGGATATATATTTTTCCCTGCCATTTATCTTGTGAGTATATTTAATAACACTAGGAAGACATATCAATAACCTTAGATATACAGATGACACCACCCTTATGGCAGAAAGCAAAGAGGAATTAAAGAGCCTCTTGATGAAAGTGAAAGAAGAAAGTGAAAAAGCTGGCTTGAAACAACAATCAAAAAACAAAGATCATGGCATCCAATCCCATCACTTCATGGCAAATAGATGCAGAACCAATGGAAACAGTGACAGACTTTATTTTCTGGGGTTCCAAAATCACTGTGGATGGTGACGGCAGCCACAAAATTAAAAGGGGCTTGCTCCTTGGAAGAAAAGCAATGACAAATCTAGACAGCATATTAAAAAGCAGAGACATTATTTTGCTTATAAAAGTACATATCATCAAAGCTATGGTTTTTCCACTAGTCATGTCCAGATGTGAGAGCTAGACAATAAAAAAGGCTGAGCGCTGAAGAACTGATGGTGCTGTAGTGCTGGAGAAGACTCTTGAGAGTCCCTTTGACAGCAAGGTGATCAAAGCAGTCAATCCTAAAGGAAATCAACCCTGAATATTCACTGGAAGGACTGATACTGAAGCTCCAATACTTTGGCCACCCAGTGCGAAGAACTAACTCATTGGAAAAGACCCTGATGCTGGGAAAGATTGAAGGCAGGAGAAGGAGATGACAGAGATGAGATGCTTGGATGGCATCACCGACTCAACAGACATGAGTTTAAGCAAGCTCTGGGAGTTGGTGATGGACAGGGACGCCTAGCATGCTGCAGTCCACGTAGTTGCAAAGAATCAGACGTGACTGAACAACAGTAACAATAGGAAGACATTCTTCTAGAGTAATTCCTCTAGATGAGGAATTCCTCAAATAAATGGGGTTTCAGGAATTTATCATCTCAGAAGTTATCAAAATACTTACATTTGCCAAATCTAGAAACAGTACTTTGCTCAACATTTGTAAATGTATATTCACTTAAGCAGCAAATATTTCAAATCAAATGGGCTACAGTACACTATTCAGTGTGCTAGAGGCTAAGAATACAACAGTGAATAATGCATACTCCCTGATCATACTCATTGTACACACAAGCAAAAACAGCAAATATAGTACACTGTGGTCCACATCAACAGGGATGCACTGATTCATTCACACATGGAGGTCCCAGTCTGGAAGATGATGCTGGGGGTGAAAACTGCAGGCTGAGTGGGAGTTCACTGAGTGAAGGTGCTAAGGGAAGGTAGATGGTTTTAGGAAGAAGAAGTAGCATAAGAACAGGCCAAGAAGTGAGGAAAAATAGTCCAAATTAGAGAACCAGAAGTTATTTAATGTACCTACAGCTTAGAGTGTGAGGGATGAAAAAAAGCACTTGCTTTAGTGCTTAATTGTTATGTGATCTTGGGCAAGTTACCTGACTTGGGTGAGTTATTTAAACCCCTGAACCTCAGTGTCCTCATATTTACAGTAGAGATAATAATGCTTTCAATGAAAAGTTGTAAAAATGACTATATGTGTATATATATAATTTACAAAATAAAGTTCAAAACATTAAGAAGTTTTAGTAAATTACATCATCTATTATTAAAGGCAGATACTAATATAAAGAATCAGTTCCTCAAACCAACACTTTAAAATCTCTGATACGTTCCTTCACCATTATGGGTGTTCTCTCAAGTCAAAGAAAAGCTTCCATGTCAGTAACAAGAGTTTTAGAATAAACCTAATTCTTCTCTCTAAGAGTATTTCCTAAAAACTTACTTTCAAACCAAGCTATGACTACTTTCTATTGATTAAATCCTATATATCAGAATGCCCCAAAACTTAATTCTTAAATTGCTCACAGATTTAATTTACATGTATTGAGATGTTTTTCAGGTATTAGAATATGAATGCCAACAAAACAGCAAACTACATAAAATAAAATTATTATTGATTGGAAAAAAGCAGGACTGATGATTTTATTTTTTAAATCTTAGATCAAGTTTTAACTTAGTCACTTTAACTTTTAAATTCTTAAAAAATCTATAGTATACTATTTTATGTCAGAAAACTCTGGTTTGGCATATTATTTTTATTGTAGTTTACTGAAATATATACATTTATTTTTAATGCAATATAGGGCAATAACATTAGACCATAATAGGAAGTATTCAAAGATATAATTAAAACGTCAATGGCACAGAAAAACAAAGAAAGAAAATCAAAAGTCAATATTCATTATTTGAAGATCCTAAATTTATGAAGCTGCCTTTTCAAAAAAATTATCTGTAAACTGCAATATTTACAGCATGTTTGTGGTCATGTGTGGCCATGTGCATACACAGAACAGCAAAAAGTTGAATTGTTCCATGTGTACACTTGCAGCCGAGGATTGAATGCATATTGTTTTGCTTTCTTCTTTCATCATTCACACCTCAAACAAGTGTCCTCTTTGTGGTCTTCAGCACCACGTATTTGCATTTTTTTTGTTGGTGGTTTTGCTCTTAAAGTGTTCCCAGAACATGGTATTGAGGTGATATCTAGTATTCCTAAGCCCAAGAAGGCTATCATACACCTTATGGAAGAAATATCTTGATAAGCTTTGTTTAGGCATGAGTTATAGTGCTATTTGGCCATTAGCTCATTGTTAATGAATCAACAATACATATTACATAAGGTGTCTTCCAATAGGAGACACATAAGGCAAGGTTATGTATTCTTTGGTTAACAAAAGCCTTGTGACTAGAGGCTTGCAAGAATCTAACCCTATATCTCTCCTAGGAACCATGATGTGCTATTTCAGTGTTAGCAGCAAATTTATAAGAACACAGGTACTATAGATAATCTAAGTCAATTTCCTGACATACTTTACCTCATAAAAAATTTTAATTCTTACAAATCTAAAATAACATCAATATGGTGAAAGTTAAACAAAAACCTAGGAAAAAAACACGCAACATGTGACAGTAAAGGGCTAGTATCAATAGTATATGAGAAAACAAACAGAAAAAGTGGTGAAAATAAAATTTATTAAGAGTCAATTGTTTTTAATTCCACCTTTGTTAAAACTGCAGTTAAAATCATTGGTCACAAATTTGAAAAGTATTAATGAAGAATGTCAAGTAAAAAAGAAGCTGTTGACATGAGAGTTTTGACACTTAGTACTTTAAAATAATTGTTTGGAAGAAAATTAAGCCATGTACATTTGTCAAAATACTTTAACCAAATTTATAACTCAGTTCAGTTCAGTTCAGTTCAGTTCAGTCGCTCAGTCATGTCCAACTCTTTGCGACCCCATGAATCGCAGCACACCAGGCCTCCCTGTCCATCACCAACTCCCAAAGTCCACTCAGAACTCACGTCCATCGAGTCAGTGATGCCATCCAGCCATCTCATCCTCTGTCGTCCCCTTCTCCTCCTGCCCCCAATCCCTCCCAGCATCAGAGTCTTTTCCAATGAGTCAACTCTTCATATGAGGTGGCCAAAGTACTGGAGTTTCAGATTCAGCAGCATTCCTTCCAAAGAACACCCAGGACTGATCTTCTTTAGAATGGACTGGTTGGATCTCCTTGCAGTCCAAGGGACTCTCAAGAGTCTTCACCAACACCACAGTTCAAAAGCATCAATTCTTCAGTGCTCAGCTTTCTTCAGAGTCCAACTCTCACATCCATACATGACCACAGGAAAACCATAGCCTTGACAAGACAGACCTTTGTTGGCAAAGTAATGTCTCTGCTTTTGAATATGCTATCTAGGTTGGTCATAACTTTCCTTCCAAGCAGTAAGTGTCTTTTAATTTCATGGCTGTAGTCACCATCTGCAGTGATTTTGGAGCCTCAAAAAATAAAGTCTGACACTGTTTCCACTGTTTCCCCATTTATTTCCCATGAAGTGAGGGGACCCGATGCCATGATCTTTGTTTTCTGAATGTTGAGCTTTAATTCAACTTTTTCACTCTCCTCTTTCACGTTCATCAAGAGGCTTTTTAGTTCCTCTTCACTTTCTGCCATAAGAGTGGTGTCATCTGCATATCTGAGGTTATTGATATGTCTTGTGGCAATCTTGATTCCAGCTTGTGCTTCTTCCAGACCAGCATTTCTCATGATGTACTCTGAATATAAGTTAAATAAACAGGGTGACCATATACAGCCTTGATGTACTCCTTTTCCTATTTGGAACCAGTACGTTGTTCCATGTCCAGTTCTAACTAGTATGTATCTTTTCAGCATTAAGTTAAATTTCTTGCCTAACTGTATTTAATTAAGAGCAATGATCTTTCTTATTATAAATAGATCTAATAAAAAAATCAAGAACTGTTTTTATGGAACTATGAGCCTGAAGATGTCTGCAATAAAAAATGGTATTTGGTCAAATATTCTGTGTAGAAAACTGTGTTTTTCCTTAAATTTGTGAATTTTTTTTCCTTGGAGATTGAACATACTCACCAGTCTTGTAAAGGCTTAATCATTATGTGTCAGTTAAACTAGCATATATAAAATATATTTCCTTCTTAGATTAGAAACATTTTATAAAGAACTGTCTTTTAAAAATGTACTATATAAAAAATTAAAACTATCCCTAATCTAATTATATGGAAATACAACAATGAAAAACCAAGACCTTATTTTCTTCCACAATAGCAAATAGTGCAAGGAACAAAAGAAAAAAAATTCACACTTTTCATAGACTGATAAATTTATCTAATCTTTTGATTCCTTAGAGTAAAATTTTTTCTTCAGCTAAGATAGAAAAATGTAAATACTAACATATTAAATCATTTCTTCTATTGCTGTGTCTAATCATCTTTATGAATATATATAAGTGGGTTAGATTTGAATATTCAGAGAATAAAATATCATGTTACCTGTATAAATGTACAGTATGAAAGCTACATTCTAAGAATTGTGAGAAAACAAGCCTGGCCCAAGTTTAAATTGTGAAGCCCATGGTCTTCCTCCATTCTCCTTTTTCTGTTTTTACAGACTAGTTTTTTCCATTCCTAAATAAAAACCTTAATGTTTTCATGCTCTCTCTGCTAATTGTCAAATACCACATTATTTTGAAATGCTTCCTATGGAGAAATGCCAATTTTATAAATATCATGGTGTATTAGAATATTTGTTATTGTTCAGTCACTGAGTCATGTCTGACTCTCTGCAACCCAATGGACTGCAGCATGCCAGGCTTCCATTCCTTCACTATCTCCTGGAGTTTGCTCAAAGTCTGTTGTGTCGATGATGCCATCCAGCCACTTCATCCTCTGTCATCCCCTTCTCCTCCTGCCTTCTATCTTTCCCAGCATCAGGGTCTTTTCCAATGAGTCAGTTCTTCACATTGGGTGGCCAAGGTATTGGAGCTTCAGCTTTAGAATCAGTCCTTCCAGCCAGCATCAATACCTTCCAGTCCTGAATACCTGGAAGGTATTCAGGAAGCATATTCAACTCTTTGAAAATGCAGAGTTGATTTCCTTTAGGATTGGCTGCTTTGATCTCTTCGCTGTCAAAGGGACTCTCAAGAGCCTTCTTTAACACCACAGTCCCAAAGCATCAATTTTTCAATGCTCAGCTTTCTTTATGGTCCAACACTCACATGCATACATGACTACTCGAAAAACCATAGCTTTGACTAGAGAGAACTTTGCTGGCAAAATGGTGTCTTTGCTTCTTAATACGCTGTCTAGGTTTGTCATAGATTTCCTTCCAAGAAGCAATCATCTTTTAATTTAATGGTTGCTGTCACCATCTTCAGTCAGTGGGGATGCTTGAGCCCTTTTCTTGGAACCCAAGAAAATAAAATGTCATGGTTTCCATTTTTTCCTCATGTATTTGCCATGAAGTGATGGAACCAGATGCCATGATCTCAGTTTTTTTGAATGTTGAGTTTCAAGCCAGCTTTTACACTCTCCTCTTTCAGCCTCATCACTTCAGTTCAGTTCAGTTACTCATTCATGTCTGACTCTGCAACTTCATGGACTGCAGTACGCCAGGCCTCCTTTTCCATCACGAACTCCCGGAGTTACTCAAACTCATGTCCACTGTTTCAGTGATGCCATCCAACCATCTCATCCTCTGTCATCCCCTTCTCCTCCCACCTTCAATGTTTCCCAGCATCAGGATCTTTTCCAATGAGTCAGTTCTTCACATCAGGTGGCCAAAATATTGGAGTTTCAGCTTCAGCCTCAGTACTTCCAATGAATATTCAGGACTGATTTCCTTTAGGATGGACTGGTTGGATCTCCTTGCAGTCCGAGGGACTCTCAAGAGTCTTCTGCAACACCACAGTTTAAAAGCATCAATTCTTCAGTGCTCAGCTTTCTTTATAGTCCAACTCTCAAATCCATACATGACTACTGGAAAAACCATAGCTTTGACTAGACAGACCTTGGTTGGCAAAGTAATCTCTACTTTTTAATATGCTGTCTAGACTGGTCATAACTTTTCTTCCAAGGAGCAAGCACGTTTTAATTTCATTGCTGCAGTCACCATCTGCAATGATTTTGGAGCTCTCCCCAAAAAAGTCTGTCACTGTTTCCCCATCTATTTGCCATGAAGTGATGGGACCAGATGCCATGATCTCAGTTTTCTGAATTTTGAGTTTTAAGCCAACTTCTTCACTCTCCTCTTTCACTTTCATCAAGAGGCTCTTTAGTTCTTCTTCACTTTCTGCCATGAGTGTGGTGTCATCTGTATATTTGAGGTTATTGATATTTCTCCCAACATTTTGATTCCAGCTTGTGCTTCATCCAGTCCAGCATTATCCATGATGTACTCTGCATATATGTTAAATAAGCAGGGTGACAATACACAGCCTTGACATACCCCTTTCCCATTTGGAACCAGTCTGTTGTTCCATGTCCAGTTCTAACTGTTGCTTCTTGACGTTAATTCAGATTTCTCAGGAGGCAGATCAGATGGTCTGGTATCCCATCTCTTTAAGAATTTTCCACAGTTTGTTCACGATCCAGAAGACCACGATGGTGTGATCACTCACCTAGTTCCAGACATCCTGGAATGTGAAGTCAAGTGGGCCTTAGGAAGCATCACTACGAACAAAGCTAATTTTAGGTGATGGCATTCCAGTTGAGCTATTTCAAATCCTGAAAGATGATGCTGTGAAAGTGCTGCACTCAACATGCCAGCAAATTTAGAAAACTCAGCAGTGGCCACGGGACTGGAAAAGGTCAGTTTTCATTCCAATTCTAAAGAAAGGCAATGCCAAAGAATGCTCAAACTACTGCACAGTTGTGCTCATCTCACACGCTAGTAAAGTAATACTCAAAACTCTCCAAGCCAGGCTTCAGCAGTACATGAACTGAGAACTTCCAGATGTTCAATCTGGATTTACAAAAGGCAGAGGAACCAGAGATCAAGTTGTCAATATTCGTTGGATCATCAGAAAAGCAAGAGAGTTCACCCTCATAAAGAGGTTCTTTAGTTTGTCTTCACTTTCTGCAATTAGAGTGCTAACATATCTGCATGCCTGCTGCTGCTAAGTTGCTTCAGTCGTGTCCGACTATGTGTGACTCCATAGACGGCAGCCCACCAAAATCCCCCATCCTTGGGATTCTCTAGGCAAGAACACTGGAGTGGATTGCCATTTCCATCTCCACTGCATGAAAGTGAAAAGTGAAAGTGAAGTCGCTCAGTTGTGTCCAACTCTTAGCGACCCCATGGACTGCAGCCTACCAGGCTCCTCCGTCCATGGGATTTTCCAGGCGAGGGTACTGGGGTGGGTTGCCATTGCCTTCTCCAATAGAGCACTAATAATGGTTAAAACTGGAAGAATTTGAACAACAAAATAAAGTTGTATTGGATTGTAACCTAAAGTATAAATTAAACATCCATGAGTCACTATTGGCACTTTAAGACTGTTTTCTTCCTCCCAAAATCCTTTATCTCTAGTCTAATCAAAAGAAAAACACAACACAAATCTCAGTAAAGTGATATTCTAAAAAATACCTGATCAGTATGCTTCAAAACAGTAAAAGTCATCAAAAACAAGGAAAATCTAAATCTAATTAACAGTCAAGGGTAGCCAGGGAAACAGGATGACTGAATGTAATGTCATATCCTGGATGACAGGAGCAGAAAAGGACATTAGGTTAAAAACTAAGAAAAATATGAATAAAGTATGGACTTCAATGAACAATATATCAATATTTGCTAACTAATGGTGACACATGTGCCATGCTAACATAAGATACTGGAGAAGGAAATGGCAACCCACTCCAGTATTCTTGCCTGGGAAATCCCATGGACAGAGGAGACTGGCAGGCTATAGTCCAAGTGATCACGAAGAGTCAGACACCACTCAGCAATTAAATAACAACAAAAGGTAACATAATAAAGGGGAAAGTTGGCATGAAGCTATATGGGAATGCCCTGTAATGTCTTGCAATTTTTCTATAAATACTTGTATTACTTCTAAAAAATGTTTTAAAAATGACCATAGTCATGGTATTCTAGAGAAAGAAGAAGACTATTCTCCTGTTTCAATGACCTCATCTTATATATGAAACTAACACATGCACTTGCTCAAGGTCACAAAGTTACTGAATGAATTAAACTGAAAATTGTACTATGAATGTATTGTTTTAATACTATGATATCAATTTATTATTAAAGACAAATGTAAACTTCATGGTTTTATTTTTCTATTACTTGTTGATGATGCCATTTCTCAGCCATTTCAGTAGACCCTATACATAATTCAATGATACTTTATCTGTATGGTATTATTTCAATGGAGTGCATAGAAATGGAAATACTAGTAGATTTAACTAAAAAATACTATCTATCAGGTCCATGAATCAGGGCAAATTGGAAGTGGTCAAACAGGAGATGGCAAGAGTGAACATCGACATTCTAGGAATCAGTGAACTAAAATGGACTGGAATGGGTGAATTTAACTCAGATGACCATTATATCTACTACTGTGGGCAGGAATTCCTTAAAAGAAATGGAGTAGCCATCATGGTCAACAAAAGAATAAAAAATGCAGTACTTGGATGCAATCTCAAAAATGACAGAATGATCTCTGTTTGTTTCCAAGGCAAACCATTCAATATCACGGTAATCCAAGTCTACGCACCAATCAGTAATGCTGAAAAAGCTGAAGTTGCACGGTTATATGAAGACCTACAAGACCTTCTAGAACTAACACCCCAAAAGATGTCCTTTTCATTATAGGGGACTGGAAGGCAAAAGTAGGAAGTCAAGAAACACCTGGAGTAACAGGCAAATTTGGCCTTGGAATACGGAATGAAGCAGGGCAAAAACTAATAGAGTTTTGCCAAGAAAATGCACTTGTCATAGCAAAGACCCTCTTCCAACAACACAAGAGAAGACTCTACACATGGACATCACCAGATGGCCAACACCGAAATCAGATTGATTATATTCTTTGCAGCCAAAGATGGAGAAGCTCTATACAATCAACAACAACAAAAAAGACCAGGAGCTGACTGTGGCTCAGATCATGAACTCCTTATTGCCAAATTCAGACTTAAATTGAAGAAAGTAGGGAAAACCACTAGACCATTCAGGTATGACCTAAATCAAATCCCTTATGATTATACAGTGGAAGTGAGAAATAGATTTAAGGGACTAGATCTGATAGAGTGGCTGATGAACTATGGACTGAGGTTCATGACATTGTACAGGAGACAGGGATCAAGACCATCCCCATGGAAAAGAAATGCAAAAAAGCAAAATGGCTGTCTGGGGAGGCCTTACAAATAGCTGTGAAAAGAAGAGAAGCAAAAAACAAAGGAGAAAAGGAAAGATATAAGCATCTGAATGCAAAGTTCTAAAGAATAGCAAGAAGAGATAAGAAAGCCTTCTTCAGTGACCAATGCAAAGAAATAGAGGAAAACAAAGGAATGGGAAAGACTAGAGATCTTTTCAAGAAAATTAGAGATACCAAGGGAATATTTCATGCAAAGATGGGCTTGATAAAGGACAGAAATGTTATGGACCTAACAGAAGCAAGAGATATTAAGAAAAGGTGGCAGGAATACACAGAACTGTACAAAAAAGATCTTCACAACCAAGATAATCACGAAGGTGTGATCACTCACCTAGAGCCAGACATCCTGGAATCTGAAGTCAAGTGGGCCTTAGAAAGCATCACTACGAACAAAGCTAGTGGAAGTGATGGAATTCCAGTTGATCTGTTTCAAATCCTGAAAGATGATGTTGTGAAAGTGCTGCTTATATGCCAGCAAATTTGGAAAACTCAGCAGTGGCCACAGGACTGGAAAAGGGCAGTTTTCATTCCAATCCCAAAGAAAGGCAATGCCACAGAATGCTCAAACTACTGCACAATTGCACTTATCTCACACGCTAGTAAAGTAATGCTCAAAATTCTCCAAGCCAAGCTTCAGCAATATGTGAACCGTGAACTTCCAGATGTTCAAGCTGGTTTTAGAAAAGGCAGAGGAGCCAGAGATCAAATTGAAAACATCCACTGGATCATCAAAAAAGCAAGAGAATTCAAGAAAAAACATCTATTTTTGCTTTATTGACTATGCCAAAGCATTTGACTGTGTGGATCACAATAAACTGTGGAAAATTCTTCAATAGATGGGAATATCAGGCCACCTGACCTGCCTCTTAAGAAACCTGTATGTAGGTCAGGAAACAACAGTTAGAGCTGGACATGGAACAACAGACTGGCTCCATATAGGAAAAAGAGTACATCAAGGCTGTATATTGTCATCCTGCTTATTTAACTTATATGCAGAGTACATCATGAGAAACCCTGGGCTGGAAGAAGCACAAGCTGGAATCAAGATTGCCTGGAGAAGTATCAATAACCTCAGATATGCAGATGACACAACCCTTATGGCAGAAAGTGAAGAGGAACTAAAAAGCCTCTTGATGAAAGTGAAAGTGGAGAGTGAAAAAGTTGGTTTAAAGCTCAACATTCAGAAAACGAAGATCATGGCATCTGGTCCCATCACTTCATGGGAAATAGATGGGGAAACAATGGAAACAGGGTCAGACTTTATTTTTTAGGGCTCCAAAATCACTGCAGATGGTGACTGCAGCCATGAAATTAAAAGACACTTACTCCTTGGAAGGAAAGTTATGACCAACCTAGATAGCATATTCAAAAGCAGAGACATTACTTTGCCAACAAAAGTCCATCTAGTCAAGGCTATGGTTTTTCCTGTGATCATGTATGGATGTGAGATTTGGACTGTGAAGAAGGCTGAGCACCAAAGAATTGATGCTTTTGAAATGTGGTGTTGGAGAAGACTCTTGAGAGTCCCTTGGACTGCAAGGAGATCCAACCAGTCCATTCTGAAAGAGATCAGCCCTGGGATTTCTTTGGAAGGAATGATGCTAAAGCTGAAACTCCAGTACTTTGGCCACTTCATGCAAAGAGTTGACTCATTGGAAAAGACTCTGATGCTGGGAGGGATTGGGGGCAGGAGGAGAAGGGGACGACAGAGGATGAGATGGCTGGATGGCATCACTGACTCGATGGACGTGAGTTCTGAGTGGACTTTGGGAGTTGGTGATGGACAGGGAGGTCTGGCGTGCTGTGATTCATGGAGTCACAGAGTCGGACATGACTGAGTGACTGAACTGAACTGAAACATCATAAATACGCTTTTCTATAATACAGTCATTCCCTAAGGTTAGTTTAGATGTAAGTGAAAGTGGAGAGTTAAAAAGTTGGCTTAAAGCTCAACATTCAGAAAACGAAGATCATGGCATCTGGTCCCATCACATCATGCGAAACAGATGGGGAAACAGTGGAAACAGTGTCAGACTTTATTTTTTGAGGCTCCAAAATCACCGCAGATGGTGACTGCAGTCATTAAATTAAAAGACGCTTACTTTTTGGAAGAAAAGTTATGACCAACCTAGATAGCATATTCAAAAGCAGAGACATTACTTTGCCAACAAAGGTCCATCTAGTCAAGGCTATGGTTTTTCCAGTGGTCATGTATGGATGTGAGAGTTGGACTGTGAAGAAGGCTGAGCGCCGAAGAATTGACACTTTTGAACTGTGGTGTTGGAGAAGACTCTTGAGAGTCCCTTGGACTGCAAGGAGATCCAACCAGTCCATTCTGAAGGAGATCAGCCCTGGGTGTTCTTTGGAAGGAATGATGCTAAAGCTGAAACTCTAGTACTTTGGCCACCTCATGTGAAGAGTTGACTCATTGGAAAAGACTCTGATGCTGGGAGGGATTGGGGGCAGGAGGAGAAGGGGAGGACAGTGGGTGAGATGGCTGGATGGCATCACCGACTCGATGGACATGAGTCTGAGTGAACTCCAGGAGTTGGTGATGCACAGGGAGGCCTGGTGTGCTGTGATTCATGGGGTCCAAAAAGTTGGACACGACTGAGCAACTGAACTGAACTACAGTTCTTAACTTGATCCTTGCAATCACTTTGTTGAACTCACTTATCTCCTTCTTCCTCTATGACCAAATTTCTAGTTTCAGCTTTGTTATGTACTGTGCAAGACTTTAGCAGCCACTTCCCTTCTTCAATTCTGTTACTTCTGGGAAGCCTTTTTGTTGTATGAAACAGAGCACCAGAAAAATGGAATTTTGGGGTTTTGCTACTTTTACCAATGCAATTTGAAATAAAAATTGTAAGCTTTATGAGCTTTTATGGATTGTAGAGAAAGGCAATGAGATACATGCTAAAGTCTAGATATGTCTTAATTTTGTTTTCCATAGGAAATGAAAGTAAGTAACTAAGCTTATAGGAAGGTTTTTAAAACAAAAATAGTTACAGTAGAAATAAATAGCATGACAACCAGTAAACATTTATTGATAATTAAACTTTAGAGCCCATAAGATATCTAGCACAATACTAAAGTGTTTTATATCCATTATTATGTTAAATCTCTATATTTACTATCATTTCCTTTGACAGGGGAATCAAGCCCCAGAGAGGTTAAGTAACTTGAACACCTGAGTTTTAGTGCTGAAATTTTCAGGGTATTATTTTTTCAACTTAGAGTAGTTCATTTTTGCTAAATTTTATTTTTTCTAGTATGTATAAGAAGGGACTCAGAGAAGACTCTTGAGAGTCCCTTGGACTGCAAGGAGATCCAACCAGTCCATCCTAAAGGAGATCAGTCCTGGGTGTTCATTGGAAGGACTGATGTTGAAGCTGAAACTCCAATACTTTGGCCACCTGAAGCGAAGAACTGACTCATTTGAAAAGACCCTGATTATGGGAAGGATTGAGGGCAGGAGGAGAAGGGGATAACAGAGGATGGGATGGCATCACTGACTCAATGGACATGGGTTTGGGTGAACTCCGGGAGTTGGTGATGGACCCGGAGGCCTGGTGTGCTGAGGTTCATGGGGTCGCAAAGAGTCGGAAAGGACTGAACGACTGAATTGACTGATTGATTGATAAGAAGGGACATAAACAAAAATAATCCCCTTCTGACCAAAAAAAAAAAAAAAAAAAAAAAACCACCAACAAAACAAGGCTCGTAGAATCATCACTAATAAGATGCTGTCTCTTCTTCATTAAAAATAAACTGTATAATTTAGGATGCACTGGGCTGAATGTAATAGAAAATGTGTCTTACACTGACTTAAACAATAAAAAGTAAAACTTTTTATTTTATTTATTTTAGCTGGACATAAAAGATAAAGCCTAGAGGTAGAGTAGCTCTACACTTAATCTGATCAGTGTCTCAAAGAGTCACATGGAACTGGGAGCTTCCATCTCCCTCTCTATTCTGCCAACTCTTGAATCTGATTCATTCTAAATCTGGTTAATTTTGTGGTCAAATGTAAATACATTGGTCTTAGGTATAATATAAATAAAAAAATATGCATAGGAATAAAAGGAGTTTAATTTTTTTGTATCTTCTGAGGGGTGAGGAAACTTTTACGGAACTCCTTTCATATCTCATTGGCTGGAAGTGGGTCTAAACCAATCATTGACAAAGGATTGGAATGGCTGTGATCAGGCTAGACCAATCATGATTTACCCTGCAAATGGAAACAGATATATCCTTCCCTGAGACTTGTGGGGGAGAAAAAGATCCAGATAAAATTAGGGTTATGTCAGCAAGCAAGAAAAAGAGGCTGGATGTTAAGTAGATAACTAGTCATGTCTGCTGCCATCCCATAATCAAAACATTGATGGGGCCAAGGCTGAAAACCATAGGCTCTAACTCCTACTACTTTTCATTTGCATTATGTTATTTCTGGTTTATCAGATGTGACTTTCCAATGAATGGAATATTATTTTCCAAAGCTTATTAAAGGTCTTATCATAGTTCTAGTGTACTGAGTTTAAAAAAAAATGACAACTTACAACATGATCTAGAATGTAAAGACTGGAGTTTAGCCTATATTATTTCTAGTCTACTGTTGTAAGTTACATAAATTATCTCATGAGAATCGAAGGTCCCGAGCAGGGTAGGGAAGTTCCCCGAGAATATATAGCCTGCATATATGCTCATCCTAAAGGAAATCATATATACTCAGTCCTAAAGGAAATCAACCCTGAGTATTCATTGGAAGGACTGATACTAAAGTTGAAGCTCCAATACTTTGGCCACTTGATGCAAAGAGTCGACTCATTAGAAAAGACCATGATGCTGGGAAAACATTGAAGGCAAAAGGAAAAGGGAGAGCAAAGGAAGAGATGGTTAGATAGCATCACTGACTCAATGGATATTTGAGTTTGAGCAAACTCTGGGAGATAGTGGAGGACAAGGGAGCGTGGAGTGCCAGAGTCCATGGCATTGCAAAGCAACATGACTTAGTGACTAAACAACAATATTCTCATAGAGTAAGAAGCACTGTAACAAGATAAATGATCAAGAAAGCTGTCAGTCTGCTTCCTCAGGTTTCTACAAAAATCCTTGGTAAATGTAGCAAATTGAAAAAAAAAATCATGTATACCAAAAAGAAATTAATGTGAGCACCATCTGCACTGTGTTCTATTTGTGTGATCCTAGGCCAATTACTTACCCTCTCTGGTCCTTTGATTCTTCGTTTGTAAAACTAAGATCCTTTCTATCTCACCTTTATGGTACCCATTAGTGAAATGTATGAGATGAATAACACACACTGTTTTTCTTTTTTATACTTCTCCTATACTTCTCCTATGCCAAGTCAGGTAAGAAAAGTGTGTGAACCAAATATATGAAAACCATGGTGACTCTGAAAAGTCTGAAAAAACATGTATATAAAAGAAAGAGAGAAAAAGGCTCAACTAGGATTAGAGTTAATAATGTTCAATAGAAATACCTGGAATGTGAAATCTGTAGAATTGGATCATTGACTCTGCTGACAGCATCCATGACTTAAGTAATTGCATCCAATATCTCTCTGTGAATGTTGGCTAGAAATACTTTGGTATGTATTATGGCTAATTTTATGTGTGAACTTGACTGGGCTATAGTGCCAGATATTTGGTCAAACATTATACTGGATGTTTCCGTGAAGGTGTTTTTTGGATGAGATTAACATTTAAACTGGTAGACTTTGAAGAAGCAGACTACCCTCTGTAATGTGGGCAGACCTCTTGCAATAGCTGCAAACCTTATTAGAAAAAGACTGACCTCCCTTCCTCTCTCCCTTTATCTGCCCAACCCCCCCAACTCCCGACTCCCCACAAAGCAAGAGTGAATTCAGCCAGGAGCTACCTTTGGACTCAAACTGAAACTTCTATGAGTTTCCCAGCCTGCTGGCCTGCCCCATGTTATTTGGGATTCATCAAACCAGAATCACGTAAGTCAATTCAACAATTCCTTAAAACACACACACACACTCACTCACTAATACGTGCATGTGTGTGCGTGTGTGTGTGTATATACGCACAAACTCACGCATGCATGCTCAGTTGCTTCAGTTGTCTCTGACTGTAACCCTATGGACTATAGCCCACGAGGCTCCTCTGTCCGTGGAATTCTCCAGGCAAGAATATTGGGGTGGGTTGCATGCCCTCCTCTGGGGGTCTTCCCAACGCAGTGATCAAATCCACATCTCCTGCATTGCAAGCAGATTTTTTACCCATTGAGCCACCTGGGAAGCCCATATACATATACAGATTATATCCCATTGGTTCTGTTTCTCTGGAGCATCTTAAGAGAGTATGTACCCTAAGCCTCACAATGTAGTAGGAAGACACATACAGTGAAAACAGAAGACTTCCTTTCAGCTGGTGTCAGCCTTTTTCTAATTCTTTGCTAAGTTTCCTTGGTTACTCCTTATTTGCTCTACTCCTCTGGGCTTCTATTTTCTGTACTTAATATATGGTGGTAATCACATCTTTTTGCACTGATCGCTGAGGAAGGCTTTCTTTTCTCTCCTTGCTATTCTTTGGAACTCTGCATTCAGGTGCTTATACCTTTCCTTTTCTCCTTTGCTTTTTGCTTCTCTTCTTTTCAAAGCTATTTGTAAGGCCTCCTCAGACAGCCATTGCTTTTTTGCATTTCTTTTCCATGGGGATAGTCTTGATCCCTGTCTCCTGTACAATGTCACGAACCTCCATCCATAGTTCATCAGCCACTCTATCTATCAGATCTAGGCCCTTAAATCTATTTCTCTCTTCCACTGTATAATCATAAGGGATTTGATTTAGGTCATACCTGAATGGTCTAGTGGTTTTCCCTATTTTCTTCAATTTAAGTCTGAATTTGGCAATAAGGAGTTCATGATTTTATTTTTGGGGGCTCCAAAATCACGGCAGATGGTGAGTGCAGCCATGAAATTAAAAGACGCTTACTCCTTGGAAGGAGGGTTATGACCAACCTAGATAGCATATTGAAAAGCAGAGACATTACTTTGCCAACAAAGGTCCGTCTAGTCAGGCTATGGTTTTTTCTGTGGTCATGTATGGATGTGAGAGTTGGACTGTGAAGAAAGCTGAGCGCCGAAGAATTGACACTTTTGAACTGTGGTAATGGAGAAGACTCTTGAGAGTCCCTTGGACTGCAAGGAGATCCAACCAGTTCATTCTAAAGGAGATCAGCCCTGGGTGTTCTTTGGAAGGAATGATGCTAAAGCTGAAACTCTAGTACTTTGGCCACCTCATGCGAAGAGTTGACTCATTGGAAAAGACTCTGATGCTGGGAGGGATTGGGTGCAGGAGGAGAAGGGGACGACAGAGGATGAGATGGCTGAATGGCATCACTAACTCGATGGACATGAGTTTGAGTGAACTCCAGGAGTTGGTGATGGACAGGAAGGCCTGGCGTGCTGCAATTCATGGGGTCACAAAGAGTTGGACACGACTAAGCAACTGAACTGAACTGAACTGAACTGACCTGAATCACATCTCCCTTACAAGACAGCTATGGCTGTCAACATATGTGAAAGTTATTTTCTAATAGCAAAGTATAATATTTGTTATCATAGTTATTCTTACCATATTAAGCATCTGTATTCATATGCTTGTTAGAAAAAAATCAGTTGTTGTATGGAGACAAAGTGGCCTCTCCCTAGAGAAACATAGCCTATGCCTCAAAAATCTAAACCTGTCTTTTGGAAAATGCCTAGGAGAAAAATTCTAATACAAGGAAATAACTCATAAGTTCTGACAATAACAAGTCTGCCCTCATGTCAACCATACATGAATTTACTGTTCAAGAAAACTTTTGTAAAAGATTTAAAAAAAAGAATATGCTCAGTTGTGTCTGACTCTTTGTGACCCTGAGGACTATAGCCTGCCAGGCTCCTCTGTCCATGGAATTCTCCAGGCAAGAATACTGATGTGGGTTGCTTCTCCAGGGGATCTTCCCGACCCAGGGACTGCAGGCAGATTCTTTACCCTCTGAGGCTTCCCTTACCAGGGAAGCCCTTTGTAAAAATTACCAGTCCTAAACTATGCTACTGTGTTTGCTCAAGACATTTGGCATCACTATTGAATAGATATTTCAAATTATTTAAACTGGATCAAAACATGCTTCCTGATATTTCCCCATAGATTATATCCTTGAAAGTTTAGTCTCTGGATCATGGGTAAATGAAGCTTAGTAACCTGACACTGAATAGCAACTGAGTAGGAAAAACTCATACTTCATTAAAAAGCTGCCATTTAGTTAACTGTGGCTAAACACATCTTTCCGGTTATGCATAAGTAGAAGGGACAACACATTCAGATTTAAATCTATTCAAGTAATACATTAACAGAATTTTGCTCCTTAAATCAATTTACCTCACACATAAAAATTTCATTTAGTAGTTGTGAACATTCCCTCACAGAATATTCTATTGTGATTTTTTTTTCTGTCAAGTCTTCCTTGCTTGTTCTCTCCCTATTTCTATGATTGTGATATAAATAAGTTCACTGAGTCACAAAAGTATTAATATTTGCCAAGGTGCAAATTATAAAGAAAGTGATCACACTGCTTTACAGTAATATGTGATACTGTTTAATACCTTAGTAGTTTATGTTGAAGTTAGAGGTAAATGGACATCATGGAAATAGGTAAGTCAGTCTAGCAGACTATCCCCCAGACATCTCTTTTTAGCATCATCCCACACTCCCTCTAAAATCCAGCCACTTGAAGATTTCAAGTCCATAACCTTTTTTCAGTCAATATCAATTTACTGACTATTTATTACAGGTCAGGCATTTTACTAGATGCTGGAGACATTGTGCTTGATGCTTGGATTCATATTAAATCTTGAAGATATTTAAATTATACCTAGTGGAACCAGTTTCACTTAATGAACATTTTTATTTATGGTGGAAGGATACAAAGGATAGAAGAGGTGGGAAAGACAGTAAGTTGTTCTTCCTTCTAAAGACTCAGAGAACCAAACTATTTAGTTTAGAAAATCAATTGTAATCTGTAATCTCTACACCTTCGCATGTGAATTTTTTGAAATTTTAAACCTTAAAAATAATTTATGTTTTTTAAACTTATGACTATGTCTTCAAAATATATTTATTGAGTAAATATATCAGTTAAGCCACAATCAGTACAGAAATTACAGATCCTTTCCCTAAATCTAATGACCTTCATGTCTCAATCCCTTTCATTCTTTCATTTATTCATTCAACAATTATGTATTAAGCATCTACACCTGTATCTTGAAAGTAGAATTAAATTCTCAACTTATTCTCCTTATGAAAATATGTCTGGATATGAATTAATAAACAAGTTCATCAATACCTGATATTGAAATACTTATTATTTTCAGTATACTCTATAAATGACTTAGCTTTTAAATACTCATCATATATCACCTATTTACCTCCTCCACTACCTATCTAGAGTATAAGCCCCATGAAGACAGAGAATTTTTACTATTTTGCTCAGTGTTTATCCTAAGTTCTTAACATAGATCTGGTATATAATAATAACTGAATATATATTTGTTGCATAAATAAAATAATAAATTAATGAATATACAGTAGAAAAAACTCTGGTTTGCAGGTTAAAGCCCTGGATTCAAGTCCAGGCTGGGAAACTCTGATAGTGCCACTCCACAGAGTTTTGCAACTATTAAATAAGGCAACGTTTGTATAAGCAAATTGGGAAACACTGACCAAGTGTAAGGAATTATCAGTTAATATTTAATCAGGAAAACATAGTATTATAATAAGGCTGATAAAAGATAACAGTAGTATTTATTACATTTTATTTTTCAGTTTTATAAGATAGTCAATGAAAATTGAAGTCAATTTCTGAAATTAATCTGCCTGCCTCCCCAACACACCAAGGGACTGATAGCAGACTGTTGTTCCCGATCCAGACACTATAACTAGTTCTGTGTAGTTCACGTGCAGCTCTTACACCAGTGAAAGGCGGGAAGAGAAGGAGTACTGGTCACGGTCTAACCACATACTCCACAGCCTAATTCAAACATGTTTTTGTGGGTGAATTCCATTTCCATTCTCCAAATCAGTATGAGGAAAAAAATTTTAAGTAAGCTGTAATTCCAGATGAGAATATAAGTGGTTCAGCTTTTAGCTAAACCTGGTGACAATTTCCCCACAAATCATAAGATTGACTTCCAGGTCATCTGAGTTAAAAGGTTTGTTCCAATTAAAGCTGTAAATGTAGATAGAGCCGCCACTATAACAGGCTATTTTTCTGAGACAATTTACTAGATCCTATTGTTTTCATCCGGTGATTAACAGTAAGGGCTCTAGAATCAAATGGCTGGAGTTTTTATTCTGTTTTCAGCATTTAATATGCTGTGTACTCCTGAGCAAGTTACTTAACCTTTCTGGGCTTTCCTTTTGAAATTCCTAATTGGTACTAATACTGGCATTGCTGTGAAGAGTGAATATAATAATCCTAATAAAGTAGTTAGAATAATGCTTGACACAAATGTGCAGTGTGGTGTGGTGGTTGGCGTGCCTGTGTGTTCAGTCATGTCCACCTCTTTGGGTCTCCATGGACTGTAGCTCTCCAGGCACAAGTGAAGTGCTCTTATTATGAAAAAGGACTTGCCTCAGAACAGAAAACAAAAAGTCCTTGCCTTAAAGTACCTGGAGAGTCCTTCTCTTAGAGACAGACCCACAGGTATTATTGTTCATGTATGTGTGATTTAGGATAATCACTTAGAAGAGTCAAGTACAGGTAATTAAATCACATAATCTCCTCTATATGAGACAGTTTAATAGCCTGAGTAGGCAATCACTTATTGAATATACTATTAAATATATATTTTAAGTAAAAGTGTGCTCAGCAGCAAGTTAAAGAAAATTTACTGGAAACTTAAGTGGTATAATTGTAGCTAAAGATTTCCAAAATGGAGAAATGATGGGATATTTGTACAAATTTCATAATATACCAAAGATATGATAAAAGTGCCATGTGGTAGAGTTAATTGCTATTGGAATGAGTAATGTGATACATCATTTCACCACACCTGGCATGCAGTGAAGCCAGCACAGGTTAAACTTTCCTATGCAGGTAATGCCTGGTACACCATTAGAGCAAGAACACTAAGCTAAGGAAAATAATGTAAAGTTAGGAGCTGCAGTAGAGTAATTGTTATTCTTGTTTAGTCACTAAATCGTGTCTGACTCTTTTGTGATCCCATGGACTGTAGCCCGCTAGACTGCTATCTCCATGGGATTTCCCAGGCAAGAATCTAGAGTGGGTTGCCATTTCCTTCTCCAGTGGATCTTTCCCACCCAGGGATAGAACCGCATCCTTTACCACTTGAGCCACTTGGGAAGCCCAGCAGTTATTACTACAGAAAAAAAAAAAAAAAAAAAGAATTACCAGGTAGCTATTGGTCTAATAGTGGTTACGATCCCTGGGTCAGGAAGATCCACTGGAGGAGGTCATGGCAACCCACTTCAGTATTCTTGCCTGGAGAATCCCCTGGACAGAACAGCCTGATAGGCTACAGTCCATATGTTCACAAAACAGTCAGGCACTAAAGTGACTTAGCATGCACTTACACACAAAAGCCAGACTTCCCCACCTTGAAATCGACTCCTATTCATGACCATCTATAGATTTTGGTAAGTTACTTAACTTTCTTATGCTTTATTTTCATTAGCAAAATGGACACTATGATGGTACCTCTTTCATAAGACAGTTGTGAGGTTTAAATGAATTAATTCATGTGACATGTTTAAAATGCTGCTGCTGCTGCTAAGTCGCTTCAGTCGTGTCTGACTCCATGCAATCCCATAGACAGCAGCCCACTAGGCTCCTCTGTCCCTGGGATTCTCCAGGCAAGAACACTGGAGTGGGTTGCCATTTCCTTCTCCAATGCAGGAAAATGAAAAGTGAAAGTGAAGCCCCTCAGTCGTGCCCAACTCTTAGCGAACCCATGGACTGCAGCCTACCAGGCTCCTCCATCCATGGGATTTTCCAAGCAAGAGTACTGGAATGGGTTGCCATTGCCTTCTCCCACATTTAAAATAGTGCCTGATATATGGTAAATTTATTCAAAAAACATAACAACAATTATTTTTACAAAACTCTATTTATGTACAGTGACATCATTTTCTATGCATGTTGATATCAAAAGGGAATGATGTTAAGATTCTTTTTCACTATTTAGAATAGTTTAGGTAACACTTCCTCCAGGCTAAGTAGGAGTTAGCCAGGCAAATGGGTAACAAAAGCACTGAGGAAAGAAGAACATAAGGAATGGAAAGCAGGATTTGACCATAACTATGTAGTGGAGGCAACCCACTTCAGTATCTTGTCTGGAGAATCCCAGGGACAGAGAAGCCTGGTGAGCTACAGTCCACAGAGTTGGACACTACTAAAGTGACTGAGCACACGCACACACACAAACAGATTTTGAAAAGATAACCAGTTAGCCCCAGAGACTATGACTCAGAGGGATAAAATAAGGGTGGAGTGAAACCAGTTAAAATGCAACTGGAATATTTTAGGCAAGAGATTTTGAGGATATGGACTAGGGCATTGATAACAAGAAGATAAAAATCACAAGTGAGCATGAAAGTCTGTATATATAGAGTATGGACAGGACTTAGCAATGAATAAGATAGAGGAAGTTAAGAAGAGGGGGAATTCAATACCGAGCTCTGAGAGGTGGGTTATAAAAGTAATTCCCAAGGCATTTCAGAACCGTTAGGAACCATAATAGAATTGTTAGCACCAGAACAAAGCCTTCTTGGGGGTTACTTTGAAGAAAAGAGTGCAATTGCACATATGTTACTGTTTATATTCTGGAATGCTTGCCAAATAAAATTGGTCACAGTCAGCACAAAAATTACTATAATCCTTTTGGAAAATAATTTGACGGAATGCATAAAGAGGCAAAAAAACTTCACAATTAATCATATAACAATTTTACTTCTAATAAATTATTCCAAATAAGGGGATAAAGAGCCATGTACACAAAAATGTAACTTAGACATTTTTGATAATAGGAAAAATGTCAGCAGAGCCTGAATGATCTTCAGGAGAAGGCTAGTTATACAGTATATCAACTTCATAGAATGTTACACAGACAATAGGAATTATACATTTTAATAACTTCTACCACTTACTGAGTTCACTGTACTAGACACTCTCTAAGTTATTTCATTTAACAATCATAATTCTCAACAGTAAGTACCCTTATCTCTATTTTACAAGGAAAAATATGACTGCAGAGAAATTAGGACAATTTTCCAAGGTCACCCAGCCAATGATTGGCAAAGGGGCTGGAGAAGCTGCCTGTGGATAGGATCTGCTAAGGGATTAGAGTCAGTTTCTGGGTTCATGGCTGTAGGAAGTTCCCCTCAGCCTCAGTTTCCCCAACAAGACAAATGATTTAAGCTCAGATCAAGTTCATCTGGCTACAAAGCCTGTGTTCTGAACACCAGCTTTAAAGTCATGTTTAAACAAGAAGAGCTGAACATCTATGGTTTCTACTGTAAAATGTGTACACCAAAAAGATAAAGAAAAGAAGTCTATAGGAAAAATGGGAACCATTGTATTGTGAAAGTGTAAATTTCATTAGCTATTGCTGCAGTTTGGTTTCACAAAGAAAGGACATTTAATAAAAAGAAGGTATTTAAGTTTAAAAAAATCTTTTATATTTCACACATCCAAGTCTCTTGCTGATATCTTAAACTGTCAGTATGTTTTTAAATCAAAGAATATTTATTGAATATCTACTATTTGCTTAAAATAAATGTGAAATATTTCTATAACTACCTATGAATTGGTTCTAAAAGCAAAACAAAATAGAAAGTATAAAGCATGTGTCAAATGTTCAAATATAGTTTTTTATTATGAAAACCACTCAGATTCTACTGTGGATTTTTCATGAACTTACATTATTTTTACTTAATTTGCTTAGAATGTGATTCCTTTCTCAATTATTCTAAGAATAATCAAATTTCTAAATACAGAATTTTAATTTTATATTCTCCATCACTCACATCCCCTTCCATGCTACATACTGCAAAAGCATACAAATTTAATCTTCTGAAAATATTCTATGCAGAATAAAACAATGTATTAATTAGAAATATTTATGTAAAAATAGAAAATGAAAACCTTTATGAGGCATTAAAAGGTAAGCATTTAAATATCAGGATTTCCAGGTTTAGATCCTAACTCTGTCTCTTAGGACCTTGAGAAAAATCATTCATCCTTTCCAGTCGTGCATTATGTTTTCCTTATTTGTAAAATTAGGAAGATAAGATTTCTTTTCTTCCAGAGATGTTTTGAAGCTTAAAAACAAAACAGATACTCAGGAAAGTATGCCTGATGCATGAAAATTAAAAATAAGATGTTTGCCATTTCTACTACCAATATAAGTCCTTAAATTTTCAGTGCTCCCTAAATGCTCAGTTATGCTTTAGCCAAAATCTTAGTAGAGGAAAAAAAAAAAAAAACTACCATAAATTTAGTCCTGACCTCATAGTCCTGACCCCTTCACTCTCTATATAGAAAATTTACATTGGCGTTTGGCTAACATTAGATACTTTATGATGTAATGACCTAAAACTAAAGATATGAAAATGTTCAAGTGTTTCCATAAAGGCAGCATTTTTTGTGCAAAAAAAACCACAAAAAACAAAACTTGATCTCACTCTCCTTTTTATCCTTTTTATTCTTTGCTTGGGAATAAAATACAATCTCTCTAAATTTTTAATTCTTGATCGCTTTCAGGTGATGTCCTTATGTTCTTTTGAATCAGCAGATTTTATACAATGATTTAATTTCATTTAAAACTTTAATTAAGTTGGAACATCTGCTCTTTTTACAGACTGAGGGGATAAGGAATGTGTTGGCGTGCGCAGTGTGTGTGTGTGTGTGTGTGTAAGGGGATAGGAGAGAGGAAAAAGAATTTGAGGTAGGCAGGATAACCTACAGGCTTCCCAGGTGGTGCTAGTGGTAAAGAACCCACCTGTCAATGCAGGAAAGACGTAAGAGATCTGGGTTCGACCCCTGGGTCTGGAAGATCCCCTGGAGGAGGAAATGGCAACCCACTCCAGTATTCTTGCCTGGAGAACCCCACAGACAGAGGAGCCTGGTGGGCAACAGTCCAGGTCACAGAGTCAGACATTACTGAAGCAACTTAGCATGCAACTACGCAAGATAATCTACATTGCCCTTTTGTAGCAAGTGGCACAATATTCTCTTTGAGACTACAAAGTGTTTAAGAGTAGGAATTAAGTCCACCCCCAGCACTTGACATAGTGCCTTGCACATAGGGAATATAATTAGATTAATACTTAGATTACCATACTATAATTAGAATACTATAATTAGATTAATCCAATTAATAATTAGATTAATATTTTGAATAAGTGTTTACAGGGCAAGAAGGAGAAAAAATAAAAGCGGAAATACATGGAGGAGTGAGAATTGTGAGATGAAAAAAGTTTTGCATTACTGAAATAAGATGGTAGACCTACCTTTAAAGAGCTATTACATAGATAGATGTGCTAAATTTAATAATGTTTCATTAATAAGAATTTTTAAATGTTCATTTCTTGATCTGATTCCTGTTTATTCTAATTGGATGAAGAAATGGATAGTTAATTACCCACTTGATCATCAATCCTGAATCACAGATTAGATTTCTGATGATTTTGCAGAGAGTACAGAAAAAGAAAAAAATATTTATCTTGGTGATATTGGGTGATAAAATATTGTGGAATCAGAGGGAGTTGTCAAAATACTAAAGATCAGATTTATAAATGTCCATAGAACATAAATCCATCATGGAAGCTATTGTTTTCATTACGCTTTTCTATAGGGAGATTATCAGAGGATCATGTGGTTTTACTTCAAAGCCTGTGTAACCGTTTGCTGGGCAAAGATTTTTCCTCTCGACATCTGTAAGGAACTACTATTCTGCCAAATAGCTTCTTATTCCCCGCCCTTTTTATGAAGTGGCAACATAAAATGTTCCCAACAATATTAGAAACTGGCATGAACAAATGGAACTAAATATATGTGAAGTGGAAGTTCTTTCATGGTAATTTCAAAAGCTGGACATTAAGCATCAAGGATCAAGCTAGAAAAAAAGGGCACAGATTGTGACTTTCGGGCACAGATTGTGACTTTCAGTCACAGAGTACAAAAAAGTGCTTGGTGACTTAATATCTGACTTCTTACCCCAAAATAAACAGACATTTCACCCTGTAGGAAGAGGAAATGATTCAAAGTGAACAGAATTACAGTATGGATTAAAATCTCAGTGTGAAAGAAACATCCAAAAGGCTCTAATGGCATCTCGCCTGGAAATAGTATAACCCTGAAAGTCTGCAAGCCTCTCAAAATACCTTGGATTCACAACTGTTCTCTAGGGAACAGACTGGGGAGATCTCTACAGATGTGGGATGAAGGAACACCTCACAGAGGTTCTTCATATCCCAGTAAAAGATGAAAGTGTCTAAACTAAATGTTTCTGAGGTGAGCATGAAGCGCTAATAGGACAGAAGTATAAAAGGGATAGGGAGCTGAGATGAGAACATAAAATACAGATACCTGAGCAATCAATAGGATATACAGAAATGTATGGGCTTTGCTGGTAGCTCAGCTGGTAAAGAATCTGCCTGCAATGCAGGAGACCCAGGTTTGATTCCTGGGTTGGGAAGATCCACTGGAGAAGGAATAGGCTACCCACTCCAGTATTCTTGGGCTTCCCTGGTGGCTCACTCAGTAAAGAATCCTCCTGAAATGTGAGAGACCTGGGTTCAATCCCTGGGTTGAGAAGATCCTCTGGAGAAAGGAACTGCTACCCACTCCAGTATACTAGCTTGGAAAACTCCATGGACTGTATAGTCCATGAGGTCACAAAGAGTTGGACACAACTGAGCAGCTTCCACTTTTACTTTCACGGGCAGCAGTAGTGAGGACTGGGCTAATGCAGAGGTTGAAAACCTGAGCAGAGGAAGAGGGTGGCTTGGGAGATAGGTACCCCTCCCCCTACTCCTATCTCTCTCACACTCTCACACACACACACACACACACACGTACTAGCAGTAGCAGCAGCATGAAAAAGAGAAGAAGAATATGCTGTTTAAGATAAAAAGTGACATATTTGTCAAGAAAATATAAATTTAATAAGTACAAACAGAGCTTGTGAGATGTTTTGATATCAGTTACATATAAACTTTAAGAGGGGCATTTTGGAACTTCAGAGTTTGTGACTCTAAGTTTAAACTTACTAAAATGTTAAATTAATATTTTAATAGTTTTTAGTAACTTATAGAACCTTTCCACCCATTTGGCTTTAATACTTTACAAAACATTTCCATTTATTTATCTTAGTTGATTCTCATGGCCAAACAGTGAGGTAAATATAAATATTATTTTCTTTATCTAGATGTAAAAAACCAATCCTTAGAAAAATTAAGGATTTCCTTTAGAAAAATTAAGCCTGTTCCAAATTTCCTAGTTATTACTTGGTAAAGCTAGAACTCAAATCTAGGTTTGATAATGCCGAAGTTTATACTTTCTCCACTTACATGCATTGTATTTATTTTATTTAATGTTGATATACTCAATTTAGAAAATTAAATGTTTAGGATCTTCTTTCATCTGTATCAAACAAGAAGAACAAACACACAATTTAGAGTATAGGCCTGATCACATTAGGCCTCATGGAATTAGCTATATGTATACACATTTGTTTTGTCAATTTTTACTGTTTGTTTATTCATTCTTCAATTATCCCTCAAATATTTATTGCATAGGTACTTGCGAAGAGATGGGTATAAGAATTTGATATGGGTATAAGCATTTGATGCCATGATGTTCATTCTAGCAGAAAAGACACATAAAGAATTAAAATATAGTTAGCTTTCTGAAGCTGAAACTCCAATACTTTGGCAACCTGATGTGAAGAACTAACTCATTTGAAAAGACCCTGGTGCTGGGTAAGACTGAAGGCAGGAGGAGAAGGGGACGACAGAGAATGAGATGGTTGAATGGCATTACCGACTCAACAGTCATGAGTTTGAGTAAACTCCGGTAGTTGGCAATGGAGAGTGAGGCCTGGCATGCTGCCGTCTATGGGGTTGCAAAGAGTCGGACACGACTGAGTGACTGAACTGAACTGAACTGAGAGGTAAATGCAAATTACTCTCAAAACACAGAAGAAAAGCCATTAACTTTCTCTGGACTAGAAGAAGAGGAAAGGTTATAGAAAGACTTCATGGAGAAAGTAATATTTGCAAGTAAAAGCTAAAGAATGAGTAAAAGTTTGCCAGTATTTCTGGCACACAATTTTCATCAAGAGGCTTTTGAGTTCCTCTTCACTTTCTGCCATAAGGGTGGTGTCATCTGCATATCTGAGGTGATTGATATTTCTCCCGGCAATCTTGATTCCAGCTTGTGTTTCTTCCAGTCCAGCGTTTCTCATGATGTACTCTGCATATAAGTTAAATTTATGAAGACCTACAAGACCTTTTAGAACTAACACCCAAAAAAGCTGTCCTTTTCATTATAGGGGACTGGAATGCAAAAGTAGGAAGTCAAGAAACACCTGGAGTAACAGGCAAATTTGGCCTTGGAATATGGAATGAAGCAGGGCAAAGGCTAATAGAGTTTTGCCAAGAAAATGCACTGGTCATAACAAACACCCTCTTCCAACAACACAAGAGAAGACTCTATACATGGACATCACCAGATGGTCAACACCGATATCAGATTGATTATATTCTTTGCAGCCAAAGATGGAGAAGCTCTATACAGTCAGCAAAAACAAGACCAGCAGCTGACTGTGGCTCAGACCATGAACTCCTTATGGCCAAATTCAGACTTAAATTGAAAAAAGTAGGGAAAACCACTAGACCATTCAGGTATGACCTAAATCAAATCCCTTATGATTATACAGTGGAAGTGAGAAATAGATTTAAGGGACTAGATCTGATAGATAGAATGCCTCATGAACTATGGAATGAGGTTTGTGACATTGTACAGGAGACAGGGATCAAGACCATTCCCATAGAAAAGAAATGCAAAAAAGCAAAATGGCTGTCTGGGGAGGCCTTACAAATAGCTGTGAAAAGAAGAGAAGTGAAAAGCAAAGGAGAAAAGGAAAGATATAAACATCTGAATGCAGAGTTCCAAAGAATAGCAAGAAGAGATAAGAGAGCCTTCTTCAGTGATCAATGCAAAGAAATAGAGGAAAATAGCAGAATGGGAAACACTAGGGATCTCTTCAAGAAAATCAGAGATACCAAAGGAACATTTCATGCAAAGATGAGCTCGATAAAGGACAGAAATGGTATGGACCTAACAGAAGCAGAAGATATTAAGAAGAGATGGCAAGACTACACAGAAGAACTGTACAAAAATGATCTTCATGACCCAGATAATCACGATGGTGTGATCACTCAACTAGAGCCGAACATCCTGGAATGTGAAGTCAAGTGGGCCGTAGAAAGCATCACTATGAACAAAGCTAGTGGAAGTGATGGAATTCCAGTTGAGCTATTCCAAATCCTGAAAGATGATGCTGTGAAAGTGCTGCACTCAATATGCCATCAAATTTGGAAAACTCATCAGTGGCCACAGGACTGGAAAAGGGCAGTTTTCATTCCAATCCCAAAGAAAGGCAATGCCAAAGAATGCTCAAACTACCACACAGTTGCACTCATCTCACACGCTAGTAAAGTAATGCTCAAAATTCTCCAAGCCAGACTTCAGCCTCATGTGAACCGTGAACTTCCTGATGTTCAAGATGGTTTTAGAAAAGGCAGAGGAACCAGAGATCAAATTGCCAACATCCTCTGGATCATAGAAAAAGCAAGAGAGTTCCAGAAAAACATCTATTTCCGCTTTATTGACTATGCCAAAACATTTGACTGTGTGGATCACAATAAACTGTGGAAAATTCTGAAAGAGATGGGAATACCAGACCACCTGACCTGCCTCTTGAGAAATTTGTATACAGGTCAGGAAGCAACAGTTAGAACTGGACATGGAACAACAGACTGGTTCCAAATAGGAAAAGGAGTTCATCAAGGCTGTATATTGTCACCCTGTTTTGATGACAGTGAAAGTGGAGAGTGAAAAAGTTGGCTTAAAGCTCAACATTCAGAAAACAAAGATCATGGCATCCGGTCCCATCACTTCATGGGAAATAGATAGGGAAACAGTGGAAACAGTGTCAGACTTTATTTTTCTGGGCTGCAAAATCACTACAGATGGTGACTGCAGCCAGGAAATTAAAAAAAGATGCTTACTCCTTGGAAGGAAAGTTATGACCAACCTAGATAGCATATGCAAAAGTAGAGACATTACTTTACCAACAAAGGTTCGTCTAGTCAAGGCTATGGTTTTTCCTGTGGTCATGTATGGATGTGAGAGTTGGACTGTGAAGAAAGCTGAGCGCTGAAGAATTGATGCTTTTGAACTGTGGTGTTGGAGAAGACTCTTGAGAGTCCCTTGGACTGCAAGGAGATCCAACCAGTCCATTCTGAAGGAGATCAGCCCTGGGTGTTCTTTGGAAGGAATGATGCTAAAGCTGAAACTCCAGTACTTTGGCCACCTCATGCAAAGAGTTGACTCATTGGAAAAGACTCTGATGCTGGGAGGGATTGGGGGCAAGAGGAGAAGGGGAAGACAGAGGATGAGATGGCTGGATGGCATCACTGACTCAATGGACGTGAGTCTGAGTGAACTCCGGGAGTTGGTGATGGACAGGGAGGCCTGGCGTGCTGCGATTCATGGGGTCACAAAGAGTCGGACATGACTGAGCGACTGATCTGATCTGATCTCAATAAGTACAGTCAATCATCTGTATATGAACCTTCAACTTGTGAATTTTCAAAGACGTGAACGTGCTTTCCATCAGCCTCAGGCGTGAGTGAAACTGCAATTTGCCCTCCATCTCCTATTTCTGACATCCTTCAGCTCTACCATCTCCCACCTCCTCTCCCTCCCCCAATCAGTAAATCTTCTTACCTGTTCACTTGATGCCACCCCTGTATGCCAGCTGTTGTACTGCACTACTGTGCTTCTCAAGACACTGTACTGTAAGATTAAAAATGTTTTCTTTACTTTTTCTGTTTATCTGCTTTTATGTTATTATTTGTTCATAAAGTATTATAAACCTATTATAGTGCAGTACTACATAGCTGATTGTGTTAGTTGGATACCTAAGCTAACTTTGTTGGACTTACTGTATATAAACATGTACAATATATTTCTTCAGGTAAATACACTAAAGGCAAGAAAACAGTACTTCCTACGAATGGCATTGTTTGGATACAGTTGTGGAAAGGACTAGAGCATGTTAGGAGTTACTAGAATAACTTGGATTCTATTTTGTTCCTCAGAATTCAGAATACAGTAATTCCAAGGTTTAACACTAAATGGGATTCCTTAGAATCTTTGATTTTGTTGCTTAGTAATGGACAAAAGAAAGTATTTTGGAGAAATAAAGAACAAGTATTTAGGTAATGCTCATTAAATTGTTAAATAAACTTGAAATGCCAAGAATAAAGTCAGCTAAAAATGCCTTTTAAAAATTAAGTTTGATTTTAAAAAACTACATTGCCATTTACTTAACTGAAAAGACTTCTTTTTCAATTAAAATTAAAATAAATAACACTTATCAAGAGTTACTGGAATTATTTTAGTTAATGGTATGATTTAAGTCATCTAATCTTCCCCCAAGACCCTATCAGAACAGGATTATCTAGCATATTTTTTTTTCCTAAAGATTTTTTTGATGTGGACCATCTTTAAAGTCTTTATTGAATTTATTACAATATTCAGTTCAGTTCAGTCACTCAGTCGTGTCTGACTCTTTGTGATCCCATGGACTGCAGCACGCCAGTCTTCCCTGTCCATCACCAACTCCCAGAGCTTGCTCAAACTCATGATCATTGAGTCAGTGATGCCATCCAACCATCTCATCCTCTGTCGTCCCCTTCTCCTTCTGCCTTCAATCTTTCCCAGGGTCAGGGTCTTTTCCAATGAGTCACTTCTTTGCATCAGGTTGCCAAAGTATTGGAGTTTGAGCTTCAGCATCAGTCCTTCCAATGAATATTCAGGACTGATTTCCTTTAGGACTGACTGGTTTGATCTCCTTGCTATCCAAAGGACTCTCAAGAGTCTTCTCCAACACCACAGTTCAAAAGCATCAACTCTTCGGTGCTCAGCTTTCTTTATGGTCCAACTCGCACATTCATATATGACTAATGGAAAACCCATAGCTTTTATTAGATGGAATTTTGTCAGTAAATATTACAATATTGTTTTATGTTTTGGTCTTTTGGCTGTGAGGCACAGAGGATCCAAGCACCCCAACGAAAGATAAAATTCATACACCCCTGAACTGGAAGGTGAAATCCCAACTTCTGGACCGCAGCCAGGGAAGTTCCTCCTCAACAGATTTTACATATCAGAACCCAAGAATCCAGGAGACTAAACTATCTATGGTCCCACAGCTGGAAAAAAAGCAGCACTAGAGCCTTCATCCCAGGCCAGATGAAGCTGAACCCCTTGCTCATGACTACAAATGCTACATGATCTCCCTGCATGTTCTGTCTTTGTAGTCACCTGGACTTATATTTCACTGTGACCTTGAGCAATTCATTAGTGCTTTTAGGGAAAGCATTGACTCAATAAAGCAAGTGGTATAAGGACTAGCATTTTAAGCCTCAGTTAGTAGTGTTAGGCTCCTGTTGCTTGGTATCTACTATCCTACGTAATATTCAAAACATCGCTTTGAGGGAGCTAACAATTAGTATTTCAATTGTCCCCTCTGTACAGAGGGATAAATTGAAGATCAGTGGGGTATAGAGGAAAGGTTAGGCACGCAAAGGTGTGCAGTTTACTGGAAAAGAGTAATGGAAATACAAAGGGCTCAAGGGTGGCTAAGTGGTAAAGAAACCGCCTACCAAGCAGGAGATAGGGGTTTGATCCCTGGGTTGGTATGATCCCCTGGAGAAGGAAATGGCAACACACTCTAGTATTCTTGCCTGTAAAATTCTATGGACAGAGGAGCCTGGCGGGCTACAATCCATGGGGTCACAAAGAGTGGGGATATGACTGAGTTCAATTCAGTTCAGTTGCTCAGTCGTGTCCCACTCTTTGTGACCCCATGAATCGCAGCACGCCAGGCCTCCCTGTCCATCACCAACTCCCGGAGTTCACTCAGACTCATGTCCATCGAGTCAGTGATGCCATCCAGCCATTTCATCCTCTGTCATCCCCTTCTCCTCCTGCCCCCAATCCCTCCCAGCATCAGAGTCTTTTCCAATGAGTCAACTCTTCGCATGAGGTGGCCAAAGTACTGGAGTTTCAGCTTTAGCATCATTCCTTCCAAAGAAATCCCAGGGCTGATCTCCTTTAGAATGGACTGGTTCGATCTCCTTGCAGTCCAAGGGACTCTCAAGAGTCTTCTCCAACACCACAGTTCAAAAGCATCAATTCTTCCATGCTCAACTTTCTTCAAAGTCCAACTCTCACATCCATACATGACCACTGGAAAAACCTGAGTAACTGAGCACAATAGAAATACTTGGGACCCCTTGATCATGCCACCATAATGCCTCCTCCTTGAAGGCATATATAAGGTCTCTTTGGAGACCTAAGCTTAGTTTAAAAAGAGAATGTAAATAAAGAGAAAGAACAGAGAATAAGTTTAAGAAAGCTGTAAGTGAAATTTGAAAGTTTATGAGCTTCAGCTTAAGAAATAGACTTTTATAAGCAGTGGGGAATTATTGGAGATCTCCCAGAAGGAAAATTAATTTTGTAGGAAAGATCATCACAAAGATTAATTTGACAGATGAGTGAGGGAGACTAAAGTCAGAAAAACCAATTAAAATAATATGTTAAATTCTTACATGTAGGGAAAGAGATAAGAGTAAATACACATTGTTAAACGGGTCAATATTTTAAATTGACAAAAATTTAATTTTATTTTGAAATTCTGGCTTATCATATAATGTAACTGGAGAAAATAAGCCTGGCTGAGTGTCAGATCAGGTCTTAGTACCCCTACTTTTTAACAACAGTAGATTTAATTCTACAAAAACCATCCATATTCCTTCCATTTTAAGAATCATTTTTTGTAAGCAAAGATGTTTATTTGTTGACATTCACCATTTTTATGGTATAAAGGAACCAAAGGCATTATCTTTTAAAATATATAAGATAAACAGTGGAACAACCTGCTAATTAAAAATTTTATAAGGATATATATTTTTTTTAATAGTTAATATGGTTCTGAATTCACCAGTGGCTGGCAGTGTTACCCTGACAAGGTCAGTGGCCCTAACTTAACTAGGTGCAAGCATTTTATCACATATTGCACTTCTAAGAATGTTTACTGTGATTGCCCACAATTTACTCTTGACATCTGTAGGCTCTTTCAAAACTTATTTTTGTGTTTAAGTGCAAATGACTATCAACATCATAGACACTTCTATGTGTGATGGCAATTAATTTCATAATAGTGATTTAATTTACAAATATATAAATAATGTGTAAGATATAGACTACTATTTTTTCAAAGGCTTTACATTTTATCTAGCCTGATATGTGCAAATGGTAAATATATCCCTGAGGAAAGAAAAGAATTATAGTATTCTACACCATGAACTTTTCCTTATGCAACAAAACTTTCCTGTAACTATCTTTTCAACAAAAGAGAAAAGTACTTTTTAGTCTATAAATTGTGCACACTTTTCTTTCTCCCCTTAATTTGACCTTTAAGGAATATATATGTAATATAATATTATATATAACACTATTTCTTTTTTTTTTAATTTTATTTTATTTTTAAACTTTACAAAATTGTATTAGTTTTGCCAAATATCAAAATGAATCCGCCACAGGTATACATGTGTTCCCCATCCTGAACCCTCCTCCCTCCTCCCTCCCCATACCATCCCTCTGGGTCGTCCCAGTGCACTAGCCCCAAGCATCCAGTATCATGCATTGAACCTGGACTGGCAACTCGTTTCATACATGATATTTTACATGTTTCAATGCCATTATTTCTTAAAAATCATATTTTCTCATAGAGTTGGTAATAAGGAAAAGTATAGCATGTGTAGATGAGTTCATGAAATGACAGTAGATCTCTAATAAGTATTAGCTTTTTAAATTTCCTTTTATTCCATTTATATATAAATTCATTTTCATTCATTTTAATGAAGTCCAAGATAAAACAGTTTGAAGGACCGGAAAGATAAAATTGTACACGAATGTAGCAGCTCACAGTCAATAAACACATATGGAGCACTTTGGATGGCTCTGCACTGCATGCACAGTGCCCGAAGAGAATGTGATGGCAGAGGTCTTCCCCAGGAAGTGGTCACTCTTTTGAAACAGGAACATAGACTAGGAGTTAACCAGGTGAAGAGAGCAGTTAATGAGAACAGCATAGGAAATGGCCCTAAGATTAAAGGAAACAAGTCTCTTCAAGGCAAAGAAAGGGAGCCTACATTTCTGGACATGTAGGAAGTCAAGTTGCAGTGTGAATAACAGACTTGAGGGACTTGCAGAAAAAACTTTGAATTTTGGTCTTTATCTCCAAATGGCAAATCAATAAATTATTTTCATTGGAGAGATAAGGTGACTCAGTTTGCATGTCCAAAGTATCACTAAGACAGTGTGCTAGATACTTTTTCTTACATGAATTATTTAATCATCACAACATTTATGTGAAATGAGCAATAGTTTGTTTCCGGGCTTCCCTGGTGGCTCAGTTGGTAAAGAATCTGCCTGCAACGCAGGAGACTGGGGTTCAATCCCTGGGGTGGGAAGATTTCCTGGAGGATAGCATGGTAACCCACTCCGGAGTTCTTGCCTGGAGAATCTCCACAGAGAAGCCTGGGGGGGCTACAGTTCACAGGGTTGCAAAGACTCAGACACAGTTGAGTGACTTTCACAGTACAGTATGGTATGTTTGTTTCAAGTGTGAGTAAACTATGAAGTAGAGCATTAAAATTAACTTTCTTAAGGTCACCCACCAAAAAAGTAACAGAAACAAATTTAAACCCACATTTTCGTCTGACTACAATTCAACTACGTATATCACTAAACCACAGAGGCCAGCAAAATAAAATTTTGACAGTTATTTGATAAAGTAAAAATTTCAAGGCCAGGATGACAGAAGGCAAGAGAGTAATACGGGTTAGCCAACAAAGGTAATAAGAATTCCATGTCTTCTCAAATAGAAACCTCCCCCAAGTACTCTCAAATATTTGTGTCACATAGTATAATAGAGAAATGAAATTCTGAGGAAATAATCATTCTATCCACCTTTGCTTCTGAAGCTCTTTTTTGCTGATCTGCTTAGAGTTGACTTTCACAAAATTTGCAACCAGTCTCAACAGGATATTTGGGATGAGGGAAGTAAGTGATCTTAAGCTCTGACAAAATAAAAAACCAAAGCTAAAGCCAAAACTAATGAACTATATTCAGCAAAATGAGTGTTTCTGACTGCCTCCGATTATCCTAGAGTTGTGTTTTCACTACCATTTTACTTATTTGGCTGAGTACAGAAGATACTCATTAAGAGGCATCAGTGGCAGTTCCAAATACCTTTCTGTCCTGCAGAGAGAGGTCTTGAATATACACTGATAATTGGGTATGATAAAGTGAAACCCTCTAGGAGTCAGTGTGTAGATATTGCCCTCTGTCAATCAGAGAAAAAAGGAAAAGGAAGCGCTAATGCAATGCAATCCTGTTTGGAGCATAAGACAATTCAAATAACTTTTCTCAATGCTAATTATGTTGGTAACCTGTAACTGAAAAGAAATAATGTCTATATTTTCTTCAGACTTCCCCAATTGATGGTAAAATGGTTTTTCTGTTAAAAGGTGAGAAACTATAAAATAACTATATTTTGATTTGATAATTCTTGAACATAAAACAGTGATTTTCAAACACAGCAAACTTACCTGCCTCTGTTTTATACATTGGAGTTTTTTGTACTATTTTACTTGATAAAATCTTTCCACGATTACAAAAATGTTTGAAAACCATTGATTTGGTGGTGACTATGTTGTTATTCAGAGAAGTTCAAGTGGTTTCAAAAGAACAACAAAGAAGGTAAACATAAATGCTCTTATATATTTACTTTTGAAGAGTTTAGTTATAAATACTTCCAATTCTATGTAATAGAAAAAAATAAATTTTCTTTGTGAAAATATGATTCATGAAATAAATAATGGTTGTAAATCAAAGTTCTAGATAAAGTGTTTTGTTGTTGTTCAGTTGCTATGGCATGTCTGACTCTTTGCAACCCCATGGACTATATAGCCCACCAGGCTCCTCTGTCCATGGGATTCTACAGGCAAGAATACCGGAGTGGGTTGCCATTTCCTTTTCTAGGGGATCTTCCCATCCCAGGTATCGAACCTACATCTTTTGTATTGGGAGACAGATTCTTTATCACTGAGCCACCTGGGAAGCCCTAGATAAAGTAGACCTGAATAAAAATAAAATATGTAAGGTTTTGAAATTTTAAAGGGAATTTCAGATGATAGTTTTGTCAACTGATATTTAAGCATCAGTTATCTGAGAGTTCCAAAGTTTATCTATACTTAAAATCTAAATCACTCCATAGATCCTTCAGATTTCCATAGAAGAATAAAATTTTACTTCATAGCTAAAGCTTCAGTGTTTGAAAAAATAAGAAATTCTGTTTATCCAAACTAAAACTGAAGTATTATTAATCTAAATTTCAAGATGAATGTTATTGTATTCAAGTGCCCCATGGTAGGGTAATAGCTATGTTATGGAAATAGTAGGGCATAGCCAAAGTAATGTATTTTAGAAATTTATAAAATACATTTAAACTCAAAAAAGAAAAAATCAAAATATATTCGCAAGTACTACTGAATCAAACATATCTGTAGGCTGGCTACGAAAAAAGGAGAGAAAAAAATAAAGAAGAGACCTGAGAGAACTCGCAATTGATATCCACTGCTTCTATTAGATACCAATCCACTTGAAGGCAGCTGTCTTATGGAAAGAATAGTCTTTTCAAATATAAATGCTAAGAATGCTACGCAAGCCATAAGCAATGATGTAGAAAGAGTCAGAGTTCCTAAAAGCATCACTGAGCCTTGATTATAGTTACATGGCTTGCTTTAGCCGATGGAATGTGAATGAACATAAAATGTGCTATGTGTGAACAGAAGCTTTCGTTGAATTTGAGTGGGTCAGTTTGGCCTCTTTCTCCTGACCTCCACCAGGAGAACACATCCCTTCAGCCTGGATGCTGGAATGAGAAGACTAAGTGGACAGAGCCAAGCAGAGATGCGGCTGCTCCACACTTCTGTTAAGTGAGAAATAAATATATGTAGTTGTAAGCCACTGAAATGTTTTGGGATTTTTAGTTACCCCTGCAAATGCTAACTAGAAGAAAGGGTAAAATAATATTTTATTCAGTTAAGCTACAAATTGTTGGTTACTTGCAGCTGAACACATTCCTAAATAATATATCCAAAATATGTACATAAATGAAAGATTATCATTTTACTTACATATGCACTCTCTGGACAGCAATTTACACTGTATCTGAACTAACAGAGCTTAGCATCAGGATATTACAAATGTGGAAGGCTCAAGGAAAGAGACAGCTCAGGTAATAATCTGCAGATGTGTGTGGCCTTGCCCAGAGAACTTCACAGTACGGATACTTGGGTAGATACAGGGCTACAAGAGGGCAGGAAGTGCTTCAGATGGGTTGCTTAAAATAATGTATACCAGTGGTTCACAGCCTTCTGTTCATCTCAGACAACCCAATATAAAAGGACCAGGAGTAAATGGTTCTTCCCAAACATTAAAGCATAACAGAAAGAGGTGGAAGAAATTGGTATTCAGAAGGAATGGATACACACTCATGTTTTCTTTTCCTGCCAGAGAATAATTAGAAGGAAACCAAGAGACCAATATCAAGTGAGTCATTCTAATGTACTCAATTATCATTTATTTGAAAAATATTTTTCTTAAAAAGAGGTTTTAATTATTTTCCCTACAAAAGTATTCACACATTTCCATTAATTTTATATAGGGATGTTTATGTTTATAAATTGACATGCTGATTCATGCTTCCTCAATATGTCAGTTATTCAGGTTCTGTAATATTAGTCTCTAGTTATGCCTGAATAGATTAGCTCCTTATGTAGGATTCTTCAGACAATAAAATACATCTCTATGTGTCCAGTTATTCCTATCAGAAATTTTGGAATAATCCTCAGTTCCATACTTTTCCTCTCTAGCTCTCTCTTGCTATCAATTTAGCAAAGAATATAAGAGCTTCTACAAGGCATACTTCACTTTTCTATCCACCTCTCTCCATTTCCATGACTAAAATCCTAGAAATACCTTAATCTCTTGCCCAATCTACTGTAAATATCTCCTAATTTATAAATCCCTACTTCCTCTCTGACTTTCTTGTAATGAGTTTAAAAGCAGCACAAGAGATAACTTAAAAAAAATCAGTAAGTTCAGATCACTCTTCTGTTTAAAAATGCTTAATGACTTCATACTGGATATAGAATAAAAATTTTAAATTCTTAACCAGGTCAATAAATTCTGAGATGATCTTGTTCATGCCTACCTCATATTATAGGGCTTCCCTGATAGCCCAGTTGGTAAAGAATCCACCTGCAATGCAGGAGACCCTGGTTCAATTCCTGGATCAGGAAGATCCACTGGGGAAGGGATAGGCTACCCACTCCAGTATTCTTGGGCTTCCCTCGTGGCTCAGCTGGTAAAGAATCCACCTGCGATGCAGGGGACCTGGGTTTGATCTCTGGGTTGGGAAGATCCCCTGGAGAAGGGAAAGGCTACCTATTCCAGTATTCTGGCCTGGAGAATTCCATGGACTGTATAGACCATGGGGTCCCAAATAGTTGGACAGGACTTTCACTTTTCACCTCTTATTATGCCAATCACCCCCTGTTCCCTAACATTCAGCCACACTGCATACTGCCCTCCAATGTACCACCTTCTTCAGCTGTAGACTCTTTGCATACACCATTTACCTTAGAATTCTCTTTCTCCCTCTCACTTGGCTAACTCCTATCATCTTAGACGTCTTATTTCAATATCATCAGAAATTCTCCTTCTCCTGCTCAGATCCCTATTATATTCACTCTCAGTACTTTGGTCTTTTTCTTCTTAGCTCTTATCATAACTTGAAGTTGTATATTTCCAGAATGGTTAGTTTTTTAATATTGTCTAATCCATTTGGCTGCAAGTGCCATAGAAACAGGAGTCACACTTGTAATCAGTCTTGCCCAATACTGGGCATGGTGTGGAGAAACAGCACAACAGATATTTAGAATAGATGAATGAACAGAAGCATGAACTTGGATAAATGTACTAACTTGTGAAAACATTGCAGATTCTAGTAGACGTGGTAGAGTTTTTTCAATTACAAGTATTCTACCAACAAGCTATAGAATGATCACATATATATCTTTCTAGTTTCTTCAGTTTGTTATGAATCAGGGGAGCTGCTGCTGTGTTGTATAAGAATGATATCAGAGTTCTTAGACTTTAGGTGTATCAAAATATGTAAGTACATAAAATTACAAACTGAGAAAAGTCAAAGTGCTTTAAGCATATAAAAATGTCTCAAGTAGATTTATTTTGTATCTTTTAAATATAGTTTTTAATTACCATAATTTTAATCAGTCATAAAATAGAGTACATTGTTATATTAAAACGTAAACTAGAGGCATGTCCATATAACAGCCCTGTAATTGTGATACCATAAAATGGACATCAGGATTCTTTCGATAGAATTTCACTCAATGAATTTGAAAGGAAGGAAAAGCTAGGTTAAATTTAGTAACAAATAACTCCCTTAACAGAAGAATACATTCACTCTTGCCCATGCTACATATTAAAAGGGATGACTTTACTTAGTGCAGTTGTTCAGAGACCAGGCTGATGGAGGCCCCATCATGACACATGTGTCTATAATTGCTATTTGAGGAGAAGAGCAAATAGTGCACTAGGTCATAAATACTTCTACTCCAAAAAGGTACTCCTCAATTTTAGCTCCTGTGGCATTGGCCTAAGTAAGTCACATGACAGCCTAACTGCAAAGAGGGACTGGAAAATTAAATCCTATGATAGTCTCAAAAAGGAAAGAGAAGAAACCCAGAGGAACCACACTACAGGCTGCTAGAGTCTGAGACATTCAGAGGCCTAAGTGAGACCATTCATTCACATAACATGCCTTTTTTCTGCACTAGGCTGTGAACTAGTTTGCTGGGAATAAAAAATCTAGTGTGCTAGTTCTGGAGAAAGCCACTTGAACAATTACTTAAGGAAGCTAAGAAGGGTGCATATTCACATTTTGAAGAATCCCTGAAAGACCAGTTTAGAGTGATCTTGGGTGATCTCACAAATCACATAAGTTAAAGGTTAAAGGTTTGATTTTTTTTTTAAAGATTACCAAGAACTCTAAAGTTTCATTATTGTTGTCTATATATTTTCCTTCAACTAGGCCCTCTAAAAAAGAAGGTACCAACTTAACAGTAATCTTTACTCAGCTTAAGGATAAATTTCTCACTTGTCTCAGACCTAGAAGAGTATAAAACATTTTAAGTAGCATCATAGAGTTTTTGTTGTCTTCCTTTTCAGTGTGAACACTGGAAACTATTATATTACTTTTATACTGTGAGCCCACTAGACTATAATTCTTGACTCATTAAAATGTTCTACTTTTTATAGCAAAATATACCATTTTACCTATTATTAAACAATATTAAAAACATTAAGTGACATTTAAGACAAGAATATATTCATTCATATTCCTAGAATCCAAATTCAACTTTCTTTTTTGGCCTTCCTATTTATTTTCACACATTATCATACAAAGAAATTCTACCTGAAAAAAGAAGATTAAGAATATATTCCATTCTAAAAATAATGGATAAATTTACACATGCAAAGAAGACATGTACCCTTGAGGTTTGGGGCTGTCTTAGTCACATGCAGAGCCAAAAGGGGTGAAAAGTACATCCTTAAGACTGACTGCAAAGGGACTGGTATTATTCCATTTGCAGTCGGCATTCCACCATGTATTCACAGCTGAATTTATACTAATTAATAAATAGTAGAGAAGACATATGGGATTCCCAGGTGGCTCCATGGTAAAGAATCCACTTGCCAATGCAGGAGATGCAGGAGACGTGGGTTTGATCCCTGGGTCAGGAAGATCTCCTGGAGAAGGAAATTGCAACCTACTCCAATATTGTTGCCTGAATAACTCCATGGACAGAAGAGCCTGGTGGGCTACAGTCTATGGGGTCACAAAGAGTCGGACATGACTGAGTGACTGAGCACCCTGGGCTTGGCTCAGGGAGTATATTTAGAATGGGATGCATATAGAGTGTACTGAGGACTAAGAGTTCGATATATATCCAATTGTATTTAGAAAAAACAAACATTAACCACCTTATACAAACAGTGCTCTTTTTATTCACTAGCACATTTTAGACTTTAAGACAAATGCATTCTCAATCACACATCTTCCTAGTTTTTCCAATATATTTTTGTAAATGAGCATGCACCCATCTGTTAATATATTTATTAACTCTTAATAACTATTTAGTAACAATATTAATAAGCATTAATAAAGCTTATTTTTCTTCATAATTTTTATATAGCAAATAAATATGTGTTGCAGTTCTAGTAGTTTCTTTCTATACCAAAGTACAAAAATACATCACCTTTGCACCACTTCCCTTGTTCATTTCCCACTTTGGCTTACTATGTTTGTTTCAGCAGCTTGCTTTTTGTCTGCAGAAAGCAAACCTTAGTTTTATCGAAATAGAAAAAGCAAGCAAGAAAACAAGCAAGCTAACAAGCAAAGAAGCAAACACAAAACACCCTTACTCCTTCTAGTACCTGTCTAAATAGCATCTCTTTATTTTTTTTTTTTTAAATAGCATTGGATACTTTGTAAGATAAAACATATATTAATATGGACAGATAAAGGTTGACATCTTGTCTTATCTTTGACACCCAGTCTTAGGACATTCAGATTTTGTCATGTAAAATGTTGTGTGGGATTATATTCACAGATACAGAAATATGTTCCGTTCTATCACACCCACGAGTCCCAGAACAGTACACTGAAAGCTGGCATGAATAAGATCCATTCCACAAATGAAAAGCATAGCTAATCTGCTGATAGGTAACGAGCTACTTTAGTCATTAATTTTTTCTTCAGTTTTAAATATTATTGCTATACTAAGAAATTTCATTTGTCTTTTTAAAATAGTTATTAGATGTGGCTATTAGGTACATCTTGCATTTCTATATGCCTTTATATAAGACAAATACATATTTTAAGTAAAAGTGTTAGTCGCTCAGTCATGCCCAACTCTGCAATCCCATGGATTGAAGCCCACCAGGTTCCTTTGTCCATGGGATTTTCCAGGCAAGGATACTGGAGCGTTTTGCAATTTCCTTCTCCAAGGGATCTTCCCCACCCAGGGATCGAACCTGGGTCTCTTGCACTGCAGGCAGATTCTTTACTGACTGAGCTACCAGGAAAGGCTGTATATTATAATTTTAAAGATATTTTATAGTTGTTGTTAATATGCTTTGTAGTAGGTTCAAAAACATCTTGCCTTAAGTTTCCCAATAACTGAGAATTCTAGATAAAATGGATTCAGAATTTTAGCATTAGAGAAAGCATTAAACAAGAACATTTGTTTCAAATTTGTCTCATGAAAGAACACAGAATTCCTTTCTTTAAGTCATAACAGTCATAACATAACAGATAAACAGATATTTAGCAGCAGAGGGAACTTATGATTTCAAAGGGCCCTTCAAAATATAACTTTGTAATGCAAAAAATTTAATAGAAATGAGTATGCTTTTAAATGTTCCAGCTGTATCATATTTTGCTTTCCTGATTAAAAATCTTTCCTAATCAATATTCTAGACAATGTTTTACAGAAATGCCTAACCTCACTTTAAGGAATTCTTGATTTTTGGTAAGAAAAATCATTGATTAATGCTTTAATGTAATTAGCAAATTTAGAAGGAAATTAATTCATTTAAAAGGAATTGAACTTTTTCCATCATCTGATATTTAGTTGGCATTATTCTAAATAGATCAGTAATTTTAAAGAACATTTTTAACTTTCATTAAAAAGAATATAGTATCAAAACTTACAACTCTTTACTATTAGTGAAATTAATTCCATATTTCTTAAATAATGGTACCTTTTTAAAAATAGAATACTTCATAGATGTTAAATGTATAGAATTAAACTGCCTAGACAGTCAAATCAAAATGGAAAATAAGGCAATTGTCCAAAACACTTAGGCCAAATAAAACCTCAGGCCAAAATAAAATGAGAAAGAAGAGTATTTTGGGTGGGTCATCCTGTTGGCTGACTTCATTAACCTAATTTATCTGATTAAGGTTCTTTTCCCTATTTTCCTTTGCTAAAGTGTAAAAACTTCAGTGGTCCAAGGGTATGGTTTTAGTGGCAGAAGTTGGGAATGAAGAGCTCTGGTTCTGTTTATGTTTCTCTCAACAATATATGTGTAACCTTATACAAGAAAGCAAACTTATCTGTACTTAGTTTCCTCTTTTGTAAAATAAGACCCTCTAAAGTCTTTTCCATCTCTGAAAAGTTATCAACTCATGAGATAGTAAGATGACAGCTATGTGAGAGTGAGTATTATAAAATAGAGCAATTACAGCTATATATGTATGTGTGTGGTATGCTCGATGTTCAACAATATAATATTACTCTAAGGACATTGCTAATATTTAACAATCATGGAAGTTGAAATAGGTATTTGATTTAATTACAATAGCTTTTATAATTGTCTTAAGAAATTAATTACACTTGAAGTAGGGAAGAAAATTTTTTTCACGCCTTGAGTTACATTGACTCAGAATAACACCAGAGTAAATATTCAATGTGTTGTCAGTGCTAACACTATGAGGTTTGAGATACATCTCCATCCTTCATAACTCTGTAGGTTGCCTACCCATGGTAAGAACTGCAATGGTGAATGTACTGGATGCAGAACACTTAATCAGTTAACACTTAAGAAGTCTATTATTTGCACTGTTAAATTATTTTAGCTACACCATTTGCGTTACATTAATTCTTCAAATTCAGCTGACACATTTTAGCTTTGTGTCCATTACTCACCTTTTTAGCGCAACAAATACCCTCATAACATTTAGGCAGTATTTCAATAAGGTTCATTCCCTGCCTTTCCTTCCATTAGCAAATAATTTGATAATGCATACTGCCATCTATAAAATATTTTTCCACTACACAAATATATCTTTATATCTTTCAATATCATAATAGCATAAAAGCCTATTTTTTCTTCTTGGGGAATTAAGTCAAATAGCTTTCTTTGACTGTTTTTCACATCTTTTTCTCTGTTAGCTCTGTAGTCCACAGTACCACTTTCTTTTCTTTCTCCCTGTGAAAATCTCATAATGATTGTACTTACACTATCAGTATTTTTCTTTTCAGGTCACCTACCTCATCTGTATTGTATAATTGAAACCTATAGCTTCTCACTTCTTCTCATACTATCTTACTTCTTGAAAAGCACAAAATTTAATTCTCTCTCTCTGAACATACATACACACAATACACATATGCACGCGCGTGCGCACACACACACACACACACACACACACACACATATCCTGAAATTCCCTTGTTCTTAACAAATTTGTTTTTCTATCACCTTGGGCCCAGTATCACTATTACCTAAAGTTAAAGATGCTCTCAAAGTACTGAACTTCATGTACAGCAAAAATATACTGATGTAACTGAAGAAACTGGATCACTAAGAAAGAAGAAAGTGAAGCTTTAAATAATGTTAAGCATCTATTCTAGTATTAAAATATTTAAACAGATCATGCCAATGCTAATATAAATTTTAATACTTCATCTCTGATAAATACTATTGCTTCCATGTTTATTAAAGTAAAATAATATTTTTGTATAGAGATTTTTAAGTAATTTATCAAGCAGTAAACCATATAATGAAAGGGAGTATATGTAGGAAATCCTTTGGGTTATTAAATTTATTTAATAATTTTTCGTGTGTCATTGAATGACAAATGATAATTTTTCTGTTATGGTTAATAATTTAAATAGCATACATGATACCTCTCTAGGGGTTTATATATCAAATATATCATCACTGTTTCAAAGTAGATACGACAGCTAGTGACCCAAAATTGCTTTATTGAAAACTTCCTTAATGTGCTTTTATATGACAGGTTCTAACAGTTTATTAAATGTTTCTGTCATGAGTTAATCATGCCAGGAATACAAGCAGCAGCGTTTTCTATACCACTATTAAAAGATGGCCACAAAAGTAATGTGGTACATTACTGCCAAATACGTTGATAACTTTGAAAAGTGTTTCAAAATATTGTTTTCTTTATTCATTAAAATATAATTCAATGACCTACAGATTTCAGTTATTTAACAAGCACCAATTTTTGCCTATGAGGGAGAAGAAATGGTATGGAGGAAAAGGTAGAGGAGACAAATCTGGATTTAAATCTTCATCACCTTCTATTTAATAGCTTTGTGACACGAACTTATCACTTCTGTCTTTGAATCTAAACATGCTAATTTTTCAAATGGTGATAATATTGCTTCTTTAAAGATTGTTTGGAAATAAGCACCTGACTTAGGAACTGGTAGCTGTTACTATAATTATGCACTATGTTAAGAGAAGCCAGATGATCAGAGTTGGCTCTTGGACACACAAGCTCATGAATTTTAAGCATATCAATTAATTCCAAAATAGGAAATAAATATATTTCCTATTTAAATAGCCTACCTTAAAAGCATATTCCATCACTACATATAACCACATATACACACACACACTACTATGGAAAACCTGATTTGTACCAAAAAGTTTATGTTGCACTCCTCTAAAATGTACCATTTGTCTTATTATTTGCTATGTATTAGAATTATAAATTAGGAATTATTACTACTTCTATTTTCAGAATTAAAGGAGACTTGTTTGTATTACCAAATCACATGTTAATTCTGGAAGTATAATACTTTTGGTTTTCTTAATTTTATTTCACTATCTCAGGATAATTCATTAAAGTATTTTCTATAAAAACATGAATATTTCTAATGATTAAAGCCTGATTCACAAAACATGGCTAAAAACTTTGTAAAGGAAAAATATTACTGATTTGTGGCCATCATTTTCCAAATATTGTTGACTTATGGTACCACTTTTAAATTTGAGTTTTCATTGACAATTCACGAATCAATATTTTAACATATGTACAAAACCTATCATCTAGGAATCTCTTTTCTGATTTTATAGTCTCTCAGAGTATAATTTAATAGCAACACTATATGGTCAAACTGCTGCTTGATATTAAAATTCCAATTTTTAATCCTGAGGCATTAAAAACCCTCTATTGAATATGTAGTAAAGAGCTTCAAAGAGAAAAATGTCAAGGTTCTCAGAAGATCCCAGAATCATCTTCAGTATGTTCTTCCTTGGAGATATGAGTCACTTACTGGTCAGTTGGTTTGGCACAAACTGAAGGTCCATTCTTTGTCATAGATATGAATTAATGTTTCCCCCAAAATCATCTTGCAAATTCACGTGCCTGACTAGACCCACTCAAAAAGAAATGTGGATGATACTCTACAAAGCAGCCATTGTTACTGGAGAGACCCAAACAAGTAATGTTTTTTTGTCTTTTATTAATTATTATACTCAACAAATAGCACATGTTATCTAAATGAGAAATTTTCCAAAAACTATGAAATAATTTATGTGAAGGAAAAAAGGGAACAAGGATCCAGAAATAACTCAGATGGTAATTTATTAGTAGTTGATTACTCTTTGTGTACTCTGTTAATTTGGGTATAAAATGAAATGATAATATCATCGAATGAGGGATCCACTCATATTGAAGCAAAAGTAATCAAAAGATAAAATTATAGTAAAAATAGGTATAATTTTGATATATCAACATATCTTCAAATTTTCAAGTGTTTTAAAAAGGTGAATATTTTAAGTCATTAAAAAAAACTAGGTTTTTATATCAAGTATTACCATGGACTACAAACTACAAATGAGAGAGATCTAAGAAATGCTCTGAGAATTAACACTATGTGGATAATACTGTCATTTAATGATTTTATAATTGCTAAAAATTCAGTGATATTAATTTCCATCTTTGCAATTTTTAAAACATAAAAAACACACCAAAATACAGACACACAAAACACTTTAAGCTATGTTTTGAATTTTATAAAGGAAGCAGAAGAATTCAAAGCTTACAAACAAAAGTGAAATGGGATTTTAATTAAGAAAATTTTAATGCCAGCCTAAAGCAGCCCTAAAATTCAGAATAAAACATGGCTACTGTAACAGAAACAGGTTTATTTCTTTAGGAAGTGGTTTCTAATTCTGAAGCTGCAAATGTGCAGGCACACGTGATGGGGAATGTAAGGGTTGCCATGGTAAGTACACATCTTTTCTTGGACAGTCAAGTATTTTTAAAAATGCATAAAGAACTTTCACTTCATAATATGTCATGGAAATTGACTCTGCTTTCCTTACCAACATATTAGAATGATGCAATGCAACACAGTACAGAAATAACCCACATTTTAAAAAACTTCGACCCAGTAAGATCGCTTATAAAACATGGAGTGAAAAATGAAATAAGAAATCTCCAAGTCGGAGAACTAATTAAATTGTGGGTCTAGAACAAATTCTAATTCCATTAAATTAATAAATAATCACACCTCAGGACATTCCACAGGCCTGATACACTTCCTGGGCGTCCAAATGCAAACATCACTAAACATCATTCTCGACATACTTTGGTCATATGCCTTATTTTTAAGAAAAAATAAAATCATTCCTACATTCCTACTTTCTCAACGGTTTCCAAGAAGCAGGGAACGGACTCTGGTCTACTGTCTTTTGCACAAAATCTCCTGGAGGTTCTCTTAAGACTCTGTGAAGTCAGCTCAAGACGCCTGGATGGAGGCGTGACACTTGGACTGGGGAGGTGGCAGAATCTGTTGAGAAACGCAGCAGGTTCTGAGGCGCTAGAGAACCCACGTGTACAGGGGCTGGGGAACTTTTCTGCCACGTCTCCCGGAAGGAAGGTCTCACTTTTAAATAGGGGGCTAGCGGTGGCGAGGAGCTGGGTGGGTGGAATGTGGGCAGTAAAACAGGAGAGGTGGCGGCGAAGCAGAAGGTTCAAACCCTTCGCAGGTATCTACTTGTGCTTCCCCACATTCTAGTCTCTCCCTCATCAACTTTATTATTTTTCCGTTTTACAGGAGGGTTTAAGCAACAGGGATGCTGAGCATCTCATAGGCTCAGCCAGGAACAAAGAAAATCGAGTTCCTAATACTGTATCTCTCCCCGTCGAGATCACGTGTCCTGCTTTCGCTGGAATGCACTCTTCTCGCCCACGCTATAAAATCTCTATTGTGCTTAGAAATTTTACCCACGTTAAAATATGCTCACTTATGAATTGCTTTTTATCTACCAAGAGAACCACATTTCAACGTACACAGGTACATATTTACGTGGTGACCCAGTTACCACTGCAGGTGAATTCGACGTGCTGAAACTGTATTGGGAAAGTAATGGAAAAGAGCAGGTGGAAGATCTTCATGTCTCACTGAGCGCACCCTCCCCTCCCCCGTTTTCTAATATCTTTTGAAGAAGTTCGAAAGGAACGTGGGAGTCGTGGGAGTCGCAGATGGTTCCTTTTTGAAGCCGATTCCTGGGAGTTGTGAAAGTGACCCCTTCCCTTCTCTGCCTGGCGCTGCGCCCTCTCGCCCAGCCCTCTTGCTTTGTGACTTGATGGGGAGGAGACAGTAAGGGAGAGGGCGGAGGCGGGTCCTTTATGCAGCCCTGATGGCCAAGAAGTAGTATAATGAAGCAATTTTGCAGCCATCCCCGTTATCATGAAGTCATACTATTTTTAAAGACATTCTGTAAAAGTCCCATCCCCTATTCCCATTCTTGACTCTGCAAACTGTAAAGACAGGAGAACCTTTGGCACCCAATTTAATTGTCCGTGAGCTAAGGTGCTATGATTACCCTGATGCTAATGTGCTTTCCTCGCTCTTTCCACGTAGCACCCAAAACTAGTCCTGCATCCTTAATGACTGAAAGAAGGATGCAAGATGCTGAAGGGGGCCCAGTACTGGGATTGGGAATAGTGCTGCTTCACCAGCTTCTCCGAGCAACACAAAGGAGATGTGTGGGCTGGAGTTGTTTAGCTTAGGGGAAAGGAGACATCGCTTTCCCTGACTCCCGGAAAGAAGGGCTTCGCTCCTTCGCTCCCCCACTTCTTTTGGTCCTCCAATCTTTTATACTCTTTCTTCCCCTTCATCCCCTCCCCAAAACCCCACCCTATCCCTTCGGTTCCCAATGGCATAAAGGTCTTCTAATTATATTTTTCAAACAAATAGGCATCACACAGTAATACTACAGCTTCTAAGATAAAGGGACAAACGTGACCTGCCACAAGTGTGTGTGTGTGTGTGTGTGTGTGTGAGAGAGAGAGAGAGAGAGAGAGAGAGAGAGAGAGAGAGAGAGAGAGAGAGAGAGAGACAGAGAGAGACAGAGAACCAATATCAAAGGAGCGCTTCATCCTTCAGACACCTCCGGAAAAAGCTGACTGGAGATATTCAAGATAATAAAGAACTATGATCAACCTCAGCTCAACCGTCGGTCTCAGCACCAGCACCCAAAATCGCTCTTTGCCTTCCTTTTCGCAATATGTAACCCTTTAAGCTCACCCGCCAGCCCAGGCCACTCGGCACTCCCCAGCACCCGCAACAGCAAGCATGCGATTCTAAATGCCCCGCAATCTGCCAATCCTCGCCACCTCCGCGGGCCACCGGGCGAGCAGCTCCCAGGGAGCGCTGAAGGCTCGGGTTCTCCTACCCCCCACCCCCGTTCCGTCGGCCACCTGGGTCCCTCACCTAGGGCGCTCACTGTCGCTGCGGCCACAAGCGGCGAGGCCCCAGAGACCCCCTTGGCCCCGGAGCAATAGTATCCTACTCACATCGCCGGCGGGAGAAACTGCCCATGAGGTTCTGGAGAAAGTGAATCGTGCAGCTGCCGAGGGTTATTCCTTAAAGTGTCCGGGGGTCCGCAGTAGAGTGGGCACGAGGGACCTCGGAGGACAGGAGGGGTGAAGGAGGAGAAGAGAAGGAGAAAGAGGGGATTCCAGGCAACTGCCACGTTAGACCATGATGCTGGTGCCCTTCAGGTGGACAGCTGGAGAGGTTTCCGCGGGAAGCGGCCGAGGGGAAGCCCGAAGCGCTGGCGGGGGAGGCAGGAGCGCATCCACTCCCCAGCTTCCGCCCGCCTTGCGCGCCGCGCAAGCGACCGCAGCAGCAGAGGCGGCAGCGGCGGTGGCGGAGGCGCAGCTCCCTCCCCACCCCAGAAGGCTCCACAGACAATAAATCCTGGGAGGAGAGGAGACGAGCCGAAAAGGCGAATCTTGCACCCAACTCCGTAAAACCCTGTGCCCGCTGCCGCGCCTCTCCTGGGCGAGAATCCCCGGGGACCCAGGAAGCAGCGGGCGTTTCAGAGGGGCCGTGCGCTCCCGCGGCTTCAGGCGACGGTGGAGTGGGCGGTTGCAGGTCCCTCCGGTGAGAACTCGCTGCGCAGGGGCTGACTGTCCGTGGCTTCAAGCCCGGGGTTCTCCCGGAGTGGGGTCCTCCTCGGTGCAGTGGCTTGGTGCACAGGTGCCTGGATTGGCAGGCGAGGAGGCGCTGCTCCTGGCTCTTGGCTGTGTCTCCCTGCTCTCCCCGCCCCCTCTCTTATTTTTCCCACCCCCTTTTCCGACGACACCAGCTGCAGCAGCCTCAAAGTGCTAAAACCTGTCAAGGAGATTTTCCAGCAATAGGGAAGGGGTTGACCACTTTCACAGCCCTCGGCTCCTTTTCGGGATCCTTGCCTGCCCCTCTGACCTCTACTCGGGCTCCCCCAAATTGTGAGAAGCAAATTCCCAGTCCCGCGGAGTACTGAAATGGTTGCCTTCTCCCGGCTCTGGCTGTTTTTTGTAAAGAACCGGACGACTGGCCGAGCTCTCCGGGTTCTTTCAATCTCCCGCTGGGCTCCAAGCAGGAGCTCGAGGCACGGCGCCGCCGGGCAGCGCGCGGCCGCCGGCTCTTCCTGCAGCTCGACCGGCCCGTGGCGCTCCGGCGGCCCCGGCGAGGCGTCCTGCAGCGCAGGCGACTCCGCCGCACCAGCGCCTCCGGGCCTCTACGCCTTCCCGAGCGCCCCGCACCCGCACCGGCTCGGTGACGCTGTGCCCGTGGCTCCGCAGGCTGCCGCTCCTGCTATCTCAGCAAAGAGGCGGCCGGGAGCGCCTCCTCGGGGTTTCCTCCCCCGCCCGCCTTCCCGGCTGCAGGTTGTTGGCTGCCAAGGAGAAAAGTCTCTGCTAGCGGTTCAGTCTCTTCACATTAGTCAAGGCAACGACCTTTGTGCCTGCTCTCGCGTTCCCTTCTCCTTCTGGGGCCGGGGTGGCTGCCCTGGGTGTGCACAAAATTAGAAGGGGTTTTCCAACCACCCTTCACGCTTCCACCCCCTCTCCTCCGGCCAGGAACACACATTCTCACACTCACACACACTCATCTCCTCTCTCACGTAAAGGCACACACAGACATATAAAGTCTCACACGTCTTTAAACTCCCCAAAGCAGCAATATGTTAAGAAACCTATTGACGAGACTGGTGCTATATTTAGACTTCTCTTTTATTCTCTAAACCCAACGGGTCAATTCTCTCTTTAAAATAAGATTTATCATCCTGAATTTTTTTTTTTTTTTTGCTTTTCTTGGAATGCAGGCTATAAGCTTTTCGTTTCCTCATGATAAGTGAGAATGTCCCTTCATCTCTCTACATCGCTGATACAGTAGACGTCATGATGTTCAGATGCCACTCCAGTGTATGCAAATTCAGAGTTTACTAAAAAGAAAATGCATTTGCTCATATTCTTGGATTTGCAATGCTAAAATCTTCAAGGTCAAAAATCATCTTTTCTGGCTGCTAAAGGTTGTCTAGGAAGAGACTTCGGAGATTGACACCTAATCAACAGAGTACCAAGAATGATTATTTTCCACTTTACCTGGGCCATGAACGAGGGGTGACTTTTAAGGATAACTTTCCAGTGTATCATATTTGCATGTAAAAGGAAAAAGGAATAAGAGCATACTTTCAAAAGCCAGGTCATTTTAAAAGTTAGTTATAAAACACCACCAAGAAAGGGTTTTGAAAGGGCAAGGAAACAAACAAAAAAAAATTAAGGGCAAATTTTTTGAATTGAGCTCTCTAGGGCTCTGCTTTTTCACCGACAGTTTTATCCTTATAAACATTTGCCACATCTTAGTGTTTCAGCTGGACAGTGATATGAAAATTTTTAGGTTGCAATTGAAAATCTAAAAATAAATAAATAAATAACCTCACACAACAATTATACAGTTGTAGCAATACTTTTATAGGTCTCCAGTTCTTTTGGATACAGTTTGCACATAACTTTCACATATATTCATTATTTAATCATTTCCTAAAACTATTTAGTGGACAATATTTTCCCACACTTATTGGAAGGGCACAAGGCTCATCTCAGAAATATACCCAATTGACTTGCACGTGAACTCAGAATTTCTTATTTTAACTCCAGGATTTAACTTCCTTTTACCAAAATATTTGACAAAAAAAATCCATATGTAAAATCACAGCCAATTATGAGGAAACTTATGATCATTGCAAACAGGTAACATACCTACCAATGAACTTATATTCCATGTGTTAAGTGGAACTGTTTTCCTAAATAAAAATGAAATTGTTCCCTTCTAATGAGGAGAAGGCAATGGCACCCCGCTCCAGTACTCTTGCCTGGAAAATCCCATGGACGGAGGAGCCTGGAAGGCTGCAGTCCATGGGGTCGCTAGGAGTCGGACACGACTGAGCGACTTCACTTTCATTTTCATGCATTGGAGAAGGAAATGGCAACCCACTCCAGTGTTCTTGCCTGGAGAATCCCAGGGACGGCGGAGCCTGGTGGGCTGCCGTCTATGGGGTCGCACAGAGTCGGACACGACTGACGCGACTTAGCAGTGGCGGCAGCAGCAGCAATGAGGAGAAGGGCTTCCCAGGTCGCACTAGTGGTTAAGAACCCACTTGCCAATGCAGGAGACATAAGAGACTCTTGTTCCATCTCTGGGTCAGGAAGATCTGCTGAAGAAGGAAATAGCAAACCACTCCAGTATTCTTGCCTAGAGAATCCCCATGGACAGAGAAGCCAGGTGGGCTACAGTCCATGGGGTCTCAAAGAGTAGGACATGACTGAAGCGATTTAGCATGCATGCAATGGGGAGAAAGATATTTTTGGAACCCCAAACTAAAAATTGATGATACCTCTGTGATATATTTCAAGACATATGTACTCCTTTCCTATTTGTCATATCATAGAACCTTGATTTCAGACTCTAGAGGTTCAAATGGATAAATCATTTTAAATGTGAGCAGGTGTGATGCAACGCCTATGGGTTTTAATAAACACTATTTTAGCATTAAAAAAAATAAGAAGGAAGTATTCTCTGTAGAATGAGCCTTGAATACCATGATTCAACTTTTTCCTAAGATTTATGAATCTTGAACAAATTTTGGCCACCTTCGCTATTTAAACAATGAAGCATACTGAGGAGATTTCAATAGTTCCATGGAATTATGGAACTATTGAAATGCAAATGCAGATGCTTGTCCTAAAACTCCAAGTTGCCCTGTCATCAACCCTCTGGAAATGCAGATGACTGTCTGAACACTAGAGAAAGATGAATGCTGAATATCCTTAGGCTGTTGCTTAAGCAGAGGTCCAATTCCAAAACATTAACAACTCTAAAAATTAGATCAAAGCAGTTTTAACAGATTAGCTATTCAGATTACATCTATTCATGGCTAAATATTAAATCCATAAAATTTCATAAACTGTTAATCAACTCCTTTGACTCACACTACTAAAATTTTTGAGATGATGATCTGTGTCCAGGAAAAGCAGGACCAACTTTATTTGAAAATAAAAGACATATGGTGATATTAACTGTCAGGTGTCAACTATCTTTCTAATAACTTTCTTTAGAGGCCTGGTTTTAGAGAAGTTGCTTTGGCAATTCCTGATTTAAACAAAAACCACTTATGTATCTTAATATCTTAAAGCTTAATATCTTATCTAACATCTAACTTAATTAGATATTGGTTCTTATTGGAATTTTAAAAATATTAATTTTTTATGTATGGGGATGTAGATCTGAAGAGCTCAGAGTTTGTGGAGCTTGGTATGACAGGATCAACATCAGTGGGGAACCATATGGGTATGGAGGGCTGTTAGTTTTTGAAAAACAGGGAGAAGCACTGAGCAGGAAGTGGGAGTCATTAGATTCTTCTTCAAATTCATTTGTTAGATGGCCTTTACTGTGAAACTAATCTCTCAGATTAACAGTCGAATTCTAGTGAAAGAGAAGGGTTATTGTTACATTTAATTTATTTGGATAATTATTTTTTATTTTAAACATTAATTGGCATATTTACTATATACAAATTACAATGAACACTGATGTATGAAGCATGCATCTCTTTTAAGAAGGAAAATATGATTGATTAACACTGAAGTTTCCTCTGAATTCCTTTACCTCTTCTTCCCTCACCCCTCAGAGGCAACCTCATTCCTAAATTTTTGTATTTATTTGTACATTAATATTTTTCATGCACTTTCACTAAGAATATGTTTATGTTGCTTTGGTAATTTAACTTTTAAAAGAATGATATTATGCAGTTTGAATTCTTTTGCCATTTGCTTTGGATTTTGAAGAAAACAATATTATATCTATGAGAATGAATCATCTTGTTATATGTCACTCTGGTTCACTAATTTTTATTGCACTGTGATAGTTGACATGAATTTATCATTTTCACCTTCTGATGAAAATTTTTACTTTTATAACTAATGCTGTTATGAATATGTCTGTTTATGTATATGGATGAGTGCTTTTCTATTTTGTATACCATCTAGAAGTGGATTCCTGGGTTGTAGTACATCAGATCAGATCAGATCAGATCAGTTGCTCAGTTGTGTCCGACTCTTTTCGACCCCATGAATCGCAGCACGCCAGGCCGCCCTGTCCATCACCAACTCTCGGAGTTCACCCAGACTCACGTCCATCGAGTCAGTGATGCCATCCAGCCATCTCATCCTCTGTCGTCCCCTTCTCCTCCTGCCCCCAATCCCTCCCAGCATCAGAGTCTTTTCCAATGAGTCAGCTCTTCATATGAGGTGGCCAAAGTACTGGAGTTTCAGCTTTAGCATCATTCCTTTCAAAGAAATCCCAGAGCTGATCTCCTTCAGAGTGGACTGGTTGAATCTCCTTGCAGTCCAAGGGACTCTCAAGAGTCTTCTCCAACACCACAGTTCAAAAGCATCAATTCTTTGGCGCTCAGCCTTCTTCACAGTCCAACTCTCATATCCATACATGACTACTGGAAAAACCGTAGCCTTGACTAGACGAACCTTTGTTGGCAAAGTAATGTCTCTGCTTTTGAACATGCTATCTAGGTTGGTCATAACTTTCCTTCCAAGGAGAAAGCGTCTTTTAATTTCATGGCTGCAGTCACCATCTGCAGTGATTTTGGAGCCCAGAAAAATAAAGTCTGACACTGTTTCCACATCTATTTCCCATGAAGTGGTGGGACCGGATGCCATGATCTTCGTTTTCTGAATGTTGAGCTTTAAGCCAACTTTTTCACTCTCCACTTTCACTTTCATCAAGAGGCTTTTGAGTTCCTCTTCACTTTCTGCCATAAGGGTGGTGTCATCTGCATATCTGAGGTTATTGATATTTCTCCTGGCAATCTTGATTCCAGCTTGTGTTTCTTCCAGTCCAGCATTTCTCATGATGTACTCTACATATAAGTTAAATAAACAGGGTGACAATATACAGCCTTGATGAACTCCTTTTCCTATTTGGAACCAGTCTGTTGTTCCATGTCCAGTTCTAACTGTTGCTTCCTGACCTGCATACAAATTTCTCAAGAGGCATATCAGGTGTTCTGGTATTCCCATCTCTTGAAGAAGTTTCCACAGTTTATTGTGATCCACACAGTCAAAGGCTTTGGCATAGTCAATAAAGCAGAAATAGATGTTTTTCTGGAACTCTCTTGCTTTTTCTATGATCCAGCGGATGTTGGCAATTTGATCTCTGGTTCCTCTAATACTGAATAGTTTTCAAACAGTTTTACATTCCTGCTATCATTTATAGGAGTTTTCTTTGATTCACATCCTGTCAGTACCTGGTTTTATTAGGTAATTTAAGATTGTCCAGTCAAATCCAAGAGGTATAAAATAGCATTCTGCTGCTGCTGCTAAGTCGCTTCAGTCGTGTCCAACTCTGTACGACCCCATAGACGGCAGCCCACCAGGCTCCCCCGTCCCTGGGATTCTCCAGGCAAGAACACTGGAGTGGGTTGACATTTCCTTCTCCAATGCATGAAAGTGAAAAGTGAAAGTGAAGTCGCTCAGTCATGTCCAACTCTTAGCGACACCATGGACTGCAGCCTTCCAGGCTCCTCCATCCATGGGATTTTCCAGGCAAGAGTACTGGAGTGGGGTGCCATTGGCTTCTCCAAAATAGCATTCTATCATACTTTAAATGTGCATTTTCCTGCTTAACTATGAGATTGAGCACCTTTTTAAAATTAACTTATTTTTTTATTGAAGGATAATTGTTTTACAGAATTTTGTTGTTTTCTGTCAAACCTCAACATGAATCAGCCATAGGTATACATATATTCCCCTCCCTTTTGAACCTCCCTCCCATCTCCCACCCCATCCCACCCCTCTAGGTTGATACAGAGCCCCTGTTTGAGTTTCCTGAGCCATACAGCAAATTCCCCTTGGCTATCTATTTCACATATGGTAATCTAAGTTACTCTTTCCATGTAACTCTTTCCATACATCTCACCCTCTCCTCCCCTTTTCCAATGTCTGTAAGTATATTGTATATGTCTGTTTCTCCATTGCAGCCCTGTAAATAAATTTTTCAGTGCCATTTTTCTAGATCCCATATATATGCGTTAGAACATATTTATCTTCCTCTTTCTGACTCAGTTCACTCTGTATAATAGGTTCTAGGTTCATCCACCTTATCAGAACTGACTCAAATGTGTTCCTTTTTATGGTTGAGTAATCCTGAAAGATGATGCTGTGAAAGTGCTGCACTCAATATGACAGCAAATTTGGAAAACTCAGCAGTAGCCACAGGACTGGAAAAGGGAAGTTTTCATTCCAATCCCAGAGAAAGGCAATGTCAAAGAATTCTGTAACTACCACACAATTGTACTCATCTGACACGCTAGTAAGTAATGCTCAAAATTCTCCAAGCCAGGCTTCAGCAATACGTGAACCGTGAACTTCCAGATGTTCAAGCTGGTTTTAGAAAAGGCAGAGGAACCAGAGATCAAATTGCCAACATCCACTGGATCATCGAAAAAGCAAGAGAGTTCCAGAAAAACATCTATTTCTGCTTTATTGACTATGCCAAAGCCTTTGACTGTTTGGATCACAATAAACTGTGGAAAATTCTTCAAGAGATGGGAATACCAGACCACCTGACCTGCCTCTTGAGAAACCTATATGCAGGTCAGGAAGCAACAGTTAGTACTGGACATGGAACAACAGACTGGTTCCAAATAGGAAAAGGAGTTCATCAAGGCTGTATATTGTCACCCTGCTTATTTAACATATATGCAGAGTACATCATGAGAAACACTGGGCTGGAAGTAGTACAAGCTGGAATCAAGATTGCTGGGAGAAATATCAGTAACCTCAGATATGCAGTGGAGATAGCAATGGCACCCCACTCCAGTACTCTTGCCTGGAATAATTCCATGGATGGAGGAGCCTGGTAGGCTGCAGTTCATGGGGTCGCTAAGAGTCGGACACGACTGAGTGACTTCACTTTCACTTTTCACTTTCATGCATTGGAGAAGGAAATGGCAACCCACCCCAGTGTTCTTGCCTGGAGAATCCCAGGGATGGTGGAACCTGGTGGGCTGCCATCTATGGGGTCGCACAGAGTCGGACTGAAGCGACTTAGCAGCAGCAGCAGCAAATATGCAGATGACACCACCGTTATGGCAGGAAGTGAAGAGGAACTAAAAAGCCTCTTGATGAAGGTGAAAGAGGACAGTGAAAAACTTGGCTTAAAGCTCAACATTTAGAAAACTAAGATCATGGCATCCGGTCCCATCACTTCATGGGAAATAGATGGGGAAACAGTGGAAACAGTGTCAGACTTTATTTTTTGGGGGCTCCAAAATCATTGAAGATGATGATTGCAGCCATGAAATTAAAAGACACTTACTCCTTGGAAGGAAAGTTATGACCAACTTAGATAGCATATTCAAAAGCAGAGACATTACTTTGCCAACAAAGGTCTGTCTAGACAAGGCTATGGTTTTTCCTGTAGTCATGTATGGATAAGAGAGTTGGACTGTGAAGAAAGCTGAGCCCCGAAGAATTGATGCTTTTGAACTGTGGTGTTGGAGAAGACTCTTGAGAGTCCCTTGGACTGCAAGGAGATCCAACCAGTCCATTCTAAAGGAGATCAGTCCTGGGTGTTCACTGGAAGGACTGATACTAAAGCTGAAACCCCAATACTTTGGCCACTTCATGCGAAGAGTTGCCTTATTGGAAAAGACTCTGATGCTGGGAGGAATCGGGGGCAGGAGGAGAAGGGGATGACAGAGGCTGAGATGGCTGGATGGTATCACTGACTCGATGGGCATGAGTTTGAGTGAACTCCGGGAGTTGGTGATGGCAGGGAGGCCTGGCATGCTGCGATTCATGGGGTCACAAAGAGTCAGACACGACTGAGTGACTGAACTGAACTGAACTGATCTGAATATTCCGTTCTGTTTCATATTCCATTCCATTCCATTCCATTCCATTCCATTCCATTCCACAACTTCTTTATCCATTCGTCTGTCAATGGACATCAAGGTTTCTTTCATGTTCCAGCTACTGTAAATAGTGCTGCAGTGAACAATGGGATACATGTGTCTTTTTCAGTTTTGGTGTCCTCAGTATATGCCTAGGAGTGAGATTGCTGGGTCATGTAGTGGTTTTATTCCTTGTGTTCAAAAGAATCTCCATACCGTCTTCCATAGTGGCTGCATCAATTTACATTCCCACCAACACTGCAAGAGTGTTCCCTTTTCTCCACACCCTCTCCAGCATTTATTATTTGTAGGCTTTCTGATGATGGCCATTCTGACTGGTGTGAGGTGATATCTCATTGTAGTTTTGATTTGCATTTCTCTAATAATGAGCGATGTTGAGTATCTTTTCATGTGTTTTTAGCCATCTGTGTGTCTTCTTTGGAAAAATGTCTGTTTATGTCATTTTCCCACTTTTTGATTGGGTTGTTTTTCTGGCATTGAGTTGCATGAGCTGCTTCTACAGTTTGGAAATTAATCCTTTATCAATTGTTTCATTTGCTATTATTTTCTCTCATTCTGAGGGCTGTCTTTTCACCTTGCTTATAGTTTCCTTTGCTGTGCTAAAGCTTTTAGGTTTAATCAGGTCCCAATTGTTTACTTTTGTTTTTATTTCCATAACTCTAGGAAGTTGGTCATAGAGGATCTTGCTTTGATTTATATCATCGAGCATTCTGCCTGTTTTCCCCTGAGAGTTTTGTAGTTTCTGGTCTTACATTTAGGTCTTTAATCCACTGCAAGTTAATCTTTGTGTCTGGTGTTAGGAAGTGTTCTAATTTCATTCTTTTACATGTAGCTTTCCAGTTTTTCCAGCACCATTTATTGAAGAGGCTTTCTTTGCCCCATTGTTTATTCTTGCCTCCTTTGTCAAAAATAAGATACCCATTTGGTGCATGTGTTTATTTCTGGCCTTCTATCTTGTTCCATTGGTCTATATTTCTGTTTTTGTCCCAGTACCATACTGTCTTGATGACTGTAGCTTTGTAGTATAATCTGAAGTCAGGAAGATTGATTCTTATAGCTCCATTCTTCTTTCTCAAGACTGCTTTGGCTCAACAGGGTCTTTTGTGTTTCCAAGTGAATTGTGATTTTTTTGGTTCTAGTTCTGTGAAAAATGCCATTGGTAATTTGATAAGGATCACAGTGAATCTGTAGACTGCATTTGATAGTATAGTCATTTTCACAATATTAATTCTTCCTACTCAGGAACATCTGTTTATGTCATCTTTGATTTCTTACATCAGTGTCTTATAATTTTCCATGTACAGTTCTTTTGTCTCCTTAGGTAAGTTTATTCCTAGATATTTAATTATTTTTCTTGCAGTGATGAATGGGATCGATTCCTTAATTTCTCTTTCTGATTTTTCATTGTTAGTATATAGAAAAGCAAGTGATTCTTGTATATTGATTTTGTATCCTGCAACTTTGCTAAATTCACTGATTAACTCTAGTAACTTTTTGATACTATCTTTAGGGTTTTCTATGTACAGTATCATGTCATCTGCAAACAGTGAGAGCTTTACTTCTCCTTTTCCAGTCTGCATTGCTTTTATTTCTTTTTCTTCTCTGATTGCTGTAGCTAGGACTTCAGAACTATGTTGAATAATAGTGGTGAAAGTGGACACCCTTGTCTTGTTCCTGATCTTAGGGGGAATGCTTTCAGTTTTTCACCATTGAAATTAATGTTTGCTGTAGGCTTATCATATATGGCCTTTACTATGTTGAGGTAGTTTCCCTCTATGCCCATTTTTTGAAGAGTTTTAATTGTAAATGGGTGCTGAATTTTGTCAAAGGCTTTTTCTGCATCTATTGAGATGATCATATGGTTTTATCTTTCAATTTGTTAATATGGTGTATCACATTGACTAATTTGCATATATTGAAGAATCCTTGCATCCCTGAAATAAATCCAACTTGATCATGGTGTATGAGCTTTTTTGACGTGTTGCTGAATTCTGTTTGCTAAAATTTTGTTGAGGACTTTTGCATCTGTGTTCATCAGTGATATTGGCCCGTAGTTTCTTTTTTTGTGTGTTTTCTTTGTCTGGTTTTGTTATCAGGATGATGGTGGCATTGTAGAATGAGTTTGGAAGTGTTCCTTCCTCTGCAATTTTTTGAAAGAGGTTTAGAAGGATAGGCATTAGTTCTTCTTTAAATGTTTCATTCTAGGTGGTGGCTGAGAGGAGCAACCCCACATCCAAGGAGTTGCAGCTGTGGGGGCACAGGAGGGCCAAGAGGAGCTACTCCACATTCAAGGTCAGGAGGGGCAACCTTGTCCAAGGTAAGGAGCAGTGGCTGTGCTTTGCTGGAACAGCCGTGAAGAGATACCCCACATCCCAGGTAAGAGAAACCCAAGTGAGATGGTAGGTGTTACAAGAGGGCATCAGAGGGCAGATACACTGAAACCATAATCAGAGAAAACTAGCCAATCCTATCACATGGACCACAACCTTGTCTAACTCAATGAAACTAAGCCAGGCCGTGTGGGGCCACCCAAGATGGATGGGTCATGGGGAGACGACTGGCAAAATGTGGTCCACTGGAGAAGGGAATGGCAACCACTTCAATATTCTTGCCTTGAGAACCACATGAACAGTATGAAAAGGCAAAATGATAGGATACTGAAAGGGGCATTCCCCAGGTTGGTAAGTGCCCAATATGCTATAGGAGATCAGTGGAGAAATAACTCCAGAAAGAATGAAAGGATGCAGCCAAAGCAAAAACAATACCCAGCTGTGGATATGACTGGTGATAGAAGCAAGGTCCAATGCTGTAAACAGCAATATTGCATAGGAACCTGGAAGGTTAGGTCCATGAATCAAGGCAAATGGAAGTGATCAAACAGGAGATGGCAAGAGTGAACATAAGCATTCTAGGAATCAGTGATTTAAAATGGACTTGAATGGGTGAATTTAAATCAGATGACCATTATATCTACTACTGTGGGCAGAAATCCCTCAGAAGAAATGGAGTAGCCATCATGGTCAACAAAACAGTCCAAAATGCAGTACTTGGATGCAATATCAAAAATGACAGAATGATCTCTGTTCGTTTCCAAGGCAAACCATTCAATATCACGGTAATCCAAGCTTATGCCCCAACCAGTAATGCTGAAAAAGCTGAAGTTGAACGGTTCTATGAAGACCTACTAGACCTTTTAGACCTAACACCCAAAAAAGATGTCCTTTTCATTATAGGGGACTGGAATGCAAAAGTAGGAAGAAAATAGACAAATTTGGCCTTGGAATACGGAATGAAGTAGGGCAAAGGCTAATAGAGTTCTGCCAAGAGAATGCACTGGTCATAAGAAAGACCCTCTTCCAACAACACAAGAGAAGACTCTACACATGGACATCACCAGATGGTCAACACCGAAATCAGATTGATTATATTCTTTGCAGCCAAAGATGGAGAAGCTCTATACAGTAAGCTAAAACAAGACTGGTAGCTGACTGTGACTCAGATCATGAACTCCTTATCGCCAAATTCAGACTGAAGTTGGAGAAAGTAGGGAAAACCACTAGACCATTCAGGGATGACCTAAATCAAATCCCTTATGATTATAGAGTGGAAGTGAGAAATAGATTTAAGGGACTAGATCTGATAGACAGAGTACCTGATGAACATGGACTGAGGTTCATGACATTGTACAGGAGATGGGGATCAAGACCATTCCCATGGAAAAGAAATGCAAAAAAGCAAAATGGCTGTCTGGGGAGGCCTTACAAATAGTTGTGAAAAGAAGAGAAGTAAAATGCAAAGGAGAAAAGGAAAGATATAATCTTCAGAATGCAGAGTTCCAAAGATAGCAAGGAGAGATAAGAAAGTCTTCCTCAGCGATCAATGCAAAGAAATAGAGGGAAACAACAGAATGGCAAAGACTAGAGATCTCTTCAAGAAAATTAGAGATACCAAGGGAATATTTCATGCAAAGATGGGCTCAATAAAGAACAGAAATGTTATGGACCTAACAGAAGCAGAAGATATTAAGAAGAGATGGCAAGAATACACAGAAGAACTGTACAAAAAGATCTTCATGACCCAGATAATCACGATGGTATGATCACTCACCTAGAGCCAGACATCCTGGAATGTGAAGTCAAGTGGGCCTTAGAAAGCATCACTAGGAACAAAGCTAGTGGAGGTTATGGAATTCCAGTTGATGTATTTCAAATCCTGAAAGATGATGCTGCAAAAGTGCTACACTCAATATGACAGCAAATTTGGAAAACTCAGCAGTGGCCACAGGACTGGAAAAGGGCAGTTTTCATTCCAATTCCAAAGAGAGGCAATGCCAAAGAATGCTGTAACTACTGCACAATTGCACTCATCTCACACACTAGTAAAAAATGCTCAAAATTTTCCAAGCCAGACTTCAGCAATACGTGAACTGTGAACTTCCAGATGTTCAAGCTGGTTTTAGAAAAAGCAGAGCAACCAGAGATCAAATTGGCAACATCTGCTGGATCATCAAAAAAGCAAGAGAGTTCCAGAAAAACATCTATTTCTGCTTTATTGACTATGCCAAAGCCTTTGACTGTGTGGATCACAATAAACTGTGGAAAATTCTGAAAGAGATGGGAATACCAGACCACTGACCTGCTTCTTGAGAAACCCGTATGCAGGTCAGGAAGCAACAGTTAGAACTGGACATGGAACAACAGACTGGTTCCAAATAGGAAAAGGAGTACGTCAAGGCTGTATATTGTCACCCTGCTTATTTAACTTATATGCAGAGTACATTATGAGTAACACTGGGCTGGAAGAAGCACAAACTGGAATCAAGATTGCCGGGAGAAATATCAGTAACCTCAGATATGCAGATGACACCGCCCGTATGTCAGGAAGTGAAGAGGAACTCAAAAGCCTCTTGATGAAAGTGAAAGTGGAGAGTGAAAAAGTTGGCTTAAAGCTCAACATTCAGAAAACGAAGATCATGGCATCTGGTCCCATCACTTCTTGGGAAATAGATGGGGAAACAGTGGAAACAGTTTCAGACTTTATTTTTTTGGGCTCCAAAATCACTGCAGATGGAGACTGCAGCCATGAAATTAAAAGACACTTACTCCTTGGAAGGACGGTTATGAACAACCTAGATAGCATATTGAAAAGCAGAGACATTACTTTGCCAACAAAGGTCCATCTAGTCAAGGCTATGGTTTTTCCAGTAGTCATATATGAATGTGAGAGTTGGACTGTGAAGAAAGCTGAGCACCAAAGAATTGATGCTTTTGAACTGTGGTGCTGGAAAAGACTGTTGCAAGTCCCTTGGACTGCAAGGAAATCCACCCAATCCATCCTAAAGGAGACCAATCCTGGGTGTTTTTGGAAGGACTGATGCTGAGGCTGAAACTCCAATACTTTGGCCACCTCATGCGAAGAGTTGACTCATTGGAAAAGACCCTGATGGTGGGAGGGATTAGGGGCAGGATAGGGGAGGATAGAGGATGAGATGGCTGGATGTCATCACTGACTCGATGCACATGAGTTTGGGTGAACTCTGGGAGTTGGTGATGGACAGGGAGGCCTGGCGTGCTGCTGTTCTCAGGGTCTCAAAGAGTCGGACATGACTGAGCCACTGAACTGAACTGAATTGAACTGAAATATTTCATTGAATCCTTTGTGAAGCCATCTGATCCTGAGCTCTTGCTTTTGGGGTGATTTTCATCACAGCTTCAATTTCAGTGCTTGTAATTGGGTTGTTCATAATTTATATTTCTTCCTGGTTCAGTCTTGGAAAATTGAACTTTTTTAAGAATCTTTCCATTTCTTCCAGGTTATCTATTTTATTGCCATATAGTTGTTCATAATAGTCTTTCATAATCCTTTGTATTTCTGCATTGTCTGTGTAACCTCTCCTTTATAACTTCTAATTTCATTGATTTGGTTCTTCTCTCTTCTTTTCTTGATGAGTCCTGGCTAAAGGCTTGTCAATTTTATTTATCTTCTCAAAGAACAAGCTTTTATTTTTATTAATCTTTACTATTGTTTATTTCATTTCTTTTTCATTTATTTCTGCTCAGATCTTTATGATTTCTTTCCTTCTACTAATTTTTGGGGTTTTTTTGCTCATGTTTTCCCAGCTGTTTTAAGTGTAAATGTAGGTTGTCTATTCAATGTTTTCCTCATTTCTTGAGGTAGGATTGTATTTGTATAATGTCTCTCTTAAAACTGCTTTTGCTACATCCCATAGGTTTTGAGTTGTGTTTTCATTGTCATTTGTTTCTAGAATTTTTTTGATTTCCCTTTTGCTTTTTTCAGTAACCTGTTGGTTATTTAGAAACGTGTTATTTAATCTCCATGTGTTTTTGTTTCTTACAGTTTTTTTCCTCTTGTCATTAATATCTAGTCACATAGCATTGTGATTGGAGAAGATGCTTGATACAAGTTCAGTTTTCTTAAATTTACTGAGGTTTGATTTGTGACCCAAGATGTGGTCTGTCCTGAAGAATGTTCCATGTGCACTGGAGAAGAATGTGTATTCTTCTGCATTTGGATGGAATGTTCTAAAGATATCAATAAGATCTATCTCATCTAATGTACCATTTAAGGCTTGTGTTTCCTTATTAATATTCTGTTTTGAAGATCTGTCCATTGGTGTGGGTCAGGTGTTAAAGTCTCTTACTATTATTGTGTTACTGTCAATTTCTCCATTTATGTCTGTTAGTGTTTGTCATATGTATTGAGGTGCACCTATGTTGGGTGCATAGATATTTAAAATTGTTATGTCTTCCTCTTAGATCGATCCATTGATCATTATGTAGTGTCCTTCCTTATCTCTTGTAATATTCTTTATTTTAAGGTCTATTTTGTCTGATATGAACATTGCTACTCCAGTTTTCTTTTGCTTCTCATTTTTCCATGCTCTCACTTTCAGTCTATATGTGTCTTTAGGTCTGAAGTGGGTTTCTTATAGACAGCATATATATGGGTCTTGTTTTTATATCCCTTCAGCCAGTCTATGTCTTTTGGTTGGGGCATTTAATCCATTTACATGTGAAGTAATCATTGATATATATGTTCCTATTGCCATTTTCTTAATTGTTTGGGGTTGATTTTGTAGATCTTTTTTCTTCTCCTGTTTTTCTTGACTACCTAAGTCCCCTTAACATTTGTTGTAAAGGTGGCTTGGTGGTACTGAATTCTCTTAACTTTTGTTTTTCTGAAAAGCTTTTTATTTCTCCATCAATTTTGAATGAGATCCTTGTCAGATACAGTAATCTTGATTGTAGATTTTTCCCTTTCAATACTTTAAATATATCCTGCCATTCCCTTCTGGGTTTCAACTGTGGCTTTATTTCCACCTCTGCATGTGGGTCATCCATTGGGGTTTGCTCCTGGGGCTGTCCTGGAGGAGTTGGGTTTGCCCCTGTGAGGGCCAGGTGTGGAGGTGGTGCAGCTGCTTGGGTCTCAGGGGTTCTGGCAGCACAAGGTACTCAGGGGAATTGGTGGCTAGGGCAGCAGGAAATATAGTGTTCTACCAGGGTATGGAAACCAGTATTGGCCAATACGCTCTCGTATTCTTGCCTGGAGAACCCCCCTCCTGACAGAGAAACCTAGCAGGCCATAGTCTACACAGTCCCAAAGAGTCAGACACTACTGAAATGACCCTGCACGCATAGAAGATTTTTCCGCCTGTGGCAGCTCTGCCCCAGTGACAGTTGAGCGTGAAGGAGGCGCAGGTGCTTGGCTTGTGGGGACTCTGGCGGTGCCAAGTGTGCAGGGACACAGACTGCCTCTGCCACAGAAGTTATAGCCCTATCAGAGTCTTTTTTCAAGCCTCTTATAGCTGGCGGTCAGAAGACGTCTTTGGCCAGTCTTTCTCCATAGCTCTGCCCCATTCAGGCACTTAGAGGGCTCCCTTGCCTGGGGTCCTTCTCTGTTGTTCTGCGCATCAGGCACATAAAGGGGCCCCCTTGGCCGGGGTCCTACTCTGAAATAGGCACATCAGTCACTTAAAGGGGCAAAGCTGAATGGGGTCCTACCCTGTAGTTCAGTGTGTCAGGAGTTTGATGGGCCAGCCTCTCTATTGTTCAGCTGCCATGCTGGCATTAGGGGAGAGAGAGGCTATGATGATGGCTTCACCCCCTATGCATGACTCAGCAGTATCGCCTTGCTTCCATGGCCACCCAGCTTTCTTCCACAGGCGTTTCCCACCAGAATCTCCTTCCTTACATCCCCCCGATCTGTCTCTCCACAGTCAACAGCAGCCCTTGCTCTTGGATTGCTCCACAATCCCTAAGCTCCAGCTCCCCACTGTGTCTCCCAGAGGACCTGCTTCCTTGTCTGGGGTATGTGTGTTTGTGGCAAGGACTGTCTGATTCTCATTCCATTTTGGCTGCCACAGATCAGCTGTTTCACTGTCTGCCTTAAATATTTCTCCTCCGACTCAGACAATTGCCCCAATGTGGGATCATACCCCAGTTTCAGTTCTCCCACCCACCAAGGGCAGGTACAGTCCTACTAACAATCCTGTTTCCCCCCCTGGTTCCTTTGTCCTACTGAATTTTGCATGGTTCTGTATGTTCTTGTCCACTGGTCAGGTACTCCTGTCCCTCTCAGCTGGTGTTCTGCGGACACTTCTGTGTCTGAAGGTGTATTCCTGATGTATCCGTAGAGAAAGATGTATTCCACATTCACCTACTCCTCTGCCATCTTGTTCTCCATCCAAGATTGAGCATCTTTTTATGTTTATTAACAGCCTAGATTTCCAATATGAATTGCTTAGTTTATATATTTTGTGCATTTTTTCAATTGGGTTTTCTTGATATGTGTGTGTTAGTGTGTGTGTTTGTGTCTGTGCATCCTGGATTCTAATCCTTTCTCAGTTATATATAATCTGTAATTTTCACTCTTAATATGATTAATTTTTACAAGAATAAGTTTTAATTTAATTTTGCTAACTTTATCAGTACTGTTCTTTCTGGTATGTGCTTTGTTTCTAGTTTAAGAAAATCTTTACTATCCCAAGATTACAAATACATTTTCCTATATTGTATGCTTAAATCTTTATAATTTGACTGTTTTAACTATCTGAAATTGACTAGATAGAATACAGTCTTGTGATTTCGCAGTCTGCTTTCAAGAGATCAGCGGTGTGAGAAAAAATAAAGAAGCTATCATGGATCCACCCTGTCCTTAAAAATTAATAGCCCAAAAAGAAAGGATAAAGAAAAGTTAAAGACAATTTGAAAAAAAATAAGATGAGGTGTGGATCACAATAAACTGTGGAAAATTCTGAAAGAGATGGGAATACCAGACCATCTGACCTGCCTCTTGAGAAACCTGTATATAGGTCAGGAAGCAACAGTTAGTACTGGACATGGAACAACAGACTGGTTCCAAAAGGAAAAGGAGTATGTCAAGGCTGTATATTGTCACCCTGCTTATTTAACTTCTATGCAGACTACATCATGAGAAACACTGGGCTGGAAGAAGCACAAGCGGGAATCAAGATTGCCGGGAGAAATATCAATAACCTCAGATATGCAGATGACACCACCCTTAGGGCAGAAAGTGAAGAAGAACTGAAGAGCCTCTTGATGAAAGTGAAAGAGGAGAGTGAAAAAATTGGCTTAAATCTCAACATTGAGAAAACTAAGATCATGGCATCTGGTCCCATCACTTCATGGCAAATAGATGTGGAAACAGTGGCTGACTTTATTTTTCTGGGCTCCAAAATCACTGCAGATGGTGATTGCACCCATGAAATTAAAAGACGCTTACTGCTTGGAAGGAATGACCAACCTAGACAGCATATTAAAAAGCAGAGACATTACTTTGTCAACAAAGATCTGTCTAGTCAAGGCTATGGTTTTTCCAGTGGTCATGTATGGATGTGAGAGTTGGAGTATAAAGAAAGCTGAGCACAGAAGAATTGATGCTTTTGAACTGTGGTGTTGAAGAAGACTCTTGAGAGTCCCCTGGACTGCAAGGAGATCCAGCCAGTCTATCCTAAAGGAGATCTGCCCTGGGTGTTCATTGGAAGGACTGATGCTGAAGCTGAAACTCCAATATTTTGGCCACCTGATGTGAAGAGCTGACTCATTTGAGAAGACCCTGATGCAGGGAAAGATTGAGGGCAGGAGGAGAAGGGGACGACAGAGGATGAGATGGTTGGATCGCATCACCGACTCAATGGACATGGGTTTGGGTGGACTTTGGGAGTTGGTGATGGACAAGGGAAGCCTGGCGTGCTGCAGTTCATGGGGTCGCAAAGAGTTAGACATGACTTTGCGACCGAACTGAACTGAACTGAACTGAAGATGAGGTATCTTGTTTTCCTTGTCAATATTCATTATGAAACTGTAGTAATTTTAGATAGTTTTAAGTTGAAACAGTAATAGATGAAACCAAATACAAAGACAAAAAAACTTAACAATGAGCTTTTATATTATAGAGGAGGCAGAAGACCATCATTTACTTCCTGAGGAATAAATTGAAGTTATGAACAAAAATTAATCCCTTATCTCACACTATACATAGAACCAAATCACTTGGCAGTTTTTTCTCACAAACAGTTCAGACTAAATTTAATATACCAGTACTCCAACAGAAAGGTTATCTTAGATAAAATATAAGTAAAAAGACTAGCTAAGAGGGAATAAATATTTTTTTTAAAAAAAGTAGAGTTCACTAACACAGTACAGTGTAAACATTTCTGAGAATGCATTTGCTATCTCTGGGTAGTTTCATATCTATATATAAATTTTAAAATACATTTTTATTCTAAAATTAGTAAGTATAGTTAAAGAAACCAAAAGTTCTTTCTGATTATAAAATTACATTATTCCATGACCTTACATTTTAATACAGTACATTATTATTAATTTGAGGAGTTAGAATTTATAAAAAAAAACAGGTGAAGAATTCATAGTTTTAATAGTCTATTTTTTATGACAATTATAAACTGCTAAAGAATTTTCAATAGTCTGCAAATATAGGAATTTAAACTGTACCACTCAGCAGAGTTCAAAAGGCTACAGGTACACACAATCCAGAACATATACGATGCTCACCTTCCCTTAGACAACATGATCCTTTAATCTAAGAATCTGTTAAATTACTAATATGATGTTGTTTCTATGATAAATGAGTCAGTAAGGAACCACTAATAGGGGAAGATAATATTTGCTGCTTGTTTTCTACTTTGTCCTTTGTCAGGCTGCTGCTCAGTCACTTCAGTCATTTCAACTCTGTGCCACCCCATGGACTGTAGTCCACCAGGCTCCTCTGTCCATGAGATTTTCCAGGCAAGAATACTGGAGTGGGTTGCCATACTCTTCTCCAGGAGATCTTCCCAACACAGGGATCAAACCTATGTCCCTTATATCTCCTGCATTGGCAGGTGGGTTATACCTCCAAATAATTGAAAAATTAACTACATATAAATTCTTCTATTGGTTCTACCTTTTCAAATAACTGCTAGAGTAGTGCCCTGTTATCATCAGTATCATTGAGTCATGTTGGCCCATCATATAGGCATACCTTGTTTTATTGTGCTTTGCTTTATGTCACTTCATAGGTACTGTTTTTTATAAATTGAAAATTTGTGGCAACTCTACATCAAGCAAATCTATGGGTGCCCTTTTCCTAACATTTGTTCACTTTGTGTCTCTGTGTCACAATTTGGAAATTCTCAAAATAGTTCAAACCTTTTCACTATTATCATATTTGTTATAGTGATCAGTGATCATTGATGTTACTATTATAATTCTTTTGGGATGTCACAAACTGCACCCATATAAGATATCATGAGCAAACTTAGTAAGTGTGTGTCTGACTGCTCCACTGAACAGATGGTTCCTCATCTCTCCCCCTCTCCCAGGGTCTCCCTCTTTCCTGAAATACTACAGTATGGAATTTGGCCAGTTGATAACCTTACAAAGCCCTCTAAGTTTTCAAGTGAAAGGAAGTGTGTGTTTGTGTGTGTGTGTGTGTGTGTATGCATGCACACACTCATTTGTGTCCAACTCTTTGCAATCCCATGGACTGTAGCCCACCAGGCTCCTCTGTCCATGGAATTTTCCAGGCAAGAATACTAGAGTGGGTTGCCATTTCCTACTCCAGGGGATCTTCCTGGCCCAGGGATAGAAACTTCATCTCTTGTGTCTCCTTTCTTTGGCAGAAGGATTCTTTACCACTAGCATCATTTGGAAATGAAGAGTCTCTCATTTTAAATCAAAAGCTGGAAATGATTCATCTTAGTAAGGAATACATGTTGAAAGCCTAGACAGGCCAAAAGGTAGGAATCTTGTACCAAATAGTTAGCCAAGTTTTGAAATGCAAAGGAAAAGTTTGTGAATGAAATTAAACGTGCTACTCCAGCACACACATATATGCGAAGAAAGCAAAATGGTTTTATTGCTGATATGGAGAAAGTTTTAGTGGTCTGGATAGGAGATCAAACCAAACACAGTATTCCTTAAGGCAAAACCTAATTCAAAGCAAGGCCCCAGTTCTCTTCAGTTTCATGAAACATGGGAGAAGAGAGGAAGCTTCAGAGAAATTTTTGAAACTAGCAAATGTTGATTCTTTATGTTTAAGAAAAGAAACCATTGCTATAAAATGAGTTTCAAGTGAAGCAGAAAGTGCTGATGTAGAAGCTACAGCAAATTTTCCAGATCTAGCTAAGACAATTAATGAAGTTGGCTACACTAAATAACAGATTTTCAATGCAGTGAATAGCTTTCTGGTGGAAGAAGATGCCACCTAGGGTTTTCATACCTGGAGAGGAGAAGTCAATGCCTGGCTTCAAAGTTTCAAGGCTGATTCTCATTCATGAGACTGAATGGTGACTAAGTTGAAGTCAATGCTTGTTTAATGTTCCAAATATCTTAGGACCCTTAAAAATTATGCTAAATCTACTCTGCCTGTGCTCCATAAACAGAACAATAAAGCACATCTGTTTACAACACGATTTACTGAATATTTTAAGCCCTATTGAGACCTGCTGCTCAGAAAAGGACTCCTTTCAAAATAGTACTACTCTTTGACAGTGCACCTCGTAACCCAAGAACTCTGATGGAGGTGTAATATAATGAGATTCATGTTGTTTTAATGGCGACTAACACAACATCCATTCTGCAGCCCAAGGATCATGGTGTCATTTTGACTTTTTTTTTTGTTGTTGTTGGAAGAATATTGCTTTAAACAATGTGAATCAGCCATAAAATATATCCTCTCCTTGAGCCCTCCCATTCCCCCATCCCACCCTTCTAGGTTATCACAGAGTGCCTGGCTAGGCTCCCTGTGTGATACAGAATCTTCCCACCAGCCATCCATTTTACACACGATAGTGTATATATGTTGATGCTACTTTCTCCATTTATCCCACTCTCTCCCTCTCCCACTGTGTCCACATGTCTGTTTACATCTGAGTCTCCATTCCTTCCTTGCATTATATTGAAGTCATTTTGACTTTTAAGACTCATTATTTAAGAAATACATTTTTAAGACTATCTGACTTAGTGATTCCTCTGCTAGATCTGGCCAAAACAAATTGAAATACTTCTGGAAAGGGTTCACCCTTCTAGATCTCTTTAAGGACATGTGTGATTCATGGGAAGAGGTCAAAGTATCAATATTAGCTGAAGTTTGGTAGAAGTTGATTACAACTCTCATGGATGATTTTGAGGGGGTTAAGACTTCATGGATGAAGTAACTGCAGTTGTAGTGGAAATAGTAAGAGAACTAGAGTTAGAATGAAATCTAAAAGTGAAAGTTGCTCAGCAGTGTCCAAGTGTTAGTGCCCGCATGGATTATAGCCTACCACTTCCTCAGTCCATGGAATTTCCCAGGGAAGAATATTAAAGTGGGTTGTCATTTCCTTCTCCAGGGGATGTTCTACACCCAGGAATCAAATCCAGGTGTCCTGCATTGTAGGCAAACTCTTTACTGTCTGAGCTGCCCAGGGCTTTAAGATATCATAGATGAAATAACTACAGTTGTGGTGGAAATAGTAAGAGAGCTAGAATTAGAAGTGAAGCCTAAAGATGTGACTGACTTGCTGCAATCTCAGGATAAAGCTTTAATGGATGAGGAGTTGTTTCATTCATAAAATAAAATTATCTCTTGAGATGAAAACTACTTATGATGAAGATGCTGTGAAGATTGCTGTAATGACAGCAAAGGATTTAGAACTAACTTTATATAACAAAGTTGATAAAATAGTGCCAGGCTTTGAGAGGACTGGCTCAAATTGTGAAAGAAGTTCTGCTGTGGATAAAATGCTATCAAACAACATTGCATGCTTTTGAGAAATTGTTCATGAAATGAGTCAATTGGCATGGCAAATTTAATGTCTGATTTAAAACAAAAATTACCAAAGTAAAGCCAACTTTCAGCAAGCTTTAGCAATCACCATCTTGATTATTTCAGCAGCCATCAACTTCAAGGCAAGAACCTTCACCTGCAAAATCATTATGATTTGCTGAAGGTTCAGATAATAGTTACCATTTTTTAGTAATAAATTATTTTTAAATTCACACATTGCTTTTTTAGACAAACTTAATATACTATAATATAGTATAAATATTACTTTTATGTGCACTTAGAAACAAAAATATTTGTGTGACTTGCTTCATTGCAAAGTTCACTTTATTGTAGTGATGTGGAACTGAACCCAGAATATCTCCAAAGTATGCTTATAATTGTTTTTTTGTATAGCACAAATCTTAGGACCTTAATTACAGTATGAGGAATTTGATTTGGTTTAGGAAGAGAATTTTTAGGAAAGAATGTCTTTCCATTCAAGAATGGAAGAATAGACATAGCTAGAAAAATATTTATGCTATATTTTTGTTTATTATGTGAAACCACATCAAAATCTAAATCAAAATAATGGAAGAAAATATAAATTGAACACAATTCTAATTGGATTCTGTGGCAAGATATACTGTGATGATGTCTATTATATACCTGACAGAAAATATTCAAATAACAGTGCCAAACACAGTAAGTTCAGCATCTGATGTTTTAGTAAAAGCAGAATAGAGTAGTTTGGACATATGTAGTAAGAACCCCAGGACTTTTAGGTTAGTTCTCATTATTTTGCTTGCTTTAAGAGGAAAGAAAAGACTTTAAGTATGTAAATCATACTGTAATATTTCTATATGTTCCATAATTGTAATATTTAGCATAGAATTCCTTTCATTGTACTTTCTAAATTTAAAAATATATATTTCTTTTATTTATGCTGCTGCTGCTGCTGCTAAGTCGCTTCAGTCGTGTCCAACTCTGTGCGACCCCATAGATGGCAGCCCACTAGGCTCCTCTGTCCCTGGGATTCTCCAGGCAAGAATACTGGAGTGGGTTGCCATTTCCTTCTCAAACGCATGAAAGTGAAAACTGAAAGTGAAAACTGAAAGTGAAGTTACTCGGTCGTGCCTGACTCTTAGCGACCCCATGGACTGCAGCCCACCAGGCTCCTCCGTCCATGGGATTTTCCAGGCAAGAGTACTGGAGTGGGTTGCCATTGCCTTCTCTGATTTATGCTATTAGGGATTAAAAATATATTAATTTATTTTGATAAAAACTTCAGCCTTTATCTCTTTAAGTATTATCTCTCTTCCATTCCCTATATTGCCTCTTTCTTAATTTATCTTTCATATCACTAGCTAATCTGTAATGTCTCTCTCTCTCTCTGTGCTACATTTTCTATAATTTCTGGCCTTTATCTTCCAGTTAACTGATTCTTTCTCAACTATTTAATGTATTGAATCTCACTAATTATAATTTCAACAAGTTTTTTTGTTATGTATACAATTTTCTGATATGTTCTGAAAGCATCATGTTTTTTGGCCATATTTTTGATTCACTCTTTTATTTTGCTTGCTGGTCTAATAATTTCAATACCTGAAGTTTAAGGAATCTAATTTGGAGTGCTGGTTTATTTTCTCCTAATTCTTGCTCACCGCGGTATATTTCCTTGGATTCTGAGCTCATTCTCGGTTGTTACATTTGGGAATAATGTGAATTGTTGGTTAAAGGCATTTTCCTCTAATAAGGATTTGTATTTATTTTTAATTTTTAGCTGTGCGTTTCCCAGATCATCAATAAATCCTAAACGCTCAGAAGAACATGCCTGAGATTATAAATCCTAAGAAAAGACTTTTGTCCCCGCCCAGAGACAAGATTGAAGCAGACAATGTGCACTGAAATTCCTGTTTTCCAGAGGTGAATGTTTTCAAATTAAAATTTTAATGCAAATGTAAGTCTTAAAGGCTTCCCTTTTTAAGTTATTTCCCACCTTTTCTAGGCTAAAGGTCTAGTGTCCTATTTAGCTGTCTGTTTATAGGGAGATTCTACATTATTTACTGGACAATGCCTTCAGAAGAATTGTATCTTTAGTGCTTCTTACCACTGTGGTTTCTTATTTTGTCAATTGTTTGGATTCCAATAATTAATTTTCTTTCTTAAAAGTTAATTGCCTCCCCTCAAAACAAAGAAAGAGAAGTTTGTTATTTTTATTCTGTATTTCTAGATGTTTTGTCCTAGAAGAATTTCGATGACATTTAGACTGCCATATTTTGGAAGTGGAACTAATTTATCTATTATATCACAACTTTAAGGTGATATTTTTCAGTGTCAAACTGTTGAAGTTACTTAAGTTAAATAGCATTTGTATATTTCCTTTCTGTGAAGCATGCTGTCATTAGAGGTGACAGTGGAAATGAGCCTTGTCACCATAATGGTGTTACAAAGGACTTTACCGACCAATAGCTTCTAAGTGAAGCAAACAGAAACATACTGGGTTATTATTTTTGATGACCATATTATATTATCAGGATCAGTGTAGGCAAAAATCTTTTTTAATACCAGTTATCTCCATCAGTTAGATAATGAACACATTCCTCTGAGTTATTTCTTATTATAGGACACACGAGCAGACAGCATTAATGATTATTATTTGATGAAAACCTTCTCTCCTGACAGCAGTATGCACAAGTAACTTGGAATGCTGTTCCAAACATCAATCTACTAAGAACTTATGCATGAGACATAAAAGGTAGAAAACCAATCAAATTTAGCTCTTTTGGAAATATATGGATTCTTTGATAAAAATATAATAGAGTTAAATAATCTAGAAACTTATGAAAAAAAAAACTAGGAGCAATATAGCATTGTGAAATAAAAAATATATTAAAAATTACCAAAATATTTCTCTGACAAACATTTTATATATCAATTTTTTGGATCACAGAATTAATTTATGTGTTTTGTTGAAATCTCAAGCAATGCAGATTTTGTAAAGTACTAAAGTATTCTTTGTTTTTTCCTCTTAAATGACCATAGTTATTAGTATAATGTACTCTTTTGAATTATTGTTAGCATGCAGTAATGTAAAGATACATACATTCTGAAATTTATCCTTTCAAAATATCTTCTTTATATGTATGCATATTGCCTTATTACTTGCTTTCACTGAAAAATATATAGTGAAATAATATTTTATTTCACTTCTAATGTAGTAATATACTGTTCCTTTTTATAACTTTATAGACTCTTATTGCATGAATATATCATAATTTATCTAACCACTTTCCTATTAATGGCTGTTAGGTTAATTTTAATTTTTTCACTATTTCAACAATTTTCCAGTGAATTTTCTTGTATGTATGCTTTTGCATTCTTATGCATGACTTTTGTAGCATATATTTTTAGAAAGATTAGTAGAAAACTGTACATTTTGTATAATAATAATATAAATACAATACATTAAGTACACTATTATTATGATGTCATATAATACTATGATTATATAATAATTTTTTTCAGTCGCTGTCATGTCCAACTCTTTAAGACCCCATGGACTGCAGCACGCCAGGCTTCCCTGCCCTTGACCACCTCCTGGAGCTTATTCAAACTCATGTCCATTGAGTCGGTGACGCAATACAACCATCTGGTCCTCTATCATCCCCTTCTCCTCCTGCTTTCAGTCTTTCCCAGCATCAAGGTCTTTTCAAATGAGTCAGTTCTTCACATCAGGTGGCCAAAGTATTGGAGCTTCAGCTTCAGCATCAGTTCTTCCAATGAATATTCAGGATTGACTTCCTTTATTATTGACTGGTTGGAACTCTTATAGTCCATGGGACTCTCAAGAGTCTTCTCCAACACCATGGGTCGAAAGCATCAATTCTTCAGCACACAGCCTTCTTTATAGTCCAACTGTCACATCCATACATGACTACTGGAAAAACCATAGCTTTGACTAGATGGACCTTTGTAGGAAAAATGATGTCTCTGATTTTTAATATGCTGTTTCAGTTCATCATAGCTTTTCTTCCAAGGAGCAAGCATCTTTTAATTTCATGGCTGCAGTCACCAAATATACTGATTTTGGAGCCCCTCAGAATAAAGTCTGTCACTGTTTCCATTGTTTCCCTGTCTATTTACCATGATGTGGTAGGACCAGATGCCATGATCTTAGTGTTTTGAATGTTGAGTATTAAGCCGTTTTTTCACTCTCCTCTGGTATTACCTTCATCAAGAGACTCTTTAGTTTCTCCTCACCTTCTGCCATAAAAGTGGTGTCATCTGCATATCTGAGGTTCTTTATGTTTCTCCCACCAGTCTTGATTTCAGCTTCTGCTTCATCCAGCCTGGCATTTCACATGATGTACCCTGCATATAAGTTAAAGAAGCAGGGTGACAGTATACAGCCTTGACGTACTCCTTTCCCAATGTGATACCAGTCTTTGTCCCATGTCCGGTAACTAATGATTCTTTACCTGCATACAGGCTTCTCAGGTGGTATAATGTGGCCTGGTATTCCCATCTTTTTAAGAATTTCCCACAATTTGTTGTCATCCACAGAGTCAAAGACTTTATTTAGTATGGTCAATGAAGCAGAAATAGATGTTTTTTTCTTGAATTCTCTTGCTTTTTCTATGATCCAACAGATGCTGGCAATTTGATCTCTGGTTCCTCTGATTTTTCTAATACCAGTTGAATATCTATAATAACAATTATAGTATTATTAAAAACTATACCTATACAAAATTTAATTGATAGTACCAAAATCTCTCCCAAACTATTAAATTAATTTGTGTTGTCATCAACTGTTTACTGAAATTTTTGTTTTTCATACTACTGGTGACCTTGCTTATTTAACCTATATACAGTGTACATCATGAGAAACCATGGGCTGGAAGAAGCACAAGCTGGAATCAAGATTGCCGGGAGAAATATCAATCACGTCAGATATGCAGATGACACCACCGTTATGGCAGGAAGTGAAGAGGAACTAAAAAGCTTCTTGATGAAAGTGAAAGAGGAGAGTGAAAAAGTTGGCTTAAAGCTCAACATTCAGAAAACTAAGATCATGGCATCTGGTCCCATCACTTCATGGCAGATAGATGGGGAAACAGTGCAAACAGTGTCAGACTTTATTTTTCTGGACTCCAAAATCACTGCAGATGATGATTGCAGCCATGAAATTAAAAGACGCTTGTTCTTTGGAAGAAAAGTTATGACCAACCTAGATGGCATATTCAAAAGCAGAGACATTACTTTGCCAACAAAGGTCTGTCTTGTCAAGGCTATGGTTTTTCCAGTGGTCATGTATGAATGTGAGAGTTGGACTGTGAAGAAAGCTGAGTGCCGAAGAACTGATGCTTTTGAACTGTGGTGTTGGAGAAGACTCTTGAGAGTCCCTTGGACTGCAAGGAGATCCAACCAGTCCATTCTAAAGGAGATCAGTCCTGGGTGTTCTTTGGAAGGAATGACGTAAAGTTGAAACTCCAGTACTTTGGCCACCTCATGCGAAGGGTTGACTCATTGGAAAACACTCTGATGCTGGGAGGGATTGGGGGCAGGAGGAGAAGAGGACAACAGAGGATGAGATGGCTGGATGGCATCACCGACTCGATGGACGTTAGTTTGAGTGAACTCCGGGAGTTGGTGATGGACAGGGAGGCCTGGCGTGCTGTGATTCATGGGGTCGCAGAGTTGGACACGACTGAGCTACTGAACTGACTGAACTGTTGACCTTAGTTAACAATCATCTTCTAAACCTTCCCAATCTAACAGACAAGAACATTTCATGTTTTAATTTGCAATGGGGTCACAAAGGGCTGAACACAACTTAGTGACTGAACAACATGAAAACAGCAAGATAATTATTGAATTGAGGGTAAGTGTTATGTCTTTTTATTGAAGTTTGAAATGTAGAGGGTTTCTCTTATTACTTACAAAATGGAAAAGATGGTCTCGTTTTATCTTACTTTTTATCTGTGACAAGAAAATAACCAGTAATGAGGCAACAATATAGAAATCAAAATCTTCCCTATAGTTTTTAGTCAAGCTTTATGAGAGTTTAGCAGTATCCATTGTTGTTTAGTAGCTAAGTCATTTCTGACTCTTTGGAGACCTGGTGGACTGTAGCTGCCAGATCCTCTGTCCATGGGTTCTCCATGCAAGATTATTGGAGTGGGTTGTGATTTCCTTCTCTAGTGGATCTCCCTGAACAGTGACTGAAGCCCCATGTCTCCTCCATTGGCAGGCAGATTCTTTACCACTGAGCCACCAAGGAAGCCCAGGAGTAACAATTGCATATCCCCAAAATTTCAACCCCCTGCCCCTCTCATTTCTTTAACAAGAAAAAGGTCACAGATACAAACATCTCTGATATCCTCCTGGATTTAATCCACATCAATAAGCTAACTTACAATCAGCTGATTTAAAGAAATGTTTGACTGTGAGGACAGAAATTTTACATTACATGGATTTAGCCAAAGGGTTTTTAATAGCCTTATTCTTACCAGACACTAACAGTCCACACTGTGTAATCATCAGCCTCACTAACACATGCTTAGTTTCATTTCTTGAAAATGACATAAACCAGTATCTTTGAGCTTGTGTTACTTAGTGTATTTATTCCTGCATAAGAGAATAAGATTAAACATAGTCCACTCAGTCATTTTATTTTAAGGTTAATATTTGATTTCAAATAAAAATGAATAATATTTATTTATTTACAGTGGCTTCTGTATGTACCACAAACCATATTAAAATAATATGTAAGAATCTAGGAGTGTTGAGAATGAATAGACAATATGAAAATCATTATGATTCAATTTATTTACAGTATAAAACAGTGAAGGTGGTTTTTACTTTCATCATATGAATAGATACTGGATCAGAATGGAAACATTATCTTCTAAATCTAACACGATATTTTATAATGTCAAATGTGTATCTAAAATAAATGAGAAGATTTTACCATTGCTATCCAATCTTTTTGTATTGTATATTTCTAAAACATGTCAAGATATATTCCTGTTTCTCTAAAGTATGTACTTGGTTAATTGAAGAATTCTTTACTTATGCTAACTAACATTAAATTTAAAGAGATTATTTTACTTCTCTGGAAATAAATCAAAATTTTCTATAGATAGCAGAGTTATTATATAAAAATTGAATTTAAAATTGAACTGCCTTCTTACATTACCCACAATGTGTTTAAATATCTTTATGACTGCAATATATACCAAAATAATTTAAGTAAAAATTCACTTTTATTTATACTTTACCACTGTTTTATCCCTCCCCATTAATATGCCTGATTTTTGAAAATTATATGCCTTTAGTGATTTCCCTAAAAATGATGACAAAACTTAAGACTTTTTGTTCTGTTTTAAAACTCTACTTATGCTGAATATATTCTTAATTGTATAAAATGATGTTTAACATATTTAATGAATACCTACAATGTGCAAAGCACTTCCACTGAAAAGAAGAATATAAAATTATACTACCTAACTTGCAGTGACTGATAGGGGCAACTAAGTCTCCTAGAGAATAGAAAGAAGGTCAAAAGCTCCATTCACTTGATGAGGTTTATTCAACAATTTATAGAGCTGAAACTAATGTCTGTTACCCACTGTGATACTGAGAATTTCTCTGCATCTAGAAGGTAGACTCCTTTTTAATTTTTTTTCCCAAGAAGGAGTCCAATATTTCAAGGCCCGAAAGGCTATTTCTGTTGTACCATTTTCATACAACTGTTCTCTGATGTTCCTGCCTCCAAGTTCCCATGAGCTTCCATAGGGAAGATGAAATAGACCAAGTCTCCATCCTATAGGAGCTTGAAGCCAAGTAAGCTCACATAGATGTTGCTTTAAAAACTAACAAAACAAGCTACTGGATTCTCTCCTTCCAATAACATAAAACTCAACTATACAAAATATTTCAGAAGTGTTGGAGATAAGGAAACATTGCCTTTACTAATTCACTTTCCCAGATGTTCTATTCTATGCATAAACAAAATAACATATAGTAGAGCATTTATCTAATTCAAAGAACTATTGGTGATGTAGAGAAGTAAAATGCAATCTCTTGAAGTAAGTTCAATCCAATAAGGAGGCTAAAAAATAAAATGATAACACTGTTTTCTAGGATGTGATATTTCATAGTAGCTATATGTGTTTATTATTTTATCTTATTTTTCTGAAGAATGGAAATGTCATGGGTATGAATGCTTAGGGTAGAAGCTGATATTGGATACATTATTCTGCAAAATAAAGTGGACAGTGGTAGTGTTAACAGCTGACATGAACAAGAAATCAAAGAGGAAGGTGGAGGCAATGAACATTCATGGTATTTGGTGCATAATTATTAAAGATATCCCAGGGAAAGAGATAGTTTGAGGAAGAAAAGGCCATGGTGAGATTATAGGAGTCAAATGCCAAAATGTGATTTAGCCCCATGACTCCATCAAATCTGTACAGAAGGGACTAAACTGAGAAAATTCTGATTGTGTATAGATTTCTTATAGTAAGCAAGAAAGGAACAATGACCACAAACTAACTTCTGGAAGAAAGAGACAAAATCACCCCATGAGGACTATCAGCTTACATGTAGGTTTTACATATATAAATATATATATATATATATATACACACACACACACATAGATAAATGAAGTAATATTTTATGGTATAACATGACCAATTTAGAATAAATGCATCAATAAGAAGTATTTAATGAGCTCAAAAGAGGATTGGTGAAGAAATGTTTTATAAAGCTGTTGTTTAGTACTGACTGACTCCTTGCAACCCCTTGGATGGCAGCATGCCAGGCTTCCCTGCTTTATAAAGTGATCTTGCCAATAAAGGTATGAAAAACACCCACTGTCAAACAGTAACCCAGGCAGCAGTGTTCTATATGCCTTACAAAGTTCCAAAGGAGAGCATGCATGCATACAACTGAGGAGGATACTACTGCCACACTTGGATATCACAAGGACATTTAAAGTCCTAAAATATATGATGAGCCCTGAAGAACTTGTAGTTCTTCCTGCCATACAGGACATTAATGGTCCCAAATAAATCTGGAAAACTACATATACATACAAGATAAATCAGATACTTGAACTATGTCTTAAAAAAAAAAGTCAATTTCACCAACTCTTACTTTGGCTAATGTGAAGGTGAAGCCAAATCTGGGGCTATTTGTTTATGATAAAAGACACCAATAAAGATCAGCTCAATAACTTGGTTTTACTCAGATTTTTATGGGCAAAATTTTCTTGAGGTAATATTATAAGTTACAAAATGATGAATACAATGTAACCCCATAATATAATAGAGAGGAAAAGCCATGGATAAAAGAAAAAAAAATGATAAGGACCATTAAGGAATACCATTAAAATGCACTGTAAGTGCCCAAGTAGGGAAATATTTACTTATTATTAATTTTTTTTTAATTTTATTTTATTTTTAAACTTTACATAACTGTATTAGTTTTGCCAAATATCAAAATGAATCCACCACATGTATACTTATTATTAATTATAATTCAAGAAAATTAGAGATAACAAGGGAAATTTTCATGCAAAGATGGGCACAATAAGGACAAAAATGGTATGGACCTAACAGAAGCAGAAGATATTAAGAAGAGGTGGCAAGAATATACAAAAGAACTATACAAAAAAATCTTCATGACCCAGATAATCACGATGGTGTAATCACTCACTTAGAGCCAGACATCCTGGAATGTGAAGTCAAGTGGGCCTTAGGTAGCATCACTACGAACAAAGCTGGTGAAAAAGTGATGGAATTCGAGTTAAACTATTTCAAATCCTGAAAGATGATGCTGTGAAAGTGCTGCATGCAATATGTCAGTAAATTTGGAAAACTCAGCAGTGGCCACAGGACTGGAAAAGGTCAGTTTTCATTCCAATCCCAAAGAAAGGCAATGCCAAAGAATGTTCAAACTACCACACAATTGCACTTATCTCACATGCTGGCAAAGTAATGCTCAAAATTCTCTAAGTCAGGCTTCAACAGTATGTGAACTGTGAACTTCCAGATGTTGAAGCTGGAAGAACCAGATATCAAATTGCCAACATCCATTGGATCATTGAAAAAGCAAGAGAGTTCCAGAAAAACATCTGTTTCTGCTTTATTGACTATGCCAATGCCTTTGACTGTGTGGATCACAACAAACTGTGGAAAATTCTTCAAGAGATGGGAATACCAGACTACCTGACCTGCATACAGATTCCTGAGAAATCTGCATGCAGGTCAAGAAGCAACAGTTAGAACTGGACATGGAACATCAGACTGTTTCCAAATTGGGAAAGGAGTACATCAAGACTGTATATGGTCACCCTGCTTCTTTAACTTATATGAAGAGTGCATCATGAGAAATGTTGGACTGGATGAAGCCCAAGCTGGAATCAAGATTGCTGGGAGAAATATCAATAACCTCAGATATGTAGATGACACCACCCTTTAGGCAGAAAGAGAAAAGGAAATAAATAGCCTCTTGGTGAAAGTGAAAGAGCAGAGTGGAAAAGTTGGCTTAAAACTCAACATTCAGAAAACTAAGATCATGGCATCCGGTCCCATCACTTCATGGCAAATAGATGGGGAAACAGTGGCTGACTTTATTTTTCTGGGCTCCAAAATCACTGCAGATGGTGACTGCAGCCATGAAATTAAAAGACACTTACTCCTTGGAAGGAAAGTTATGACCAACCTAGACAGCATATTAAAAAGCAGAGACATTACTTTGCCAACAAAGGTCTGTCAAGTCAAAGCTATGATTTTTCTAGTAGTCAAGTATGGATGTGAGAGTTGAACTATAAAGAAAGTTGAGCACCAAAGAATTAATGCTTTTGAACTGTGGTGTTGGAGAAGACTCTTGAGAGTCCCTAGGACTGCAAGGAGATCCAACCAGTCCATCCTAAATGTAATCAATCCTGAATATTCATTGGAAGGACTGATGCTGAAGCTGAAACTCCAGTACCTTGGCCACCTGATGCGAAGAACTGGCTCATTGGAAAAGACATTGTTGTTGGGAAAGACTGAATGTGGGAAGAGAAGAGATGACAGAGGATGAGATGGTTGAATGGCATCACCAACTAAATGGACATGAGTTTGAATAAGCTCCAGGAGTTGGTGATGGAGGCCTGGTGTGCTGCAGTCCATGGGGTTGCAAAGAGTCCAACATGACTGAGTGATTGAACTGTAGTAATTATAAAAATTGAATTACTAATAACTGGTATATTTGATAATGAAATCCTTATGTGATCTCCCATCATGTTTTAACCTCATTCTCTACTTTCTACTCCCACCTCCTCTAGTCAGATAGGCCCCCTCACTGTTCCTCCAGCCTTCTAAACACAATTCGTTTTCAGAAAATTTTGTATTCTCTCTTCTTTCTGCCTAGATTGCATCTTTACCAGATTTTCCTACAGCTCAACTTCTTACTTACAGATTATTAATCACAATTTATTTCACAATGAGACTCCCCATAGTCACCCTCTGTAAATTTTAGCCACATACATAAATGTCATATCATTCTTTTCTGTCTAATTTTTTCTCTTGAGCACTTAAGTGTAAGTATGATACATCTTACATTTTTTGTTCATTGTTGGTTTTATCCCATTATAAAATAAACTCCAAGAGAGATTTTTGTCTCTTTCTTAACTTGTCCCTGTCCAGTGCCTGGAAAAATGCTGGTACACAACAGATGATTAATAAATTTTATTGGATTAAAGAATGAGTAAACTAATAGTTATTTAAGTCTTTATACTTCAGAAGGGGCACTTGCAAATATTTTTTGTTTTCCTCTTCCTAAAGATTCTATGTAATGGTATTACTTTTAGTGGAGGAACCAGTTGACGACATCTTAGAAGATATGGCACTTGAATAAGATCTTAAAGCTTGAGGAGGAGATTTGGAGAATAATAAAGAAAATACTACCTTTTCAAAAAATACTACAGTTTCAAATTTAAATATGTATATATATAGGGCTAATAAAAAGTCTTATAAGACTTTTTATTAGCCCTACTATTTGATTAAAAAGAAATAGTATTTTTGTGAAATATTTTGTGAAATCATATCTATATTCATTGTTCAGATGTGTTTTTCATGCATGTGCGCTTGCAATTCTCTAACTTTCTCCATGAGCAGCTGACATCACAAATGGCCCTGATCACCCTTTCCATGACTTTCTTCTTCCAAACATTCCCCTCCAGATTATTTATTCTCTGCCTGTTTTTTTTTTTTTTTTAACAGGAGAGTATTATAGAGCCTTGATTTAAAAAGAAAGTAATTTCATTATGTTCAAATTGTGTTTTAGATGCTCAAAAATTTTGTCCAGAGTATATTATGAGTAAGGGATCTGCCACATTAGGCACAAGTGTCACCTGTTAAAAAATCAGAATCAAGTGAGCTCGAGATCACAAACTTTATCTCTCCATTTCCAGGCATGTAGCATGTGCAATCTGAATTTTGTTTAATGGATATTTTCTGCATTAATATAAATCATTCACTGATTAGTTGAAAATATAGAAATTAAAGTTGAGTAGGGTTATGAATTCATTCACTTATCTCTTCAACAAAAACTAATTAAGTTCTAATGATATTTAAGGAACTATTCTTAGTACTGGAGATGTAATGAACAAGTGGATTTGGACTGTGGCTTCCCTGGTGGCTCAGAGGTTAAAGCATCTGTCTGCAATGCGGGAGACCCAGGTTCGATCCCTGGGTTGGAAAGATCTCCTGGAGAAGGAAATGGAAACCCACTCCAGTATTCTTGCCTGGAGAATCCCATGGAGGGAGGAGCCTGGCAGGCTAGAGTCCAAGGGGTCGCAAAGAATCGGACATGACTGAGCTTTCACTTTCACTTTCAAGGAGATTCCAAGATAGTAGGAAAGACAGACATCAGCCATAACTGAATTCTTCTTGCGCTGTTTTGAAGGAGAAAGCACTCTGAGAGCAAATAATAAGACAGGATGTTCCTGATTGTAACATTTCCACTGTAACTTAAACAATTTTAAGTTTTTCTCCTAAATATGGCAAAGAAGATGTTCATTGTAGAACAGTGAGCAGACATGTGGACTAAAGAACACAAAGAATTTCAACAGGAAAATTAATATGAAAAGGTCCTTCTTTTTTCTGATAAGTTTTAAATAAGCTGTTTTAATACTCTGGAAACATGAACAAACAGAATTGGGGAATGGGGCAGGTAATTGACAGAATGGATCTGGTTCTATACATCACCATATTCTTAAATCACTACACTTCACATGCATTATGTGCTCAATAAGTCTTAATTGACTAAATCAATCAATTAATTTATGAAACTAACAGATAATGGGCTAAAAGGTACTTAGAATTAAGAGGCTATAAAAATTGAATCACTTTGTTTGGAGACTGGAAGTGAAATTTGGAAAGAAATAATATGGACTTGTACAAAGGAATATGTATTTTTTAAAATCTTCTTCAGTGACCCCATTTGTTTAAACTTTGCTTCTAAGGTGTTCTTAGCTCACTTACATGGTTGTCCTAAGAATCAGTGCTGGTTCAGAGGAGTATTTTTAAAAATTTAAAAACCTATCTCTCCACCTGATGTTGCTGCTGTTTCATCCCTAAGTCATGTCCAACTCTTTGCGACTCCATGACTGTAGCCTGCCAGTCTCCTCTGTCCATGGGATTTCCCAGGTAAGAATTCTGGAGTGGGCTGCTATTTTCTACTCCAGGGGATCTTCCCAACTCAGGGTTCAAATCCAAGTCTCACTGAGGAACCTGGAAAGCCCATTTTCTCCACCTACTCTCTATGTATCAATCTATCTATTTATCTATCTCAGATCAGATCAGATCAGTCGCTCAGTCGAGTCCGACTCTTTGCGACCCCGTGAATTGCAGCACGCCAGGCCTCCCTGTCCATCACCAACTCTCGGAGTTCACTGAGACTCACGTCCATCGAGTCAGTGATGCCATCCAACCATCTCATCCTCTGTCGTCCCCTTCTCCTCTTGCCCCCAATCCCTCCCAGCATCAGGGTCTTTTCCAATGAGTCAACTCTTCGCATGAGGTGGCCAAAGTATTGGAGTTTCAGCTTTAGCATCATTCCTTCCAAAGAAATCCCAGGGATGATCTCCTTCAGAATGGACTGGTTGGATCTCCTTGCAGTCCAAGGGACTCTCAAGAGTCTTCTCCAACACCACAGTTCAAAAGCATCAATTCTTCAGTGCTCAGCCTTCTTCACAGTCCAACTGTCACATCCATACATGACCACAGGAAAAACCATAGCCTTGACTAGCCGGACCTTTGTTGGCAAAGTAATGCCTCTGCATTTGAATATGCTATCTAGGTTGGTCATAACTTTCCTTCCAAGGACTAAGTGTCATTTAATTTCATGGCTGCAGTCACCATCTGACACTGTTTCCACTGTTTCCCCATCTATTTCCCATGAAGTGATGGGACCGGATGCCATGATCTTCGTTTTCTGAATGTTGAGCTTTAAGCCAACTTTTTCACTCTCCACTTTCACTTTCATCAAGAGGCTTTTGAGTTCCTCTTCACTTTCTGCCATAAGGGTGGTGTCATCTGCATATCTGAGGTGATTGATATTTCTCCCCACAATCTTGATTCCAGCTTGTGTTTCTTCCAGTCCAGCATTTCTCATGATGTACTCTGCATACAAGTTAAATAAACAGGGTGACAATATACAGCTTGGACGTACTCCTTTTCCTATTTGGAACCAGTCTGTTGTTCCATGTCCAGTTCTCACTGTTGCTTCCTGACCTTCATACAAATTTCTCCAGAGGCAGATCAGGTGGTCTGGTATTCCCATCTCTTTCAGAATTTTCCACAGTTTATTGTGAACCACACAGTCAAAGGCTTTGGTATAGTCAAGAAAGCAGAAATAGATGTTTTTCTGGAACTCTCTTGCTTTTTCGATGATCCAGTGGATGTTGGCAATTTGATCTCTGGTTCCTCTGCCTTTTCTAAAACCAGCTTGAACATCAGGAAGTTCACGGTTCACATATTGCTGAAGCCTGGCTTGGAGAATTTTGAGCATTACTTTACTAGCGTGTGAGATGAGTGCAATTGTGTGGTAGTTTGAGCATTCTTTGGCATTGCCTTTCTTTGGGATTGGAATGAAAAATGACCTTTTCCAGTCCTGTGGCCACTGCTGAGTTTTCCAAATTTTCTGGCATATTGAGTGCAGCACTTTCACAGCATCATCTTTCAGGATTTCATTATCAATGTAAGTTACAACTGTACCACTTTTTATTAAAACTCTCATTTTGATATTATGTCATTTCTAATTTTTAAAGGTAAAATATCACTCTTTTAAGAATATACATTGTTTATTAAATTGCAAAGTGTTAGGTGGCATCACCTACTTGATGGACATGAATTTGAGCAGGCTCCGGGAGTTGGTGATGGACAGGGAAGCCTGGCATGCTGTAGTCCATGGGGTCACAAAGAGTCAGACACAACTGAGTGACTGAACTGAAAGTGTTAGGTGAACCGGATTAGGTCATCTTTCCTATCACGAGTGACTGGTTTGTAGACACTAATGTTCATACCAGTTCTTCCCCTCTCATCTTGGTTTGTATTATCAGTCTGCTTGTCTTCTGAGGTAGGTGGAAACAACTCTGATTATCCAAAGTGGTAAGTGGTAGATTTTGGTGAGAGTTGAGTTGTTTAGAAGAAACAGGGTTAAATTACATCTCATATAGAAGATGGTAAGGGACATGCCATTACTGCATGGCAAATAGAAGGGGAAAATGTGGAAACAGTGACTTCTTCTTAGGCTCCAACATCACTGCAGATGGTGACTGCAGCCATAAAATCATAAAACAATCACTTCTTGGCAATGACAAATCTAGACAGTGTGTTGAGAAGCAGAGACAAAATTCTGACAAAAGTCCATATAGTCAAGGCAATGGTCTTGACATAGTATTTTCATCACAAGTGAAGATTATATACAAAATATGCATAGTATACATTTTTAATAAAACAGTAACATTCTTGGATATTCATCAATATAATACTTGGTTTGGTACAATATTACTCTCAAATAAAGTTCTCAAAAGTACTGAAAAGATAAGAAAGCATTGGTTAAGCACTAGCAATTATATTTAAACAACATATCTGTTAGTGTAGCATCAGAATTTTTTATTGCTATGAAAAATATAAAGTCAAAGTTTTAAAAGACCTTACCTGAGGCCTGAATCAATCAACCAAATGGTGGGAGAGTGTTCTAGACAAATGGAAGATCAGGAACACCTGTTGCCCTGGAAATTACTCCCTATGGCAAGAAAGCCACAGATGAGGGTCAAAAACCTATGAAATCCTACTAAATGAGAAGCTTTAATAATAAAAAGTAGCTTTCTTATTGCACTTAGGATGTTTTTGGCTACAGAGATCAGAAAATATGACTCAAATTAATTTAACCAGAAAGGAAAGCCATTGATTTAAATAATTATATGAACTCCAGACAGGGAGAAGTCCATCAATTCCAGACAAGGAGGAATGGGATTCTTAAAACAATCAGAACTATTCCAGAGCCTAGAGATGAGGCATCTATCCTGAGTCATGTGAGCTGCATGGGAAGGGAAATTATACATGATTTAAAGTGAAGCTCTGATAAGAAGACAGAAAAAATAGATGGGTGAGAATGAACAATAGAAGAGGCCAATTGCTTCTTATTCACTAAGAGCCTACTATACTCAGACTTGGTAGTAATAACACATGTAATACATTATTATTATATTATCTACACAAGATTGTGAACCTCATGGTAGACCTAGTATATACATCAGATTTACTAAATTATGCTGAGGTAACAGATTTCAGTATCTTGCAAAAACAATGCTGTATTTCTTGCTCTTGTTACATGGTCCAAGCAGCTTTATCCCATGTTTTCCTCTTTCTAGGATGTGGACTGAAGGCATATCCCTGTACATGACCTATGACTTTGCAGGAAAGAGACAAGGGTAATATCAGAACCTCATAGTGTCAAAAAAGAGCTTCTTATAAGAAGTGGCTTATGTCACTACTACTGAGACTTAATCAAGCAAAATAAATTTTGCTGATGCCATTGAGTCAAGGAAGTCAAATCCTCTCACAGGTAACTGATAACTGGGAACAATAATACACTGTGCCATCTCTAACTGAAATCCATTTCCTCCTCCTTCCTCACTCCTAACGTGCCTAACTGGTGGGGCCAGGATTTGAACAGTGGTCTGTTTACTCCTTTCACCTCTAACCAGTTCTCTAAGGGACTATACGAGAATACAGAACAAGTTACTTTTAGATGTACTATAAAATAAATATTTATTAGTTTTGCCAAATATCAAAATGAATCCGCCACAGGTATACATGTGTTCCCCATCCTGAACCCTCCAATTTTGTAAAGTTTAAAAATTAAAAAAAAAAAATATTTAAATTATTTTATCAACTTAGAGAATAGACAGTATTCTTAAAAATAATTCCATGGCAGTATTTGCAGCTTAAGATACATGTTACTACAGCTGTAGTCGATGAATGTTTTGGTCTCAGGGCCTCTTTACACTCTTAGACATTGTTAAGGACCATAAAGAGTCCTTATAATGTGGGTTATTCCTATCTATAATCACCAAAGTAGAAATTAAAACTAAAAATTTGTAAAATGTATTCATTAATTCCTTTAAAATGAGCAATAGTAAGAAATGAAAACCCACTCCAGTATTCTTGCCTGAAGAATTACATGGACAGAGGAGCCTGGCAGGCTATAGTCCATGGGGTTGCAAAGAGTTGGACATGACTGAGCAACTATCACTCACTCACTCAAGCTCATTACCTAGGGCTTGCCTGGTGGCTCAGGCAAAGAATCTGTCAGTGCAGGAGATGTGGGTTCAATCCCTGGATTGGGAAGATCTCTTGGAGAAAGAAATGGCAACCCACTCCAGTATTCTTGCTTGGTAAATCCCATGGACAGAGGAGCCTGGCGGGCTATAGTCCACAGAGTCACAAAAGAGCCTGACATATTTTAGTGACTAAACAACAACAGACTCATTGCATATTAACATAAGTAAAATATCTTGTTAAAATAATTATATACTTCAAATTTTAAAATTCAGTGAGAAGAGAGGCATTGTTAATTTCTGTAATGCCTGATTTAATAGAAGACAGCTTTTTTTATATGCTACATTTTTCATATATATATATATGTTGAAGTATATGAAGGAAGTTCTTAAATAAATAGGGAGAAAAAGGAGGAGAGCTTTTAGATGATTTTGGACATTCTTCTTTGAAAGTGAACCAAAACTTAACAAGTGATTGCTTCATTAAAATTAGTTTCAAACAGAATCTGAAACTACATCGGTAAACTTTCTGTATTCTGTTACAACAAAATCCTTTGGCTTCTTCTGCATTTTGAATGGATCTTTTATCCATGTATGATTTTGTGCCATCGGCCACTTTCATTTAAAAGTATTGGTGCACCCTTGTTCTGTATTTTCCAAGTCTCCTGTAAATTTGTTATTGTACTTTCATAATTAAAAAAATAAAAATTAAAATGTAAAAAATAAAAATAATAATACAACAAAAATATTGGTTCACTAGTTTATACATATCTTTCTGCATATTTATGTTGCAAAATATATTGATGTATTTCATTGCACAATGAAAATCATATTTATAAATATTGACACTGATCTCATCAGAAAAGTTTTCTAAGTATTGGGAAGCTGTCAAGCTTATGGTTTAAGACATAAGTTTTCCAAAATTCTAATTTTTTGCTGGAAAGCTAAAATTTTACCACTGGCAACAATAATATCAGTTGTTGTCTTTGAGATGGCAGGCTCACTAGTTGATTTTTGAAAACAATGTTTGCAAAATAGTCAGGTAGCTTATCGATCATTCTTTCAAACAAAAATGTGTTTTGTGTGGGAAAAAAAGTGATTATTTTAGCTTCCACCTTAAACAATTACACAAATGTTTTTCTTGATACAAATACATTTTTTTGTATTATTCAGAAATGCTGTGGCATTCTTCCCATTTTTGTCACAAGGAATATACTTAAAAGAAGTATATGCAAAAGTACAGCTTTAGGAATCAATAATTTTTATTTTTTTATCAAGAACATTAAGTGAAACTGCCACTTTTATTAGTTATTATTTTGTTGTTATTTTTCACGAGAGTGTGTAGTTAAATACAGTTGGTGCCACTGTCTTGATTTTTGTTGAAAAGCCAGCAATCCAACCCATCATTTCTTTTGTACCATCAGTGTAAATTTCAACATAGTGAATAAAGCAAATAATGTCCAGGTATTATTATGAATATAATTTTGGCTTTGTGGATTCTTGGTAGTGCTTTGAGTTTATTCAGGCATCCACAGACCAGCCTGAGAACTACTGCTCTATAAAAATCGTGACGTTCAGCCAATTTAACTTCACTTCAGTTATGTCCAACTCTTTGTGACCCTGTGGATTATAGCCTGCCAGACTCTTCTCTCCATGGGATTCTCCAGGCAAGAATACTGCAGTGGGTTGCCATGCACTCCTCCAGGGGATCTTCCCGACCCAGGGATGGGACCTGCGTCTCCTGCATTGGCAGGTGGGTTCTTTACCATTAGTGCCAACTGGGAAGCCCATATTCAGCTTAGTTTAACAAAAAATTGCAAGCTTGTTCTCTTCTTAGCAGTCTGACAGGTGCTAGAGTTAAAAGGATGTGATGTTCATACTTTCAAAAAGCAGTAACATTCAAGAAACTACTCAGCCATAAAAAAGAATGAGATAACATCATTTGCAGCAACATGGATGGACCTGGAGATTATCATACTATGTCAAGTAAGTCAGACAGAGAAAGAAAAATATCATATGATATCACTTTTATGTAGAATCTAAAAAATTACACAAATGAACTTATTTACAAAATGGAAACAGACTCAGAGACTTAAAAAACAAACTTGTGATTACCAAAGGGGAAAAGTTGGGGAATAAATTAGGAGGTTGGCATTAACATATGCACACGCTACTATATATAAAAGAGATAAACAACAAGGACCTACTGTATAGCACTGGGAACTCAATGCTCTGTTATAACCTATATGGGAAACAGATCTGAAAACGAATAGATACATGTATATTATAAGTAAATCACCCTGCTGTACACTTAAAATTAACACAAAATTGTAAATCAATTATGCTCCAATATAAAATCTTAAAAAAGATTCAATTAGAAAAAAATAGATGGCCAACAGAACCTTCTGTATTACAGGAAACTATACTCCACAACATCTTGTAATAAGCTATAATGGGAAAGAATCTAAGAAAGAAAATGCACATGGACATATATAACTGAATCAGTTTGCTGAAACTAACACAATATTGTAAATCAACTTTACTTCAATAACATTTTTTAAAAAAATAATCATTCTAGGCCTGGGAATGGAATTGTGAGCAGATTCACTGCCTCTCAGTGTCAGAAGTGTTCTAATAGAGAAGCAGAAGGAATGATTGGAACAGGGAGTGCCCCTAGTTAAGTCTGCTGACTTAGGTAACAATATTCAGAGCTAAAAAGTTTAGCCAGGTGAATAAATGGGTGAGAGGATAGTGTTCCAGCCAAAAAGGAACTCTGAAAAAAGTGCAAAAGACTTACATGTAGTTCAATATCTCAAACATGAAGTTAGGAGCAAGGATATTTGAGTAAGTTTTAGATGGCTTACATCTTTGTATGTTTAGCTAAGTAGTTAAGCCTTTAAAATGCTGGGATTAAAATAGAAAGATGAGAGGATGGCTTAGGCATAAGCAATGTTAAAATAAGATTTGGGGGAAGTGGTGTGTGTGGAAAGGGGGTAGTTGTAAAAGTTTAAATTGGAAGTTCTCAGGTTTGTGTTTATGAACACAAAATGAATTGATGCTGCTAGATTATGAATACAACTACCTGAAGCTTGAAGAAGATATTGTTAAATAGGGGTATAGATGTGCTTCATTAGTGTATGGAAGGCACTAAAAATTGTGATTGGATGAGATTGTAAAAAAAAATATAAAACTAAAGTAATGACTCAAGAATCAAGTTCTTGGAAATGGGTGGCTCAGAGGTTAAAGTGTCTGCTTGCAATGTGGGAGACCTGGGTTCGATCCCTGGGTCAGGAAGATCCCCTGAAGAAGGAAATGGCAACCCACTCTAGTATTCTTGCCTGGAGAATCCCATGGACGGAGGAGCTTGCTGGGCTACAGTCCACGGGGTTGCAAAGAGTTGGACACGACTTCACTTTCACTTTCACTTATGAAGAGCATTACAAACAAAAACATAAAGACAAAGGTAGGAAACTCTTTTGGGATGAGATCAGCACTTAAATCAATGAACTGTAAGTAAGCTGATTGTTCTCCATAATGCCAGTGGTCTCATCCAATCAGCTGAATATCTAAACAGAATAAAAAGGCAGATTCCCCCAGCAAGAGTGTTTCTCTAACAGACAGCTTTTGAACTTCATTTGCACACTCAGCCCCCTGGGGTCTCTGCCCACAAGTCACACAGCAGATTTGGACTTGGCAGCCTCAATAATTGCATGAGGGAAATTTTTATAAAAAATGATATACATAATGATTATATATATTTATACTTATAAATGTATGTATATTTGCATATCTTTATCTATCTATAGCTATATAATTTTCTCTCTGTATATCCCCTATTGGTTCTGTTTCTCTGGAGAATCTTAAATATAGAAACACTAAAAATGTATGATCACGAAAAAAATTTATAATGCAGACAGTAACCAAATATGTTCTTTAGGGTATATTTTCTGTGCATGATAACAGGCACAAAAAAAAAAGAGTTTTGTTGTAATATATCTGAGACTCCCTTTATGCCTTTTAAAATGCACTCACAATATGACCTGCAGAAGTATAAAATGTGTAACATTTAAATATGTCAAATATAAAGAAGAACTAAAGAGCCACTTGATGAAAGTGAAAGAGGAGACAGAAAAAGCTGGCTTACAACTCAACATTAAGAAAACAAAGACCATGGCATCTGGTCCCATCACATCATGGCAAATAGATGGGGAAATGATGAAAACAGTGAGAGACTTTATTTTGGGGGGCTCCAAAGTCACTGGCAGATTGTGACTGCAGCCATGAAATTAAAAGACGCTAGCCCCTTGGTAGAAAAGCTATGACAAACCTAGATAGCATATTAAAAAGCAGAGACATTACTTTACCAACAAAGGTCTGTCTAGTCAAAGCTATTGTTTTTCCAGTAGTCATGTAAGGATGTGAAAGTTGGACTATTAAAAAAAGGAGAGTGCTGAAGAATTGATGCTTTTGAACTGTGGTGTTGGAGAAGACTCTTAAGAGTCCCTTGGACTGCAAGGACATCCAACCAGACCATCCTAAAGGAAATCAGTCCTGAATATTCATTGGAAGGACTGATGCTGAAGCTGAAACTCCAATATTTTGGCCACCTGATGTGAAGAACTGACTCATTGGAAAAGACCCTGATGCTGGGAAAGATTGAAGGCGGGAGGAGAAGGGGATGACAGAGGATGAGATGGTTGGATGGCATCACCGACTCAATGGACATGAGTTTGAGCAAGCTCTGGGAGTTGCTGATGGCCAGGGAAGCTTGACATGCTGCAGTCCATAGGGTTGCAAAGAGTTGGACACAACTGAATGACTGAACTGAACTGAATCCTTCTCACTCATCCTCACTCTTCTGGGTAGTCAGGAGGCTGGTTTTTTTTATTGTTGTTTAAATCAATACAACTACTTTAAAAAGATTACTTGTTTATAATATTTTTGAGCTTAAGTTAGTCCTTTACTGGTAAAGGCTCGGTTTCTCTAGTTTTACACACTTCCTCTGTTCTTCCTTCAAATGTCATTTACACTTCTAGGGGAAATTACTGTGCCATAGTGGGGTTACCAGTGATAGCAAGTTCAGTTCAGTTCAGTTGCTCAGTCATGTCCGACTCTTTGCGACCCCATGAATCTCAGGACACCAGGCCTCCCTGTCCAAAAGCAACTCCCGGAGTTTATTCAAACTCATGTCCATCGAGTCAGTGATGCCATCCAGCCATCTCATCCTCTGTTGTCCCCTTCTCCCCCTGCCCTCAATCCTTCCCAGCATCAGGGTCTTTTCCAATGAGTCAACTCTTCGCATGAGGTGGCCAAAGTACTGGAGTTTCAGCTTCAGCGTCAGTCCCTCCAATGAACACCCAAATCTGATCTCCTTTAGGATGGACTAGTTGGATCTCCCTGCAGTCCAAGGGACTCTCAAGAGTCTTCTCCAACACCACAGTTCAAAACATCAATTCTTTGGTGCTCAGCTTTCTTCACAGTCCAACTCTCACATCCATACATGACCACTGGAAAAACCATAGCCTTGACTAGATGGACCTTTTCTGGCAAAGTAATGTTTCTGCTTTTGAATATGCTATCTAGGTTGGTCATAACTTTCCTTCCAGGAGTAAGCATCTTTTAATTTCATGGCTGCAGTCACCATCTGCAGTGATTTTGGAGCCCCCCAAAATAAAGTCTGACACTGTTTCCACTGTTTCCCCATCTATTTCACTTGAAGTGATGGGTCCAGATGCCATGATCTTAGTTTTCTAAATGTTGATCTTTAAGCCAACTTTTTCACTCTCCAATTTCACTTTTATCAAGAAGGTTTTTAGTTCCTCTTCACTTTCTGCCATGAGGGTGGTGTCATCTGCATATCTGAGGTGATTGATAGTTCTCCCCGCAATCTTGATTCCAGCTTGTGCTTCTTCCAGCCCAGTGTTTTTCATGATGTACACTGCATACAGGTTAAATAAGCAGGGTGACAATATATAGCCTTGATGTACTCCTTTTCCTATTTGGTACCAGTCTCTTGTTCTGGGTCGGGTTCTAACTTTTGCTTCCTGACCTGCATATAGTTTTCTCAAGAGGCAGGTCAGGTGGTCTGGTATTCCCATCTCTTTCAGAATTTTCCACAGTTTATTGTGATCCAAACAGTCAAAGGGTTTGGCATAGTCAATAAAGCAAAAATAGATGTTTTTCTGGAAATTTCTTGCTTTTTTGATGATCCAGTGGATGTTGGTAATTTGACCTCTGGTTCCTCTGCCTTTTCTAAAACCAGCTTTAACATCTGGAATTTCACAGTTCATGTATTACTGAAGCCTGGCTTGGAAAATTTTGAGCATTACATTACTAGCGTGAGATGAGTGCAATTGTGCGGTAATTTGAGCATTCTTTTGCATTGCCTTTTTGGGATTGGAATGAAAACTGACCTTTTCCAGTCCTGTGGCCACTGCTGAGTTTTCCAAATTTGCTGGCATATTGAGTGCAGCACTTTCACAACATCATCCTTCAGGATTTGGAATAGCTCAACTGGAAATCCATCACCTCCACCTGCTTTGTTCATAGTGATGCTTTCTAAGGCCCACTTGACTTCACATTCCAGGATGTTCGGCTCTAGTTGAGTGATCACAGCATTGTGATTATCTGGGTCATGAAGCTCTTTTTTGTGCAGTTCTGTGTATTTTTGCTACCTCTTCATAATATCTTCTGCTTCTGTTAGGTCCATACCATTTCTGTCCTTTATCAAGCCCATCTTTGCATGAAATGTTCTCTTGGTATCTCTAATTTTCTTGAAGAGATCTCTAGTCTTTCCCATTGTGTTTTTTCCCTCTATTTCTTTGCACTGATCATTGAGGAAGGTTTTCTTATCTCTCCTTGCAATTCTTTGGAACTCTGCATTCAGATGCTTATATCTTTCCTTTTCTCCTTTGCTTTTTGCTTCTCTTCTTTTCACAGCTATTTGTAAGGCCTCCTCAGACAGCCATTTTGCCTTTTTGCATTTCTTTTCTATGGGGATGGTCTTGATCCCTGTCTCCTGTACAATGTCACCAACTTCCGTCCATAGTTCATCACGCACTTTGTCTATCAGATCTAGTCCCTTAAATCTACTTCTCACTTTAACTGTATATCATAAGGGATTTGATTTAGGTCATCCCTGAATGGTCTAGTGGTTTTCCCTACTTTCTTCAATTTAAGTCTGAATTTGGCAATAAGGATTTCATGATCTGAGGCACAGTCAGCTCCCGATCTTGTTTTAGCTGACTGTATAGAGCTTCTTCATCTTTGGCTGCAAAGAATATAATCACTCTGATTTTTGTGTTGACCATCTGGTGAAGTCCATGTGTAGAGTCTTCTCTTGTGTTGCTGGAAGAGGGTGTTTGCTATGACCAGTGCATTCTCTTGGCAAAACTCTATCAGCCTTTGCCCTGCTTCATTCCGTACTCCAAGAGCAAATTTACCTGTTACTCCAGGTATTTCTTGACTTCCTACTTTTGCATTCCAGTCCCCTATAATGAAAAGGACATCTTTTTGGGGTGTTAGTTCTAAAAGGTCTTGTAGGTCTTCATGGAATGGTTCATCTTCAGCTTCTTCAGCGTTAAAGGACAGAAATGGTAGGGACCTAACAGAAGCAGAAGATATTAAGAAGAGATGGCAAGAACACACAGAACTGTGCAGAAAAGATCTTCATGACCCAGATAATCACAATGCTGTGATCACTCAACTAGAGCCGAACATCCTGGAATGTGAAGTCAAGTGGGCCTTAGAAGGCATCACTACGAACAAAGCTAGTGGAGGTGATGGAATTCCAGTTGAGCTATTTCAAATCTTGAGAGATGATGCTGTGAAAGTGCTGCACTCAATATGCCAACTAATTTGGAAAACTCAGCAGTGGCCACAGGACTGGAAAAGGTCAGTTTTCATTCCAATTCCAAAGAAAGGCAATGCCAAAGAATGCTCAAACTACCGCACAATTGCACTCATCTCACACGCTAGTAAAGTAATGCTCAAAATTCTCCAAGCCTGGCTTCAGCATTACGTGAACCATGAAATTCCAGATGTTCAAGCTGGTTTTAGAAAAGGCAGAGGAACCAGAGATCAAAATGGCAACATCTGCTGGATCAACAAAAAAGCAAGAGAGTTTGAGAAAAAACATCTATATTTGCTTTATTGACTATGCCAATGCTTTGACTGTTTGGATCACAATAAACTGTGGACAATTCTGAAAGAGATAGGAATACCAGACCACCTGACCTGCCTCTAGAGAAACCTGTATGCAGGTCAGGAAGCAACAGTTACAACTGAACCTAGAACAACAGATTGGTTCCAAATTGGGAAAGGAGTATCTCAAGGTTGTGTATTGTCACCCTGCTTATTCAACTTATATGCAGTGTACATCGTGAGAAATGCTGGGCTGGAGGAAACACAAGCTGAAATCAAGATTGTCAGGAGAAATATCAATAACCTCACATATGCAGGTGACACCACCCTTATGGCAGAAAGTGAAGAGGAACTAAAGAGCCTCTTGATGAAAGTGAAAGAGGAGGGTGAAAAAGTTTACTTAAAGCTCAACATTCAGAAAACTAAGATCATGGCACCCGGTCCCGTAACTTCATGGCAAATAGATGGGGAAACAGTGGAAACAGGGGCTGACTTTATTTTTCTGGGCTCCAAAATCACTGCAGATAGTGATTGCAGCCATGAAATGAAAGGACACTTACTCTTTGGAAGGAAAGTTATGACCAACCTAGACAGCATATTAAAAAGCAGAGACATTACTTTGTCAAAAAAGGTCTGTTTAGTCAAGGCTATGATTTTTCCAGTGGTCATGTATGGATGTGAGAGTTGATCTGTGAAGAAAGCCGAGTGCCGAAGAATTGAATCTTTGGAACTGTGGTGTTGGAGCAGACTCTTGTGATTCCCTTGGACTACAAGGATATCCGAGCAGTCTATTTTAAAGGAGATCTGTCCTGGGTGTTCATTGAAAGGACTGATGTTGAACCTGAAACTCCAATACTTTGGCCACCTGATGCGAAGAGCTGACTCATTTGAGAAGACCCTGATGCAGGGAAAGATTGAGGGCAGGAAGAGAAATGTATGACAGAGGATGAGATGGTTAGATGGCATCACCAACTCAATGGACATGAGTTTGGGTGGACTCCAGGAGTTGGTGATGGACAGGAAGGCCTGGCGTGCTGAACTGAACTGAAGTCACTATCATCATAATTGTTTTATACAATTGATATTTATTTAGGTTTGCCAATATCAATTGCTATGCTAATCGTATTTCTTATAATCTTGCCTTCTGTATTTAAAAATCTCCACAGCAATATGTTGGCCTTAGAGGTTATTTCAAACAGTCTGTGCTTTCCAGGTGGCACTAGTTGTAAAGAATCTGCCTGCCATTGTAGGAGACACTGGAGCTTCAGGCTCAATCCTGGGTTGGAAAGATCCCCTGGAGAAGGGAATGGCAACCCAATCAAGTATTCTTGCCTGGAAAATTCCATGGGCAGAGAATCCTGGCAGACTATAGTGCATGGGGTCGTAAAGAGTTGAATATGACTGAGCACAGCACATACCTTCATACCTAAACAGACTATGAATTACAAAATTTCTTAGGCATTGTGTAAAATATGTTTGATTTCACTCCAGTTCAGTTCAGTTCAGTTGCTCAGTTGTGTCCGACTCTTGTGACCCCATGAACTGCAGCAGGCCAGGCCTTCCTGTCCATCAATCAACTCCAGGAGTCCACTCAAACCCATGTCCATCGAGTTGGTGATGCCATCCAAACATCTCATCCTCTGTTGTCCACTTCTCCTGCCCTCAATCTTTCCCTGCATCAGGGTCTTCTCAAATGAGTCAGCTCTTCGCATTAGGTGGCCAAAGTATTGGAGTTTCAGCTTTAGCATCAGTCCTTCCGATGAACACCCAGGACTGATCTCCTTTAGGATGGATTGGTTGGATCTCCTTGCAGTCCAAGGGACTCTTGAGAGTCTTCTCCAACACCACAGTTCAAAAGCATCAACTCTTCGATGCTCAGCTTTCTTTATCGTCCAACTCTCATATCCATACATGGCCACTGGAAAATCCACAGCCTTGACTAGATGGACCTTTGTTGACAAAGTAATGTCTCTGCTTTTTAATATGCTGTCTAGGTTGGTCATAACTTTCCTTCCAAGGAGTAAGTGTCTTTTAATTTCATGGCTGCAATCACCATCTGCAGTGATTTTGGAGTCCAGAAAAATAAAGTCAGCCCCTGTTTCCACAGTTTCCCCATCTATTTGCCATGAAGTGATGGGACCAGATGCCATGATCTTAGTTTTCTGAATGTTGAGCTTTAAGCCAACTTTTTCACTCTCCTCTTTCACTTTCTTCAAGAAGCTCTTTAGTTCTTCTTCACTTTCTGCCATAAGGGTGGTGTCATTTGCATATCTGAGGTAATTGATATTTCTCCCAGCAATTTGATTTCAGCTTGTGCTTCCTCCAGCCCAGCATTTCTCATGATGTACTCTGCGTATAAGTTAAATAAGCAGGGTGACAATATGCAGTCTGGACGTACTCCTTTCCCTATTTGGAACCAGTGCGTTTTTCCATGCCCAGTTCTAACTGTTTCTTCCTGACCTGCATACAGGTTTCCCAAGAGGCAGGTCAGATGTTCTGGTATTCCCATCTCTTTCAAAATTTTCCCCATTTTATTGAATCAGAATTTATTGAGAATAGAATTTTAGATTGAGGTTATTTTTCTATAGCATTTTGAGAACATATTCCAATATTTTTCTATCTCCATGACTGTTCTATTATTGCTATCTGCCTAAATATCATTCCTTCTAGACAAACTGTCTTTTATTTTAAGCTTTTTTTATGTTATAGGTAGAATTTTTAAAAAATTAAGTAACAATGTATATAAAGCAAGAAGAGCAGGGCACATAGAAAATACAAAGTAAATTTTAATCACTGTTGTTACTTTTAAACACACACATTTTCTTTTGCAAATTTCTTTATTTCAAGTTCTTAAGTTGATGTTTTTTGTTTATGTTTTTTGCTAACTCTATCTCATCATGAATTAATTCCTCACATGGTAGTGGTTTTCCAGGTTTTGTTCATGTGTTTGTTCTGTTTGTACTTTTGTTTTGAGTAGGGAGGGTATGACTTTAACCATTTCCCTGTGGGAGCTCCCAAAAGTGGTTGATTTTTTGTTTTAATTTTACTTTTTACTGAGTTATGTTTGACATACCACATTCCGTTAAGTTTAAGGTATACAACATATTGATTTTATACATTTTATACAATAGCCTTAGTTCTCATGTCAGACAGTTTTCATTTCTTCTAGAGTTGGGAACAATAAAATTTAGTCTTTTAGCAATCAATGTTTATAATAAAGTATTATTGTCTATAATCACTGTACTGGATATTAGATCTCCAGGATTTATTTATCTACTACTCACAAATTTATATCTAAATGTCTCTCCCATTCCCCCATCCTCAGCTCCTGGTAGCCATCATTTTACTCTCTGCTTTTATAATTTCAGGTTTTTTTTTAGATTCCATGTATAAGAGCTATCATGCAGCATTTATCTTTCTCTGTCTGACTTATCTCACTTTGCTTAATGTCCTCAAAGTTTTTTGGTGTTGTGGCAAATGGCAGGATTCTTTTCTTTCTTATGGCTGAATAATGAGAAATTGTATGCAGGTCAAGAAGCAACAGTTAGAACTGGACATGGAACAACAGACTGGTTCCAAATAGGAAAAGGAGTTCGTCAAGGCTGTATATTGTCACCCTATTTATTTAACTTACATGCAGAGTACATCATGAGAAACACTGGACTGGAAGAAACACAAGCTGGAATCAAGATTGCCGGGAGAAATATCAATAACCTCAGATATGCAGATGACACCACCCTTATGGCAGAAAGTGAAGAGGAACTCAAAAGCCTCTTGATGAAAGTGAAAGTGGAGACTGAAAAAGTTGGCTTAAAGCTCAACGTTCAGAAAACGAAGATCATGGCATCCGGTCCCACCACTTCATGAGAAATAGATGGGGAAACAGTGGAAACAGTGTCAGACTTTATTTTTCTGGGCTCCAAAATCACCACAGATGGTGACTGCAGCCATGAATTAAAAGACACTTACTCCTTGAAAGGAAAGTTATGACCAACCTAGATAGCATATTCAAAAGCAGAGACATTACTTTGCCAACAAAGGTTCGTCTAGTCAAGGCTATGGTTTTTCCTGTGGTCATGTATGGATGTGAGAGTGAGACTGTGAAGAAGGCTGAGCACCAAAGAATTGATGCTTTTGAACTGTGGTGTTGGAGAAGACTCTTGAGAGTCCCTTGGACTGCAAGGAGATCCAACCAGTCCATTCTTTTTTTTTTTTTTTTTAATCAGTTAAAATTGTTAATATCACCATTATACCATTACTTTATTATACCTAAAAATAAGTAATAATATTAAATATTCAGTTTTATAATTTCCAAATGTATCATAAATGTTATAATTACTTTTTACAGTTTATTTTCTTGAATCTGAATCCAAGTAGGTTCACATACCACAACGTTCAGTTAACCTCTTTTAGTATTAGGTTCCGTTTTCATCTCTCATTTATTCTCCCTTGGAATTTATTTTTTAATTTATATTCTTATTGAGGTGTAATTGTCATACAGCATTATATTAGTTTCAGGTGGATAATACAACAATTCTATATTTGTATGTATTACAAGATGGTCAAATATCAAGATGAATCCGCCACTGGTATACATGTGTGCCCCACCCCGAACCCTCTTCCCTCCTCCCTCCCCATACCATCCCTCTAGGTCGTCCCAGTGCACTAGCCCCAAGCATCCAGTATCGTGCATCGAACCTGGACTGGCAACTCGTTTCATACAGTAAATTCATTTAACATCTATCATCATAAATAGTTACAGAATTTTTTTCTTGTGATGAGAACTTTTAAAATTTATGAGGAACTTTCAAATGTGCAATATAGTATTATCAACTATACATTATATCCGCATAACTTATTTTACAATTCGGAGTTTGTACCCTTGACCCTCTTTACCGTTTCACCTTCCCCTATAATCCCCACCCCATTCTGAAGGAGATCAGCCCTGGGATTTCTTTGGAAGGAATGATGCTAAAGCTGAAACTCCAGTACTTTGGCCACCTCATGCGAAGAGTTGACTCATTGGAAAAGACTCTGATGCTGGGAGGGATTGGGGGCAGGAGGAGAAGGGGACGACAGATGATGAGATGGCTGGATGGCATCACTGACTCGATGGATGTGAGTCTGAGTGAACTCCGGGAGTTGGTGATGGACAGGGAAGCCTGGCGTGCTGCGATTCATGGGGTCGCAAAGAGTCGGACAGGACTGAGTGACTGATCTGATCTGAATATTACATTGTGTACATACGTCTTTCTTTATCCATTCATATATGTGTGTGTGTGTGTGTGTGTGTGTGTGTGCACCTGTGTGTGTATGTGCTCAGTCATGTCCAACTCTTTGTGACCCTATGTACTATAGCCTGCCAGGCTCTTCTGTCCATGGAATTTTCCAGACAAGAATACTGGAGTGGGTTGCCATTTCCTACTCCAGGGGATCTTCTTGACCCGGGGATTGTACCGGTGTCTTTTGTGTCTCCTGCATTGGCAGGTGTGTTCTTTACCACTGGTGCCACCACGAAGCCCTCATCCATTCTTCTATCAGTGGATATTTAGGGTGCTTCTGTACCTTGGCTATTGTGAATAATGCTGCAATGAGCATGGGACTTCATATGTCTCTTTAGTAAAATGTTTTCATTGTCTTTGCATATAACTTAGAAGTAGAATTGACAGAGATGGTGACTGCAGCCATGAAATTAAAAGATGCTTACTCCTTGAAAGGAAAGTTATGACCAACCTAGATAGCATATTCAAAAGCAGAGACATTACTTTGCCAACAAAGGTTCGTCTAGTCAAGGCTATGGTTTTTCCTGTAGTCATGTATGGATGTGAGAGTTGGACTGTGAAGAAGGCTGAGCACCGAAGAATTGATGCTTTTGAACTGTGGTGTTGGAGAAGACTCTTGAGAGTCCCTTGGACTGCAAGGAGATCCAACCAGTCCATTCTGAAGGAGATCAGCCCTGGGATTTCTTTGGAAGGCATGATGCTAAAGCTGAAACTCCAGTACTTTGGCCACCTCATGCGAAGAGTTGACTCATTGGAAAAGACTCTGATGCTGGGAGGGATTGGGGGCAGGAGGAGAAGGGGACGACAGAGGATGAGATGGCTAGATGGCATCACTGACTCGATGGAGTGAGTCTGAGTGAACTCTGGGAGTTGGTGATGGACAGGGAGGCCTGGCGTGCTGCGATTCATGGGGTCACAAAGAGTCGGACAGGACTGAGAGACTGATCTGATAGTAGTTCCATTTTTAAGTTTTTAAGGAACTTCCTTACTGTTCTCCATCATGAATGACTGGACCAGTTGATACAGGATATGTGTGCTCATTACCACCAGTTTTTGGTTTTATTATTGTGCATCTGGGTGAGATGCAGATCAAGAGCTTAAGAAAGATATCTGTAGTCATTTATTGAATTTATTTACTGAGAAGATCATACAAGTTTAGCTTATTAGAGACTCTGTAACAAAATCATCCTTATCATTTTGTAAGCAGCATCCTCATTCTCTTTTTACAAAAAAGAAAACCAAAGATGAGGTTAAAAAAATTACCCACAGGCAAACGATACTATCAAGATGTTTATCTAAGACGTTAACTCTAAATACAGAGTTCTTTCCTTAGTAAGGTTGCTTATACATGTAGGTGAAACTGTCCAGACCATGTGAATGCCATTCTATGTAATGAAAGTTTAAATCCTTACCCTCAATGAGTCTTATAAAATATCAAAGGTCATACAGATATGTCAGAATTCCTGTCAGTATTTTGTGTGCTGTGTCTGTTTTGCCTTCCCTGAAATCTAAAATGTGACTCAAGCCCTTGGGTCAAGGTGAATACACAACAAACAACTATTTTCACAAGAATTATGCAGGTGAAAATGGAAAATTAATGTGTGATAATTTTATGTCCTATGTCAAAAAGTTAAAGTTACTTTTTCTTTTAAATTGACTTGACTCAAAGAAGGGCAAAATAATTGGGATTTAAAACAATATAGCTATCATATTTCTTTTTAGAACACTAGTAAAACTATGTTTTTAAAACATTTACTCCAAACTTGCCTATGGAAATTTAGCCTGAAGTTATTTGTCTCAGATAGGAAAGCTTATTCATTTAATTAAAAAAATTATCTTAAATAGTGTGCATGTGTGTGGACATATGCATACATACATTTAATTATAAATGTTTTAGTGTAAAAATTCAGATGCCTTGGAGTATATAATATAAACACTTTAACTTCATATGGTAAGAGACTGCAGGAAATACATTTTAAAGATATTCTGTCACTTTTCTATCTATGAATGTAAGAGCTTGAAGCAAAGTTAGAGATAATCTAATTCTCCCTTTTTCTTTCAAGGACAAAATAACATCAAAACATAGAGTCAAGATTAAAACCCTAGTTTTAGCATCATTCAAATGCTATGATTCTTATCAATATACTGAAATTTAGAGTGTAAAGTAGTGTAATTTAGCAAAGGAAAGTTCTTACTTTACTTATTTTAAATTGAGGGGAATAAAATTTCCATTACTGCTGACATTGATTTATTCTGTCTTTTACCAGATCAAGTTAAATCTATTTCAACAACAGAATTGATTTGTTTGAAAATTAATAGTTTTTAACGTGGCTGCTTTACGTGGTGAAGTCAATTGAGTCAATGATACAAAGCTCATAATAAAATATTTTTAAAATATTAGATCTAGCACTTTCGCTTTAATGTTTTTCACTAGATTTGAAATCAGCAACACCACCAATATTATCCTTTTCCAGTAATAACTGTCTTGAAATAAAAAGAATAGCAGTACAATGGTTAACAGCTTTCTACTGGCACAGTGGTTTTTCAGTTTATAAACTGTCTGGATTCAATACCAGGCAAGTTACTTAACCTTTTTGCATCTCTGTTCCATCTGAACAATGGGGATCATGATACCATTGTGAGAATGAAATGTGTTGAATATGTAAAGCACTTAGAAAAATGGTTGTTGCATAGTTAATAATGAATGAGTCACCCATTACTGTTTTTGTAGGTGGTGGTATTATTTTTAATTCATTTATTTTATTTTGTTAAGAGAACTTAACATGACATCTATCCTCTTAACAAATTTCTAAATGTACGGTGCATTATTGTTGACTATATGTACAATGTTGTACAGCAGCTCTGTAGAGCTTAATCATTTTGTTTAACTAAAACTTAAAGCCCATTGATAAGTAACTCTTCATTTCTTTTCCCTCCAGCTCCCAGCAACCACCATTCCACTCTTGGAAACTATTCTTTTGACTATTAGTTTTTATTATCACTATAATAACTCTGATAGTTGGGAATCCTCAAAATAGCTTCAGTCAGTTCAGTTCAGCCACTCAGTCTTGTCTGACTCTTTGTGATCCCATGGATTGTAGAATGGCAGGCTTCCCTGTCCATCACCAACTCCTGGAGCTTGCTTAAACTCATGTCCATTGAGTCCATGATACCATCTAACCATCTGATCCAAAATAGCTTAGACTACCTTATGAACTGGAGTAGAAAGATGTATATTGAATTGTTTAGGTGACTAAGATTTATAGGGTAATTATAGAATTTAATTACCCTGACAAAATGTGCTGTTTACAGATGGATATTTAGTTCCTGGTCAAGAACAGGAGTTTGATTCCAGATGATCTGAAGCTTTTTTCACTCTGGATTTGTGTTTAGCATGGTTCTCAACATCTAAAAGAAGGCTTACTAAATATATAATTAAAGATAATATTACTATTTCAGACTACTCTTAAACTTGAATATTTAGTAAGACCAAAGGTGAACAGTATAATCAAAGATTATTAGTTTACAGATAGTATAACTAAGATAAACTGAGATTTACTAAGGCAGCCTTCTCTGTTCATGCATGTGCTTCAGTCATGTCTGACTCTTTGAGACCTGTGGACTGTAGTCCACCAGGCTCCTCTGTCCATGGGATTCCCCAGGCAAGAATACTGGAATGGGTTACCATTTCCTCCTCCAGGGGATCTTCCCAAACCAGGAATCGAATCCATGTCTCTTATGCCTCTTGCATTGGCAAGTGGGTTCTTTACCACTAATGTCACCTGGGAAAACTTCTCTGAGGTATTGCCTAATTCCTCTGTTAAGTATGAATGATAACTCTTTATTTAAATTATTAGATCAGATTAAACTCTTCTTAACTTATTTTCTCATTTTTCTGCATATGTTCCTGTCTGCCCAGCAAAAGAGAAAGACATTCATAATTGGCAACTGAAAGACTAGCAATTCTCCTGATGCTTATCCACTGTTTCTTCTTTCAAAACAGTGTAATGGACTATACTGTGATGCTTTGACTTATATTTGATTATATTTACTATGAAGTCATAGGTTTAGGCTTGAAAACAACTTTTAGACCACAGAGTTGTATTTGTAATAAATATTGTGCTTGCTTTGCTAGGATCTATTTAACCTCTTTCCCATTTTGTAGCCATCATGTGGAATTTTGACTACCTGATGAGCAACAGTTGAGTTGAAGCAATCAAGAAAATCATGTTGATATATGGCAAAACCAATACAATATTGTAAAGTTAAAAAATAAAAAAAAAGAAAATTCCTTGTTTCCTGTCTCAGTTAATGGCTTAGGGATGAGCACATAATTCAGGTTTAAATCAGATGGTACAAGGTATTCTTCTGATCACTGTGAATGTAACCAAAGTTACTTCATTCAAAGGAGATCTTAGGACATTATTGGCAATGATTAGAGAAAGAGAAGGCCCTTTTCTCCTGGATGTTATCAAAGAAGCATTAAGTGTTTATTTCTCTGTCATGAGAAAAATAAGTTGAAGATACAGCTAGTCCATGATGATAACAGAATTAAGAGAATTAAAAAGAAATGTAGCTGCAAAGAAATGTAAATGAATTTTTGAGGACATTTCTCTTTAAAGAAAAAATTTCCCAGCAAATCCTTGACTCTATATGTAAAACACATTCAGGATCTGACCAGCTTGCACATTTATTGCCATGCCCTAGTCCAAGACACCTCAACTCCAGCTTCTCTTATTTTAATAGCCTTTCAACTGGCCTCCTTGCTTTTATGCTTGCCTAGTCTCAGAACAGCAGCCAAGTATGATCTTTCCCCTTCTCTTCTCAGTGTCCCCTGATAGTTCCCCATCTCATTCAGAGTCAAATCTAAGTTTCTTACAATAGCCTAAAGTATTCTGTGAGCTATGAACAGTCTTTGTCTCTTGACCGATCTTTCTCCACCTTCACTCCCCTTCAGTCTGCTCAGACCTAAGCAACTTCCTTTCTGCTTCTCAGCATTCCAGGCAAACTCCCACTTGAGGTTCTTTCAGTATTGATTTTCCTTTTTCAGGAAGGCTTTACCCCTTAATTTTCTCATGGACTCCTTCCTCCTTGTGTTAAGGTCTTTATTTGAATGTTACTTTTTCAGTGAGACATTTCCAGACCAAACTACACATACAAACACCACCCTTTTACACACACACACACACACACACACACATCCCAACTCTAGTTGATTTCTTTTTAGCTTTACTTTTTCTCTATAGCCCTTATCATCACCTAATATTTTACTTGTTAATTGTACTCATTTTTTTCTTCTCATAATTAAATATAAGTTCCAGGAATTTTTCTGTTTGGTTTGCTGTTACATCTCCAAAACATTTCCTGGCATAGAGTTGGCACTTAAGAAACTTGTTGAATGACTCATGAATCACTGAATGAAATTTTTCCTAAAGTCAATCTCTCTTTAAATTTTTAATTTACATAAAGAATACATTCTTTTCATTACTTAAATCAATCTAATTTGAACTATCTTTTCCTTGTTGCTAAAAGCATTGTAACTGAGACTGTAATTAAATATTTGATGGACAGGATGAGCTTGCCAGAAGTAAACCTTGAGATGAGAATTCATGTGAAAATGACTTACTATAAAAAATTTTCTTTTGGGTTGAATTGTGTCCTGCCAAAAGATGGTTTCATTGTTAAGTTGTGTATGACTCTCTGTGATCCCATGGACTGTAACCTGCCAGGCTCCTCTGTCCATGGGATTTCCCAGGCAAGAATACTTGAGTGGGCTGCCATTTCCTTCGACCTGCCAAAAGATGCTGAAGTCTAACCTAACTCCCAATACCGAAGAATGTGACCTTATTTGGAAATAAGGTCTTTGTGTATATAATTGCATATGTAATTTGTTAAGATGAGGTCATACTGGAGTAGGGTGGGCTCTTAATCCAATATGACTGATTTCTTTCTAAAAAGGGGAAACTTAGACATAGCCATGAATGAGAAGAAGGCCATGTGAACATGAAGGCAAAGATTAGGTTAGTCAAACAAATAGAAAGATTGCCAATATACCACTAGAAGTTAGATAAGAAGATGAAACAGATTCTTTCTCACAGCTTTCAAATGGAAGTAATCCTGCCAATACATTAAGCTCAAGTTTCTAACCTCCAGATATGGGGGACAAGTTCCACCTGGTTGTGGTATTTTTTATGGCAACCCCAGGAAACAAATACAGACTTCTAGAGGATTTAGAAAGTGGGACCAGAAGAAGAATAAAGACAAGCAAAAGGGCAAAGTTCCATAAAAGGAAACTTTGGTTCAATCTCATAGAACTCGATGAACAGTACAAGTATCGCTTCTGTGTTATCCTTGTCATGGACAGGAGAACAGGAATTTTAGAACTTCAATACAGTGCAGCTATTGGTTAGAGAGGCCCACTGGGTCTGGATGGATAGAGGGATTCTTCTGTGTTTCCTTGTTCTGGTTCCAGCAAACAGAGGCCAGTCTGTGAAACACCCTCATCCAAGGGTGTTAACTGTCAGCTCTTGGGAGGAAAAGAATAACAGTGGACTATATGGGGGAAATTAGCAAAGGGTTGGGGACTATGGCAAAGCCCTGACAGCATCTGCCAGAACGGGTTGGGAAGCAATTAAGAACATTGAATATCTGCAGAAAAGGGGTAAGTAAATCAGACATACAATCCATTGCTTTCTTGTCTAGTGAGGTTCTGTGGTTATATTTATTTACCTTTATTTCCTGGTTTTCTTTGAGTTAGTAAAATTGGAAAAGACTCCTATTGTAAATATGTGTGCTGAGTGTCTGTAAATAATCTCCCAATGTTTAAAATCATATTTGATTTGAGAAAAGCAAAAATGGAAACAAATGAGAAAGTCAAATATTAAGATATAGAAATAAAAAGGGCACAGTTTTCTTTTAAAAAATATGTGTGTGAAGAGAAAATTGGGGGAATTCATATTTAATTTTTCTGCAGAAATAAAAAGGGCACAGTTTTCTTTTAAAAAATATGTGTGTGAAGAGAAAATTGGGGGAATTCATATTTAATTTTTCTGCAGAGCTGTAGAAATACAGGAAAAGCAGAAAAGGACCTAATAATCAGCACTCTTTTAATCAAGTATACATGTTTTCTGTTTCCAGGTACAGAGGCAGTTTCATTTTGAGATATTTTCATGCCTGTCTGCAACTGAAAGATGGAGGGATTGGTTTCTAGAAGTCAGACAAGAATATCTTGATTCCACTGCTTATTAAAAAAGAATGTTTCTGTATGTATACCTAGCTTCAGTAAAGTTAAAGAATTGTAGCAATAAAAGATATTGTCACCATGGTTGATCTTTTCTGTGCAGAAATCCACTGTATTTCCTACTATACACAGGTCAAGATTGCATTTTAGTTTTCATTTGTGACTTTTCTTTAGAAGGCTTTTCATTTCTTACAGGTCATTACTTTTGATACATCTGATTGAATCCATGAACTATCTGTGCTGTTCTTAGTTGCTAAGTCATTTCAGACTCTTTGAGACCCCATGGGACTGTGTCTATGGGGATTCTCCAGGCAAGAATACTGGAGTGGGTTGCCATGCCCACCTCCAGGGAATCTTCCCAACCCAGGGATTGAACCTAGGCCTCCTGCATTGCAGGCAGATTCTTTACCATCTGAACCACTAGGGAAGCCTATGAGTACTGGAGTGGGTAGCCTAACCATTTTTGAGGGGATCTTCCCAACCCAGGAATTGAACCAGGATCTCCTGCACTGCAGGTGTGTTCTTTACCAGCTGGACTACCAGGGAAGCCCCATGAGCTATCTGACTCAGGATTATTTACAAAAAGTAAGGTTTTGTAGTCATATAACATTACATTGTACTTTTTTTTTTTTTTACTGTAAAGTATCATGTGTATACAGAGAAGGCAATGGCACCCCACTCCAGTACTCTTGCCTGGACAGAGGAGCCTGGTAGGCTGTAGTCCATGGGGTCGCTAAGAGTCGGGAACGGCTGAGCAACTTCACTTTCACTTTTCACTTTCATGCATTGGAGAAGGAAATGGCAACCCACTCCAGTGTTCTTGCCTGGAGAATCCCAGGGACAGGGAAGCCTGGTGGGCTGCCATCTCTGGGGTCGCACAGAGTCGGACACGACTGAAGCGACTTAGCAGCAGCAGCAGCATCATGTGTATAATAGGCATAATAAGTCTTTTATTTTGGAAGATTTTATTAGTGACTTATCCAACAGCTGTTTATTTCTTCCTGTTGCTAATAAAACCAAAATTTCATTCAAGAAGCAATGTATCTGGCCACAGAGAAGAATCAACATATGTTAAAGCCTACCATAAGTTGACCGATTCCTTTCGTCCTAGTCAGTTACTGTTTTGGCCAATGGAATGCAATCATCTGTGAGGAGACTTCTGGAAAATATTTTTCTTTCTAGTAAAGACACACAAAAGGGAGACAGAGAAAATCCACCCCTCTTCCTCATTTAGACTCTTGTGACCTTGAGGTAACAAACCAGAGAAGAGAAGCCAGCAGGAAGCATTGAAAAACACCTGGGATTTTTAACAAAGTTGAACTGCGAGAAACAAATTTGGAAACATTGACTTCTAGTTTTGTTAATAAATGCAAAGTATCTATATAGTATAAGCTACTATTATTCATGTCTCCTTGGAGAAGACTCTTGAGAGTCCCTTGGACTGCAAGGAGATTCAACCAGTTCATTCTAAAGGAGATCAGCCCTGGGATTTCTTTGGAAGGAATGATGCTAAAGCTGAAACTCCAGTACTTTGGCCACCTCATGCGAAGAGTTGACTCATTGGAAAAGACTCTGATGCTGGGAGGGATTGGGGGCAGGAGGAGAAGGGAAAGACAGAGGATGAGATGGCTGGATGGCATCACCAACTCAATGGACGTGAGTCTGAGTGAACTCCGGGAGTTGGTGATGGACAGGGAGGCCTGGCATGCTGCGATTCATGGGGTCGCAAAGAGTTGGACACAACTGAGTGACTGAACTGAACTGAACTGAATGCAACTTCATGGCAAATAGATGGGGAAACAGTGGAAACAGTGTCAGGCTTTACTTTTTGGGCTCCAAAATCACTGCACACGGTGACTTCAGCCATGAAACTAAAAGACACTTACTCCTTGTAAGGAAAGTTATGACCAACCTAGACAGCATATTGAGAAGCAGAAACATTACTTTGCCAACAAAGGTGCGTCTAGTCAAGGCTGTGGTTTTTCCAGTGGTCATGTATGAATATGAGAGTTGGACTCTAAAGAAAGCTGAGCACTGAAGAATTGATGCTTTTGAACTGTGGTGTTGGAGAAGACTCTTGAGAGTCCCTTGGACTGCAAGGACATCCAACAAGTCCATCCTAGAGGAGATCAGTCCTGGGTGTTCATTGGAAGGACTGATGTTGAAGCTGAAACTCCAGTACTTTGGCCACCTCATGTGAAGAGCTGACTCATTTAAAAAGACCATGATGCTGGGAAAGATTGAGGGCAGGAGGAGAAGGGGACGACAGAGGATGAAATGGTTGGATGGCATCACCGACTCAATGGACATGGGTTTGGGTGGACTCCGGGAGTTGGTGATGGACAGGCAGGCCTGGCGTGCTGTGGTTCATAGGATAGCAAAGAGTTGGACACAACTGAGTAACTGAACTGAACTGAACTGAATGCAACCTAGCTGAGTCATTCACCTCTTGCATACTTGTCATGTGTTTGTCTAAAAATTTCTTTATTTCTTCATGTTCAGAAACATGAAGCTTGTAATTTGCTATCTGTATTTGCTATTTCCTAATATCCTGATTGTGATTCCTTGATGTCACGCTTTTGTGATGCATGTGTGATCATCATATCAATTTTTTTCATGTGTAGTCTTTCTATATTAGTTCAAGTTCCCACCATATCATTTTATTGATCTTCATTCAGCATAAATGTAGAGTCCTTAAGTTAGACAAAGTTAAGTTCAAGCCCCTATTGTGCCATTTAATATTGGTGTTAAGTTAATCAAGGTGCTTAATCTCTCTGAGACTTCTATTTTCTCATCTGTAAAATTAGGAGACCAATGTAACTTCATTATTTTTTTATTGTAAGGATTAAATAAATGCTTAGTAAAAACCAACTATGATGCTTATAAAGACAATGTTTCTTCCCTAATGCTAATTTGCCAACAGACTCAGTTCCATGAAAACAGGGCTGTTTTTTTCCTAGTGCCTTAAATAGTTTCTTGAACAATTGTAGGTATTTGATAAATATTTGTTGAGTGGATTAAGTCACCTTGATTGTGATGGTCTTGTAATCTAGGGCTTATAGCCTTAGAGAAAATTGCAAAGTATTAAGGAAATAATTCATCTATTTAATAGCACTGATATATGATATTGTGCAAAGAAATCTGAAGATTTGACTACATGCTGGATCTGGCTGAGAGACAAGTTCTTTTTAATGTTTATTTTTCTTTAGAAAATGGTTCATGTTATTTTCAATTAGTTGTCAAACACATTTTTAAAAAAGAAAGTCTACATAAAATCAGTTTCTTTTTGTAAGCTGAGGATTTTAAGTCACTGCATAACAATCAGCTGAACTGAGTGGTAGCTGCCTGCTTTACCTTGTGCAGGCTCTCAGAATCCCTGCACTCTCTCCTATTTCCTGCCATGATTATCACTGTTCAGTATGCTTGCACTGTATTTTTTTGTTTTGTTTTTTTAATTTTCAACTTTATTGAGGTAAAATTGATTTAAAAATTGTAAGATATTTCAAGTGCACATTGTAGTATGTTGGTGATTTGATATATTAATACACAAACATATGGAAAGGATTTCTCCATCAGTTACTTAGCATATCCTTGCCTCACATATTTCTTTAGGTTATTTCTTTGTTTTTTGGGGGGGATGAGAATTGCACCATAGTTTTTGTCAGGGTAACCTACTTTATGTGTTACCCTACTTCATAGCTGTCAGTTTCTTAAGGGCATTTGAGTTTGACTTTTGCAGATCTGACCCTCAATCTTACCTGAAGTTTGCTGCCTGTATCATTTCCAAGTCTTCCTTTATTAAGAAATTTGACAAAAACAGACTCAGGATTATAATCTATTATTTGATTTATATGGTGGGTCTCATTACTTTTCTTCTTCTTTAGAAAAAAAACCTTCATTTTTAGTCCAAATTAAAAATGCACATAGTTCAAAAAATAGTACCAAAGAGCTAAAGCAGCAGAATAATATAATGAAACAGCTTTTACAGTTTTATCTGATGCTCAAAGGCCAAGAACAAAACAATTGCAACCAAATACCCCTTTATTCTGAAGCTGAGTGCTCACAGATCTGTGTTGTACAGACTAGCCAATAGTGGAACTGGTTCTCCCAGCTTTGATGCCCCTCCACAGCCTGCAATGGGGCTTTCCAGTTGGCTCAGCTGTAAAAAATCTGTCTGTCAATGCAGGAGATGTGGGTTTGATCCCTGAGTTGGGAAGATCCCCTAGAGAAGGAAATGGCAACCCACTCCAATATTCTTGCCTGGAAAATTCCATGGACAGAGGAGCCTAGCAGGCTACAGTCCATGGGATGGCAAAAGTAGATCACAACTTAGCAACTAAACCACCACCACCACATCGTGCAGTAAAAAGGGAGGCTGAGGAATTGGAAAAGAGGATTCTTGGAGAGTGCTGCCATGTGCTGTGTGATTTTTACCTCTATAAGGTGGAGGGGATGGGATGCTTTCCACTCATCTCAAGATGCATTAGAGAGTCCTTGAAAGGATCATTCTGATTATTTGTTTATCTCTTAGATTTTAAAGGGACATAAGCTCTGGTAACTGACCATATCTGGGAAGGCTAAAGGTGAAATTTAGTAGGTGGAGTTGCTCTGGTAGCAGAGCAAACAGAGGAGGCTTTTCCAATATTTTCAATCCTTGCAAGACAGCTGCATTTCCATTTTGTCTGGTAGGAATGTGAGACTTTCCCATGAGCCCTGTTGACCTAGAAGGTGTACATGGTCCAAAGCTAAGTTAAAATAGTACATTTTAAAGGCTGAAAGTGCTATTTGGTACAGAAACTGAATGTATCATCTTAAGAGAACAAGTAATAATAGAAAACCATTACTGTTCACAGCAAAAAAGTTTAGGGAAGCCCCAGAAAAAATACGCCTGGGAAACACAAAAATATTACTACCCACAAGACAAAAAAATCAGAGAGTGAGGGAAAAGGAAAAACATTAAACAGAGAAGCCTTCCATTCTCTCCCATCACCACTCCCAACTTTCACTGCAGGCTCCCAGCCTAAAACAATCCTGAGGATTGAGACAGGTTTAAAATGGGAAAAACTGTGGAGCTCTGTAAATATGACCTGAGTCTGGACTAGGTAGTTACTATGCTTAGATCTAAAAATGACCAGAGGACGTTTTACTGTCTGAGAATAACCTAAAATACTAATTGGAACTGTTAGAAATTTTACCCAAGGCATAGAGGAAAAAAGATACTGCAGATTGCATTTGAAAGAGCAGTGGCGGCATCATTTTCTACTTGCACCTTATTGATTCCTGCCCATATAATAAAATGCCTATTTGCTCAGTCTCTTAGTCATGTCTGACTCTTTGAGACCCCATGGAATGTAACCCACTAGGTTCTTCTGTCCATGGAATTTCCCAGGCAAGAATACTGGAGTGGGTTGCCATTTCCTCCTCCAAAGGGTCTTCCCAACCCAGGGATGAAACCCAAGTCTCCAGTATCTACTGCATTGGCAAATGGATTTTTACCACTGAGGCACCTGGGAAACCCCCATATAATAAAATTGTAAGCATTATATTAAAAAATATCTTTATCTACCACCTCTTCTCCATTGTCATGTTTTCCAGAGGTGGCCGTTTTTGAAATTTTGGCTACTTTCCTGGTATTTACATCCATACTTCTAAAGTCTGTGCATATTAAGATTTCTCTTAATTAATTTTTACAGAATCTATTAAACTTTTTCAGGGGCTTCCCTGGTGGCTCGGCGATAAAGAGTCCACCTGCACAGCAGGAGACATAGAGACATGGGATCACCCTGAGTTGGAAAGATCCCCTGGAGGAGAAAATGGCAACCCACTCCAGTAATCTTGCCTGGCAAATCCCATGGACAGAGGAGCCTGGTGGACTACAGTCGATGGGGTTGAAAAAGAGTGGACATGACTGAGTCACTAAAGAGCAACAGCAATTAAGCTTTTGATTATAGCAGGTAAGATTTTGGATAAGCTAACAATCCTTCCTCTTAATTTCCCAGTATAATTATATCATAAATCTTGGTAAAAGCATTAGTATTTACATTACTAGGATCATGCAAATTACTGAGCCCTATAGTAGACTATGAAACTACTTCTTTAAAAAAAAATACATTTAATTTTACCTACAGCTGATTGTTGTCTCATTTTTATTCTTTTGCTTAGTGTACAAATTGCTATATTTTTCCCCTAAATACTCTAACAGGCCAGCCAAACTTACAGTAATGTTAACAAATACTGCCAAAGACCAGATGATTTATCATTTCTCTGCTTTTATTTTCATCTCCTTTCTCTTCCTTTCCCTGCCTACTAGGTTTTTTTCAACATATTTTTTTTTCCCCTGCTCCTATAACAGATCTCTTTCTCACTCTGATGAATAAACTGTCACTCAGGGAACTTCCTTCACTTTTACTTTAGAAATTCCCCTTGCTTGTCTTCTATGCTGCTCAGATTTTTATTTCTTTGTTTATCTCCTTGTTTTACTGAGACACATTATTTCTTGTTCTCAGAAGGTGCATGAGGTGTAATTTTTTTTACTCTTGTAAGAAAAATTTGCCCTCACAAATGATTGAGAATTTGATTAAATATAATATTTTAGTTTGGAACTTGGGACTTCCCTGACAGTCCATTGTTTAAGACTCTGCTGTTACAATGCAAGGAAGTGTGGGTTCAATCACTGACTGCAGAACTAAGATCCCACAGGCTGTGTGATGCAGCCAAAACTTTTTTTTTTTAATTTGGAATTCATTTTCTCTAAATGTATTGAAGAATTTGCTAATTGTTTTCTAGTAGCTGAAGTTGCTGTTGAGAAGCCCAAAGCCATATTTTCTTATTTTTCCTTCATATCGAATTTGTTTTTCCCATTGGAAGGTTTTTAGAATATTCTTGGTATCCACATTGTTCTGATATTTTGTAATGCTGCATTGGTATGGATAATTTTTATTCAATATGGAGACCACTTGGTGGCTCTTATCAATATGAAATTAATTTCTTTGTGGTGGGGAATTTTTTTTTTAAATTTTATTTTATTTTTAAACTTTACAATATTGTATTGGTTCTGCCATATATCAACATGAATCTGCCACAGGCATACACATGTTCCCCATCCTGAACCCTCGTCTCTCCTCCCTCCCCATACCATCCCTCTGGATCGTCCCAGTGCACCAGCCCCAAGAATCCAGTATCGTGCATTGAACCTGGACTGGCGACTCGTTTCATATATGATATTATACATACTTCAATGCCATTCTCCCAAATCATCCCACCCTCTCCCTCTCCCACAGAGTCCAAAAGACTGTTCTATACATCAGTGTCTCTTTTGCTGTCTCATATACAGGGTTATTGTTACCATCTTTCTAAATTCCATATATATGCGTTAGTATACTGTATTGGTGTTTTTCTTTCTGCGTAGTGGGGAATCTTTTTAAAGGAATTCTTTGGAAATATTCCTCTTTCTCTATTTTTTCAAGAATTTCTGTTATTCAAATTGACTTTAATTTTCCCTGCATTGACTTTACTTTTGTCTTTCCTCCCTATTTTTGATATATTTGTCTTTCCATTTTCCTCCTAGATGATGCAATTTCTAACATTTTGAATTTTTCTTGAATATGTTAGCCATCACATTTCTTATTTTCAAGAATTCGTTCTTCTGTTTCATTATAGAATTCTTTTATCAATGCAATGTTTTGTATTTCTGATAACATCAATTATAGTTTTTCACTACTTTTTTCGAAACAAACTGATCAGGAGATGTAAATTAGAAGTGATTTTTCACTGTGATTATTTCTTGACTACTATACTTTGGGGCTTCCCTTGTGGTTCAGATGGTAAAGAATCTGCCTGCAATGCAGGAGACCTGTGTTAGATCCCTGGGTTGGGGAGATCCCTGGAGAAGGGAATGGCAACCCACTCCAGTGTTCTTGCCTGGAGAATTCCATGGACAGAGGAGCCTGGCGGACTACAGTCCACAGGGTTGCTAAGAGTCAGACACGACAGAGTGACTAACACTTTCACTTTTCACATTTTCATACTTTAATTTAAGGTTATTATTTAAAAAAATAATGACAACTTGCCTGATAGTTAAAAAGTCTGCTTCTTTCATTCTATTGTTTAACTATGGCTATTGATTATTATACAGACAATGCAAGTAATACAACAGTATTTTAGCTGTTTTGCACACTAGAAATTATTTCTTCCATATGCATTTATAGTGTTTGTGGATGATATTCTCGTCACAAGACTACTATTTTATTTATTTATTTTTAATATAAATTTATTTAATTGGAGGCTGATTACTTTACAATATTGTATTGGTTTTGCCATATATCAACAGGAATCTGCCACAGGTGTACACGTGCTCCCCATCCTGAATCCCCCTCCCTCCTCCCTCCCCATACCATCCCTCTGGGTCGTCCCAGTGCACCAGCCCCAAGCGACCGGTGTCATGCATTGAACCTGGACTGGCGATTCGTTTCATATATGATATTATACATGTTTCAATGCCATTCTCCCAAATCATCCCACCCTCTCCCTCTCCTACAGAGTCTAAAAGACTGTTCTATACATCTGTGTCTCTTTTGCTGTCTCGCATACAGGGTTATCATTACTATCTTTTTAAATTCCATATATATGTGTATTATACAGAGTGAAGTAAGCCAGAAAGAAAGACACCAATACAGTAAAACTACTATTTTATTAAGTCAAGAATGACGTTTACGTTTCATTCAAAATCAAGATTTTGGTGTCATTGATAATATAGGGTAAAATATTTTGCAGAAGAGCATTTGTATAGAAGTATTGAAATTAATGCCCATTAATTTAAAAAGTCACCACAGTTGTGATAAATAGTACTTGGTTTTTGTGCTTTTATTGCAGTACATTATGTACTAATTTGAGGACCATACTTTCATGAAAAAATATGTAATAGTTTCCTCTTGGATTGAGGAGCAGCATATATTTACAATTTGCTGCAGTCTGCTGAAAGTCTGCAGCAGTTTGTGCCATATGCATTGCAGATGCTGCAGCAGCAATAATGTATTCATGACGTGTACAACTACCTTTTGACAGGAGCAGTTTCTAGATGTGTTTAGTCAGCTTCTGGCCTTTGCAAGGAACATAAATATAGATTGCTTCATATTCTATGCATATCCATCAAATCTGAAACAGCATAGACCCTTATAAATGGGAATATAAAAATCCATGAAGGTGATGGAGACTAAAGTAATAAAAATTTTATTTAATATAATTTGGAATCTGACAGGTAGCCTAGAAAGTATTTGTGTTTGGATGTAGAGTGTCTACTTAATTCAGGCTACAATCTATTAGTCAAGTAATTGAACAAGTCAAAGAGTGTTCCACATAATACTTAAATTAAATATAATGAAAGGTGGAGTTAGCACCACTCAACAATGAATGTGTTTGTTTAGATGGTTAGTAGAATTGAAATGTATATATCAGTAGAACTTTAACTGTGCTATAGTTGATAGATTTTTGTTGTTAAAATTATGAATATATATTTTTTAGAAAGCATGGTATACATTTCTCATTTTCCCTAACAGTGAATTTTCCCTGCTTCAGAGAAATACATTTTAGCTGGGTAGAATGTAACTTAGAATAAAGATTACACTTCCAAACTTTGATTTGCAGCTAAGTAGCCCACATGACGACTTCCCTTTCACTTTTCACTTTCATGCATTGGAGAAGGAAATGGCAACCCACTCCAGTGTTCTTGCCTGGAGAATCCCAGGGACAGGGGAGCCTGGTGGGCTGCCGTCTATGGGGTCACACAGAGTCGGACACGACTGAAATGACTTAGCAGCAGCAACAGCAGCAGCCCACATGACTAAAAATCTGACCAATGGAATGAAGTGTAAGTGATGTGTGTAATTTTCAAGTCTCATCCTTATTAAGAAGAGATAACGCCCTTTACCTTCCTTTTCCTCTGCTAGCTGCAATATCAACATAGTGGTGAGACATCTTATACTACTCAGACAAGAGCAGAGCTTCACCAGTGATGGCTCCTTTGTTGAAGTCACATGGAAGGGTCAACAAACAAGCTCACACTGCTTCATAAACAAGAAATAAGCCCTTTCCTGTAAAGTCTTTCACCGAATCTTGCCTGATTTACCAGGTGAGATTTAATCTCTCCCATTCTGATAGGACCCTTCTTGTGTGTTCATCTTATTCTATTTTGGATTGCTTTTTAATGTGTGTTTATTATTCTTACCATGGCACCGTGATGATTTTTCTTCTCTCAGTCCCACCAGCATGCTACTCTCCAGTACCACTGAATTCCTTGAACAGAGTAAAAGTAATTTTCTCTCAGGGTCTTCAAACTTGCTATTCCCACTCCGTGGGATACTAGTCTCACAGATCTATTATGTTATATAATATTATATAAAATAATATGACTCATTTTGCTCAACTCTCTATTGAAATCTACCTCTCCCAGAACCATTTCTTCCCTTATCCTTTTTCACTTTAATCCTTTACTCTGCTGATAAGCAATCAGCAAGGCTACTATAGCAGAAATCTTGATGAACTGCTGAGATAGAAATTAGGGAATATCAGGGAAAGGATCCTCAGGTGATGGGGGTGATTTCGGGAAATTGAGCTTGGAGAACAAAGGTAGAAGTGGAGGGAAGGAGAATGTTGGGGTCATTTCCTGGTGAGCTGCATTTGGAACAGCCAAGGGACTGTCCCTTGTGTTTCTCACGGTTGACTGAATAGTGAGTAGTTGGAGTATTTGCCCACAATTCTAAAGAAGTGGTGGCTCAGATGGTAAAGAATCTGCCTGCAATGCAGGAGACCTGTGTTCTGATCACTAGGTTGGGAAGGTCCCCTGGAGAAGGCGTGGCTACCCACTCCAATATTCTTGCCTGAAGAATTCCATGGACAGAGGAGACTGGCAGACTACAGTTCATGGGGTCACCAAGAGTCAGACATAACTGAGTGACTAGCACTTTCATTTCACTTTTAAAGGAGTAAAAGTGTACATTGAAATATGGTAAACAGTGTACCTACATTAGCAAATAACCTGGAGTTTGTCATCCAACTGGTTTGTCAAACCCAACTGATTTGGCACCTAAACTCCAAAGATAAGGCCACCCCTGCCAGTGTTCCATAACAAGCACCACATGCAAAGAGAGGATCTCAAGACAAATGAGAAGATAAACAAGAATTGTTGACTGTTCAAGAAAACTGACACCATGAAACAGACACCAAACTCAACAAAAATATTAATAAACAAAAGAAGTAATATTTATGAGTATTTCCAAGGTGTAATTGGAAAAGGAGAAATACTGGAAATTAGAGCAAAGGCAGGTACTGACTAGAACAAAAAAATTCATTGCTCAGTTTTTAGTTTCATTTTTTTTAAATTTTATTTTATTTTTTAAAGTTACAATATTGTATTGGTTTTGCCATATACCGAAATGAATCCACCACAAGTATACATGTGTTCCCCATCCTGAACCCTCCTCCCTCCTCCCTCCCCATACCATCCCTCTGGGTCGTCCCAGTGCACCAGCCCAGAGCATCCAGTATCGTGCGTCGAACCTGGACTGGTGACTCGTTTCATATATGATATTATACATATTTCAATGCCATTCTCCCAAATCATCCCACCCTCTCCCTCTCCCACAGGGTCCAAAAGACTGTTCTATACATCAGTGTCTCTTTTGCTGTCTCATATACAGGGTTATTGTTACCATCTTTCTAAATTCCATATATATGCGTTAGTATACTGTATTGGTGTTTTTCTTTCTGGCTTACTTCACTCTGTATAATAGGCTCCAGTTTCATCCACCTCATTAGAACTGATTCAAATGTATTCTTTTTAATGACTGAGTAATACTCCATTGTATATATGTACCACAGCTTTCTTATCCATTTATCTGCTGATGGATATCTAGGTTGTTTCCATGTCCTGGCTATTATAAACAGTGCTGCGATGAACATTGGGGTAAAGTTCCAAGATTGGGACAGTGGTTTGGAAGCCAAACAAATTTGACTTTAGTTAAAAGGAAAGGTTGTCCTTGTTTTCATAAACTGATGTAATACTAAAGAGAAAAGCATGGAGACCTAAACCATGATTGTGTGCATGTAGTCCTGTCTGACTCTTTGTGGCCCCATGGATTGTAGCTTGCCAGGCCGCTCTGTCCGTGGAATTTTCCAGGCAAGAATACTGGAGTGTGTTGCCATTTCCTACTCCACAGAATCTTCCTGATCCAGAGATTGAATCTGCATTTCTGTGTCTCCTTCAAAGGCAGTTGGATTCTTTACCACTAATTCAGAACCATAGAAAGAGGAAGCTCAGAGGCGAGAAGCCTGGTGCTCTTTAGCTGGCAAATTCCTAAGAAGTTGCTATTTCTACATTACCTTCTGCAGATCAAAAACTCTGATGTGCGTGTATATGTGTATGTGGGCACATGCGTATTTAAGAAAGTAACTTTCTCTCAGAGACCTTCCAAAATGTACTTATAAAGTATACCAGAGATTTGGCTTCATACTTCCAAATCCAGAGACCCTCCAACTCCTTATAGATACCCACTAATGAGAAGAAATGTGTCTAGACCAACAATCTGAAGACAATGGCTAATAGGTGAAGGCAAATATCTAAAAATTTAGAACTTCCACCCTTACCCCCTTTACCATCAGCAATACTGGAAGTGCAAAGATATTGAGAGGGCAAAGGCAGAGGAAGTAGAGTCTGTGGAACATGGTACAGGAGCTCAAGTGACACCAGATAACAGCATCTGATGCTAGTGCAGAGTGAGATCCAAGACTAGGCGTAACCATATATATGGTGATCAGTGGAGATCAGCAGGTAGGATCACTGTTCCCTGACATCAGGATTGTACATGCCTACATAAAAATTTTCACTTCTATAACAGAAACTCCTCTATCTGGGTTAAGAAGAAGGGTAAATTACATTTACATTCTATTTTACAGCCACAACTGTGATAGATACTCATATTTAGGGCTTTCCATGCAGTGCAGTGGTGAAGCATTCCCCTGCCAATGCAAAAGACACAAGAAATGTGGGTTAAATCCCTGGGCAGGGAAGATCCCCTGGAGTAAGAAATGGCAACCCACTTTAGTATTCTTGCCTGGAAAATTTCATGGACAGAAGGCCCTGGTGGGCTATACTCCATGGGGTCACAACGAATTGGACATGACTGAGTGACTGAGCACACACACACACACACACACACACACACACATTTGTATTTACCTCTGAATTGAAATGTAATTATGCATAAGCAAATACTTTATGGTTAAAATATATGTAACATTTCTTAAATTAATATTTTATCAGTCATTTATTTTCATAATTTTGCTATGAAAATTCTTTGATTAATCTTTCATTTGACTTGATCACTTCAAACAAAAAATTTAAAATGATACATGGGTGATGTACTTAAAATGTCTTTTTGTTGTTAACACATATGAATGATCTGCAATTTTGATCTGTACTCATCCTCAGCTTTGGACACTGCCCCACTGTCAACAGCTTAGTTGCCAAAGAGAATTGGGAGGTAAACATATTTGTTTATTTTCCTTTATAGGAGATCTAGTTCTTTTAGCTGAAAACTTCTTAAGTAAGCTAAGTATAAAATTTGTGACAAATAGAATTTATGATTGTAAAGCCTTGCTTTTTTTTTTTTTTGCTTGCTTGCTTGTATTTTTCTAATAAGCAGACCTCAGTGAATACTTTGGAGATGCAGATTTATTTCATTTCAAGAGAGTTTTCTTTTAATTATATTTGAATTTTTTTCTTGTTTACTAGCTCAGCCTTCCTTGCTAGGCATAACAATAATCCTTGTGTTGGATAGCTTTTTTCTCCCTTTTATTACCTTTTCGAATACTCATTGGAAGGACTCGTGCTGAAGCTGAGGCTCCAATACTCTGGCAACCTGATTCGAAGAGCCAGCTCATTGGAAAAGACCCTGACGCTGGGAAAGACTGAAGGCAAAAAGAGAAGAGGGCAGCAGAGGATGAGATAGTTATATAGCAGCACCAACTCAATGAATATTAATCTGAGCAAACTCCAGGAGACAATGGAAGACAGAGAAGCCTGGCATGCTGCAGTCCATGGGGTTGCAAAGAATTGAACACAACTAAGCAACTGAACAACAACAATTACATTTTTTTACAACTGCTTTTCTGTGTATTATGTGTAATTTTCTGAAATCTCTGCCCCATGCCATTGATTTGATCTTATGAAAAGTAGACTGAATTATTTCTTTTCTGGGCTTGTTTGTAAGTTTTACTCCATATTTTCTTTTTAATTTATTTCCTATTCTGTTATTATCTCTTTCATTTAATTTATTGTCATAACTTCTATTTCATAAGAGTTATGTTTCCCTCTGTGTATTTAATTGTATACATGTTTCCCTGTTTTATCTTTTGTCAGATTTTGCTGAAGTCCTATTTCCTCTGTTTACTTATGTTTTAAGTAGGGTAAGTTCTATTTAAGTCCATATGTCACAGAGTGCTATAAGTAGAATGTCCTCCTCGACTTTCTTTATGTTCATCTGTGCAGTCAATGCATATATATTTATGGAGTCTATGCTCTGTGTCAAGCACTATTCTTGGCCCTGGACATGTAAGGTTAATAAGACAACCAGCCAGTTCTCTAGGAGATCTACAAAGACATACGTAGGATACTGTTAAATATTTTCTCATTTCTATGGAGAAAGTGACATGTGGGAATGCAGTAAGCATGACTTTAGGGCTGATGTATATTTAACTAGCATTAGGTAAGGTTTTCCTGATGATGCTAGAAACTAATGTTACAAAATCAGTGTTTAGGACCATGGTTGCTGAATGGGGCCCAAAGAGCTGAGATTCTGAGCAATGCAGTCCAAGTTATCTTCTTTTTTTTTTTCCCCATCAGATATTTCTCATTAGACTAAGAATATGTTTTGACCCGGGCTTCCCTGGTAGCTCAGTGGTAACAAATCCCCATGCCAATGCAGCAGATGCAGGTTCTCTGGGTGGGGAAGATCCCCTGGAGAAGGGAATGGAAACCCATTCCAGTTTTCTTTCCTGGGAAATCACATGATGGTCTATGGCCCACGGGGTCGCAAAAGAGTGGGACATTACTTAGCAACTAAACAACAAAGTTTTGTTCCATTGATGGTAAGTTTTCTTAGAATTCCTTTATATTTTGAGTGGATCATTTATGTTGCTGAAAATTTATGTTACATGCCACATAATTGCTAAAGCAGTTTATAGAGTAGCCCAAATATTATTTATCTCCATATAGTTTTTTCTAGCTCTTCTTTTTTCTTATGAAAAGGCCAGGTTAGATGATGACTGTTCTAGCCCTGCCTATACTGATGACTTGAGAAAGTATGAATTTTTCATTTTGCCACCAAGCCACTTCCTTTTATTTTTAGCTTTTATCTATCAGAACCTAGACATCCCAGCAGAATTTTCTCACTTACACCTAATACAACTGTAATATACATGAGTTACCAGCATCCTTCCTTAAGTTGGCCCAGAATTGTTTTGGATCAGATAAGTTTTCACCAGAACCTTTGGCAGGAGGTTGACCTCTCTGGTTTTGGAGTAAATAGTATTTTTTAATCTTTATTTGGACCTTTTGATTGCTGTTAAATTATTTTTAAAGGGGGTTATTTGTGAACATGTACTTGTTCTAAAAATTTCACCATGTTTGTTGGAAGTCCTCCTTCACAGTGTTTTTCATTGTGCATTTAGAATATTTGTTACTGGGACGACCCAGAGGGATGGAATGGGGAGGGAGGAAGGAGGAGGGTTCAGGATGGGGAACACATGTATACCTGTGGCGGATTCATTTTGATATTTGGCAAAACTAATACAATTATGTAAAGTTTAAAAATAAAAAAAAAAGAATATTTGTTACTGACTATTGTGTCCTATGTACAAAACATTATTCCTAATATTTACTTACTAAAATATATCTGTTGGTCCCATAAGAAGAAATGTAATGCAGCACTGTCCTGTCTTAATGAATCCTCCTAGATTTATTTGTTCTGAACTGTTTCATAAGCCATAGAAAAAATAAACAGAAACATAAATATTTTATGATAAACATTTTTAGTTCAGTAAATCCTCATCATCTTTCAGTAGTACTGAATATTTAAATATACATGTACATATTCCATGAACAACTTACAGTTCTCAATCACTAAATATTTTGCAGAAAGATATAATGATGATATTATAAGGGGAGATTGGTTAAGAGAATTAAAAAACTACATTTTAGTTTTCTGCACTCAGCCCTACTGTAATCACACACATTTTAAAAATAATGAACACATCCAAGATTCTTCACATTTCTCTTGCCTCTAGAAACTGGTGAAGTTTCCAGTATTAATAATACAGAAACAATTCTCTGACTAACACTGTGAGACTATCACCTATGTTATTTAGTCCTTTGTAATATTTCAGGGCAGTGATTTAAAGGCCAAAAAAAGTGAACCCCAAAGTGATACTAAAGCAAAAGGAAAAAATCCTTTAAATAACCTTCTCTTCATTTACAAAGGTTATCATCAAATTGCAAATGCTTGCATCCTAAGTGTGTATACAAGATGATCCATTGGGCGGAAATAATTTTTTTTTAAATCCCTCATTACATTTATCTTTATTTTATACTTTGAAATTGTATGTGACTTGCATATGTTTTTCATAATAAGTATATGAGAACACATCTAATGTATAAACAATGAAATGAGTACACAAATCTCGGAGCTGTGTGGTCAGACATTTTAAAAGTAATTTTTATTGGAGTATAGTTGGTTTACAATGTGATTAGTTTCTGCTGCACAGCAAAGTTAATCAACCATACATATACATATATCCACATTTTTTTTTGGATTTCCTTGTTTAGGTCACAACAGAGCATTGAATAGACTTTCCTGTGCCATACAGTACGTTCTCATTAGTTATCTATTTTATGTATGTGTGTGTGTGCTCAGTCGCTCAGTCATGTCCAACTTTTTGAGACCCAGTAGCCTGCTAAGCTCCTCTGTCCCTGGAATTTTCCAGGCAAGAATACTGGAGTGGGTTGCCATATCCTATTCCAGGGGATCTTTCAGCATAGTATCAATAGTATATACAGGTCAATTCCAATCTCCCAATTCATCCCACTCCAGCCTATCCCCTTGGTATCCATACTTTTGATCTCTACATCTGTGTCTCTATTTCCACCATTCAAATAAGATCATCTATACCATTTTTTTAGATTCCACGTTATATGCATTAATATATAATATTTGTTTTCCTCTTTATGACTTACTTCACTCTGTATCACTTTCTAAGTCCATCCATGTGTCTGAAAATGACACAACTTAATTCCTTTCTAAAGCTGAGTAATATCTTGCATCAGTTCAGTTCAGTCGCTCAGTCGTGTCTGACTCTTTACGACCCCATGAATAGCAGCACACCAGGCCTCCCTGTCCATCACCAACTCTCGGAGTTCACTCAAACTCATGCTCATCGAGTCGGTGAGGCCATCCAGCCATCTCATTCTCTGTCATCCCCTATTCCTCCTGCCCCCAATCCCTCCCAGCATCAGAGTCTTTTCCAATGAGTCAACTCTTCGCATGTGGTGGCCCAAGTACTGGAGTTTCAGCTTTAGCATCATTCCTTCCAAAGAACACCCAAGGCTGATCTCCTTTAGAATGAACTGGTTGGATCTCCTTGCAGTCCAAGGGACTCTCAAGAGTCTTCTCCAACACCACAGTTCAAAAGCATCAATTCTTTGGCACTCAGCTTTCTTCACAGTCCAACTCTCACATCCATACTTGACCACTGGAAAAACCACAGCCTTGACTAGACGAACCTTTGTTGGCAAAGTAATGTCTCTGCTTTTGAATATGCTATCTAGGTTGGTCATAACTTTCCTTCCAAGGAGTAAGCGTCTTTTAATTTCATGGCTGCACTCACCATCTGCAGTGATTTTGGAGCCCAAAAAAATAAAGTCTGACACTATTTCCACTGCTTCCCCATCTATTTGCCATGAAATGATGGGACCAGATGCCATTATCTTCATTTTCTGAATGTTGAGCTTTAGGCCAACTTTTTCACTCTCCTCTTTCACTTTTATCAAGAGGCTTTTGAGTTCCTCTTCACTTTCTGCCATAAGGGTGGTGTCATCTGCATATCTGAGGTGATTGATATTTCTCCCAGCAATCTTGATTCCAGCTTGTGCTTCTTCCAGTCCAGCGTTTCTCATGATGTACTCTGCATAAAAGTTAAATAAGCAGGGTGACAATATACAACCTTGACGTATTCCTTTTCCTATTTGGAACCAGTCTGTTGTTCCATGTCCAGTTCTAACTGTTGCTTCGTGACCTGAATATAGTTTTCTCAAGAGGCAGGTCAGGTGGTCTGGTATTCCCATCTCTTTCAGAATTGTCCACAGTATCTGAATGCAGAGTTCCAAAGAATAGGAAGAAGAGATAAGAAAGCCTTCCTCAGTGATCAATGAAAATAAATAGAGGAAAACAACAGAATGGGGAAGACTAGAGATCTCTTGAAGAAAATTAGAGATACCAAGGGAACATTTCATGCAAAGATGGGTTTGATAAAGGACAGAAATGGTATGGACCTAACAGAAGCTGAAGATATTAAGAAGAGGTGGCAAGAATACACAGAACTGTACAAAAAAGATCTTCATGACCAAGATAATTAAGATGGTATGATCACTCACCTAGAGCCAGACATCCTGGAATGTGAAGTCAAGTGGGCCTTAGGGATCATCACTACGAACAAAGCTAGTGGAGGTGATGGAATTCCAGTTGAGCTATTTCAAATCCTGAAAGATGATGCTGTGAAAGTGCTGCACTCAATATGACAGCAAATTTGGAAAACTCAGCAGTGGCCACAGGACTGGAAAAGGTCAGTTTTCATTCCAATCTCAAAGAAAGGCAATGCCAAAGAATGCTCAAACTACCGCACAATTGCACTCATCTCACAGGCTAGTAACATAATGCTCAAAATTCTCCAAGCCAGGCTTCAGCTATACGTGAACAATGAACTTCCAGATGTTCTAGCTGGTTTTAGAAAAGGCAAAGGAACCAGAGATCAAATTGCCAACATTTGCTGGATCATCAAAAAAGCAAGAGAGTTCCAGAAAAACATCTATTTCTGCTTTATTGACTATGCCAAAGCCTTTGACTGTGTGTATCACAATAATATTTCGCATATATATATATATATACCTCATTTTATCCATTCTTCTGTAGGACATTTTCTTTATTAATTAAATGCATAATTAAGAAAAAAATGAGTATCTCTGGATGTAAATAAACTTCTCTGTCATCATCCATTGAATTGCTTTTGCACTTTCATAAAAAAATCAATTGCTGTATTTGTATGTGCCTATTTTTAGATTTTTCTCTGTGTTCTATAGATTCAGGTGTCTATTCCTCCACTAATACAACATTGTCCTTATCAGTGTAAATATATAATAGGCCTTAATATCAGAAAGAGTGATTTGACCCACTTTATTATACTTTGTTAATATTGGATTAGCTGGAGTGTGTACCCTGCCATATTAATTTTAAGATAAGCTCCTGTATGTATACAAAAATCTTATCATTATTTTGGTAAAAATTGCTTTATATCTCTCCTAAACTTGGAAAGAACTGGTCTTCTTTTATGGGATTATGCTGTATAACAGATCCCTAGGACTTATTTCCTTTTTGTAACTAAATTTTTCTACATTTCAGATGTTACTCCCTCTTCTGCTTTACCTCCAGCCTACGAAAACTACCTCTATGCTCTCTGCCCTATGAGTCTATTTCTGATCCTCATATTAGTGGTATCATGTAATATTTGGCTTTTTGTTTTGGGTTTATATCACTTAGCATAATGTCCTCTGGATTTATCCATGTTTTAATAAATGACAGGATTTCCTTCTTTCTAAAGGCTGAATAATATAAAACTGTATGCATATATCATCTTTTCTTTATTTATTCATCCAACCATGAATATTTAGGTTTCTTCCACATCTTGGAAATAATAATGTCAAGAATAATGCTGAATGAGAATAATGCTGAATGAGAATAATGCTGCAATTAACTTCGGAGTATAGATATCTCTTTGAAATCCTTTTATCAGTTCCATTGGGTATTTAATACTCAGAAGTGGGATTGCTCAACCACAGGTTAGTTCTATTTATAATTTTTGAGAAATCTCCATACTGTTTTTATAGTAACTGCTCCAAATTACATTCTCACTAACAGTGTCCAAGGGTTCTCTTTTCTATGTATCTCTCAACACTTAACTTTTTTTTCTTTTCCTTAAATAATAGCCATTCCAACAGGTGAGGGGTGATATCTTATTTTGGTTTTGGCTTTCATTCAGCTGATAGAAAGTGATGTTGAGCACTTTTTCACGCACTTTTTGGCCATTTGTATGCTTTCTTTAGAGAAATGTCTATTTAGTTCCTTTGTACATTTAAAAATTGGGATTATTTGTTTCTTGCTTTTATTTTCACTTTTGTTTTTATTTTTATTTTATTTTTTAACTTTACAATATTGTATCGGTTTTGCCATATATCAAAATGAATCCCCCACAGGTATACATGTGTTCCCCATCCTGAACCCTCCTCCCTCCTCCCTCCCTGTACCATCCCTCTGGTTCGTCCCAGTGCACCAGCCCCAAGCATCCAGTATTGTGCATTGAACCTGGACTGGCAACTCATTTCATATATGATATTATACATGTTTCAATGCCATTCTCCCAAATCATCCCACACTCTCCCTCTCCCACAGGGTCCAAAAGACTTTTATACATCAGTGTCTCTTTTGCTATCTCGTATACAGGGTTATTGTTACCATCTTTCTAAATTCCATATATATGCGTTAGTATACTGTATTGTTTTTCTTTCTGGCTTACTTCACTCTGTATAATAGGCTCCAGTTTCATCCACCTCATTAGAACTGATTCAAATGTATTCTTTTTAATGGCTGAATAGTACTCCATTGTGTATATGTACCACAGCTTTCTTATCCATTCATCTGCTGATGGACATCTAGGTTGCTTCCATGTCCTGGCTATTATAAACAGTGCTGCGATGAACATTGGGGTACACGTGTCTCTTTCCCTTCTGGTTTCCTCAGTGTGTATGCCCAGCAGTGGGATTTCTGGATCATAAGGCAGTTCTATTTCCAGTTTTTGAAGGAATCTCCACACTGTTCTCCATAGTGGCTGTACCAGTTTGCATTCCCACCAACAGTGTAAGAGGGTTCCTTTTTCTCCACACTCTCTCCAGCATTTATTGCTTGTAGACTTTTGGATCACAGCCATTCTGACTGGTGTGAAATGGTACCTCATTGTGGTTTTGATTTGCATTTCTCTGATTATGAGTGATGTTGAGCATCTTTTCATGTGTTTGTTAGCCATCTGTATGTCTTCTTTGGAGAAATGTCTATTTAGTTTTTTGGCCCATTTTTTTATTGGGTCATTTATTTTTCTGGAATTGAGCTGTAGGAGTTGCTTGTATATTTTTGAGATTAGTTGTTTGTCAGTTGCTTCATTTGCTATTATTTTCTCCCATTCTGAAGGCTGTCTTTTCACCTTGCTTAGAGTTTCCTTTGTTGTGCAGAAGCTTTTAAATTTAATTAGGTCCCATTTGTTTATTTTTGCTTTTATGCTAACAAGTATGAAAGGAGAAATTAACAATAACACTATAATAGTGGGATACTTTAATACCCCACTCACACCTATGGATAGATCAACTAAACAGAAAATTAACAAGGAAACACAAACTTTAAACAATACAATAGACCAGTTAGATCTAATTGATATCTATAGGACATTTCATCCCAAAACAATGAATTTCACCTTTTTCTCAAGCGCACACGGAACCTTCTCTAGGATAGATCACATCCTGGGCAATAAATCTAACTTTGGTAAATTCAAAAAAATAGAAATCATTCCAAACATCTTTTCTGACCACAATGCAGTAAGATTAGATCTCAATTACAGGAGAAAAACTACTAAAAATTCCAACATATGGAGGCTGAACAACATGCTGCTGAATAACCAACAAATCACAGAAGAAATCAAAAAAGAAATCACAATTTGCATAGAAACGAATGAAAATGAAAACACAACAACCCAAAACCTGTGGGGCACAGTAAAAGCAGTCCTAAGGGGAAAGTTCATAGCAATATAGGCATACCTCAAGAAACAAGAAAAAAGTAAAATAAATAACCTAACTCTACACCTAAAGCAACTAGAAAAGGAAGAAATGAAGAACCCCAGGGTTAGCAGAAGGAAAGAAATCTTAAAAATTAGGGCAGAAATAAATGCAAAAGAAACAAAAGAGACCATAGCAAAAATCAACAAAGCCAAAAGCTGGTTCTTTGAAAGGATAAATAAAATTGACAAACCATTAGCCAGACTCATCAAGAAACAAAGGGAGAAAAATCAAATCAATAAAATTAGAAATGAAAATGTTTCTTGCTATTGAGTTGTAGAAGGTCCTTATACTTTTTGGACACTAATCCTCTATAAAATGTATGGTTTGCAAATACCTTGTTCCATTCTGTATGTTGCCTTTCATTTTCTTGATTGTTCACCACCCTCACTGTGGTAAAGCTTTTCAGTTTCATGTAATCCCACTAGTCTATTTTTGCTTTTGCTATCTGTGATTTTGGTGTAGTTTCTGAGAAATCATTGCCATAGCCATTGTCAAAAAGATTTTTCCTTGCATTTTCCTAAAGGAATTTCATGGTCTTAGGTCCTAATTTAAGACTGTAACTGATTTTGAGTTGATTTTTGTGTATGGTGTAAAGTAAATATCCAATTGTATTCTTTTGCATTGTAGATACCCTGTTTTCCTAACATCATTTATTGAAGAGAGTATGCTTTCCCCAGTGTGTGTTCTTTGCAATCATTGAAAATCAGTTAACTGTGTAATTTTTAGTTTTTTCCTCCCTTATTGCAATGGTTATTTTTAATTTCTTAAGTGTTTTATTATAAATGAGTGTAAGTTTCTGTGAAATGCTTTCTTCTGCATCAATTAATATCACCATATGATATTTCTTATTTCATCTCTTGATATTATCAATTATACTTACTGATTTATTTTCAAGTATTGAACCAGAGTTGCATACTTGGAATAAAAACAAAAACCAAAAAAACCTGTATTTGTGATATACAGTCTTTTTTTATACATTGTTGGAATCCTGTGCTAAAATTTTGAGTACTTTTGCATCTATACCCATGAGTAATATTCAGTTCAGTTCAGTTTAGTCACTCAGTCGTGTTTGACTCTTTGCCACCCCATTGCTGCAGCATGCCAAGCTTCCCTCTCCATCACCAACTCCTGGAGCTTGCTCAAACTCATATCTATCTAGTCGGCAATGCCAACCAACCATCTCATCCTCTGTCGTCCCCTTCTCCTCCTGCCTTCAATCTTTCCCAGCATCAGGGTCTTTTCCAATGGGTCAGCTGTTCATATCAGATGGCCAAAGTATTAGAATTTCAGCATCAGTCCTTCCAATGAATATTCAGGACTAATTTCCTTTAGAATGGACTTGTTGGATCTCCTTGCAGTCCAAGTGACTCTCAAGAGTCTTCTCCAACACCACAGTTCAAAAGCACCAATTCTTCGATGCTCAGCTTTCTTTATGGTCCAACTCACATCTATACATGACTAATGGAAAAACCATAGCTTTGACTAGATGGACCTTTTTTGGCAAAGTAATGTTTCTGCTTTTTAACATGTTGTCTAGGTTGATCATAGCTTTTCTTCCAGGGAGCAAGCATCTTTTAATTTCATGGCTGCAGTCACCATCTGCAATGATTTTGGAGGCCAAGAAAATGAGGTCTGAGTAATATTAGTCTGTAGTTTTCTTTGTTGGATTCTCTTTTTCTGGTTTTAATATCAGGATGATGCCAAGTTCATAATATGAATTGGGAATTTTTCACTCCTAATCAATTTTCTGTAAGAAATGGAATAAATTTCATGTTAAACTAGTCTTTACAAGTTTGTAGAATTCTCCAGTAAAACCATCTTGACCTCAAGATATCTCTTTTGGAAACTTTAAAGTTACATTTACATTTCTTTAATTTCTTAAATTTACATTTCTTTAACGGTTATAAGACTATTCATGTTATATCTTTCACCTAGGTCGAGTTTTAGTGGTTTGTGATATTGGTCTGTTTCTTTCATGTTGTCAGATTTACAAGGATGCAGTTGTTCATAGTATTCTCTAGTACATGTAGTGAGTAGTGATATTCCTAGTTTCATTTCTAAAGTTGGTAATTTGTATATTCTATTTATTTTTTGCCAGCCTTCCTATTAGTGATCAATTTACTTGATTTTTAAAAAATAATCAGAATCAGATCTTTGTTTTATTGACTTTTCTCTATTTTTTTCCTGTTCTAATTTCATTGATTTTTTTTCTGTTATCTTCATTGTTTCTTTTCTTCTGCTGGTTTTGGGCTTAGTTTGCTCTCCTATTTCTTATTATTTGACAGAAAGAAAAAAAAGTGAGGTGTTTATCTATGTTGCACTGCCTTGTCTAAGGCTGTGTCAATAGAATTATACCAAATAAAAGTAAAACACATATTTTATTTATATTCAAAGTTGAAGTCTCGCATTTAAATTTTGGTGAATAGCTGAATGGTCTAGAGAAACTGTACAGTTAATGTCTTGAAATATGACAAGTCCTGGGAAAATTCACTTTCTCTGATAAAAAAATATGTAAAGTTGTTGACTTTGGCTGATATTGCGATGTCTCTGACTCATCCAAATAGACTGAATATTTGACTTTAATCTGGATGCATGAAACAGCCTAAGTGGAGTGAATGCTACTTGATTATGATAAAATTGAAGCAATGAGCAAGGTTTTATATCCTTTTATTAGACAACATTTTAAGTAAAACAAATATAAGCCATTATAAAATATGTGAAACTTTTGGTCTGCAGGTATTCCAGCAGTATCCAAACATCTTTACATTGGATCAGAGACCCTTACATATTGGGTCAGAGAAACTTACATTAAAACAAATCTTTGAATAAAGGTAAAAATTTTAGACAGATACAAGATACTGTAACTAATATTTTCTATTAATTTATTTGAAGACACTACACTTTACTCTCCTGGTCTTGTTTTTGCTGACTGTATAGCGCTTCTCCATCTTTGGCTGCAAAGAATATAATCAATCTGATTTCAATGTTGACCATCTGGTGATGTCCATGTATAGAGTCTTCTCTTATGTTGTTGGAAGAGGGTGTTTGTTATGACCAATGCATTTTCTTGGTAAAACTCTATTTATTAGTCTTTGCCCTGCTTCATTCAGCATTCCAAGGCCAAATTTGCCTGTTACTCCAGGTGTTTCTTGACTTCCTACTTTTGCATTCCAGTCCCCTATAATGAAAAGGACATCTTTTGTGGGTGTTAGTTCTAAAAGGTCTTGTAGGTCTTCAGAGAACCATTCATCTTCAGCTTCTTCAGCATTACTGGTTGGGGCATAGACTTGGATTACTGTGCTATTGAATGGTTTGCCTTGGAAACGAACAGAGATCATTCTGTCATTTTTGAGATTGCATCCAAGTACTGCATTTCAAACTCTTTTGTTGACCATGATGGCTACTCCATTTCTTCTGAGGGATTCCTGCCCGCAGTAGTAGATATAATGGTCATCTGAGTTAAATTCACCCATTCCAGTCCATTTCAGTTCGCTGATTCCTAGAATGTCGACATTCACTCTTGCCATCTGTTGTTTGACCACTTCCAATTTGCCTTGATTCATGGACCTGACATTCCAGGTTCCTATGCAATATTGCTCTTTACAGCATCAGACCTTGCTTCATTCACCAGTCACATCCACAGATGGGTATTCTTTTTGCTTTGGCTCCATCCCTTCATTCTTTCTGGAGTTGTTTCTCCACTGATCTCCAGTAGCATATTGGGCACCTACTGACCTGGGGAGTTTCTCTTTCAGTATCCTATCATTTTGCCTTTTTATATTGTTCATGATGTTCTCAAAGCAAGAATACTGAAGTGGTTTTCCATTCCCTTCTCCAGTGGACCACATTCTGTCAGATCTCTCCACCATGACCAGCCCATTTTGGGTTGTGCCACGGGCATGGCTTAGTTTCATTGAGTTAAACAAGGCTGTGGTCCTAGTGTGATTAGATTGACTAGTTTTCTGTGAGTATGGTTTCAGTGTGTTTGCCCTCTGATGCCCTCTTGCAACACCTACCGTCTTACTTGGGTTTCTGTTACCTTGGATGTGGGGTATGTCTTCACAGCTGCTCCAGCAAAGTGCAGCCGCTGCTCCTTACCTTGGATGAGGGATATCGCCTTCCTGACCTTCACTGTGGGATAGCTCCTCTAGGCCCTCCTGTGCCCCCGCAGCCTCAGCTCCTTGACGTGAGGTTGCTCCTCCCGGCCGCTGCCCCTGGCCTCGGGCGTGGGGTAGCTCCTCCTGGCTGCCGCCCCTGACCTTGGACTCAGGGTTACTCCTCTCATAGCTGCCCCTGACCTCGGACTCGGGGTAGCTACTCTTGCACAAAAAAGATCTTCACGACCCAGATAATCACGATGGTGTGATCACTGACCTAGAGCCAGACATCCTGGAATGTGAAGTCAAGTGGGCCTTAGAAAGCATCACTATGAACAAAGCTAGTGGAGGTGATGGAATTCCAGTTGAGCTATTTCAAATCCTGAAAGATGATGCTGTGAAAGGGCTGCACTCAATACGACAGCAAATTTGGAAAACTCAGCAGTGGCCAAAGGACTGGAAAAGGTCAGTTTTCACTCCAATCCCAAAGAAAGGCAATGCCAAAGAATGCTCAAACTACCGCACAATTGCACTCATCTCACATGCCAGTAAAGTAATGGTCAAAATTCTCCAAGCCAGGCTTCAGCAATATGTGAATGGTGAACTTCCTGATGTTCAAGCTGGTTTTAGAAAAGGCAGAGGAACCAGAGATCAAATTGCCAACATCCGCTGGATCATGGAAAAAACAAGAAAGTTCCAGAAAAATATCCAATTCTGCTTTATTGACTATGCCAAAGCCTTTGACTGTGTGGATCACAAAAACTGTGGAAAATTCTTCAAGAGATGGGAATACCAGACCACCTGACCTGCCTCTTGAGAAACCTATATGCAGGTCAGGAAGCAACAGTTAGAACTGGACATGGAACAACAGACTGGTTCCAAATAGGAAAAGGAGTACATCAAGGCTGTATATTGTCACCCTGCTTATTTAACTTATATGCAGAGTATGTCATGAGAAACGCTGGACTGGAAGAAACACAAGCTGGAATCAAGATTGATGGGAGAAATATCAATAACCTCAGATATGCAGATGACACCCCCCCTTATGGCAGAAAGTGAAGAGGAACTAAAAATCCTCTTGACGAAAGTAAAAGAGGAGAGTGAAAAAGTTTGCTTAAAACTCAACATTCAGAAAACGAGGATCATGGCATCTGGTCCCATCACTTCATGGGAAATAGATGGGGAAACAGTGGAAACAGTATTAGACTTCATTTTGTGGGGCTCCAAAATCACTGCAGATGGTGACTGCAGCCATGAAATTAAAAGACGTTTACTCCTTGAAAGGAAAGTTATGACCAACCTAGATAGCATATTCAAAAGCAGAGACATTACTTTGCCAACGAAGTTTCGTCTAGTCAAGGCTATGGTTTTTCCAGTGGTCATGTATGGATATGAGAGTTGGACTGTGAAGAAAGCTGAGCACCGAAGAACTGATGCTTCTGAACTGTGGTGTTGGAGAAGATTCTTGAGAGTCCCTTGGACTGCAAGGAGTTCCAACCAGTCCATTCTGAAGGAGATCAGCCCTGGGATTTCTTTGGAAGGAATGATGCTAAAGCTGAAACTCCAGTACTTGGGCCACCTCATGCGAAGAGTTGACTCATTGGAAAAGACCCTAATGCTGGGAAAGATTGGGGGCAGGAGGAGAAGGGGACAACAGAGGATGAGATGGCTGGATGGCATCACTGACTTGATGGATGTGAGTCTGAGTGAACTCTGGGAGTTGCTGATGGACAGGGAGGCCTGGTGTGCTGTGATTCATGGGGTGGCAAAGAGTTGGACACAACTGAGCGACTGAACTGAGCTGACACTTTACTCTAGGTTAAATCTTAAAATAATAATAAAATTTTAAATGATTCTAGAGAAGTGCAACCATGAAGCACAGAGTATTAAGTGTTTGATGTAAGATTTTTAAAGATTGAATAATTTTTTCATAAAAATTCTAAAAACTTTTGGTAAGTATGTAAACTTGACTTTCATCTGAATGACCTTTATGATTTTATAACCCTTAAAACTCATTTGCCCCTGATTAAAGGCAATGGCACCCCACTCCAGTACTCTTGCCTGGAAAACCCCATGGACGGGGGAGCCTGGTAGGCTGCATTCCATGGGGTTGTGAAGAGTCGGACACAACTGAGTGACTTCAATTTCACTTTTCACTTTTCACTTTCATGCATTGGAGAAGGAATTGGCAACCCACTCCAGTGTTCTTGCCTGAAGAATCCCAGGGAAGGCGGAGCCTGATGGGCTGCTGTCTATGGGGTCGCACAGAATCAGACACGACTGAAGCGACTTAGCAGCAGCAGCAGCAGCAAAGATACTTTGCCGTTTTGTATTTTTTTTTTCTATTTCTATTCACTTTCATTTCACTTTCTTTTTTTTTTCTTTCATGCCTTCCTAACTTCCAAGTATTAATCTAACCTAAGATACATATATATAAGATATCTTTTCTCTGTCACCACCTGCACAGTTGCTTCAGTAACGTACAAGTCTTTGGACCCTATGACTGTAGCCCGCCTGGCTCCTCTCTCCATGGGATTCTCCAGGCATGAATACTGGGTGGGTTGCCATTTCTTCTTCCAGGGGATCTTCTCGACCCTGGGATTGAACCCAGGTCTCCTGCATTGCAGGCAGATTCTTTACCTTCTGAGCCACAAGGGAAGCTCCTCAGTCACCACATTTCTATTGAATTCAGTTTATCACTTGTTACCCACAACATTGCAATTTTCTTCAATTTCCCTGCTACATGGCTTCCAAACACTAGACTGCCTTGAAGTAAAGAAATTTTGTGTAAATTATCAAAAAATGCCAAGCCTTAGAAATAGCTCAATTATATATATATATATATATATATATATATATATATATATAGAACGAGAGAGAGAGAGAGAGGCACCCTCTCTCTCTCTCTCTCTCTATATATATATATATATATATATATATATATAAAGAGAGAGAGATTTTATATGGGTGATATATATGATTTTACATATAGGATATGTTATGAATATTATAACTATGGCTGCATTGCAATTTGTCCTGAGGGACTGGATGAGCAATAGAGGGCAGTTTGACTTCTCTGAATTCTTTAAATTTGGTGTTTGTATGTTTTTTCTTTGCCATTTTTCTTTAAATTCTTTGTTTGACTCTTAAGCTTACAGCTCTTAAGTTCCTACTCTGCCTCTAAGAAAGTCATAAATATTATTTCCCTCAAAGAGAAATAGCATATTGGAGCACAGTAAAAATTTTGGCTTGGGATTCAGCCAGAAAGTAACCCAGACTTCTCAGAACACAGCACAGAGATCCTTCACTTGCACTGTCTATGCACTTAGTTTCAGATCTGACCATTTGGGTTCTTTTTTCCTCTACTCTTTTCCCTTTAAAGGGAAAGAACAGAGAGGTGGGTGGTGGCAAGATTTGCAGAACAAAAGCTACTCAATAAAAAGCACTGGTCTCTGGAACAATACTTTGTGAAGAACAACAGGAGCCAGAATGTACAAGAAAGCAATTATCTTTCTTTCACAACCCAACCGGGATACGGAGTATCAACCAACTCACTGCCTAGAAGTGGGATGCTGTTTTTAACAACTATTCTGAAAACAATGTTTGCTTAGATATTGGCAGAGAGCAAGGTATGAAGAAAAGACAGGCGTTAAATACTATGTCTGTCATTCAACTGAGATTTTCAAGGCATTTGAAATATTAAACACTTCATTTGTCATCGATACAGCTGGACTTATAATACCTTTGGTTTCAGAAGTAATTAGTAATGACAACAATAACAGATATTTGTTTACTGTATAATCTGTGTTAGGATAATAGTGCTTTGCACACATTACTTCATCCAGCTACACTCATCAGTAGCTTTTGTAATTATCAAAATGAGGAAATTTAGTTACACTTTGCCAATGTAGCCTTACACAAAAATTATTAAGCAAGCAATTCAAATCTAGGACTGCCTGATTCTGGAACATGATTTTCACTCTCATACAATACTGCATTGGATTAAATGAAAATATATATGGGAATGAAACTGATACATAACTTGTGGTAACTAAATACATGTAAGCTTCTTTCTCTATATATATTTAGAATATTAACATCTAAAGAATGAAATAATATTGGCTTTGCTTTACAGAGTCATATATCAACATGTCTTAAAGTTTTAAAATAATTTAAAAATATTTAAAATAAAGTACAAAGATACAGAGAATAAACAAAGAAAACCTCGTGGAGAAGGTCCAATATAAAATGACTTTAAAATAGATGATGGTACATATTGATCAAAAGGAGGGAAGTATGAAGGTACTTTGCCTTATCTACATACATTTTTGTTGTTGCTCTTTAATCGCTCAATTGTGTTGACTCTTTGTGACCCAGTAGACTGTAGCCCACCAGGCTCCTCTGTCCACGGGATTTCCTACACAAGAATACTGGAGTGGACTGCCATTTCCCTCTCCAGGGGATCTTCCTGACCCCAGGATGGAACCTGCATCTCCTGCACTGCAGGCAGGTTCTTTACTCCTGAGATACCAGGGAGGCATATATATGTATACACACACACACACACACACACACACATATATATATACATATATATGTACACACACATATACATATACTATTATTTTAAATGGTCTTTGTTGCATTTTTAAATTGATTTTACAAAGTCCCTATTACAAATTTTTTCATTTGCCAATAGAAATTTAGTGCTTATTTCCCAATAAAATTGACTTTGAGTTGTAATGACCTATTTTATCTCTATAAGCCATAATCCTAGGACTCTGTAGATATGAGTGTATTCAGTTCTTCATTAACATCTTGATTTACATGTCCCTAGTGCTGCTACAGCTGCTTTATTCAGCACAGGATCATTATTGGAAATGCTTTGATGGAATCAGAGGCAAATGTTCTCTTGCTTTGCTGGATATATGCTGAACAACCAGACGTTTTCATAAGCCAGAAAAAAAATGCTTAATAAGTAAAACAAAGGTAATGAAACTAGACAGTCACAGATTTCTTTTTGGCAGAGATAATACATGACTTTGAGGCTATTTACCAAATTAAGTGAATAGAATTTGAGTTATGGTCATTTTCATTAACTTGCTACTTATGAGTAGTTTTGCTTGGTCTGGGCCCACCTACATAAATTTGTTGTACTTGGTAAAATAACAGATTCATCTCCATCCATATATAGACATAAGTGTTTGCGTGTAGACTCCAAATTAAAGTTCTTCATACACTTATAGTATGTGGTATGCCATCATCTTATCACAGGAATAGCTTAGTAAAACACCAGGTTAAACACTTGTACTTGCAGAGTGTTCCTAAAATGTTGGTGGAGATACGTTAATAATCATCAAGGAATCCAATTTTACTGTATGTTTATAAATAAAAATCCAAGGTTTTTCCTTTTAAAAGTTAACACACTCCAAGGAATGAATGAAGTTATTCCTGAAAAGGGTAATTAATGGAAATAATGATTAGAAATAATACTAATATTGTGGTAGGTGCTGTGATGGAGACTGAAATTCTCTTCTAGGATCCATTTTCCTCTTATTTCTTTTGGTGTTAGTCACTCAGTCATGTCCGACTCTGTGACCCTGTGGTCTGTACCTCACCAGGCTCCTCCGTCCATGGGATTTTCTAGGCAAGAGTACTGGAGTGGGTAGTCATTCTCTTCTCCAGGGCATCTTCCTGACTCAGGAATGGCACCCAGGTCTCCTGCATTGCAGGCAGATTCTTTACCATCTGAGCCACCAGTGAAGCCTATTTCTTTTGGTACTAGGGCCCAAAACTTCAAAGTTAAGGCTGAGAAATAGGCTGGTCTGCCAGAGACTACCTTGTCCATGTGGAAGTTGAAATAACTTGTACAATATGTTTCAAATCTTAAAGACAAGTTATCTGTCCTAGATTTCCTCTCTTTTTTGAACTAAACAGGAATGCAGGCATGGAGATCAGCCAGCTTCAAGCTTTGAGAAAACACCAAGATGGAAACAAAATGAGTCCCCGAATGGCTTTGCAAAGCAGGGATTGCCCACCCACCTTGACTGTTAAGTGGCAGAGAAATAAACTTCTTTTTGAAGTAATTATAATTTTAAGTCATTTTGTTATAGTATTAGCCTATACCCAGTATAATAATAAATAATAATAAATGGGCTTTACATATCTCTCCTCATTTAATCTTTAAAACAACTGAATGGCTGGGTATTATTGCATACTTGCTCAGTCATGGAGCCATGTCCAACTCTTTGTGATTCTTTGGGCTGTAGCCCACCAGGCACCTCTGTCTATGGGATTACTCAGGCAAGAATTCTAGAGTGGGTTGCCATTTCCTCTTCCAAGAGATCTTCCTGACCCAGTGGTCAAATCTGCCTGTCTTGCTTCTCCTGCATTATTATCTCTGTGTTAATGTCTGAGAAAGTGGGCTATTTAACAATCATAAAGTAGTGGAGAAAGGATCATTTTAAACAATCACATGATTCACATATATTTGCTGGTGAATGTCTTACTTTCCTCTGCAGACACCTAGAAAGGTGTCTAGCTCCTCTATGATTTCTCTGGTGTTGTCTTGCTACATCAGCAGCTCTTTTCAGTCGTTTTTGGATTCAGCATTTCCCAGAACTGCAATGATAAGGTGTTTTGGTTTGTAATGCAGACATTTTCAGGATATATAACTGAAAAACTACATTGAAAAATTTCCATTTTTCACAAGATCATGTGAACCAAAGAGATATAAATCTGATTGCATTAAAAGAACAGTTCAATGAAATAAATATACTGTATTCCTTGTAGGTGTAGTCACTGAAATCTGTTTTACTACACACATTGAAAACTGTTCCTGGCTGACATTCTTCTTCTCCTTCACACATCGTTAGTGACTTGCATATCAATGATCTCTACGGAAACTAGAATCTCGGTTCTCTTCCTTTCCACCTCCGATGACTATTTCTTCCACTTCATCTCAGCCATCTGCTCTTCTGGATACACATTGGATGTCATCATCATCAGAAACTCAGCCTTCTTTTAGATCAGGATTTCCAACATTCTAATAATTAAACTTCACTTTCTATACTTCTTAGACATTTACTTTAGAACCACAACTTCTTTAATTCTTCAGCTGCCTTGAGACATGACTCCACCTTCTCTCACTGTCTCTTTGCTAGTCCTTCTCATCTTTCCTGAAATCCTTGTTGAAATTTAGTTTCCTAGTCTGTAATTACAATCACACCTCGGCAAACATCCTTCACTCACTTATTCCTCTCTCCCTCTGTTATCATCTGATATACTATCTTCCACCCTACAGAAACCAAATTCTTTTCTCCCCTCTGCCTAAAACTGAGGAAATGAAGATTACCAGAGAAAAATCACATAGCACTTTTTTCACTTAAAATTCATAATTACAAACTTCAAAAAAGTCCCTGATTATGCACATCAGTTCTGCTGTGTTTTCCCATAAAATTAATTTCTCACTCTCTGAAATAATTATTTCACACCTTGTTCCAGCTGTTCCTGTTTCATTCTGTTTTAGTAAATAAAGTCTCATTTTCTCTGTTTTCTATATTCCCTTCTTCTCATCTCAAGGAATTGGTTATTTCTTTTATCACCCCAACCTTCCATCACTCACTTTCCTTGTTTTATCTCTATCTCAGTCAGACAGAGGGATATTCTGATGATAACCTCCTTTTCTGTATCATCATTTTCTACTTTTCTATTGTGTATCATTCCATTAAGTATATAACTTGCCAGAGCATTTCCCATCTTACCAAAAATCTGCCCTTGATCCTGTATATGCTCATTATTTTCTCTATATATCTTTGTTCCCCTTTATGGTAAAATGTTTTGAGACAATCTCTTATGTCTTCATTTTTTCAAATACTTTTTATTCTGCTAACCTTTCTAATTTGTCTTTTATCCCCGTAAGGCCACTGAAATTGCAATTTTCTATGCCTCTCTTATTGGACATTGAAGCATCTTTCAGCACAGTTAACCACTCTCTTTTTGAAGAAATCCTTTTAATTTTTATAACACTATGCTCTACTGGTTTTCTTCCAAAGGGTTTAGCAATTATTTTTATTATGCACCTATTAAAATTCTTTGCAGAGCTTAGTTCTTGGTCCTCATCTTTATATTTTCTTGCTAGATGAGCTCATCCATTCCTATGACTTTAAAATCATTTTTATGTTGTTAACTCCCATACTTACACCCACCAACACGGTGATCAAACCAGTCAATCCTAAAGGAAATCAATGCTGAATATTCACTGGAAGGACTGATGTTGAAGCTGAAACTCCAATACTTCATCTACCTAATGCAAAGAGCTGACTCACTGGAAAAGACTCTGATGCTGGGAAAAGTTGAGGGCAAAGGAGAAGGGGGCAACAGAGGATGAGATGGTTGAATGGCACCACTGGTTCAATGGACATCAGTTTGAGCAAATTCTGGAAGATAGTGAAGGACAGGGAAGACTGGCATGCTGAAGTTCATGAGGTCGCAAAGAGTTGGACATGACTTATGACTGAACAATTAATATATTTTTACTTCTACAACTGAAGGAATATCTGACTTTCTCATTTACATATTTCATAAGCATTGCAGAATTCACATATCCCCAAATAGAACTATTGTGTTTTCCCCAAATCTTTTATGCCTCTAATCTTCTCTATCCACTAAAACAGAATCAGCTGCTCAATTTAGAAATTTGATAGTTTCTCCTGATATCTCCATCTCTTTTAGGTTGCATAGCTTATCCACCTCCAGTTCTTCTGCTTTTTAAATAATTTTCTATGTATTTCAAACACATCTGGTCCATTCCATCATCATTGCTTCTACCTTAGTGGAAGCAACCACAATTTCCAATTTGAATTAATTCCTAACTTGACCCAATTGTTTCACTAAGCACACTAACAATCTATATTCACTAACTTTGTTTAAGATCAAATATTTTCTAATGTAAAAGTTTTCTATACCTTCCCATTGTCCTTGGAAAGAAGTCTTTTTTTTTCTTTTTTAATCACAGCATACACTTCCTACCTATAGGGATGCACTGTTGCTTCTCTACCCTTTAAACTCATACTGTATCCCTCTTCCTCTTGTTTCACTTTTGCTCTTCAACCACGTTCATCTTCTGAAAGTCCTTTGTATGTGCTAAACTCTTTTCTGTCTCAGGTTTGCACTTCTCTTTTCCTGCCCTTCATGTACTTCTGCACTTCATCTTCCTGGAGCTTCTTGAAATCTTGCTTCTTCTTATATTTTAGGTTCAAGTTTAAATATCTTTAGAAGTAACTTTTTTCTATTTGTTAACTTCCAGTAAAACATTTAGCAGGACATTTTGTTGTTGTTGCTAATGCACATTAGCCTGCCCAAGTTACCTTCAAGGTACATAGCATTTAATATAAGAAGTATTATAGAATTTGCTCTGTTTTCAAAATAATTTACTAGGAGAAGTGCTAATGAAGAAAAGACTTTATGGATGGACAATTTCTCTGAGAGTAAAACTTCATCTGAAAATTAATGCAAAGGTTTTTTTTCTTCTGATTATTCAGGTCACAGTCAAGTTGCTGCAGTTTTTGCTTAGCTGTGAAATAGCAACAAGATCCAACCTGTCTGTGGTTTGCATAGTACTTTTAGATACTGTACTGAGCTGTTTATCTATTAATTACAATTTCTCACTTCAGATTTAATCCTGCAAAGAACCCTAGGGAACAGGATTAAAGCCAGTATGGATTAAGGTCTTTAGAAAACTATTCATGACACAGAGTATATAGTCAAGTGTGTATCCTACACAAAACAGTCTTAAAAATTCAATTTAATTGATTATATGTGTTACTGAATGTTATATTGGGATGGTTTTGCTCTTGTGATAGTAATTACATTTCTGCCTTGCCTTTATAAAACCTTTATAATTTGATTGAAAAGAACTGTCTAAAGATGAAACTGTACTCAGCAGGATTATAATTTTATTTCACTACCTTTCAAAAATAGAGTAAGTTTTTGTTAAAAAGTGTAAACAATATAGACTTTAATATCTCAAGTGTTATCTTCAATTAGAAAAGTCTTGCTTAAATTTGAGAGTATCTTTGTATAGTGATACTTACCATCAAATGTTTCAGTTCAGTTCAGTCGCTCAGTCGTGTCCATTGTGTCCAGCTCTGCAACCCCATGAATTGCAGCATGCCAGGCCTCCCTGTCCATCACCAACTCCTGGAGTTTACCCAAACTCATGTCCATTGAGTCGATGATGCCATCCAGCCATCTCATCCTCTGTTGTCCCCTTCTCCTCCTGTCCCCAATCCCTCCCAGCATTAGGGTCTTTTCCAAGGAGTCAACTCTTTGCATGAGGTGGCCAAAGTATGGAGTTTCAGCTTCAGCATCAGTCCTTCCAATGAACACCCAAGAGTGATCTCCTTTAGGATGGACTGGTTGGATCTCCTTGCAGTCCACGGAACTCCTTAGAATTACACATTCTTACTGAAGCTGGTTAAGAGTAAGCTGTACATTATAAGTTACTTAGAAACTTCTTGTTACTTCCCTCTTAACTTTCTTCTGACTTCTACCTTATAAGACTCTCATCTCATGTCTTGGAAAGAAGTTCTATGAATTCCATTCCTTAAGGGCTGTAATATATACTATCAACTAATTCAACATTAAGGACTTTGCAGATGGTGCTAGTGGTAAAGAATCTGCCTGTCAATGCAGGAGACATTAACACACAGTTTCCATCCCTGGGTTGGGTTGGGAAGATCCCCTAGAGGAGGGCATAGCAACCCACTCTAGTACTCTTGCCTGGAGAATTTCATGGACTGAGGATCATGGCGGGCTACAGTCCACGGAGTGTTAACTACTCACTCATGTCTTATTCTTTGTGATCCCATGGACTGAAGCCTGCTAGACTCCTCTGTCCATGGAATTCTCCAGGCAAGAATACTGGAGTGGGTTGCCATTCCCTTCTCCAGGGAATCTTCCTGACCGAGAAGTTGAACCCAAGTCTCCTGCACTGCAGGCAGATTCATTGCCATCTGAGCCACTAAGGTCACTTCAAGACTGAAGCAACTTAGTGTGGATGCAATTCAACATTAAATAATAAAAATATCATTGTCATATTTAATTGCCTTTAATCACCTCAGCTTCTACTCAAGGCTCATTTTGACAAAGTAGTTTTGAAAAAGTAGCTTCCATAATTTGATTTTCTCTTTTTGAAAGAGCAATGCTAAATGACTAAGCTTAAATAAAATAACGTAAATTTTAACTGAAACATAAAAGCAGTTTTTATTCCTTTTATTTGTGAAGGTACTAATAAATAAAAATCTAAATGCTAAAATGATTATGGAATATACTGTACTAATCAACAATTAATGCCTACTGAATTCTAAACATTATGCCATGTTCAGAAGCCACATACATGATTATAAATATAATCATATCAACAATTACAGATGACCACAATTTTTTTTTATTTTTCCTATTGGGTATTCTGTGTGAGATAACTGTGTGAGATAACTGCTTTTACTAGTAGAATAAACTAGAAATGCTATTGTACCAGTTTCTAAATACATACCCCCAAACTGACCCAACCATTGTGCTATCTGCCATTTGCTGCACTTTGGTTGCGCTGCATCTTCTTTCTCTTGAGACTTTGTCACCATGCTGTGAGGAAGTCCAAAAGGTCTCATGGGGAGGCCCAGGTAATAGCGAGTATCAGCTTGTCAGCTGTGGGAGTCAGCCTCTAAAGTGGCTCACAAGGATCCCTAACTTTTGGTATTCATGACCTGTGTAATCCCCTCACACACTAAATAAAGCTAAAATGTGACCAATAGGATATTGCAGAAACAGCAATACTTGACTTATTAGGCTAAGTATAAAAAGCAATTGCAACTTCTGTTTTCTTTTCCGTGGATTACTCAGAGGAAAGCCAGCTGCCATTTCATAATGTCACTGAAGCAGTTTTATGGAGACGCCCACAGATGAGGAACTGGTCTTCTGCCAACTGGTTCAGTTCAGTTCAGTCACTCAGTCGTGTCCGACTCTTTGCAACCCCATGAATCGCAGCATGCCAGGCCTCCCTGTTCATCACCAACTCGCAGAGTTTACTCAAACTCATGTCCATTGAGTCAGTGATGCCATCCAGCCATCTCATCCTCTGTCGTCCCCTTCTCCTCCTGCCCCCAATCCCTCCCAGCATCAGAGTCTTTTCCAATGAGTCAACTCTTCACATCAGGTGGCCAAAGTATTGGAGTTTCAGCTTCAGCATCAGTCCTTCCAATGAACACTCAGGACTGATCTCCTTTAGAATGGACTGGTTGGATCTCCTTGCAGTCCAAGGGACTCTCAAGAGTCTTCTCCAACACCACAGTTCAAAAGCATCAATTCTTTGATGCTCAGCTTTCTTCACAGTCGAACTCTCACATCCATACATGACCACTGGAAAAACCATAGCCTTGACTAGATGAACCTTTGTTGGCAAAGTAATGTCTCTGCTTTTGAATATGCTATCTAGGTTGGTCATAACTTTCCTTCCAAGGAGTAAGAGTCTTTTAATTTCATGGCTGCAGTCACCATCTGCAGTGATTCTGGAGCCCCCAAAAATGAAGTCTAATACTGTTTCCACTGTTTCCCCATCTATTTCCCATGAAGTGATGGGACCAGATGCCATGATCCTCGTTTTCTGAATGTTGAGCTTTAAGCCAACTTTTTCACTCTCCTCTTTCACTTTCATCAAGAGGCTTTTAGTTCCTCTTCACTTTCTGCCATAAGGGTGGTGTCATCTGCATATCTGAGGTGATTGATATTTCTCCCAGCAATCCTGATTCCAGGTTGTGCTTCTTCCAGTCCAGCGTTTCTCATGATGTATTCTGCATATAAGTTAAATAAGCAGGGTGACAATATACAGCCTTGACATACTCCTTTTCCTATTTCGAACCAGTCTGTTCTTCCATATCCAGTTCTAACTGTTGCTTCCTGACCTGCGTATAGGCTTCTCAAAGGCAGGTCAGGTGGGTCTGGTATTCCCATCTCTTTCAGAATTTTCCATAGTTTATTGTGACCCACACAGTCAAAGGCTTTGGCATAGTCAATAATGCAGACATAGATGTTTTTCTGGAACTCTCTTGCTTTTTCCATGATCCAGCGGATGTTGGCAATTTGATCTCTGGTTCCTCTGCCTTTTCTAAAACCAGCTTGAACATCTGGAAGTTCACGGTTCACATATTGCTGAAGCCTGGCTTGGAGAATTTTGAGCATTACTTTACTAGCGTGTGAGATGAGTGCAATTGTGTGGTAGTTTGAGCATTCTTTGGCATTGCCTTTCTTTGGGATTGGAGTGAAAACTGACCTTTTCCAGTCCTTTGGCCACTGCTGAGTTTTCCAAATTTGCTGTCATATTGAGTGCAGCACTTTCACAGCATCATCTTTCAGGATTTGAAATAGCTCAACTGGAATTCCATCACCTCCTCTAGCTTTGTTCGTAGTGATGCTTTCTAAGGCCCACTTGACTTCACATGCCAGGATGTCTGGCTCTAGGTCAGTGGTCACACCATCATGATTATCTTGGTCATGAAGCTCTTTTTTGTACAGTTCTTCTGTGTATTCTTGCCACCTTTTCTTAATATCTTCTGCTTCTGTTAGGTCCATATCATTTCTGTCCTTTATCGAGCCCATCTTTGCATGAAATGTTCCCTTGGTATCTCTAATTTTCTAGAAGAGATCTTTAGTCTTTCCCATTCTGTTGTTTTCCTCTATTTCTTCACATTGATCACTGAGGAAGGCTTTCTTATCTCTCCTTGCTATTCTTTGGAACTCTGCCAATCAGATCAGATCAGATCAGATCAGTCGCTCAGTCATGTCTGACTCTTTGTGACCCCATGAATCGCAGCACACCAGGCCTCCCTGTCCATCACCAACTCCCGGAGTTCACCCAGACTCACGTCCATCAAGTCAGTGATGCCATCCAGCCATCTCATCCTCTGTCGTCCCCTTCTCCTCCTGCCCCCAATCCCTCCCAGCATCAGAGTCTTTTCCAATGAGTCAACTCTTCACGTGAGGTGGCCAAAGTACTGGAATTTCAGCTTTAGCATCATTCCTTCCAAAGAAATCCCAGGGCTGATCTCCTTCAGAATGGACTGGTTGGATCTCCTTGCAGTCCAAGGGACTCTCAAGAGTCTTCTCCAACACCACAGTTCAAAAGCATCAATTCTTTGGCACTCAGCCTTCTTCACAGTCCAACTCTCACATCCATACATGATCACAGGAAAAACCATAGCCTTGACTAGATGAACCTTCATTGGCAAAGTAATGTCTCTGCTTTTCAATATGCCACCTGGGTTGGTCATAACTGTCCTTCCAAGGAGTAAGCGTATTTTAATTTCATGGCCACAGTCACCATCTGTAGTGATTCTGGAGCCCAGGAAAATAAAGTTTGACACTGTTTCCCAATAGCCAGTACTAAATCATCTGCTTGTGTGAACCATCTTGGAAGCAGATTCCACATCCTCAGTTAAGCCTTCATATGACTTCAACTCTAGTCAGTGTTTTGATAGCAGTGTCATCAACCTGTGGTTCTACAGTGAGCAGAGCCATTCAGTTCATTCCCAAACTCCTGATCCACAGATATTATGTGGGGGAAAAAACAACAACAACAACAACACACAAGTGCTTGTTGCCTTTCTAAGCTGATAAATTTGAGTTAAATTGTTGCACAATACTAGGTAACTAGCCATTCAATGAAGCTATCTCAAAACAGATTTTCTAGTCCTAGTTCAGCTACCTCATTGCTACTGTGGGAAAAAAGACAAACCATCCATGCTACGTCCTGTCCGAATGGCAGATTTGTAAACAAAATAAATGACTGTTGCTTCAAGCCACAAATTCATGGAGTCATTTGTTGTGCAGCAATCAATAACTGGAACATATCATGATCAAGTACTATATGTTTCTACTACGAGAGAGCTTACCATACAGAGGCAGATAAATAAATTCACAAAAGTATTATAATGGAGTGATAAATCAGGCCATCAGTGTACAGAGGAAGAATGTCTAACCTAGACATAAGGCTAGGAATTCTGAGAAGCCTTTCTAGAGTAAATAATATCTGAGTCTTGCAAGATAAGATTTTGTTATGATACTAAGGAAAGTGGTGTGCCCGTATGAATATTAGCTACTTAATTCTTCACTGCCCTTGGAAATCCAAATTTTTAGTCTTCTATGAATATTGATAATAATGATAACTATCTCAAATTCAGTACAGTTCTAAAATTGGTCATTATTATTGTTATACAAAAATTAAAGCCAATGTTTGATAGGAACAAGCACATTTAATATCTCTGATTAAATTAAGATTTGTATTCTAGCTCTAATTAACCATCATCATTTCTGTGGAGAGAACAGTCAGTCCCACCACCATCAAAACAAAGACATTTTATGTTGATTGCAGATCTGGTTTCAGAATGTTTGGTTTTGGAATATTTATTAAACCATTAAGGTTTCCTTATTAAACTGTTAAGATTTTTGTCTCTCCCTCTTACTCCCTTTGCTTCCTCTGGGCCATTCCAATAATCCTGGTTGCTAGTGATAAGTGTGTGGGAACAAACTAAGTATCAAGTTTCTATAATCATTCTGCAGCTTACATTGATCATCAAGAAAAAGAACCTACACCATTTTCAGATGAAGAGTTCTTCAAGATGGTGATATCAATAGTTGAATTGGTGATATGTGAGTCTGCAACCACATACACAGTATGCACACTAACTCTTAGAAAACTTGTAGGGAAAAACAGGTGTGCCATTCACTAAAGATTTTTTCAAGCACAGGTTCAAGTTAAGCATTGGTGATACAGTTAAAAATCATTCAGGACCTTAGTTTTTACTGATGGTACAAATACCTGGACCTACTTATTCTAACATGGTGCTACTTAGGCAATGTGTAACTTGTTCTATTCCTAATTTACTTCATTTGCATGCAAAGTTATTCACCATAATGGCATTACTGTAGAGAAGAAGTCCTTCCTATGGGAAAATCAAGAGGAGGAAATATTCACATGGTCTTAACCACTGTCTTACCTGTACTTGGAGAAACCTGCACTTTGTTGTTTATTTGCTTAATTTTTGTGATTTGAGAACCCATAAACTTTGTGCAGTTTTCCCTTTCTTTTTTGTCTATTTCTTACAACAGTTTGGAGAAGTATGCCTTTGCTAAAAATTTTTCAAAACTAAATAATTTCATTTCATCTGATTGTCTTTGATGGTTTCCTTCCACCTAACGAGGAGTTAGCACAATCGCCTCCTCGTTAATGCTATGTATGTCTATTAAAATATCTTTTTGGCTGTTCTAATGAAGACAAACTAACATTGGTTTAAATAGCATGGAAATTTCATGAAAGAAGATAACCATAAACAGTTTAGATCTTAAATGGAGGGTCCATAATATCAGAGACCACTGTAATCATAGTGTGACTACTATGTCATAATCTAAGATGATCGTTATTATTATGGCTACATTCCAGACAATGGGAGAGACATAGGGGAGTAGAGAGCATGCCTTTTTACTTCAAACCCCCAAACTTGAAGTTGCACATGTCACTGTCATTCAGAACTGGAACCAGTCATATATCCCCCCTTGGCTACAAGGGATACGGAGAGATACAGAACTTTATTGGACACATGATATACTAAAACTTGGGGGTTCTATTACAAAATAGAAAGAAAGAAATAGCAATGGATGGTATCTAATTTTATGAAGAAGAATTACAGAAATATTGTGTAATATTTCTAACTGTAAGTAGACCCTTCTTCTCTATTCTCCCCTTGAAAATGGCAAACATAGCATTGCAATTAAATTTATGGGAGCTTTTTCTCATAAAAGTTTAATTTCAAAGGCTGTAGCCTTCAGATAGGCTTTCCAGGTGGTACAGTGGTAAAGAATCCACCTGCGAATGCAGGAGACACAATAGATGTGGCTTCAGTCCCTGGGTGGAGAAGATCCCCTGGAGAAGGAAATGGACACTCATTCCAGTATTCTTACCTGGGAAATCCCATGGACAGGTGAGCTATAGCCCATGGGATCTCAAAAAGATTCAGACAAGACTTAGCAACTAAAGAGCATCTGAAAGTAAAAGTCGTTCATTGGTGTCTGAGTTTTTGTAACCCCACAGACTACACAGTCCATGAAATTCTCCAGGCCAGAATACTGGGATGGGTAGGCTTTCTCTTCTCCAGGTGATCTTCCCAATCTGGGGATAGAACCCAGATTTCCCACATTGCAGGCAGATTCTTTACCAGCTGAACCACCAGAGAAGCCCAAGAATACTGGAGTGGGTAACCTATCCCTTCTCCAGTGGATCTTCCCAACCCAGGAATCCACCGGGGTCTCTTGCACTGCAGGCAGATTCTTTACTAACTGCACTATCAGGGAAGCCCAAACAGCATCTAGGACAAGTTCCAATCAAGCTAAACAAAGTACATTTGGATGACATCACTCAGCACCCGGTTAATAAATGTCCCTTGCATGAGCATCTGCTCAGTCTGTCTGACCCTTTGGTAGCCACCAGGCTTCTCTGTTAATGGAATTTTCTGAGCAAGAATACTGAAGTGGGTTGCCATTTCCTTCTCCAGGAGATGTCCCTTACCACCAAGAAAATGAACTCTTAAAAATGTGTTAGGTGTGCTTCAACTCTGAGCTTTAGTTAAGTGGCTGTTTATCCACACTGGGAATAGCCCTGTACTTTCCACCTTTTTTTTTTTTTTTTAGTTTTTATCCTGGTGTCCTAGAACTCAACATCTTTAGTTCTGGAGTCTTTTTTCAAACAGTAATGCTCCTTTGGGCGGCTGGATTCCTGTAGAGATGGAAAATTTCTTTCAAGAGGCTTTTATTCTCCAATGCCCTAGCCAAGCTACTGGTGTTGGTTACATAGGTTAACTTCAAATCATCAAAGTCTCACAGGCCTTGCAAACTCCCAAAATGCACTTACCATTACATGAAGATCAAACATTACCAGTTTTATCAGTTCTCAATCCCATTGCTTCCTATCTCTCCACATTAACATTATGGTTCTACTGTATAGCACATGGAACTCTGCTCAATGTTATGTGGCAGCCTAGATGGAGGAGAGTTTTGGGGAGAATGAATACTTAGTTATATATATATATAACTAAGTCCCTTTGCTGTTCACCTGAAACTATTGCTACATTGTTAATCAGCTATATCCCTGCACAAAATAAAAGTTTTTTAAAAATAATATGGTTCAGTAAGACTGTGGTAACCTCTTATGTTAGTCCATACTTTCTTCTCCTTTGATATAGTTGATTGTTACAAGAGATGTCAAACAAAGTGTAAACTGAGTCATGAAGAGGCTAAGTAACTAGCCTAGGCAATAGATTAAGTATTGGAATTGAGAGATAGTGTTCCCCATCTCCTCATGTTGGCTGTATGCATGGTCCCAGAATAGTTCTTAGATATATGTGGGGAAGAAAAGTAAGAATTGAATATACAAAGGTACAAAGCACAGTGAATTCATGTGCACGAATGACACAACTCAACATCTCGTTAATAAACGTCCTTTGTCACCAAGCAAACATACACTCACACACAAGCAACAACAATATGCTCCTTCACTTTGATGGATAATGTTAAGTCATTTTAAGACTTACTAGGAGATTGTTTCTAGTTAGACAGACAGTAATGCACTGAATGGTCTATAACCAAAGAAAAATAAACCAGAATGTAGAGACTACTCTTCACTCTTGTCATTTATTGAGAAAATGGTGGATCCTTTACTAAAAGAGTAGTTTGTCAACTTAATGAGAAAAATATAAATAACTGATTAGTGGTTGATAACAGAGTATTCCAATTGCTTACCATTTTTGGAAGTAAAATTATAATTGTATCTTGGTCAACATTTAACATCAAGTGAAATGAACAAACAATGAAATAACGCTTGATTTAAATGAAATAATGTTGATTTAAAATCCAATGAAATAAGCTGATTTAAAATTCATTACTTAATGATATCCTCCTTTCAGGTAAGACACAGATCTAAACAAATTAATTATCACCAGGTCAGTGTGCTCCAATTTTTAAAAAATCATTAGTATTACTATTGATAACTTTTACACTTATAATTTTGATACTTTGACACAATATTGCATAGTTTGTGCTACTTTTAAGTAATAAAATTTGTGTTTTAAGGTAGTGTTAAGTTCATAAGAAAATTGAGTGTTTCCATATAATCATCCCCATGTATACACAATTTACCACACTATTGACATCCTCATTACCGTGGTATATTCATTTCAATTGATGAAGCTATGTGGACACACCACTATCAGCTAAATTCTATGGTTTATATTAGAGTTTTATCACTGTGTTATATATTTGATAGGTTTGTTGCTTCTGCTTAGTTGCTCAGTCATGTCTGACTCTTTGCGACCCTGGAGACTTTAGCCCACCAGGCACCTCTGTCCATGGGGATTCTCCAGGCAAGAATACTGGAATGGGTTGCCATGCCCTCCTCCAGGGGATCTTCCCAACCCATGGATCGAACCCAGGTCTCTTGCATTGCAGGCAGATTCTTTACCATCTGAACCACCAGGGAAACCCAAGAATACTGGAGTGGGTAGTCTATCCCTTCTCCAGGGGATCTTCCCTACTCAGGAATCGAACCGGGGTCCCTGAAATGCAGGTACCACCTGAGTTACCAGGGAAGCCCTTTGATAGGTTTAGGCAAATGTAAAATGACATGTATCCATTGTATACAGAATAGTTTTACTATCCTAAGATAGTCAAAGTGTATGGACACGAAGTTGTGCATCTTGCTCTCCAGTAGAAAAAAAACAGAGATCAATCACGGATTGCTTTCTATGAGCTCAAAAAAAGTCACTAAGCTAGTTTTATCTATGTTTTATAGGTGTGAAAATAGGCTGGTGAGTTCTTTTTATGTTTAAATACCCTGAAGACAATATCTGATCAATGAGGGTCACTTTCGTGCTCTGGGAAAATATCAGGAAATCATAAGATGAATTTCCTGAGACTTATCAAGTCTTGTAGCAAAATTAGCCTTAGGCAGAGAATGTTATAGGTTTTCAATAAATAATTATGAATTTGATCTAAGTGGATAGAAAAATCTAGAAATATTGTTTAGTCCACATTAGAATCATTTCTAAGTTTTAAAACTGTAGGTACCCGGGCTCTGCTTCATTAAAATTTCTGATTATGCAGAACTGTAGTAGAACTTAGATATATATGGACTTCAAGAAATCTGAGCATATATTATGGAAGCATAAGAACTAGGCCAACTTGACCAGATAGAATGCAGATGCTGCTTATTGGGGCAGCTTTCGGTCCTGCTCAAGGACTACCTCCTGTCCTGCTCAGTAATAACATGGACTATGTAAAGATAGAACCACAATTGACATGTCTCTGATAATGTGACACTACAGAATTAGTAAGGGCTTTGAAGTCAATTTGACCTGGATTTTAATCGTAGCTAGGCTATTTACTTAATTTCCTTCCTTATAAAAAGTAAATGTAAATACATATAGGTCTTTGTAATGATTAAATAGTCATGCAATAATACTGACCCAATACCTGACAGGGACTTCCTTCATAGCTCAGTCAGTAAAGAATCTGCCTGAAATGCAGGAGATGTGGGTTTGATTCCTAGGTGGGGAATATCCCCTGGAGAAGGAATTAGCAACCCATTCCAGTATTCTTGCCTGAAGAATCCCATGGACAAAGGAGCCTGTTGGGCTACAGTCCATGGGGTCACAAGAGTCGGACGTGACTGAGTGACTTTTACTCACTAATACCCAACAAAGAGTTAGCACTGAATAAATATTTCTCTCGTGCACTACCTGATCTCTGTACATTCACAACAGGACACATGTAACTGACCACAACTAAGAACAGTGGCACCTGCCCAACACAGAAATATGCAAATTCAACTGGTTATCTCTAGAGCAACGACTTGCCCAGATTTATAAGGAGAAATTGGTTGTATTATTTTAGTAAAATGGGTGGTCACTCGATTGCTATGAATAGACTATCCCTAAACAAAAGAGCAGGCTTTCATTTTACAATTCTCTATTGTCAGTATCTGCTACTTAACTGCATGAAAAAAAAATGCATGTGTTTGTGAATATAAAGGTGGATGATCTTATGCAGAGAAATACCTTTACATTTTTCTCCTTAATCTAGACAGAACATGTCCTGATGCAGACATCATTTTCCTTTAGCTATGTTCTTTTATTTTCTGAACTTCATTCTTTCCAGGATCAGGTTGTGAAGTTTTACTAAATTTTCCCTCTGAAAAAATGATTTTAAACTTGTCAATCCATCGGGCATGATGATTGGGAAATCTTTGGAAGAAGATACCAAATGTACTTACCAGGAAGCTGAAACTATAAAGCAGTGTTTTCTATTTGTCAGTGTAAAAGAGCATGACAAATTCATTGTTGTTCTGACTTCACAGTTGTCAGCTGTTCTACATACAGTGGTCACATAAGCGCTATGGTTGTCACAAGCAGTAGAATTGGAAGTCTCTTTACAAAAATACCAAACATCACAGCACTACCAGGGAAAGGGAAATTTCCATTATTCCTAGTAAAACAAGGGATATCAAAATGTCTTTGATTTGTTCTTTATGTGGTCAGACAACTTTGGCAGTGAGCTTAATTGTGTTGTTTTAATAGGTTTTCAAGGCAGGTAAGTTTGTTTCTTTTTATTTTCATCGCACTTTCTAGCTAGTTTTTCTATAAATGCATGCAGTTACTCATTTAAAAAGATCATATGGAAGAGCATTGATCAATTATCAAAGTAGAGGACAAAAAAATACAATTTTCAGAGAGACTACTACATGCTATGGGCATCCCTGGTGGTTCAGTGGTAAAGAATCCGCCTGCCATTAAAGAGAATACATTTGAATCAGTTCTAATGAGGTGGATGAAACTGGAGCCTATTATACAGAATGAAGTAAGCCAGAAAGAAAAACACCAATACACTATACTAACACATATATATGGAATTCATAAAGATGGTAATGATAACCCTGTATGTGAGACAGCAAAAGAGACACAGATGTATAGAATAGTCTTTTGGACTCTGTGGGAGAGGGAGAGGGTGGGATGATTTAGGAGAATGGCATTGAAACATGTATAATATCATATATTAAACAAATCACCAGTCCAGGTTCGATGCATGATACTGGATGTTTGGGGCTGGTGCATTGGGACGACGCAGAGGGATGGTACCAGGAGGGAGGTGGGAGGGGGGTTCGGGATGGGGAACACATGTATACCTGTGGTGGATTCATGTATGGCAAAACCAGTACAATATTGTAAAGTAATTAACCTCCAATTAAAATAAATAAATTTATATTAAAAAAAAAAAAAAGAATCCGCCTGCCAATACAGGAGGTGTGGTTTGATCCCTGGGTCAGGAAGATCCCCTGGGAAAGGAAATGTCAACCCACTCCAGTATTCTTGCCTGGGAAATCCCATGCACAGAGGAGCCTGGTGGGCTAGAGTCCATGAAGTCACAAAAGTGTCGTGCCCAACAGAGCAATAAACAACAACAACCACATGCTATGCATTGTGTAAAATGGTGGGGATACACGTGAAAGTCGCTCAGTTGTGTCCGACTCTTTGCGATCCCATGGATTATCCAGTCCATGGAATTCTCCAGGCCAGAATACTGGAATGGGCAGCCTTTCCCTTCTCCAGGGGATCTTCCCAACCCAGGGACCGAACTCAGGTCTCCCACGTTGCAGGCAGACTCTTTACCAGCTGAGCCACAAGGGAAGCCCGAAGATACATGGGTGACTACATAAAATCTTCATTTTTAAAATACAATTGCCCCTTTAACAACATAGATTTGAACAACACAGATTCACTGTATGTTGATTTTTTGTTTTTAAATACATAGCTTGGAAATTTTCTTTAAGATTTGCAAAAGTTTGAAAAAAAATCTTGTAGATAAACTGTATAGTCCAGAAATGTTGAAAAATATAATAAAAAGTTAAGTATGTTATTAATGCATAAAATATATATAGATACTTGTCTAGTTTATTGTTTGCCATCATAAAATATACACAAATCTATTGTAAAAAGTCTAAATTTATCAAAACTCACCCACAAAAACACAGACACTCACAGATCATATGCAGGCCAGAGAAAATTAAACAAATGTAAAGATGCAGTATTAAATCATAATTGCATAAAGTTTCCTTCAGTATGTACTTTACCATGGTAATAATCTCATTGCCACTTCCTGCTGCTATTTTGAGCTCAAGAGTTTTAAGTATCTGCTTAAAATGTCCTGGGACACTATCCATCTCTGAGTGAGCAGTTCCTCTCCCGTAAATTGCATATCGAAGTAAAAGAGATCTCTTGTGGATCTTCCCTGATTTGTATGGTACTTAGCCCAATACCCATATGAAGTCCCACTAGTGATGATGGATGTGCCCCAAAGAAAAGAGAAGGAATGACACTACAAGAAAAAGTTGAATTGCTTGAGGTATACACTTCATTGTACTTGTTTTAGGTAAAGGGAATTGCTGGCACAAAGTCACAGAGGTAAGAATGAATGTGGGGTTTGGGGGAGCTGGTGGTTCAATGTGGCTGGAATTTTGAGTGGGGGCAGTCATGACAACAGATGATGCAGGTAAGCCAGAAAGGAACCAGATCAGGAACAATTTAAATACCACAAAGAAGACTATATTTTACCCTCAGATTTACAAGATATCCGTATAAAGGCAATGAACATATTTGCAGAGAAGTTTTGTAGCTGCATGGAAAATAGAATGGGAATATTAAATTAAATCCCTTTGGTTAAGTGCTGTAATACTGTTACTCAGCTTTTACTCCCCCGGAGTGATTCCTACAAGTTGCAGGAAGAGGATGTTAAATTACACAGAACAGATCATCACTATTTCTGTAACCAAGGACAAAAAAATACAACTCTCAAAAGCAAGCAAGATTCATGTCTGTCCCCAGGGACACTTCTCACTAGATAAGGACAGCACGGTCACAGCACTTATAGGACAGAAAACCAGGCTGCATGGGAGGACTTGTGGTGGAAAGGCATTTCAGCAGTTAAAGAACAGAGTATGCCTTCAGCTGTTTGATCCGGGAATACAGTCCCAGTTACTGCCAAGAAAAACTTTCTGGCAGTCTATGGGTAAGACCTCTGATTACTGCCTCTTACTTCAAAGATGGCCACCATTATCTGCAGCTCACATATCTGCTCCAATTCAGACAAAATCAAGAAGTAAACTAGTCCACTAAATTACAGAAAATTGCTCTTAATATGTTCAAGGCTTTGGGTTTTAGAGGTCCCTGAAAATGATAAAATGTGGCTTGAAGACACTTAGAAACTACCAGTATGATTCTTACATTTTTAATAAGTTAACAAGTTTTTTGACTTCAATAATTTCTTAATACTTAGAGATTTGTGTTTTAGAAAATGAAATGGACTTATTCCATAGGGTTTTAAAAGACAGACATAGAATTTGTGGGGGGAAATGATAGGGAAACAGACTTTTATTTCAAAATAATAGAAACATTAAAAAAAATTCAGAGCTCCCTCATTTTAAAAAGCTCTGAGTTTTCTGTGGCTGGAGGTGTTTAGGTCTTCTGTCAGTCTAAGAACTGGCTTTAGTCTGCAGAGTTTTTTTTTTTTTTAATTTTGAATAATTTTTGTTTTATTGAGGCAAAGTGAACCTATCCATGCAACTAATATTCAGTTGGGAATAAAATATTGAGTGATAAAGATAAAAATGAAAAAAAATTGTAATGACTTTTCTACACAATTAAATGTATCCAGTAAAAAGCGTGTCTTATCTTGAGGTTATTTTTTTTCTTTTCTTTTTTTTTTTTTTTAATGTTTCTGCTGGGGAATGATATCTGTAGATCTTAGACTTTCTTAGTTGATGTTTTATTGTCTTTAACTAGAGAAGATAAAGTTATTAAGGCAACATTGGCTTCCCTGGATACCTCTTGAAATACATGTCTTTCATCAGCTGTTAAACCTACAGTGTAGCTAACTTCCTATAAGAGATGATGGAAAAGATATTCATTCATTGGATAGATGAAGCATAGAACATCTTAAAAAGTATGCCTTTTTTTTTCAACCTGGAAATCAAACCAATTAAATAAAATTTTATTACAGGAGCTAAAGGATACTTTTTTTCCCTGTACTTCTTTGGCTCATTTGAAAAAAAATGTTTTTTTCTATCTGTTTCTCTGAAAGTGAGTAATTCTAAAGTATACATTTGTTTTTTATTTTAATTTTTATTTAACGAATGTGTTTTCTTATCTTCACAAATTTTAGCATACTTCTCAGTAGCTCAAGGGATGCAAGAATCTTTAATGGTAAGTAACTTATGATTTCACATTTTTTTAAAAAGCCACAATTATAAGAAAATTCATTTTTGTCTTAAATAAACTATGCTTCTAAATTTAATTAAGCAAGCAAAGTGATTTTTATGATCAAAACATCTATTTTATGCTTTTGAATTACTTTAGAGTTGGCAAACATTTTAAATAGTATTGTATATTGTAATGAAAAATTTTTTCCTGAAAATATTATTAATAACAGTAAACTGATTTTCCATGATTCCATCTTGTCCAGAAATTTTGCAATATGAGAAAGGATCATTGCAAATTGATTGCTACTCCCAGAAAAACAACTCAAAATCACATTACTGATGACATGTTGGCTACATTATCTTTGCTTTCAGAAAGATAGGAGTTAAGAGAATGATGGTTGAGCAGAACTGTTTTTCCAATCAAGACTCAGGCTGACATGCTTTATCTAGCAGCCTTGAGTAATGTCCTCATTTTTTAAAACTCTGTTATTATGTGTCTGCTAACGTCCAGGAATACAGTTATGTCTCCTTTGCCAGTTTGCTACAGATAAAAAGAAAAATTTACCAATATAAGTCTAGATAACAGATTTATAACTTATGAATCTATTATTTCGCATGATGGCAAAATAGATCAGAATGAGACATCCAGGAAATAAGGATATTGGACATAAGGTAAGTGGTTTAAATAGATAAGCCACAATTCTGTTCCACGTGCAACTACAGCCTTTGCAGTGTTGTTCAAAGAGTGACTAAAATGCCTGAAAAAAGGAAAGAAATAGTGACATTTAACTTACGAAATTATGGTTTCAGTATGTCTGCCCTCTGATGCCCTCTCACAACACCTAACATCTTACTTGGGTTTCTTTTACCTTGGACGTGGGGTATCTCTTCATGGCTGCTCCAGCAACGGGCAGGCCCTGCTCCTTACCTTGGACGAGGGGTAGCTCCTTTCGGCCGTCTACCCTGACCTCTTGCCAACATCCGCTGGATCAGTGAAAAAGCAAGAGGGTTCTAGAAATACATCTATTTCTGCTTTATTGACTATGCCAAAGCCTTTGACTGTGTGGATCACATTAAACTGTGGAAAATTCTTCAAGAGATGGGAATACCAGACCACTTGACCTGTCTCTTGAGAAACCTATATGCAGGTCAGGAAGCAACAGTTAAAACTGGACATGGAACAACAGACTGGTTCCAAATAGGAAAAGGAGTATGTCAAGGCTGTATATTGTCACCCTGCTGATTTAACTTATATGCAGAGTACATCATGAGAAACACTGGGCTGGAAGAAGCACAAACTGGAATCAAGATTGCCGGGAGAAATATCAATAACCTCAGATATGCAGATGACACCATCCTTATGCCAGAAAGTGAAGAGGACCTAAAAGCCTCTTGATGAAAGTGAAAGAGGAGAGTGAAAAAGTTGGCTTAAAGCTCAACATTCAGAAAACGAGGATCATGGCATCTGGTCCCATCACTTCATGGCAAATAGATGGGGAAGCAGTGGAAACAGTGTCAGACTTTATTTTTCTGGGCTCCAAAATCACTGCAGATGGTGACTGCAGCCATGAAATTAAAAGACTCTTACTTCTTGGAAGGAAAGTTATGGCCAATCTAGATAGCATATTGAAAAGCAGAGACATTACTTAGCCAACAAAGGTCTATCTAGTCAAGGCTATGGTTTTTCCAATGGTCATGTATGGATGTGAGAGTTGGACTGTGAAGAAAGCTGAGCGCCAAAGAATTGATGCTTTTGAACTGTGGTGTTGGAGAAGACTCCTGAGACTCCCTTGGACTGCAAGGAGATCCAACCAATCTATCCTAAAGGAGATCAGGCCTGAGTGTTCATTGGAAGGACTGATGCTGAAGCTGAAACTCCAATACTTTGGCCACCTCATGTGAAGAGTTGACTCATTGGAAAAGCCTCTGATGCTGGGAGGGATTGGGGGCAGGAGGATAAGGGGACAACAGAGGATGAGATGGCTGGATGGCATCACCGACTCGATGGACATGAGTTTGGGTAAACTCTGGAAGTTGGTGATGGACAGGGAGGCTTGGCATGCTGCGATTCATGGGGCCGCAAAGAGTTGGACACGACTCAGCGATTGAACTGAACTGAACTGAACTTACTAAATTCTTAATGAGCTTAGCTTATGTCTTGGATATTATGTAAAATTCTGAAATGAATAGAAGAAAATGTATACTACAAACAACTGGAGAAATGGACTAATTTATTGTTATAATTATGAGCACTTGGGTTTTCCTTGTGGCTCAGCTGGTAAAGCATCTGCCTGCAATGCAGGAGACCTGGGTTCAATCCCTGGGTTGGGAAGATCCCCTGGAGAAGGGAAAGGCTACCCACTCCAGTATTCTGGCCTGGAGAATTCCACAGTCCATACGGTCACAAAGATTCGGACACGACTCAGTGACTTTCACTCATATGAGCACTTACCTAGTAGCTCAACTGAAATGGAGTCTTTGAAATTGCTGCTTTCCAAATATTCCACAACTTTAACTTTTCAAATGATCAAAGAGAATACAAACTGAAATAAGATGTATCATTTAAAATGATCAAATCATCCAAAATTAAATATTTTAAAATTATTCAATCTCGGAAAGCTTGTAATAAAACTACAGCAATTATACATTATAAGTGGTGTTGTAAATTGGCACAAATATGTTTTAAAGATTATCAAGAAATGTCTTTAATGAGTGGTACATTGCAAATATCATTTGAAACATTAATGGACTATTTGTTCCTGAGAATTCATTTTGAAAACATAACTTATTGGGAAAAAGAACTGTATTGAAATTAGATGCCCACTGCAGGATGCGCATCTAATGAGATCATTGCTAATGTTGTGAGATGAAGTTACAGAACACTAGTTCAGTGAAATATAATGTGATCATATACATTTGTTGTAAAAATAATTTAGAAAAGTTATAGAATAATTTTTATAAGTCGGGGGAAAGAAAAAACCCTCCATAACAATCGTGATGAAGATATTAGAGTTTCTAAGGTAGTCAGAACTTGAGAGACCACATGAAAGGGAGAAGGGAAATTCATCAAGGTCAGCCCAAATTTTCTGCATGCTATTTTGCCCATTTTCAGTAAAACTCAAGAACCTTAAAGACCTAGAAGCATGCCAGAGTAGATGCTGCAGGGACTCCAGGATCATGGGCAAAAAAGAGAAAGTTGGAGCCTAATACAAACTAAAAACCAGCCTGAAGTGTGTTCTGCCCCTAAGTAGATGGAGATGCCTTTTGCTGCCTATCAGAGTATAGTGAATACTGGCTATCTCTAAAGGGAGGTAACATTATGTCAGCCCACAAACTCTCAGATATAACACCTGGCATTAAACAATGTATTTTTGACACACCAAGAAACAAGATCCAAAAAAGAACAAGCAATCCAAGCAAATGCGAATTTTTCAAGGGACTATAAGAAAATCCAGAGTTGTAAACAGAATGTTCACAATGTCCACAACGTTACCAAAATAAAAAAGCCCAAGAAACATGATCTATTCTCCAGAGAAAAGACAAATGAAAGCTATCCCCAAGAAGATCTATATTTGAAATTCACTCTCTATTTCATACTAAAAGTAGAACTGTGCTCAATGAGGAAAAAGAAAATCACCGACTTCTCATTAAAAACAATGGAGTCAAGAAGACAAGTAAATAATATTTTAAAGTGTTAGAAAATTTCAACCCAGAATTATATACACAATGAAAATATTCTGTGATATAGGAGGCAGAATGAAGATAATTTTGAAATAATGATAGCTAAGAGAATTTATTGCTGGCAGACCTGTGCTTCAAAGATTGTTTAAAAAAAAGTCCTTCAGATTGAAGAGAAATGATACCAGGTAGGAATTTACCTCATTAGAAGAAAATAAGTGCCATCAAAATTTGTTAAATATCTGGGTGATTGTAAATATCTTCTTTTAATTACTTTAAAAATACATGTACTATTTAAAGCAAAATTATTTTTTCTTATGAAGTTTTTATGTTTGTTAGGTTCGGTACATAACTATAACTTAAATGAATGGTGATAAATGGACCATCTTGGTGGTAGGATTTCTAATTTTATTATTCTTAAATAGTACAATATTAACTCTAGCTGTACCATTGAACATTATGATGTATATTGAAATATCTTGAGCAACAACCAAAAAAAAAATGACCAAAAAAGTATAACTAAAATACCGATAGAATAATTAAAATGTAATCCTAAAACTTCACATAATCAAAAAGAAGTCAAGAAAGAAGTAATAGATACCAAAAACACAGACTGAAGGATAGTGTCAAAAAGCAAATGAATAAAAGCCTTAGGTCTGATTTCAACCTTAAATTGTCAACCATATTAATAACTGTATTGAAGTTTCATGTAGCAAGACTCTAATTAAAGGTCAGAGATTGTCAGATTTTTAAAAAAAAAAACCAAAATATTTGTTGTCACAGGGATATACTTTAAATAAACAGACAGAAGTTGAAAGCAAATAGAAAAAAATACACAATGCAAACAACAAGCATAAGAAACTGAGGATCATTTTATTAATATCAGATGAAATGGACTTCAGAATAAAGAATAAAGGATACCAGAATCACAGAAGAACACTTCATGATAAAAGAGTAAAAACATAAGAAAGAACTAAAAGTCAGATATGTGTATGTACCTAATGTCAGAATCTCAAAATACTCAATACAAAGTTGATGAACTTAGAGCGGAAGATAATTCCACATAGTCAAAGACTTTTTCTTTTCTCTTTTGGCAATTAATAGAACTAGAGACAAAACTCAGTAAAGGCATAGGTGATCTGAATGGCTCTATCAGCCTTCTTGACCTAATTAATGTTAACACAATCTTATATACAGCGATCTTAGAATACACATTTTTTCAAGTACATATTGTATGTCCATCAATACAGACTATATATTAAACTATAAAGCAAATCTAAATACTTTTTTCAACATTCAAATAATAGAGAGTAAATTCTCTGATCACAATGGAAACTAGGAGCTATAAGATAATAGTATGATATCAAGGAAAACATAAAACACGTGGAAATTAAATTACAGACTACTAAATAATTCATAGGTCAGAAAAGAAACTACAAGTGAAATTATTAAATATTTCCAACTAAATGATAAGGAAAATTTAGCTCACTAAAATGTATGTGATGAAAATAAACTAGTGCTTAGACAGAAATATGTAGCTTTAAATAGATACATTAGGAAAGAAAGAGATTTAAAATTAATAAAAACCATATGATTATCTCAATAGATGCAGAGAAAGCCTTTGACAAAATTCAACATCCATTTATGATCAAAACTCTCCAGAAAGCAGGAATAGAAGGAACATACCTCAACATAATAAAAGCTATATATGACAAACCCACAGCAAACATTATCTTCAATGGTGAAAAATTGAAAGCATTTCTTCTAAAGTCAGGAACAAGACAAGGGTGCCCACTTTCACCATTACTATTCAACATAGTTTTGGAAGTTTTGGCCACAGCAATCAGAGCAGAAAAAGAAATAAAAGGAATCCAAATTGGAAAAGAAGAAGTAAAGCTCTCACTGTTTGCAGATGACATGATCCTCTACATAGAAAACCCTAAAGACTCCACCAGAAAATTACTAGAACTAATCAATGACTATAGTAAAGTTGCAGGATATAAAATCAACACACAGAAATCCCTTGCATTCCTATACACTAATAATGAGAAAACAGAAAGAGAAATTAAGGAAACAATTCCATTCACCATTGCAACGGAAAGAATAAAATACTTAGGAATATATCTACCTAAAGAATCTAAAGACCTATATATAGAAAACTATAAAACACTGGTGAAAGAAATCAAAGAGGACACTAACAGATGGAGAAATATACCATGTTCATGGATTGGAAGAATCAATGTAGTGAAAATGAGTATACTACCCAAAGCAATCTATAGATTCAATGCAATCCCTATCAAGCTACCAATAGCATTCTTCACAGAGCTAGAACAAATAATTTCACAATTTGTATGGAAAAACAAAAAACCTCGAATAGCCAAAGCGATCTTGAGAAAGAAGAATGGAACTGGAGGAATCAACCTGCCTGACTTCAGCCTCTACTACAAAGCCACAGTTATCAAGACAGTATGGTACTGGCACAAAGACAGAAATATAGATCAATGGAACAAAATAGAAAGCCCAGAGATAAATCCACGCACATATGGACACGTTATCTTCGACAAAGGAGGCAAGAATATACAATGGAATAAAGACAATCTCTTTAACAAGTGGTGCTGGGAACTCTGGTCAACCACTTGTAAAAGAATGAAACTAGAACACTTTCTAACACCATACACAAAAATAAACTCAAAATGGATTAAAGATCTAAACGTAAGACCAGAAACTATAAAACTCCTAGAGGAGAACTTAGGCAAAACACTCTCTGACATACATCACAGCAGGATCCTTATGACCCACCTCCCAGAATATTGGAAATAAAAGCAAAAATAAACAAATGGGACCTAATTAACCTTAAAAGCTTCTGCACATCAAAGGAAACTATTAGCAAGGTGAAAAGACAGCCTTCAGAATGGGAGAAGATAATAGCAAATGAAGCAACTGACAAACAACTAATCTCGAGAATATACAAGCAACTCCTACAGCTCAACTCCAGAAAAAGAAATGACCCAATCAAAAAATGGGCCAAAGAACTAAATAGACATTTTTCCAAAGAAGACATACAGATGGCTAACAAACACATGAAAAGATGCTCAACATCACTCATTATCAGAGAAATGCAAATCAAAACCACTATGAGGTACCATTTCACACCAGTCAGAATGGCTGCGATCCAAAAGTCTACAAGTCATAAATGCTGGAGAGGGTGTGGAGAAAAGGGAACCCTCTTACACTGTTGGTGGGAATGCAAACTAGTACAGCCACTATGGAGAACAGTGTGGAGATTCCTTAAAAAACTGGAAATAGACATGCCTTATGATCCAGCAATCCCACTGCTGGGCATACACACTGAGAAAACCAGAAGGGAAAGAGACACGAGTACCCCAATGTTCATCGCAGCACTGTTTATAATAGCCAGGACATGGAAGCAACCTAGATGTCCATCAGCAGATGAATGGATAAGAAAGCTGTGGTACATATACACAATGGAGTATTATTCAGCCATTAAAAAGAATACATTTGAATCAGTTCTAATGAGGTGGATGAAACTGGAGCCTATTATACAGAGTGAAGTAAGCCAGAAAGAAAAACACCAATACAGTATACTAACGCATATATATGGAATTTAGAAAGATGGTAACAATAACCCTGTGTACGAGACAGCAAAAGAGACACTGATGTATAGAACAGTCTTATGGACTCTGTGGGAGAGGGAGAGGGTGGGATGATTTGGGAGAATGGCATTGAAACATGTAAAATATCATGTATGAAATGAGTTGCCAGTCCAGGTTCGATGCACGATACTGGATGCTTGGGGCTGGTGCACTGGGACGACCCAGAGGGATGGAATGGGGAGGGAGGAGGGAGGAGGGTTCAGGATGGGGAACACATGTATACCTGTGGCGGATTCATTTTGATATTTGGCAAATCTAATACAGTTATGTTAAGTTTAAAAATAAAATAAAATTAAAAAAAAAAATAAAATTAATGACTTAGGTTTCCATCTCAAGAAGTTAGAAAAACAGAACAGCTTAAAGCCAGAATAAGTAACAAGAATGAAATAAGGAGGATAATAATGGAAATCAATGAAAGACAAGCAAACAATACAGAAAACTAAAAACAAACTAGGCTTAGCAATATTGATGAAATATTAAACAGAGAAAATGAACTCCCAATATCAAGAATAAAGAGATTGCATTTTGAATTCCACAGATATTAAAAGGACAATAAGTAATTTTATCACCAATGTAATGCAAGAAATTTGTCCTTTGATAAAAAATGAATATTTAAAAATATACTTAATCAATCCAAATTGATCAAGATAAAACAGAAAAATATGTTTAGCCCTACACATTTTAAAGATGATGAACTTGTTTTCCAAAATCTGTAGGCACTCCAGACTCACATGATCTCTTTCAAAAAATTCTCTCAAATATTTAAAGAAAAAATATCACCAGTCTTAAGTTAGACAAAAAACAGCAGGGAAGATTTGCCAAGTTATTGTTACAAAGCCTGATATTACAATATTATAACTCTAATATTAAAATCTTACAAGTAGAATACAAAAAAATTTCATCCCCCCAATCCTTTAAAGTACTGGAAAAGATATTACCAAAATAATAGCAGATCAAACACAGCATAACAGGAGAATACTACATCAAAATTAAGTAATGTTAATATGGAAATATTAATTTTATTTTTATATGCCAGTAGCAAAACATTAGAAAATGAAATTTAAAAAACAATTCACTTCATCATAGCAACAAAAGCTTCTAGCTAAGTAGTAAATTAAACAAAAGATAAGTAAGACTTCTATCCTGAAAACTGAAAAACAGAAAATTTTAAGAAGTTCTAAATAGACAATTTATGTATTCCACTGACTGGAAACTGTTTAATTATATGCAGATTGCAAAAGACTGAATCTAAAGCTTTATTGAAAAAATACAAAATTTAAGTAGTAGACTTACACTATCTGACTTCAAGATTTACTGCCAATCAAAACAATGTGGTACTGTATAAGGGTTGATAGAATCAAGAGCTCCCAAATAAATCCTCATTTTCAACAAAGATGCCAAATCCAATGGAGAAAGGAAAACTTTTCTGGATATATGCCCAGGAGTAGGATTGCTAGATTTTATGGTAGCTTTATCTTCAGTTTTTAAGGAACCTCCAGAATGTTTTCCACCATGGTTATAGTAATTTACATTCTCACCAACAGTGTAAGAAACTATATAACTTTACTTTTCTTAATCTCAATTTCTTCTTCTGAAAAATGATATTTATAAGGATTAATTCATTATAAAATATAAATCATAATTTATATACAAATATTAATTAATTACCAATATAAAGGAATTTTATGAAGCTTACATGAGATAATGAATACCATCTACACACTGTATTGTTTATAGTAAAGTCTATCATTGCTTTGATTATATTAAAAATCAGATTTAAATTCGAAGGGTTAGAGCCACAGCTTAAAAAATCTATTATGCCACAAAAGGACTTTAGATTTCATACACTGTAGACAATGGAAAGTTGTTGAAAATTTTATCCAGAAGAATACCATGCTATACTTTGCATTTTTAAAGAGTTGATTCTGCTTGCAGTATAGAGATAAATTGGAGAGTACAGTAAGGAAAACTGTTATAACACTATTTCAGTGGTCCATGAGAGAAACAATAAAGATTTGAACCAAGTCAACTACAGAAACAGAAAAAGATAAGTATGACCTTGAAATAATAGAGCATGGTTACTAATATAATGTTGCTACATGAAAGAGAAAGAATCAAGAGTGACACCCAGCCTTCAGAAGGGTGATGATTTCATCAAGATAGCAAAGTCCAGGTAAGAAGTTAAGTGGTAGGAGAGTCAGTCAATCAGTCAGTTCAGAGCTCAGTCGTGTCTAACTCTTTGCGACACCATGAATCACAGCACACTAGGCCTCCCTGTCCATCACCAACTCCCGGAGTTTACCCAAACTCATGTCCATCAAGTGGGTGATGCCATCCAGCCATCTCATCCTCTGCCGTCCCCTTCTCCTCCTGCCCCCAATCCGTCCCAGCATCAAGGTCTTTTCCAATGAGTCAACTCTTCACATGAGGTGGCCAAAGTATTGGAGTTTCAGCTTTAGCATCAGTCCTTCCAATGAACATCCAGGACTGACCTCCTTTAGGATGGATTGGTTGGATCCCCTTGCAGGCCAAGGGACTCTCAAGAGTCTTCTCCAACACCACAGTTCAAAAGCATCAATTCTTTGGCGCTCAGCTTTCTTCACAGTCCAACTCTCACATCCATACATAACCATTGGAAAAACCATAGCCTTGACTAGACGGTCCTTTATTGGCTAAGTAATGTCTCTGCTTTTTAATATACTATCTAGGTTGGTCATAACTTTCCTTCTAAGGAGTAAGCCTCTGTTAATTTTATGGGTGCAATCACCATCTACAGTGATTTTGGAGCCCCTGCAAACAAAGTCTGACACTGTTTCCACTGTTTCCCCATCTATTTGCCATGAAGTGATGGGACCCGATGCCATGATCTTCGTTTTCTGAACGTTGAGCTTTAAGCCAACTTTTTCACTCTCCTCTTTTAGTTTCATCAAGAGGCTTTTGAGTTCCTCTTCACTTTCTGCCATAAGGGTGGTGTCATCTGCATATCTGAGGTTATTGATATTTCTCCCGGCAATCTTGATTCCAGCTTGCGCTTCTTCCAGCCCAGCATTTCTCATGATGTACTCTGCATATAAGTTAAACCAGCAGGGTGACAATATACAGCCTTGACATACTCCTTTTCCTATTTGGAACCAGTCTGTTGTTCCATGTCCAGTTCTAACTGTTGCTTCCTGACCTGCATATCGGTTTCTCAAGAGGCAGGTCAAGTGGTCTGGTATTCCCATCTCTTTCAGAATTTTCCACAGTTGAGGGTAGGACTAGATCAATAAGATTAGTTTTGAAGAAGCAGAGTTTGAATTGGCTATAGGGCATAAATGTTTAGAGGTCTATCACACAGTTGGTTATGTTGGCTTCAACTTGGAGTTTAAGACACTTGTGGGTTTCCTACATATAATAATTAGTTTAAGTTATGAGCTGATATGTGACTGCTTATAGATATTAGAGTGATGAGGTAAGAGCTATGGATTAAACTTTGGAAAATATAAAAATATAAAACATACATGTAGAGACTAAAAAGACACATCCATACAGTGCAAGGGAAATCAGGAGATACTCATGCTAAGAAGTCAAGATGGAAGTGTATCAAGAAAAAGGAACTGGTCAATCTGACCAAATGTTGCAAGAAGTAAACTAAAATTAGCAAAGAAGAAATACTATATGATATGACCATAATTGGGTTGCTTGTGATATTTACAGAGGAGTTTCATTGCAATGGTGAAGACTATAATCATTCCGTAAAAGGTTGAAGTACGAATGAAACACACTATTAGATTGTTTTTTCCAAAAGTGAGCACAGGAATGTTTCTGATATCAAGTTTTCTTCCAGAATTTTGCTACACCCTAGCAAGGGTGGAGTCAATTTCTTATTTCTTTGAATTGAGATAGGACTTTAAGACTGTCTCATGAGCAGAAATAGCAATGTGACTTCCAAGCTTAGATCATGAAAGAAATAAAGGTTATGCATCTCTTTTTCTTGCCTCTTTGTCTTTCTCTCTACCTTTCTCATTGCTAGTTCTTGAAACTCGACAACTATGTTGTGAGGAAGCCAAGGAGAGACTACATATAGGTATTCTGGTCAAACAACCCAGTTAACTCCCCAGTGCTAACATGAGCGCTAACTTCTAGAGGGAACAAAACTTTGAATGGTTTTTGTCCCCAGCTTTTGAGTTTCCCCAGCTGAGACACTGGAATCAGAGAGTGAGCTATACCCATTAAGACATTCTTCAAATGGTGGGTTGAATATACTAGATGTTTTAGGTGAATAAGTTTTGGAAAATATTTTACACAGCCACAATAAATAGTAGAGATACAAAGGAAAAGAAATCATGAATTTAAAGTATTCTCTGGGAGTCCTTAGATGGAAAGATGAAATGAATATCCATACAAAGATAGAAGATCTAGAATGTTTGGAAATTTTTAATTTTGTCATTAATTAGGGTCATCTAAAGAGGAAAAGAAGAGAAGCAAAAAGCAAAGGAGAAAAGGAAAGATATAAGCATCTGAATGCAGAGTTCCAAAGAATTGCAAGGAGAGATAAGAAAACCTTCCTCAATGATCAGTGCAAAGAAATAGAGGGAAAAAACACAATGGGAAAGACTAGAGATCTCTTCAAGAAAATTAAAGATACCAAGGGAAAATTTCATGCCAAGATGGGCTCGATAAAGGACAGAAATGCTATGGACCTAACAGAAGCAGAAGATATTAGAAGAGATGGCAAGAATACACAGAAGAACAGTACAAAAAAGATCTTCACGACCCAGATAATCACTATGGTGTGATCACTGACCTAGAGCCAGACATCCTGGAATGTGAAGTCAAGTGGGCCTTAGAAAGCATCACTACAAACAAAGCTAGTGGAGGTGATGGAATTCCAGTTGAGCTATTCCAAATCCTGAAGATGATGCTGTGAAAGTGCTGCACTCACAATGCCAGCAAATTTGGAAAATTCAGCAGTGGCCACAGGACTGGAAAAGGTCAGTTTTCATTTTAATCCCAAAGAAAGGCAATGCCAAAGAATGCCCAAACTACCACACAATTGCACTCATCTCACATGCCAGTAAAGTAATGCTCAAAATTCTCCAACCAGGCTTCAGCAATATGTGAACCGTGAACTTCCTGATGTTCAGGCTGGTTTTAGAAAAGGCAGAGGAACCAGAGATCAAATTGCCAACATCTGCTGGATCATTGAAAAAGCAAGAGTGTTCCAGAAAAACATCTATTTCTGCTTTACTGACTATGCCAAAGCCTTTGACTGTGTGGATCACAATAAACTGTGGAAAATTCTGAAAGAGATGGGAATACCAGACCACATGATCTTCCTCTTGAGAAATTTGTATGCGGGTCAGGAAGCAACCGTTAGAACTGGACATGTGAGGAGGAGCCAAGATGGCGGAGGAGTAGGGCGGGGAGAACACTTTCTCCCCCACAAATTCATCAAAAGAACATTTAAATGCCGAGTAAATTCCACAAAACAACTTCTGAAGGCCGGCAAAGGACATCAGGCACCCAGAAAAGCAACCCAAGTCTTCGAAAGGAGGTAGGAAAAAATATAAAAGACCAAAAAAGAGACAAAAGAGGGAGGGACGGAGTTCTGTCCCGGGAAGGGAGTCCCGTCCCTGGAAAGGAGTCTTAAAAAGAGAGAAGTTTCCAAACACCTGGAAACCTTCTCACTGTCAAATCTGTGCAGAGCTTTGGAAGCACAGAGGGCAACAGAACAGGGAGGAAAAATAAACAATTAAAACCCACAGATTGTGAGCCTTACGGTAACTCCCCACAGCGGAAAGGCAGTGCAGACGCCTGCATCTGCCATTAGCAAGCGGGGGCTGGGCAGGGAGGCGCGGCTCAGGCTGCATCACTTAGGGTAAGGACCTGGCCTGAATACCCTGAGCACTATCTGAGCAAAATAATTTGGGCTAGTAAACCAGACTGTGGGATATCTACCACGCGAAAAGCCAGCCCTAACCTAAGACACCGCCAGGCCCGCACACGGAACAAAGGACTGAACAGAGATAGCCGGCTGCAGACCTTCCCCCTCTGGTGACAGGGAGCCAGAACCGGAAGGGGGCAATCGCAGCCCCAGAGAGACATTATCTATAAAACTGTAAGCAGGCTTCTTTGCTAACTAAAACTTCTTGGCGGTCTGGACGGTCAACATCTGCCTGAGAAGGTGCACCGGTTGTACACCTAGATAACCGAGCAGCGGGGAGGCGATAAGTCGCAGCAGTCGCGCTCGCCAAACACCTCATCACCTGAGCTGCTCGGACCTGGGAAGGGCACAAAATGCAGGCCCAACCGAGTCTGCGCCTCTAAGGACTACCGGAGTGCCTGAACCTGAGCGGCTTGGACCTGGGAGGTACAGGCAGCCCAGGGCCAGCCATGGATAGTTCCTGGCGGAGCAACCTAGAGCCTGAGAAGTGTGGGCAGGGAGGCTATATGCGCCGTGAGCGGGGGCAGACCCAGTGTGGCTGAGGCACTGAGAGCACACGCCAGTGTTATTTGCAGCATCCCTCCCTCCCTCCCAACAGTGCTACTGAACAAGTGAGCCTAAAAAAAAAAAAAAGTATCCTCCACCATCCCCTTTGTGTCAGGGTGGAAACCAGACACTGAAGAGACCAGCAAACAGAAGAAGCTATAACAGAGGGAACCGCCTTGGAAGCTACAGGCAATAGATTAAAACCCTGTGCTTACTACCGACTACATAGGAAGGGGCCTATAGATCTTGAGAAATATAAGTCGGACCAAGGAACTAGCCAAAAATGAACTGAACTCACAATACTCACAACAAAACCAGAGAAAGTCCTGGATATATGTTTTACTATTTTTACGATCATTCTTTCTTTCTTTCTTTTATAATTTTTTAAAAATATTTTAAGTCCTCTATTATTCCTTTAATTTTCACTTTTATAACCTATTACTTTGCAAAAAAAAAAAAAAAAGAAAAAGGCCCTATTTTTTTTTTACAGCAAACTTCATATATATATATATTTTATAACTTTTTGACCTTTTTTTTCCTTCTTCCTCTCTTTAACATTGTATTTTTGAAATTCCAAACTCTACTCTAGATTTTTAATTTTAGCTTTTTGATATTTGTTATCAATTTTGTACCTATAGTTTTTTTTTTTTATAATTTCTGTGACTTTTTTTTGTTTGTTTGTTTCTCTTCTTCTTTTATATAACATTGTATATCTGAAATTCCAAACTCTACTCTATATTTTTAACTTTTGCTTTTTGGTATTAGTCATCAATTTTGTACCTATATTCTCTTTATAATTTTCACGACCTTGTTTGTTTTTGTTTGTTCGTTTTTTCTCTCTTTCTTTTCCTTCTTCTTTTCTTTAACATCGTATTTTTGAAATTCCAAACTCTACTCTAGATTTTTAATTTTTGCTTTTATGTATTTGTTACCAATTTTGTACCTTTAAGAACCCAATCTTCAGTACCCATTTTTCACTAGGGAGCGAGATTACTGGCGTGACTGCTCTCTCTCCCTTTGGACTCTCCTTTTTCTCCACCAGATCACCGGTGTCTCCTCCCTAACCTCTCTCTACTCTACCCAACTCTGTGAATTTCTGTGTGTTCCAGATGGGGAGAACACTTAGGAAACTGATTACTGGCTGGATCTGTCTCCCTCCTTTTCATTCCCCCCTTTTATCCTCCTGGCCACCTCTGTATCCTTCCTCCTCCTTCTCTCCTCTGTATAACTCCGTGAACATTTCATTGCACTCCAGAGAGAAGAAATCCAGCTCCACCCACCAGAACACCGACACAAGCTTCCCTAACCAGGAAACCTTGACAAACCACCTGTACAAACCCACACACAGCGAGGAAATGCCACAATAAAGAGAACTCCACAAACTGCCAGAATACAGATAGGACACCCCAAAATCAGCAATTTAAACAAGATGAAGAGACAGAGGAATACCCAGCAGATAAAGGAACAGGATAAATGCCCACCAAACCAAACAAAAGAGGAAGAAATAGGGAATCTACCTGATAAAGAATTCCGAATAATGATAGTGAAATTGATCCAAAATCTTGAAATCAAAATGGAATCACAGATAAATAGCCTGGAGACAAGGATTGAGAAGATGCAAGAAAGGATTAACAAGGACCTAGAAGAAATAAAAAAGAGTCAAAATATAATGAATAATGCAATAAATGAAATTAAAAACACGCTGGAGGCAACAAATAGTAGAATAACAGAGGCAGAAGATAGGATTAGTGAATTAGAAGATAGAATGGTAGAAATAAATGAATCAGAGAGGATAAAAGAAAAACGAATTAAAAGAAATGAGGGCAATCTCAGAGACCTCCAGGACAATATTAAACGCTACAACATTCGAATCATAGGGGTCCCAGAAGAAGAAGACAAAAAGAAAGACCATGAGAACATACTTGAGGAGATAATAGTTGAAAACTTCCCTAAAATGGGGAAGGAAATAATCACCCAAGTCCAAGAAACCCAGAGAGTCCCAAACAGGATAAACCCAAGGCGGAACACCCCAAGACACATAGTAATCAAATTAACAAAGATCAAACACAAAGAACAAATATTAAAAGCAGCAAGGGAAAAACAACAAATAACACACAAGGGAATTCCCATAAGGATAACAGCTGATCTTTCAATAGAAACTCTTCAAGCCAGGAGGGAATGGCAAGACATACTTAAAATGATGAAAGAAAATAACCTACAGCCCAGATTATTGTACCCAGCAAGGATCTCATTCAAGTATGAAGGAGAAATCAAAAGCTTTTCAGACAAGCAAAAGCTGAGAGAATTCTGCACCAGCAAACCAGCTCTCCAACAAATACTAAAGGATATTCTCTAGACAGGAAACACAAAAACGGTGTATTAATTCAAACCCAAAACAATAAAGTAAATGGCAACGGCATCATACCTATCAGTAATTACCTTAAACGTAAATGGGTTGAATGCCCCAACCAAAAGACAAAGACTGGCTGAATGGATACAAAAACAAGACCCCTACATATGTTGTCTACAAGAGACCCACCTCAAAACAGGGGACACATACAGACTGAAAGTGAAGGGCTGGAAAAAGATTTTCCATGAAAATAGGGACCAAAAGAAAGCAGGAGTAGCAATACTCATATCAGATAAAATAGACTTTAAAACGAAGGCTGTGAAAAGAGACAAAGATGGTCACTACATAATGATCAAAGGATCAATCCAAGAAGAAGATATAACAATTATAAATATATATGCACCCAACACGGGAGCACCACAATATGTAAGACAAATGCTAACAACTATGAAAGGAGAAATTAACAATAACACAATAATAGTGGGAGACTTTAATACCCCACTCACACCTATGGATAGATCAACTAAACAGAAAATTAACAAGGAAACACAAACTTTAAATGATACAATAGACCAGTTAGACCTAATTGATATCTATAGGACATTTCATCCAAAAACAATGAATTTCACTTTTTTCTCAAGCGCACACGGAACCTTCTCCAGGATAGATCATATCCTGGGCCATAAATCTAGCCTTGGTAAATTCAAAAAAATAGAAATCATTCCAAGCATCTTTTCTGACCACAATGCTGTAAGATTAGATCTCAATTACAAGAGAAAAACTATTAAAAATTCCAACATATGGAGGTTGAACAACACGCTGCTGAATAACCAACAAATCACAGAAGAAATCAAAAAAGAAATAAAAATTTGCATAGAAACGAATGAAAATGAAAACACAACAACCCAAAACCTGTGGGACAGTGTAAAAGCAGTCCTAAGGGGAAAGTTCATAGCAATACAGGCATACCTCAAGAAGCAAGAAAAAAGTCAAATAATTAACCTAACTCTACACCTAAAGCAACTAGAAAAGGAAGAAATGAAGAACCCCAGGGTTAGTAGAAGGAAAGAAATCTTAAAACTTAGACCAGAAATAAATGCAAAAGAAACAAAAGAGACCATAGCAAAAATCAACAAAGCCAAAAGCTGGTTCTTTGAAAGGATAAATAAAATTGACAAACCATTAGCCAGACTCATCAAGAAACAAAGGGAGAAAAATCAAATCAATAAAATTAGAAATGAAAATGGAGAGATCACAACAGACAACACAGAAATACAAAGGATCATAAGAGACTACTATCAACAATTATATGCCAATAAGATGGACAACGAGGAAGAAATGGACAAATTCTTAGAAAAGTACAACTTTCCAAAACTCGACCAGGAAGCAATAGAAAATCTTAACAGACCCATCACAAGAACGGAAATTGAAACTGTAATAAAAAATCCTCCAGCAAACAAAAGCCCAGGTCCAGATGGCTTCACAGGTGAATTCTACCAAAAATTTAGAGACGAGCTAACACCTATCCTGCTCAAACTCTTCCAGAAAATTGCAGAGGAAGGTAAACTTCCAAACTCATTCTATGAGGCCACCATCACCCTAATACCAAAACCTGACAAAGATCCCACAAAAAAAGAAAACTACAGGCCAATATCACTGATGAACATAGATGCAAAAATCCTTAACAGAATTCTAGCAATCAGAATCCAACAACACATTAAAAAGATCATATACCATGACCAAGTGGGCTTTATCCCAGGGATGCAAGGATTCTTCAATATCCGCAAATCAATCAATGTAATACACCACATTAACAAATTGAAAAATAAAAACCATATGATTATCTCAATAGATGCAGAGAAAGCCTTTGACAAAATTCAACATCCGTTTATGATAAAAACTCTCCAGAAAGCAGGAATAGAAGGAACATACCTCAACATAATAAAAGCTATATATGACAAACCCACAGCAAACATTATCTTCAATGGTGAAAAATTGAAAGCATTTCTTCTAAAGTCAGGAACAAGACAAGGGTGCCCACTTTCACCATTACTATTCAACATAGTTTTGGAAGTTTTGGCCACAGCAATCAGAGCAGGAAAAGAAATAAAAGGAATCCAAATTGGAAAAGAAGAAGTAAAACTCTCACTATTTGCAGATGACATGATCCTCTACATAGAAAACCCTAAAGACTCCACCAGAAAATTACGAGAACTAATCAATGATTATAGTAAAGTTGCAGGATATAAAATCAACACACAGAAATCCCTTGCATTCCTATACACTAATAATAAGAAAACAGAAAGAGAAATTAAGGAAACAATTCCATTCACCATTGCAACAGAAAGAATAAAATACTTAGGAATATATCTACCTAAAGAAACTAAAGACCTATATATATAAAACTATAAAACAGTGGTGAAAGAAATCAAAGAGGACACTAATAGTTGGAGAAATATACCATGTTCATGGATTGGAAGAATCAATATAGTGAAAATGAGTATACTACCCAAAGCAACTTATAGATTCAATGCAATCCCTATCAAGCTACCAACGGTATTCTTCACAGAGCTAGAACAAATAATTTCCCAATTTGTATGGAAATACAAAAACCTCGAATTGCCAAAGCGATCTTGAGAAAGAAGAATGGAATTGGAGGAATCAACCTGCCTGACTTCAGCCTCTACTACAAAGCCACAGTTATCAAGACAGTATGGTACTGGCACAAAGACAGAAATATAGATCAATGGAACAAAATAGAAAGCCCAGAGATAAATCCACGCACATATGGACACCTTATCTTTGACAAAGGAGGCAAGAATATGCAATGGATTAAAGACAATCTCTTTAACAAGTGGTGCTGGGAAATCTGGTCAACCACTTCTAAAAGAATGAAACTAGAACACTTTCTAACACCATACACAAAAATAAACTCAAAATGGATTAAAGATCTAAACGTAAGACCAGAAACTATAAAACTCCTAGAGGAGAACTTAGGCAAAACACTCTCTGACATACATCACAGCAGGATCCTTATGACCCACCTCCCAGAATATTGGAAATAAAAGCAAAAATAAACAAATGGGACCTAATTAACCTTAAAAGCTTCTGCACATCAAAGGAAACTATTAGCAAGGTGAAAAGGCAGCCTTCAGAATGGGAGAAAATAATAGCAAATGAAGCAACTGACAAACAACTAATCTCAAAAATATACAAGCAACTCCTACAGCTCAATTCCAGAAAAATAAATGACCCAATCAAAAAATGGGCCAAAGAACTAAATAGACATTTCTCCAAAGAAGATATACAGATGGCTAACAAACACATGAAAAGATGCTCAACATCACTCATTATCAGAGAAATGCAAATCAAAACCACTATGAGATATCATTTCACACCAGTCAGAATAGCTGCGATCCAAAAGTCTACAAGTCATAAATGCTGGACAGGGTGTGGAGAAAAAGGAACCCTCTTACACTGTTGGTGGGAATGCAAACTGGTACAGCCACTATGGAGAACAGTTGGAGATTCCTTAAAAAACTGGAAATAGAACTGCCTTATGATCCAGCAATCCCACTGCTGGGCATACACACTGAGGAAACCAGAAGGGAAAGAGACACGTGTACCCCAATATTCATCGCAGCACTGTTTATAATAGCCAGGACATGGAAGCAACCTAGATGTCCATCAGCAGATGAATGGTTAAGAAAGCTGTGGTACATATACACAATGGAGTACTACTCAGCCATTAAAAAGAACACATTTGAATCAGTTCTAATGGGGTGGATGAAACTGGAGCCTATTATACAGAGTGAAGTAAGCCAGAAAGAAAAACACCAATACAGTATACTAATGCATATATATGGAATTTAGAAAGATGGTAACAATAACCCTGTGTATGAGACAGCGAAAGAGACACTGATGTATAGAACAGTCTTATGGACTCTGTTGGAGAGGGAGAGGGTGGGAAGATTTGGGAGAATGGCATTGAAACATGTGTAATATCATGTATGAAACGAGTTGCCAGTCCAGGTTCGATGCACGATACTGGATGCTTGGGGCTGGTGCACTGGGACGACCCAGAGGGATGGTGTGGGGAGGGAGGAGGGTTCAGGATGGGGAGTGTATGTATACCTGTGGCAGATTCGTTTTGATGTTTGGCAAAACTAATACAGTGTTTCAGGTTTAAAAATAAAATAAAATTAAATTAAAATTAAAAAAATAATAATATCCAAATTAAAAAAAGAACTGGACATGGAACAACAGACTGGTTCCAAATAGGAAAAGGAGTATGTCAAGGCTGTATATTGTCACCCTGCTGATTTAACTTATATGCAGAGTACATCATGAGAAACACTGGACTGAAAGAAACACAAGCTGGAATCATTATTGCCAGGAGAAATATCAATAACCTCAGATATGCAGATGACACCACCCTTATGGCAGAAAGTGAAGAGGAACTCAAAAGCCTCTTGATGAAAGTGAAAGTGAAAGTGGAGAGTGAAAAAGTTGGCTTAAAGCTCAACATTCAGAAAACGAAGATCATGGCATCTGGTCCCATCACTTCATGGGAAATAGATGGGGAAACAGTGGAAACAGTGTCAGACTTTATTTTTTGGGGCTCCAAAATCACAGCAGATGGTGATTGCAGCCATGAAATTAAAAGACACTTGCTCCTTGGAAGGAAAGTTATGACCAACCTAGATTGCATATTCAAAAGCAGAGACATTACTTTGCCAACGAAGGTTCGTCTAGTCAAGGCTATGGTTTTTCCACTGGTCATGTATGGATGTGAGAGTTGGACTGTGAAGAAGGCTGAGTGCCGAAGAATTGATGCTTTTGAACTGTGGTGTTGGAGAAGACTCTTGAGAGTCCCTTGGAGCAAGGAGTTCCAACCAGTCCATTCTGAAGGAGATCAGCCCTGGGATTTCTTTGGAAGGAATGATGCTAAAGCTGAAACTCCAGTACTTTGGCCACCTCATGCGAAGAGTTGACTCATTGGAAAAGACTCTGATGCTGGGAGGGATTGGGGGCAGGAGGAGAAGGGGACGACAGAGGATGAGATGGCTGGATGGCATCACTGACTTGATGGATGTGAGTCTGAGTGAACTCCGGGAGTTGGTGATGGACAGGGAGGCCTGGCGTGCTGTGATTCATGGGGTCTCAAGGATTCGGACACGACTGAGCAACTGAACTGAACTGAAAGAGGAATCAAGATAGTGGAATAGGAGGACATGGAACTCACCTCCCACCCATAAATGTATCAAAAATAAAATTGCATGTGAAACAATCCTCACTGGAACTAAATGGAGACAATCAGAATGACTCCTATACAGCGAAGCCTAAAGGAAAGGGAAGAGAAGAAATCAGTTTGGGACCCTGTGGAAGAGTACTCAGAGGAAACGAGAAATTACATAGACAGAAATCCTACAATGGGCAGTGAGCAGTCCCAGTCACATATTTGGCACTCCAGTCCTAGGGTCCAATTAGTGGAATACAAACCCCCTTCTCTGGTTAGAGGGCTGGTGGACCAACAAGAGGGCTGTACGAAGCCTAGACTCCACTTGTGAGGAGCATGTGAATGCTTACTTGCTCCCAAAGCAGTATGAAAAGAGTGGATTGAAGGTGAAAATGCACAGGTGGCTGACATTTCCCACAGTCACTCTTTTCATCATGCACCCTAACCTGAGCTGACAGAAGTCTCCAGCACCACTTGTCTCATGTCACAGCTTCACAAAGGAGCAACAGAGAGCTTCCACGACCAGGGGAAAAAAACCCAAAATGTCATGAGACGGTGAGACAGCTCAAGCCCTAAGTGCCATCTGAATAGAGAGGGGATAGCCTTTACTGGTGATTGCATAGGCGGTGCATCAGAGGCAGCCCAGACCCATGAGTGAGTAGACCACCACAGCCTGCACCCTAGTCCTCTTTGAATACTTATACCAATCCCTCTTGCTCCGCACTGTTCCTCTCTAAGGCAAGGTTTGCTGGTGCTGGGGAGTGCAAGAGCACACACTTAAAAGAGAAGTGAGCCAGCTCAGAACCAAGCCTCAGGGCTTCTCCTTGAGTGCCTTGAGACCCAACACTGCCTTCCGTAGGGCACTGAGCAGAGCAGAAGGGAAGCCCTGCTTCACACCTGACCCAGACCTTCCTTCTTCAGCCTCATCTCCACCAGCACATCCTGAAGAAAGACATGGCTTCTGATCATCTCTAATCCAGTTCTCCCATCAAAGCCAATCAGATAGCAAATAGAAAAAAAAAAGAAAACAGTTGAAGAGATCTTTGGGATAATATCAAGCATATCAACATTCACATTATGGGGATCCCTAGAAGGATAAGAGAGAAAGCAGGGAGCTGAAAATGTATTTAATGAAATCGTGGCTAATAATTTCCCAAGCTTTAAAAAAAAGAAAGATATTCAGGTACAGGGAGAACAGAGGATCCCAAACAAGATGAACCCAAACAGACCCACACCAAGACATACAGTAATGAAAATAGCAAGAGTTAATGATTAAGAGAACTCTAATGGCACAAGAAAAAAACAAAACAAAACAAGAATCATACATAAAGGGACCCACACAAGACTATCAGATGATATTTTTGCAGAAACTTCACAGGTTAGAAGCGTTGTTACATTTAAAGTATTGAATGGGAAAACCTGTAACCTATTTACATGGCAACCCACTCAAGTATTCTTGCCTGGAGAATCCCATGGACAGAGGAGCCTGGTGGGCTACAGTCCATAGGGTCACAAAGAGTTGGACAAGACTAAAGTGACTTAGCTTGCAGGCAGGATACTCTACCCAAGATTGTCATTTGGAATTTCAGGAGAGATAGGGAACTTTCAAATAAGCAAAAACTAAAAGTCCATCAATACTGAACCAACCCTAAAAGACATATTAAAAGGTTTTCTCTAAATGGAAAAGTCTATGAAAAGAAGTAAGTAACTATAGGAAAGGAAAATTTCACTGGAGAAGACATATATATACAAAAGAGTGAGGATTAACCATTTAAATAAGCTAGTACAAAGATTAGAAGATAAAAACTTAAAAATCAGTTTTAATTGCAATAATCCATGAACAGATAAGCATGAAGATGTAAAGTGTGATATCAAAAATGTAAAGTGTGGGAGAAGGGAGTAAAAATGAAGATCTTTCAGAATGTGTTTGAGCTTCAAGGACTCCCTATTTACAACAAATAAATACAGTTATAGGTCAATATATATGAACACCACAAATTTAAAACCTACCACAGATAGATAAAAGCAAGAAAGAAAGGAACACAAGCATGTCACTAAAGAAAATCATGAAACCACTATGGAAAAAATAAAAAATCTAAAAAGAACAGGGAGAATCACAATAACTACAGGATGTTCTCTAAATGAGCTTCGATTTTTAATCCAGATATTATTTGTATTTTGTTTACTTTCCTCTTGGATTTATATAAAGACGAGAGAGTTGAGTTCCACTTCTTTTTAGTTCCATAACTTCTATTGAAAGGAAATTTAATTGTTACTCAGTATTTTATCATATTTTAGGCAGTAGATCTAAATCCTAGAAAAGGTGAGAAGAGAAAGAGAGGGTCTTTGCATTTTCATGATAGTTAATGCTGGAAATCTTGAATATAGACTTGGATTTTTCTTGACAATGTTTTGATGTTTTTCCATCCTTTTTAATGAAGTAATGAGTACCTGATGCATTGTAAAGATAGCTTTCTTAAGTAGCTGAACTAAGGCGTGAACGTTTTCAAGATAACAATTACAGGGTCATGAAATTTAATTATTTTGCTCCTGCAGAAGACAGACTCACAGCAAGCTTCTTGCACAGAGGCAGAAAAACACTTCATTTTCTCTTCAAAATGAAGGTGTTGGAATGATTTCAAAATATACACATGGCTAGGGAAAACATATTTATGCTTTCTGTAGGATGTTCCATTTCATTTTGACAGTAAAACCAGATGCAATCAGATACAATAAAAAATCACTGTAAATTTTCTTCTGACCATTCCTATAACTGCAGAAGTGCTTCAAAGGCTGAGGTTCAATTTGGAGATGTGCGTGTACCTGCATGGGAAGTACTAAATTATATAAATGTTTATTTTCTGTTTGTCCTATTTAATAGATACATAAAGAAACTTCTCCATGCTTTGTTCTTGATTAGGTAAATGAGTCTATAATCAGTCTTTTTACAGTTAAAGTGAGCAGGAAGAAAAAAATTCCATTAAAATTTGTCCTGCATTATGTTCTATTTTTCTAGTTTAGCACTGGAAATTTTCCTGTGTTTGATAATCTCTTATGTAGTTATCATTATTGCTAACATTTTTTGTTTCTCTAGCCTCAGTGATAAAAGCATACAATACCTCATAATTTTTAGCCCATTTTAAAAGAAGTAGATTATTGTCATTATGAACATAGATGAATGAGTTAATCTCACTGAACTTCAGTTTGTTTCTTTGTAACATGAAACAATGATGGATTTTGGTTAAGTTTCAAAGATACCCTGGTGACTGAGATGACAAAGAATCTGCCTGCAATGCAGAAGACTAGCGGTCTATCCCTGGGTCGGGAAGATCCTCTGGAAAAGGGAATGGCTACCCACTCCAGTATTCTTGCCTGGAGAATTCCTGACAGGCTACAGCCATGAGGTTGCGAAGAGTCATACACGACTGAGGAACGAACACACACACACCAAAGATACACAATTATTGATGTATAAATCTGTAAGCTATGAATTAATCTCCCGACAGTCTCTTCTTAGGAAGACCCTTGTTTAAGGCTATTTTTATGCTGAAAGAACTGAAAATATTTACAATATTTAAAAATATTTTTAAACTCTAAATTTTTTAGTAGTAAGAAGACATATTCCATTAGTTTCTCATCTTCATCTATAAAAATGAGGATAGTAATAGCCAACTCATAGGACTGTTATAGGAGTTCAGTGGGAAAAAAAATGCATACTAATCCCTAAGAAGAGCACAGGGCATATGGCAAGCACATAGTAAACACTTCGTTATTGTCAATATTGTATAACCAAGTCCAGAAGCAAACATTTGGAGGCAACAGGGACCAGTATGGAAAATAATCTGTTGTTCTCATTACATGAGTTTAGTTGATTTTCTCCAGTGAATATGTCCCAAGATACTGGATATGAACAGAGGCTGAAGATTTTTGCCAGCATATATAAGGAAATATTCCTCTTCTTTTGCTTTCTATATACTCCATAAACACACTTTGTGAATTTCCCAAACATGTTATTTGTTAAGTGTCAGCCCAGTCAGCTTGAATCTGTAAGAAAAATGGATTTTTTGGTTGGAAGAAGACAATTCCTCAAGTAGGAGACCCAAGAAAGACAAGAACCATGAGGTTAATTTATTTATACAGTGAGATGCTGTTTCCTATGTGCTATACATTGTTCTAAGCACTTTAACAAAATTAACTAATTTAGAAAATCATTATATATGATTGTGTTAGCCTCTATTACTATTTCCCTATTTCTTGTAGGAAAATTGAGACACAAAGCATTAAGCAACATTTTCAAGATTATACTGCTAATAATTGGAGTTGATTTGAACACGTGTAAGGGCTTCCATGGTGGCTCAGATGGTAAAGAATCTGCCTGCAATGAGGGAGACCTGGGTTTGATCTCTGGGTCAGGAAGATCCCCTGGAGAAGGGGATGGCAACCCACTCCAGTATTCTTGCCTGAAGAATTCCATGGACAGAGGAGCCTGGCTGGCTACAGTCCATGGGATAGCAAAGAGTAGGATACAACTGAGCGACAAACACTTACTTACCTAGTCTGTGTCCAGAGCCTGCTATTAAGCACTGCACAGGCTCTTTCTAGAAACTTTTGGTGTCCTCTATAATACAGATTTTTTTGTTGTTGCATTCTGGTCACTATTTCACCTTTTAGCTTTTTGCTGTACTGGGCTATTGACTCAGCCTCCATGTAAGAATGTTAACTTTACTCTTATCATTACTTGGCCAGGCAAGTTTGGTTATTAGAAAACACTCATGTCTGAGAATGGAAATTTAGGTACTGTTTTCTTTGTGTGAATTCTACTTCTTCCACCATCTTCCATAAGATGTTACTATTTGTCTGAACTTCATAATGGAGGAACAAAGGCTAAAGAAACTTAAATAGAAATCTTAATTCACAGATTCCCAGAAAATTGATATTCTGGAATTCTTCATAGAGGGATATAAGAAAAATTATTTTACAAACAAATTTTTATTGAAAGATGTTTGGACAGATGATCTCATAATCTCATACCACTAACACTTTGAAGAAAACATTTGGGAAATGCTTGGTTACTTACTTTAATTCTGAAACAAATTTTCTTATTTTTATGAAAAAGAGGTTTTTTTTTTATTATTTCAACGAGACAAAAATCCTTTAATTATGAAAAATAAAAAAGAGAATCAATTGTGTTTATATCCACTCTGATTCATTATTATGTTTTCATGCAAAATCTGATCAGATATCTGGAAAATATCTTTGGGAAGCTAACATAAAAGTTAAAACCAGGATGAAATTCATACTCAAGCTAATAATAAATTAGTGCATCTCTTTTGCAGATTTGTATCTCATTTCTTAATGGCAGGAAATCTATATATTACTCATTTCTGTATCCCCTTTGCCTAGCACAGTTCCTTGCATAGAATAGCTCTGAATAGTATGAAACTGGAGAAGGCAATGGCAACCCACTCCAGTAGTCTTGCCTGGAGCATCCCATGGACGGAGGAGCCTGGTGGACTCAGTCCATGGGGTCGCTAAGAGTCGGACACGACTGAGCAACTTTACTTTCACTTTTCACTTTTATGCATTGGAGAAGGAAATGGCAACCCACTGTAGTGTTCTTGCCTGGAGAATCCCAAGGACGGGGGAGCCTGGTGGGCTTCCGTCTATGGGGTCGCATGGAGTCGGACACGACTGATGCGACTTAGCAGCAGCAGCAGTAAGTATAACAAGCTTTTTCCAGAAAATTCCAAGGAGGAACATCCATTAAAAGTGCCACTAAGACTTATTTTCAGTAACTTTACAATGTCTTTGTAATACAAAAAATGTACTAAATTCCAAAGAAAACCTTTTTGTTAACCAAATATAGAAAAATACAAATATTCTCACTGATAAGTAGAAAACAACTTCAGAAGATCTGAATAGAAGTATTTAAATTAAGTGTTTTTAGTTTGTCATATCCTATGTTTTCCTAAAGTTACAAATAATTTCTATTCAAAAATGATTTTTATAGTAGGTCAATTCTCTCACTGTAGTGTGATAATCTTTACACCTGAAAAATGTCTCTTGATATCCAAGAACTTCTTCAGTTCATGGTGCTCAGTTCTTTATATTGAATTTCTTTAAGCAACATCAAAGATTTAATTAATAAGATATTACATGTCTACTGTGTACTCATTCATTTTCACTCAGCAAAGTTCAATGTTTTATAGGTCCTAGAGTAAGCCATCAAACTTCTGATGCCCAATCATGTTATATTTAGACCCTTACAGACAAAATTTCAGGTTTTGTAGAAAATCTGCTTTCTTTTTTTTTGGGGGGGGGGTGCATAGAAAGAGACATAACATTAATTTTATTGATACTATACCATTGTGTAATTAACACTATTGCTACTAAAACTATGGAGAGCCCTGGATATCTTAAAGCCACATGAGTTAATGTCTAGTGTCTAGGAACTGAGACATTTGGGGCAGTGGCAAGGGAGACGGTAGGTGTCAAAAGCACATAAGTGGTCCCAAAGTGAATCAACCCAGGCTGACAGTGCTGCTTATGAAAAGTGCTGCCCATCTATATTCACAGGAGGTGAAGGTAAAGAACCAGAACATAGGAAGAAAATACCTTCTTCCAGACTCAAATTTGAAGTCTACCTCTGTTGCCTGTTAACAATAGAAGGCCCAAGCACTTCTACTTTAATACCCTGTGTTCAGCATGCTGAATTGTTCTGTTAAATTTAGATATGACTGATAAAAATATAACTCTTCCACAATGATGGAATATTAAATTCATTGAAAATATTGTATCTTGTTATATATTCTTCTTTCTCTCTCCTCACAGTCATAGTCATGTACCTACATAGCAGTTTAAGAAATTTTTCTCTGCAAATATTTTTCAGTATATAATTTTCTGACTTAAAAAAAATAAGTGATGATGATATACACTCAGACTTTAAATATCTAGCTCTGACCTATGTGTTACCGTTTTAACAAAGTCTGTAAAAATTTCAAATGCATTGCAGGTTTTTCTTTATTTCAATACCAATTGTTAGATTCAAAAAAATAATTATTGGTTCTATATTTACATCATGAATGCCTCAGGGAAAATGCAAATCTCTTCCAAATGCAACCTAATTCCTTAATAAAGATATTTATTTGAGATTTATTCCTTAGAGCCTTTGATTCTTATAGAGCCTTTTAAAAAATACATGTCATGAACTTTTACATAGAAACTTAGAAAATGTCAAAACAATAAATACAATAATGAATATATGGTGATTTAAATAGTGACTTTAATTATACACTTTGCTGCTAAGTCACTTCAGTTGTGTCCGACTCTGTGCGACTCCATAGATGGTAGCCCATTAGGCTCCTCCGTCCCTGGGATTCTCCAGGCAAGAACCCTGGAGTGGGTTGCCATTTCCTTCTCCAATGCATGAAAGTGAAAAGTGAAAGTGAAGTCACTCAGTCGTGTCTGACTCTTAGCGATCCCATGGACTTCAGCCCACCAGGCTTTTCCGTCCATGGGGTTTTCCAGGCAAGAGTACTGGAGTGGGGTGCCATTGCCTTCTCCGAATTATACTCTGTAATGAGATACACATACCAAAATATCCCTACATATCAGATAAAACTTTATTCTTCTTAGATATAGAATTTAGATTTTATTTTGAAAGTAATTAAAAAGTAAAAAATAAAACAATAAAAAAACCAAGATAGATACTGTAATTAATCTATACAGATTCTAATATTAAATCAAGAATTGACAGACATTTAATGAAGCAGCGCCAAATGGCAAAGAAAGTCTGCAATAGAAATGGACCTACCTATAATACAGATATTGTGGTAACAGGACATGGACATAAAATAATCATCATGGATATATTCATAGAAATGGAATGTCAAGAGACAGAGGGGACTGGTCTTTGTGAAAAAAGACAAAAGGATCATATGTATGTACTAATGGAAATAAATAACTGGGTAGATTTGATATAGCAACAGATTAGACTTTCAAGGAGAAGAATAGTAAATTAGGGGACAGAGCGATAAAAGTTTTCCAAATCAATACACAGAAAAAAGAAATGTTGAAAATACCAAAAGGAATGAAAGGGGCATAGTGAAAAGATTTTTTAAAAAGTATAATTGGAATTATGGAGGAGGAAAAAGGAGCAGAGTAAAAATATTATTTGAAAAGATAGTTGAGAATTTTCTAAAACTGAAATTTTCTAAACCGTCAGTGTGATTCAGTGATTTCTATGAACCTAAGAGCAAATAGAATATCACTCCTAGGCACACAACAATAAAATCTACTTCAAAAAAGAAAAGAACATTGAAAACCATAAAAGTAACCAGAGAAAAAGCACATTGTTTTCAAGGGAACATCAATAAAACTGACAGCTGACTCATGAACAAAAATGATAAAATCAAAGACAATAAATTGCATTGTTAAAGTGCTGAGAAGTAGCTGCCAACCTCAGATTCTACACAGAGTAAAGGTATTCATTAGTAAGTAATGCAAAATAAATCATTTTTAGATAAAGGTTGAGATAATTTATTGTCAACAGCCATGCACTTCAAAACATACTAAAGGGTGCTCTTCAGACAGAAGGAAAACAATCTCAGATGGAATCACAGAAATGAAGAAAGAAATAAAGAGCACCAGACAGGGTAAATAATCAAAAACACTACTATTAATAGAAATTTGAGTATACTGGTTATCATCTCAGTTTGTAAAGAATCCACCTGCAATGCAGGAGACCCCAGTTTGATTCCTGGGTTGGGAAGAGTCCCTGGAGAGGGGAAAGCCTACCCACTTTAGTATTCTGGCCTGGAGAATTCCATGGACTATATAGTTCACAGGATCATGAAGGGACAGGACTGAGCAACTTTCACTTTCTAACCAGGAGACAGAACCAAGTCAGTTGTTAGAATAGAGAATATTTAATGTAAAGACTTGTTCACTAGTCAAAGAAATCTAACTATTACTAATAAAAAGGAGTAAAAGAAGACTCTAAGCAGATTATTTAACTTCTGTGCAGAGTACATCATGAGAAATGTTGTATTAAATAAAACTAAAGCTGGACTCAAAATTGCTGGGAGAAATAGTAACACTTTCAGATATGCAGAGGATACCACTCTAATGGCAGAAAGCAAAGAGGAACTAAAGAGCCTCTTGATAACAGTGAAAGAGGACAGTGAAAAACCTGGCTTAAACAACGTTCAAAAAATTGAATGGCATCTGGTCCCATTACTTCATGGCAAGTAGATGGGGAAAAGTGGAAACAGTGATAGGTTCTATTTTCTTGGGCTCCAAAATCACTGCAGACAGCAACTGCAGCCACAAAATTAAGATGCTTGTTCCTTGAAAGGAAAACTATGACAAATCTAGAAAGCATATTAGAAAGCAGAGACCATTTTACTGACAAAGGTCTGTAGAGTCAAAGCTATAGTTCAGTAGTCATGTAAGGATGTGAGAGTTGGACCATAAAGAAGGCTGAGCACAAAAGAATTGATGCTTTCAAATTGTGGTGTTGGAAAAGACTCTGGAAAGTCCCTTGAAAAGCAAGGAGATCAAACTAGTCAATCCGAAATTAAGTCAACCATGAATATTCACTGAAAAGACTGATGCTAAAGTTGAACTTCCAATATTTTGACCACCTGATGCAAATTGCTGACTCACTGGAAAAGACCCTTATGCTGGGAAAGATTGAGGGCAAGAGGAGAAGGGTTTGATAGAGGATAAGATGGTTGAATGGCATCACTGACTCAATGGCCATGAGTATGAGCAAACTCTGGGAGATACTGAAGGACAGGGAAGCCTGGCATGCTGCAGTCCATGAGGTCGCAAAGCGTCAGACACGACTTAGTGACTAAACAACAACAACAAGCAGCCCATAGGCAGCATGGGCTGTAAACAAAACAAACAAATGACAATGGAAAATACTCAGCTGTTATTTATAGGCAGAGAGAAAATTAAAACTGAGAACTCAAGATAATCCTTCCTGACTCTCCCCCTGCCTCATCTCAGAGGTGAGACTCAGTCTTCTTTAAAGAAGGCCTGACTTCCATAGGAGCAAACTACCTCAGATGGAGAAGACTCTTGAGCATCCCTTGGACTGCAAGGAGATCCAACCAGTCCTTCTTAAAGGAAATCAGTCCTGAATATTCATTGGAAGGACTGATGCTGAAGCTGAAACTCCAATACTTTGGCCACCTGATTTGAAGAGCTGACTCATTTGAAAAGACCCTGATGCTGGGAAAGATTTAGGGAAGGAGAAGAAGGGGACGACAGAGGATTAGATGGTTGGATGGCATCACCGACTCAATGGACATGAGTTTGAGTAAGCTCTGGGAGTTGGTGATGGACAGGAAGGCCTGCGTGCTGTGGACCATGGGGTCACAAAGAGTCGAACACAACTGACTGACTGAACTGAACTGAACCTCATAGGGTAAATAAAAATTCCAGAGGGCACAGGCCAGGACTGGTCTTTAGAAGTGACTGGCTCTGGCTAGAAACTGTGGGCAGGCTGGAGCTGATTTAAGGAAATAGCTCTCCATTTGGGAAACAGTTCCCTGAGGATGTGACCAAAGCTGCTGTGCAAATAGCCCACTGGAACTTCTTAGAAGCAGCCATTGGGGGACTTCACTGGTGGTCCAGTGGTTAAGACTCTGCCCTTTCCTTTCAGTTCAGGGGAGGCAGGTTTGATTCCTGGTCCAAGGTCTAAGATTCCACATGATGCAAGCTATGGCGAAAAAAAAAAAAAAAAAAAAAGCAGCCATTGGGTAGGTAGAAATAAAGCCCTGGGTTCAGCCAGGTTTACTATAAAAGCACAACAAGAGCTTGTGGGGATGGCCACTGGGACGGGAGGTGAAGGTCTGAGGGTACAGAGAAAAGCAATCTGTGAAGTCTGCAGGTCACCCATGCTATAACAAAAGGAAGCCCTTCACATGGAAGAAAAGTGTGTTCTGGCTTCTTTGCCTTCTTTGTCACTAGAACACTCAAGTATTCTTGCTTGGGAAATCCCTTGGACAGAGGAACCTGGTGGGCTACAGTCCATGGGGTCACAAACAAGTTGGATGCTACTGAGCACTCATGCATAAACCTTGCTTTAGACAGCAGAAGAAATTTTCAGAGGGTTTGGCCTGAGTATCACAAAGCAGGCAATAAAGGATGGATTTGTAGGTGAGAACAATGACTTGATCCTGGTTCATTGATGATGTGTCTCATGTGGTTTAATATGTGTAATTGCAATGCATGTTAATATTAGCATAAAACCAAGAATTACGTGATAGCTATTTTCTAGGGTCTTATGTGTATCTAGCACAAGCTGAAATCAAGATTGTTTGGAGAAATATCAATAACCTCATATATGCAGATGACACCACTCTTATGGCAGAAAGTGAAGAACTAAAGAGCCTCTGAATGAAAGTAAAAGAGGAGAGTGAAAAAGTTGGCTTAAAACTCAACATTCAGAAAACTAAGATCATCACATCTGGTCCCATCACTTCATGGCAAATAGATGGGGAAACAGTGAAAACAGAGAGAGACTATTTTTTTGGGGGCTCCAAAATTACTGCAGATGGTGACTACAGCCATGAAATTAAAAGATGTTTTCTCCTTGGAAGAAAAGCTATGACCAACCTAGACAGCATATTAAAAAGCAAAGACATTAGTTTGCTGACAAAGATCCATCTAGTCAAAGCTATGGTTTTCTAAGTAGTCATGTAAGGATGTGAGAGTTGGACTATAAAGAAAGCTGAGTGCGGAAGAATTGATGCTTTTGAACTGTGGTGTTGGAGAAGACTCTTGAGAGTCCCTTGGACTGCAAAGAGATTAAACCACTCCATCCTAAAGGAAATCAGTCCTGAATATTCATTGGAAGGACTGATGCTGAAGCCGAAGCTCCCATACTTTGGCCATCTGATGCGAAGAACTGACTCATTGGAAAAGACTCTGATGCTGGGAAAGACTGAAGGCAGGAGGAGAAGGGACAACAGATGATGAGATGGTTGGATGGTAACTGACTCAATGGACATGAGTTAGAGCAAGCTCCAGGAGTTGATGAAGGACAGGGAAGCCTTGTGTGTTGCAGTCCATGGGGTCACAAAGAGTCAGACAGGACTGAATGGCTGAATGGAACTGAAGCATATGTACAAATGGAAAATATACCAATTTAAAGTAGACTATATCAAGTCAAAGATATTTGATGATATCTCTAAGGAATCTATTAAAAGAATAGTGAAAGACAATATGACTAATAATCTCAATAGGGAAACAAATAGAATCATGAAACATGCTTGATTTAACAAATAGAATATGAAAAAGGGAATAGAAAAAATGATGATAGAAAGAGCAAAGAATAATGACGTTAATAAAACTCAAATCAGTATGGATATAAGCTAAATTCACAGAGTAAAAAAAAGAGTTTAAAACTGGAATAAAAAAAATACAAAGACAGACTGAGACTAAAAGTAAAATAGTAAAATAAGAAAACTATAAGTAGAAAAAAGCCAGAAAAAACTACCTAACAGACAGCTCAGACTTGGGGGCATGAAATGGTACCAGGAAAAAAAGTTAATTTGACAGAAACATAATAATACTCCATTGTTGAGGTCCTTTAATGGACTAGAACCTGGTGGTCTGGAGTTGACGATAAAAAAGTAAAGGATGGAGAAAGAGGCTGATGTTCCTTGGTTTACGCAGAAAACCAGTAAAGTCCCTGACACGGGGCTTACTCTGTTCACGAAGGCCTCAGGCGCCCTCTTGATGGGCTGAAGGCACAGAGTGCTTTCTCAAGAGGGTCTTAGAAGCCCGAGCAGAAAAGTGAACCCAAAGGGCCTCTGAGCTCCAGAGAATTAGCCTGAAAAAGAGAGAGAGAGAAAGAGAGACAGTGAGAGAGAGAGAGAAGACACGGGGACCAAAGCTCTGATGGAGCGATGGTGTTTTATTCAACATAGTGTGGGTATTTATACTGTCTTACAAGGCAGCTATTTTCAGCAGAGATAAAATCAAAACTTACAAGTTATCAAGGAAACATGAGGTCATCCATATGAAAGAGAGAGGGTTGTAAATAATCACTTTTACTGTATGGTTCATAAAAAGGAAGAGGGTTGTAAATAGTTACTTATCAGCATATGGAAAAACTAACAAAGGAAATGCATGCATTCCTAAGCCCCCCGGGGGTAGCTTGCTGCTCCACTTAATTACTGAATATTCAATTAATAAGGGACAGAGGTTCATGACAGATCCAAAACAGCACACAGGAAGCCACCTGTTAAATGCTTCCTGACACTTCATAATATATGAAATTTTATAATGTAAATATATATATATATATATATAATAGCCACATAATACTCTGGCAGGATTACAGGAGAAATAATTATAGCTAGAGAATTTATCATACTTTCATCACTGAGAAAAAAACACAGACTAAAATTTAGTAAAGAATAGAAGATTTAGACATCATGATTAACAAAATGTCCTAATTTACATGTTTAAGCACGGCATCAACAAATTTGGAAAACATTTTATATTCAAGTACACATGGAACATTTACCAAAATTGACCAATTATTATGCCATGAGGGAAGCCTTATCATGATTCAGAGGATTTGATGACCACAGAGAGCTTAAGCTAGTATTCAGTAATTAAAAAAGAAAAAAAAAAAAAAACTAGAACATTCACAAATGTTTGAAATTATATCACACACTTGTAAATAACCCATAGGTTATTTCAAAATTAATATTAGAATATATTTTGAATAAATTATATTAAAATACTACTTATCAAAAGGTGGGGAGCAGATAAAGTGACATGTTTAGATATAAACTCATAAATTAAAATACAGAAATGCTGAAAATTAAAAATTATAATCACCTATTTTAAAAACCTATAAGAAAGAACAGCAAATTATTCCCAAAATACAGAAATAAGGAAATAATGATAGTATGAGCAGAATAAAGGCAGATTGTAAAATAAAAGCAGACATGCAATTAAGAAGGGCAGAAAATAAAAAAGTTGATTATTAAAGCAAATTAAATTGCTTGTTCCTCATGAAGACTGACCAAAAAAGAAAAAGAGAGAGAATGAACAAAAAACCAATTTCAGGAATAAAATGAAGGACATAATCACATATCCTATAGATACTACACAAGTTATAAGATAATATTATGAAAACTAAGCCAACAAAATTAAAATATAAATAAAATGGAAATATATAGAAAATATTTAACAAAAGAAGTAAAAATCTTAATGATCTTATGTTCATTAAAGACATGCAATCCATATCTAAAACTTTCCCACAAAGAAAACTCCAGATCCAGATTGCCTTAACAGTAAATGAAATCAATTTTTTAATTTGTAATGTAGCACACTTATACAGCTCTTTCAGAGGGTAGAAAAAGTGGTCACATTTCCCAAAATGTTTTATAATATCATATTATGTTGAGAACAAGAGTTGAAAATTGCATTACTAAGAAAAATAGATTTTAAAACAATTGCAAAATGCTAAACATAATATCAGCAAATGTAATTTAACAATATATAAAAAGAACTCCTCATCATGACTAAGTGGAATTACCCCCAAGAATGCATGTTTGATTTTGCATTAAACAATCAATCCAAGTAATTCACCATATTAGCAAAATTAAGGAGAGAAATCAAATGATCATATTAATAAATATAGCAAAATCACTTTATAACATGCAAAACTCATGATGAAAAACCATTGGCAACCTAAGAATAGGTTGGAGTGTTCTTAACTTAATAATTGATAAAAAGATCTTTGCAAAAATGATATTTAATGATGATTTAATCAAGTTTCTTGTTTATAGAAACAAAATATGATGACAAAGTACTACCACAAATTTTATTTAATGTTTACCTGGGAAACAGGCTATTCCAATAAGGTAAGAAACATATAAAAAGTATAAAGCTTAAAAAGAAAGTAGTAAACTTTCATAATTCATAAAAGATTTGATTATGGATATAGAAAATCCAAAATGAACTGCAAATAAACTATTAGAATTAGTGAATGAACTTAGCAAGTTTACCAGATACAAAGTCAAAATAAATCATTTGCATTCTAATCACTACCAATAAATTAGAAAATGGAACAGAAAAAAAATCTTTGAAAATAGATATTAAAATTCCATTTGACTGAGAATAAACCCAAAGCAGGTGCTTTCCAGGTGGCTCAGTGGCTCAGACGGTAAAGTGTCTGTCTACAATGCGGGAGACCTGGGTTCAATCCCTGGGTTGGGAAGATCCCCTGGAGAAGGAAATGGCAACCCAATCCAGTACTCTTGCCTAGAAAATCCCATGGATGAAGGAGCCTGGTGTCCATGGGGTCGCAAAGAGTAGGACATGACTGAGAGACTTCACTTTCACTTTCTTTTTTTTTTTTTTTTAATTTTATTTAACTTTACAATATTGCATTGGTTTTGCCATTTATATCAAAATGAATATGCCACAGGTATACATGTGGTCCCCATCCTGAACCCTCCTCCCACCTCCCTCCCCATACCATCCCTCTGGGTCATCCCAGTGCACCAGCCCCAAGCATCCAGTATCGTGCATCGAACCTGGACTGGCGACTCGTTTCATATATGATATTATACATGTTTCAATGCCATTCTCCCAAATCTCCCCACCCTCTCCCTCTCCCACAGAGTCCATAAGACTGTTCTATACATCAGTGTCTCTTTTGCTATCTCGTATACAGGGTTATTGTTACCATCTTTCTAAATTCCATATATATGAGTTAGTATACTGTATTGGTGTTTTTCTTTCTGGCTTACTTCACTCTGTATAATAGGCTCCAGATTCATCCACCTCATTAGAACTGATTCCAATGTATTCTTTTTAATGGCTGAGTAATACTCCATTGTGTATATGTACCACAGCTTTCTTATCCATTCATCTGCTGATGGACATCTAGGTTGCTTCCATGTCCTGGCTATTATAAACAGTGCTGCGATGAACATTGGGGTACACGTGTCTCTTTCCCTTCTGGTTTCCTCAGTGTGTATGCCCAGCAGTGGGATTGCTGGATCATAAGGCAGTTCTATTTCCAGTTTTTTAAGGAATCTCCACACTGTTCTCCATAGTGGCTGTACCAGTTTGCATTCCCACCAACAGTGTAAGAGGGTTTCCTTTTCTCCACATCCTCTCCAGCATTTATTGCTTGTAGACTTTTGGATCGCAGCTATTCTGACTGGTGTGAAATGGTACCTCATAGTGGTTTTGATTTGCATTTCTCTGATAATGAGTGATGTTGAGCATCTTTTCATGTGTTTGTTAGCTATCTGTATGTCTTCTTTGGAGAAATGTCTATTTAGTTCTTTGGCCCATTTTTTGATTGGGTCATTTATTTTTCTGGAATTGAGCTGTAGGAGTTGCTTGTATATTTTTGAGATTATTTGTTTGTCAGTTGCTTCATTTCCTATTATTTTCTCCCATTCTAAAAGCTGTCTTTTCACCTTATCTTTGACAAAGGAGGCAAGAATATACAATGGATTAAAGACAATCTCTTTAATAAGTGGTGCTGGGAAAACTGGTCAACCACTTGTAAAAGAATGAAACTAGAGCACTTTCTAACACCATACACAAAAATAAACTCAAAATGGATTAAAGAGCTAAACGTAAGACCAGAAACTATAAAACTCCTAGAGGAGAACATAGGCAAAACACTCTCCGACATACATCACGGCAGGATCCTCTATAACCCACCTCCCAGAAAATTGGAAACAAAAGCAAAAAATAAACAAATGGGACCTAATTAAACTTAAAAGCTTCTGCACAACAAAGGAAACTATAAGCAAGGTGAAAAGACACTTTCACTTTCTTTCAGTGGTAAAGAATCCGCCTGCCAATGTAGAAGCCGTAGGAGATAAAAGTTTGATCCCTGGGTCAGGGATTCTGGAGGAGGAAATGGCAACCCATTCCAGGATTCTTGCCTGGGAAATTCCATGGACAGAGGAGCCTGGTGGGCGACAGTGTGTGGGGTCACAAAGAGTCAGACAGAACATGCATTGGCACACTCAGTGTTATAAAGATGTTATTTCTTAGCAATGAATCTATCAATTCAGTACAGTCTCAATTTAAATTCCAAAAGATTTTTCTGGTTTGTTTGGTTTGTTGTTTGGTTTGGGGAGAGGGCAAGAACGAAGGGTAGAAAGTGACAAGCCAATTTTAAAATGTTTATGGAAATCTAAAAGGGCATGAATAGTGAAAACAAGAAATTAGAATAAACAAAATGCTGCTTTAGGCAGAAACAGGAAGAAATCTCAGATATACTATAAAAAAGAGGAAGACAAACACAGAAGGGTACATATATGTTTTTCTAGTCATATAAAATACAGAAAAAATAGACAAAATTAAAAACTAATTGATGTTGATAGAAGTAAAAATATCTTTTTCTTAAAGATAGTTAATGTTTGGATGGAGGCTTTAGTAAGAAAAAGAAAAGAACAAAGTTGACTGAAGACTTGTGCAAGAAAAATAAATAGATGATAACAGATAATCAGATAGTCCAAAAACAAACCCATGTCTAGGGTTCGTTTAACAACAAAGGTAACAGAGCAATGTACTGAGAAAAGATGGTGTTTTAAATAATTGATGTTGTGCTGATATGTGTAATTACCAGAAAAACATTCACTTTCACCTCTAATTTTCACATATAAATATAATTTTTACCTACTTTGTAGATATAAATGTGAAATTTATAACTATCAACCTTCTAGAAGATAACATAAGAGAATATCATTGTGGCTTTGAGATGCAAAGTTTTTTAAAAAATTAGGAAACACAGAACATCTATTATAAAGGAAAAGATGGAAGTTAAACTTTCTCAAAATAAAATAATCTGTTCATCAAAAATTTCTTTAATAGAGTTAAAACCCCAACCACACAGTAGATAACAATATTTAAAATACAGATATTTTACAAAGGACTCACATCCAGAGAATACACAAAATTTATATTAAGTCATAAAAAGGGACAGGTGGCACAACAGAAATATTACCAAAAATTTTGAACAAAAAGAATATATCAAATTGACTATAAGTATATTAAAAGATGGGTTTCCCAGGTGACTCAGTGGTAAAGAATCCATCTGCCAATGCTGGAAACTTGGGTTCGATCTCTGGATCAGGAAGATCCCCTGGAGGAGGAAATGGCAACCCACTCCAGTATTCTTGCCTGGGAAATCCCATGGACAGAGGAGCCTTGTGGGCTACCATCCATGGGGTTGCAGAAGAGCTGGATGTGACTTAGCGACTAAACGATAACAACAATATTAAAAATGTGTTGAATGTCATTCAGTTCATTCAGTTTAGTCACTCAGTTGTGTCCAACTGTTTGCAACCCCATGGATGGTAGCCTGCCAGCTCCTCTCTCCATGGGATTCTCCAGGCAAGAATACTGTAGTGGGTTGTCATTTCCTTCTCCAGGGAATCTTCCCAACCCAGGAACAGAACCCTGGTCTCCTGCATTGTAGGCAAATTCTTTACCAACTGAGCTTCAAGGGAAGCCCAAGGATATTTATTAATTATGCTAATAAGGAATTGATTCTAGAAAGATTCAACAACTTCCTTGTCAGTGGCAGAGTTGAGATTAAAACTGAGGTCTGCTGACTTTAGAAGATGTGCTCTAAATCACTCTATGGTACCTTCCTAAATATGTTAAATTATAATGCATACATTGAAGGAAACAGCTACAGGCTGAAGTTATGTCTTGGCAGAAAAGATACAAATGAAAAGTGTGATGAAACATTTAGACTAGAATGATCAAATACCACTTGGGACATAATTGCTGCAATCAAATTATGAAAGAAACCCTGCAACATTGGCAGAATTACCCTTTTGACTGTAGAACTCTGGTCTGAAAGAATGTGCCAATGGTTGTCTAAAATATCAGCTGGTCACAAGCACCAACCAAAAGGGTTCAGAATCACGACAAGCAGGTTAATTAGAGGATTAGTGAATCCTCTTGAAAAGAAAGATTCAGTGACTATTAATGAAACATTCTCAGATAACACAGGGACAGAGTAAGGTAGATTGCTTTCATCTTCTTAGAGCACCTCTTTGTTTTCCACATGGTCGAGAGAGTACCCAGTGTTTTGATGGAAAGTCAGGAAATAAAGAATGTGGCTTGAAAATCTTAAAGTCTTAAAATCTTAAAAAAAAACAAAACACCCTACAACCATAAAAATCACCCTGATCCATTTAGTATAACTAATAAAACTTTTTATCTGATTCTTAGACTTCGAATGAAATGCAATATATCTGCATCTCGAACTTTCTCTAATACTTTCAGTGACCAAATATAGTGAAGTCAAAACCCCCAGGGTTTTTGGCAAACAGCACAAATTTGCTGAAGCAAGCATAATATTTCCTCGAAACTTGCTGTTTTATCTTAAAATTTCATTCTTATTTTGCAGTCTACTTCACAATATACCTATATTTGACTTGAATTGAAATCATGTTTCACATTATTTAGAATAAAATTGGTCTTCTAGGAAGCTTTGTCAAGCCCTTTCATACTTACATACCTTCATGGTATGAAAAAAAATAGTGAAAGTGTTCGTCGCTCAATTGTGTTGCTAGGAAGCAAATATGTAGTTATCTTTTCCAAGGGAGATCTCTGCTTTAGTGGGTATATGCAGTTTGATGAGGGCTGACTGCATGCTTCAGGGTTAGGCCATTCTAGGGTTTCTGTCCTGCTTCCCTTCCCAGGGATTAGCACCAATCCAACCCTAACAGCTGGGTCCCTGATAATTTGGGTTTCTGCCCATTAAAAACTGTTTCAACAAATCACAGAACACAGAGTTTCTGTGAAAACCCAGAAAGTCAGACACTACTTGACAATTTAATTGCGTGCATACCTGCCATGAATTATTTACCTACCTATTGATCAATAAGTCCTGAATATTCATTGGAAGGACTGATGCTGAAGCTCAAACTCTAATATTTGAAAAGACTCTGATGCTGGGAAAGATTGAAGGCAGGAGAAGGGGATGAGAGAGGATTAGATGGTTGGATGGCATCACGGACTCTATGGACATGAGTTGACTAAGCTCCGGGAATTGGTGAAGGAAGGCTGGTGTTCTGCAGTCCATTGGGTTGCAGAGTTGGACACAACTGAGTGACTGAACTGAACTGAACTACTACAAGAAAAAGAGAAACTAATTAAAAATCTACTTACATGTGAATCAATAATCCTTCCAATACATGATTTGTGAAAAGAGAACTAGATGATTAGTAAATCAATTACATGTAGATTTAGGGTCTTTTTTCTAGCCTGGAGCTCAGTAAAAACAAGAGATTGTTTTGCAATATGAAATGGGTAGTGCCTTGTGACTTATGGGCATTTCAAGTCTTTAACTGGCCGGAAGAAAGCATTTTAAATATTTAATGACTCTGTTACTGCTTCCACTGAAAATTTAAAATAGTCCACTGGACAAAAGGAAAAAAGTGCTAGATCAGAAAGTCTTATGCACAACAGTTTGTAATTTAAGATCACACTGTCATCAGATGGTCCTGGTACAAATTTCAACCTCATCTCTTACTGGTTGTGTGAATTTGGGGAAATAACTTCGTCTGAGAGTCTTGGTTTCCTCATTTGTAAAATGGAGACCATATATCCCTCACGTGGTTTTTCTAAAGATCAAATATGATAATGTTTGTAAAATGCTTGGGGCCCAAGCGTTTGTATACAATAAGTAGGGAATGCAATCTATTGTTATAAACATAGGTACAGGAGACATATAGACTAGGACTTAAGTCTGGGCTCTTCTATTTCCTAGATGTGTCATCTTAGGCACATTTCTTGAACTTTCTGAGTCTCAGTTTCCTTATTTATAAAACAGGAATAATAAAACCTGCATCCTGAATCAATAGATAGTATTGTGCTTCACATGCAAGCATTTAATTAAAAAAACTAACATGATACACGTGCAGGCTCAGTCATGTCCGACTGCAGCCCATCAGGCTACTTTGTCCATGGAATTCTCCAGGCAAGAATACTGTAATGGGTTGCCATTTCCTACTCCAGGGAGTCTTCTCAACCCAGGGATTGAATCTGCATGTCATGCCTCTCCTGCATTCACAGGCAGATTCTTTACCACTGGACCACCTGGGAAGCCCTAAATGAAACTACTTGTATTATATTCTGATTTTTTTCCCCAAATTTTCTGAAACTGCATACATTTTAATAGAATGTGACTAGCAAATATATTCATTCTGCTATTGATTATGCCTAATGCAGGTCAGAAAGCAACAGTTAGAACTGGATATGGAACAACAGACTGGTTCCAAATAGGAAAAGGAGTACATCAAGTCTGTATATTGTCACCCTGCTTATTTAACTTATATGCAGAGTACATCATGAGAAACGCCGGACTGGAAGAAGCACAAGCTGGAATCAAGATTGCCGGGAGAAGTATCAATAACCTCAGATATGCAGATGACACCACCTTATGGCAGAAAGTGAAGAGGAACTAAAAAGCCTCTTGATGAAAGTGAAAGAGGAGAGTGAAAAAGTTGGCTTAAAGCTCAACATTCAGAAAACGAAGATCATGGCATCTGGACCCATCACTTCATGGGAAATAGATGGGGAAACAGTGGAAAACAGTGGTAGACTTTGTTTTGGGGGGCTCCAAAATCACGGTAGATGGTGACTGCAGCCATGAAATTAAAAGACGCTTACTCCTTGGAAGGAAAGTTATGACCAACCTAGATAGCATATTCAAAAGCAGAGACATTACTTTGCCAAAAAAGGTTCGTCTAGTCAAGGCTATGGTTTTTCCAGTGGTCATGTATGGATATGAGAGTTGGACTGTGAAGAAAGCTGAGCATCGAAGAACTGATGCTTCTGAACTGTGGTGTTGGAGAAGATTCTTGAGAGTCCCTTGGACTGCAAGGAGATCCAACCAGTCCATTCTGAAGGAGATCAGCCCTGGGATTTCTTTGGAAGGAATGATGCTAAAGCTGAAACTCCAGTACTTTGGCCACTTCATGCGAGGAGTTGACTCATTGGAAAAGACTCTGATGCTGGGAGGGATTGGGGGCAGGAGGAGAAGGGGACGACAGAGGATGAGGTGGCTGGGTGGCATCACTGACTCGATGGACGTGAGTCTGAGTGAACTCTGGGAATTGGTGATGGACAGGGAGGCCTGGCGTGCTGCGATTCATGGGGTCACAAAGAATTGGACACGACTGAGAGACTGAACTGAACTGAATTATTGAATTTTAACACACACCTATTATAGTAACTTAGCATTGAAAAGAATGTGGACAAGAATGTCATCCTACTGTCAATACAATAGCTAATCTTGAGTAATTGTTTTGGGCAAGGCTCCCATGCAAAGTGCTCTAGGGAGCTGGTTAGAACATGTAGAGGTAACATAGGTGCCTGCCTCCATGGAGCTAATGATACATTGTATGAAATAAGCCATGGCTGTATATAAATAAGAGAGAAAGTTTATTATAGTGAATGATCTCATAGAAAATTAAAAAGTTTGATCTGACTTAGAGAATAAAGGATAGCTTAATGGGGCAGTAGCATTTAAGTAAGGCATTGAAAGTTAGTAGAATTTCAGAAAACAGTGAAAGTTGGTTCAGTAGATCCTAGGTGGAAGAGACAATGAGAACAAGACGCAAATAAAAGAAACTATAGACACACACACACACACACACACGCTCTTCAAACTTCAGAAATATGGAATTGGTGGTTCTCATATGTCAACCACTGATCATTATTTGTGCTTGAATAATGGTAATTTATCTTTTGGCCCAAAGATTAATTGTGTTCTGGAATCTTTAGGTGGCCCCAGTTTAGTCTTGTTTGGAGCCCCGTGTGATGTGTTTTTGTGTGTAATTGAGAACTGGAGCTGAAAAAGGGAGTAAGTATTATGGGGGGCTTACTGCAGACTAAGGGATTTTAGCCTTTAAAAATAGGTAGCACGGATTTTTTGAGGTATTTTTTGCCAAAAGTATGGAAAAAATGGATTTTTATTCAACATAAAAAATACTACTCTACATTTATGCATCTGGTATTGTACTAGATGGTAGGGATACAAAGCAAACTAAGACTTAAGCCTTATATTCATTTTGCTTACAAGGTAATAATGGAAACAGATGTAGTAACAATAATAGGAATGTGTACAAGTGTCAGAGACTTCATTGATCAAGAGAAGCCATTAATTATACTGGGAATATGTGTGTGTATGTGTATGGGGGAGTTTAAAAGACAAAAGTGTTCACTAGGCTGATCAGGTGATGAGGTAAAATAGGACATACTAGGTAGTGAGGAAGTATATGCAAGAGGATTTAAGTGATGATCAATGGGTTGCATTATAAGAACCACTAGGGCCATATTTCTAAAGTTGAAGAGCTTGTGTGTTTGTGTGTGTGTGTGTGGTGTGCATACATGTGAATATCCATCTGCATGTGGGGACATATGAATATTCACATATATTGGGGATGTTCAGCAAATGTGTGAGAGAGGAGACTGGGGAGTGTTTGAGAATCCATACTGTGTGCTGACTTATATAAACTGAATTCAAGAATTATAAAATTTTAACTTCATAGGTAGCACAACATCTTGGTTAAGAGCATGTCTTCTGGTGTTAGATTGCTTAATTCAGTAAATCCAATTCTAGCACTTATTACCTCTGTAATTTTAAGTTACTTAACCTTTATTTACTCCAGTTCTCATCTTTAACATGGATGTAATAACAGTACTGGTTTCATAAAGTACATATGTAGATTAATGGTTTAATATTTTTATTTGTTAGATGAAAAATTTAGATAATTTGTACTTGAATATAGAAAATCTACCATCCCCTGGGAGAATTGAATGGCTACCCACTCCAGTATTCTTGCCTGGAGACTTCCATGGACAGAAAGGCCTGGCAGGCTACAGTCCACAGGGTCGAAAAGAGTCGGACATGACTTGGCAACTAACACACACACACACACACACACACACACACACACCAGGTTGGTAGAATAAGTAATTTGATTTAATCATTGATATTGACCTGCCTACCAAAAACAGTTATGAACAGCAGAGAGATGGTCAGCAAAGACAGAGTCCAGAGAAGCAGTGAGGATTGACCTTTATTGGTTGTTGAAGTTGGCAGAATCCCAGTAAGAGGAGGATCCATGCAACCCACTCTGAGACAAATGCCTGTGCTTACATGTATTGAAAGTCTCTAGACTTCTATTTTCTAAACATATCTCTGAATTAGAAGAAACTTATTGGGAAAACAAATCAACAAAAATAAATGCTGTGAAAGATACATTCTACAGACTGCAGGAGGCACTCAATTGAGATAATGGGAGAATGTAGAAGCTATTCTTATGGCAATGGCAGCCGCAGTCGTTCCAGCAATGCCCATTTCAAGTAGTGCCTCTAGAAATGGCAGAGGTAAGTGAGAGCCACTGCACTCCTGCTAAATAACCGAGATGGCAGTTTGAGGAATATTAACTATGTGTGAACTCTTAGATTCCTGAAGAGTGATGATGACTTCCTACAGTTCTTAATCTGAGTGTAGTAACACAAACCATTTTGTTCCTTCAGACCTTTCAATATTTTTATATCTAATAGCCTGAATTAAATTTTTGATACTTCAAAAACCTTGAGTTGTTTCTGTTTTTCTGATTTGATGCTTGACCTAGGACCAATGATTTTAGACTTTAGGTAGTCGGGGTTTCTGTGTTTTATCCCACTTTCTCAAGCAGTCACTATGAAGAACTTCTTGAGAGACTGAATAGCCACTACACTGGGAATGTTAAAGAGCTTTATATAGGTTATAGAGTTACAACATAATATGAATTCAGCCTTGTCATGTCTATGATATTAATGCAATGACTGAAGAAGTGAACCTTAACAATGAGGAAAAACAATTCAGGAAATCAGCCTTGAATATTCATTCGAAGGACTGATGCTGAGGCTGAAGTTCCAATACTTTGGCCACCTGATGCAAAGAGCCAACTCAGTGCAAAAGACCCTGATGCTGAGAAAGATAGAAGGCAGGAGGAGAAGGGGATGACAGAATGAGATGGTTGGATGGCATTACCAACTCAACGGTCATGAGATTGAGCATACTCCAGGAGATGGTGAAGGACAGGGAAGCCTGGCATGTTGCAGTCTGTGGGGTCATAAAGAGTCGGACATAACTTAGTGACTTGAAAACAACAACATTAATGAGAATAGTTGCACTGTGGTGGATTTGGATGAATCCGAGAACCTTGAACTTCTATATTACCATGAGCTTCCCTTGAAGATAGGAGTATCCCTTTATTTCTATTTGAAGAAAGTAGGCATCTCTTGCTTGAAGAACATCAATGATCTTTTCTAACAATGTCTATTTTTTTAATTTTCCATCCCACTAACCTCCATTTCTATTTGACTAGAATAAAAAACCCCTGATATATGCCAGTGGAATGAGAGCAAAATCTTAGTATGGAGGAGATGCTCACCCATTAATAAATATCGTGAGATTTTTATTTCCATCAGAGACTGGGAAATATGTTTGAGAATATATGTTGTGCTAGATACAGAAGGATGGAATCACATTACACTGGGATGGTTTTACTGATGAGGCTGCATTTAACCAACTATTATGAACTGAACTTCCCTCTCCCGCAGTGTCTCAGAGTACAACTATATTTCAAGATAGACTCTTTAAAGATATAAAGTTATATGATATCATTGGGTAGATTCTAGTCCATGTAACCATAGTTGAAGGTAGAACCTTCAAGGAAGTGACTGAGTTCAAATGAGGCCATTAGGGCCAGGGTCTAAGTCAATATGACTGGTGTCTTTGTAAGGAGAGACACAAGGGATGAACATGAAAAGGACATATGAGGGACACATTGAGAAGGCCATCTGCAGGCCAAGGAGAGAATTCTCAGAACAAAATCTGTCAACAGTTTGATCTTAAGACTTCTGGTCTCCAAAACTATAAGGAATAAATTCTGGTTATTTAAATCACCTTCAGTTCAGTTCAGTTACTCAGTTGTGTCTAACAATTTGTGACCCCATGGAATGCAGTATGCTGACCTTCCTTGTCCATCACCAACTATTGAAGCCTGCTCTAACTCATGTCTATTGAGTTGGTATTGTCATCCAACCATCTCATCCTCTGTCGTCCCTTTCTCCTCCTGTCTTCAATCTTTACCAGCATCAGGGTCTTTTCCAATGAGTCAGTTCTTCGCATCAAGTGGGCAAAGTATTGGAGCTTCAGCTTCAGCATCAGTCCTTCCAATGAATATTCAGGACTAATTTCCTTTAAGATGGACTTGTTGGATCTCCTTGCACTCCAAGGGACTCTCAAGAGTCTTCTCCAACACCACAGTTCAAAAGCATCAATTCTTTGGCACTTAGCTTTCTTTATAGTCCAACTCTCACATCCATAAATGACTACTGGAAAAACCATAGCTTTGACTAGACAGACCTTTGTTGTAAAGTAATGTCTCTGCTTTTTAATATGCTGTCTAGGTTGGTCATAGGTGGCTCAGATGGTAAAGCATCTGCCTGCAATGTGGGAGACCCGGGTTTGATCCCTGGGTTGGGAAGATCTCCTGGAGAAGGAAATGACAACCCACTCCAGTATTCTTGCCTGGAGAATCCAACGGATGGAGGAGCATGGTAGGCTAACAGTCCATCGGGTCACAAAGAGTTGGACATGACTGAATGACTTCACTTTTCTTCTAAGGAGCAAGCATCTTTAATTTCATGGCTGCAGTCACCAACTGCAGTGATTTTGGAGCCAAAGAAAATAAAGTCTGTCACTGTTTCCATTGTTTCACCATCTATTTACCATGAAGTGATGGGATAAGCCACCGTATCTGTGGTCTTTTTGTCATGGCAGCCCTAGCCAACAATGATATTCACCAGAAGCCAGAGGTGGATCAGGCAGTTCACTCGATTGATTTCAAACCTTTGAACTCCTTAGATACCTCAACTCAGTGAAGGCTAACATTCAATATTAGAATTTACCTGGAATAATGGAAAATGGTGGTGCTCAAGGGGTGCAAATGAGAATCACCTGGAAGCCTTGTTAAAACAGATTACTGGACCCCACTCCCCAAATTTCTGATTTAGTAGGTCTAGGTTGAAGGAAGAAATTTTGCATTTTTAGCACTTTCCCAAGAGGTCCAGAGATCACAATTTGAGAATCACAAAGGCAAGAACACAGGTCCTCTTTGCACCAAGAAACTTCTCAATCCCTGGTAAAGGGTGCACCATCATCCATTAAAAGCTTCCAAGTGGGTTTCCTTGAAAATCAAGAATAAATGATTGTAAAACGGGAGTGCTAATAAGATGCTGGAGTGGTGAAGTCCTGGTGACGATACTTAAAACACCAGATACAAGATAGAATAGAGTTAACAGATGGCAAAGCCAGAGGACAAATAAAATATTTGACCCATAGAGTTTCGGTGGTGGCTAAGTTTTCACTTGTTCCTTGGAATGGAAGAGATGAGTAGCCTACTAAAATATTACTTGATCTAAATAACATAAAAACAAAATTCTGGGTCTGACAGTTAGAACTATAACTTGAATTGTCACAAAAGTTTTTTTCTAATCCCTAGATCAAGAGTCACTTTATTTAAGGCGGGGGGGGGGGAGTTCTCTTGCACTGTCACAAGTAGTACTCTAAATCTTCAAAATTTTACTAAAGGAAATGGAGGGAAATAGACTTGGGGAAGATTTTTAAACAATGGCTCAGGTTTGACACTAATCCTCAGAGACCTAAGATAACACTGTGCTCCAATAATTCAACTAGAGGCTTGTACAGGTCAGATACTAAATTAAATTTTGGTTTTAGACTTTCTCAAAATGAGCGCCAGTGACTAGGCAGACATAATCAGTTACTGAAAGTGCAGTTGAAATGACATTTTTTGGCAACCCATACAGTAAGGTCTGTTTTTAGGAATGGCCAAGTAGAAGCCACTGAAATGTCAATAACAACCAAAATAGAAAATCAAATGTAATACTGCATTTGGGGACATTTCAGAAAACATTTTAGCAAACAATTTCACTATCAAAGATTTTGAAAGATGCAATGTAGTGATTCTTAGAGCATCTTCACTTAGTTTGCTTTTTTATTTTAAATGAGACCAGTGGATCCTAGAGAAAGACTGTGCATTGTCATAAACCTAACCAGGTGGTTACTCCAAAAATGGCAGCTTCTATTACAGATTGGTCTCTTAATTGAAATAAATAAGCATAGTCTCTGGCATTTGGTATAGTTATCAAGCTGAAAAAAAATGCTATTTTTATACTGTTTACTAAGAGCCATGATAAATATTTTTATTTCATTTGACAATGAAAACTGTATACCATTACTGTGTTAACCCAGGGCTATGTCAGCCCTAGGTTCTTTTGACATGACCTATGTTATAGGAATGTTGATCATTCTGCCTTTACACAAATATTGCACTAGTCCTCTGGGCTGATGACATTATGCTATTTGGACACTATAGCAAGAAGTGTTCTAACTGACTTTGTAAGACTCAAAAATCCCAGTGCAAGAGATACATTCATGAAAACTAAGGGGCAGCTAATAAAGATTCTTTGAATATAGCTGATCTGGAACATGAAAACATGGAAATTTCTGAATTTCAATTTTTGAATTTCAAAAAATTGAAATTCAGTCTATATACAACCTACTACTAAGGAAGAGGCACAAAGCTTGTTGGACTTATTTTGATTTTAGAAACAATACATAACCACACTTATGGATGGTTCTCTGATTCATTTACTAAATACACCATGAACATTGCTGTTTGGAGAGGTGCCTAGAGTAAGAGGAAAATTTACAACAAACCTAGTATGTAATTAAGCTTTCCTCCTCTTGGTCCATATGGACCAATACATTAGATGATGCTGAAAGTATGTAGGATTGATAGAGATCCTAGTGATACCTGTCTAGATGGGGTGAATCACGATGTTTAAGGAATAAAGTCCCAAGTCCTTCTTAGAAAATAACTACGCTCTTTTATAAGAATAACACCTTTTCCTTACTATTGGCAGCAAGTAATGTCCGAATCCCAGACTATGAGACAGAAAGTGACAAATGAACTTGGATGAACTCTGGGAGATGATGAAGAACAGAGGAGACTGGTGTGCCACAGCTCATGGGTTCACAAAGAGTCGGACATGATTTAGCAACTGAATGACAACAACAATGTCTGAATTCTAGACTATGAGACAGGAAGTGACAAAATTGGGCTCATCTGATCCATCGAGCCAGTGAATATGTACATCAAGTAGAAGTGAAAAATAAAAGGTTGGGCTTGATCAGGTATTGAGGGCTCAAGAAAATTGCATCGTCTTGGATCATTAGAGTAACTATATTGTTACTCTCCTTCAACTCATTTTTGTGACCACATAGAGCAGAGGTTGAAAAGCTTTCTTTTTGTAAAGGGATAGATAGTAAATATTTTAGGCTTTGTAGGCCTTATGATTGTGATCACACCTACTCAGCTCTGCCATTATAGACTATAAGTAAAGGAATGAGACTATGTTCACATAAAACTTTATAAAAGCATGAGTTATAGTTTGATTGGACCCATGAGTCATAGTTTGCAACCCCTGTTATACAGAGTTCCTTACAGTTAGTTTACTGAAGGAGGGAAATATTATGCCTGCACCTAGTAACCACTTGGGAGAAGGCAATGGCACCCCATTCCAGTACTGTTGCGTGGAAAATCCCATGGATGGAGGAGCCTGGTAGGCTGCAGTCCATGGGGTCGCTAAGAGTCAGACACGACTGAGTGACTTCACTTTCACTTTCCACTTTCATGCACTGGAGAAGGAAATGGCAACCCACTCCAGTGTTCTTGCCTGGAGAATCCCATGGACGGAGAAGCCTGGTAGGCTGTAGTCCATGGGGTCACACAGAGTTGGACACGACTGAAGCGACTTGGCAGCAGCAGCAGTAACCACTTGGTATGATATGCTGAGACCAGTCACAAGAGAACTATTGCATTACAAAGTGTACCCAAGGAAAGTCCTGAATGATAGAAGAGTAAGGAATTCTCTCAAACAGCAGAAATTCAAACAGTGTATCTAACTGACACTTTATTAGAGAGATGATGGGACTACAATGTAAGTATCTACACTGATTTATGGAACACAGCTAACAGTTTGGCCAGGTAGTTATGACTTGGAGAGAAAAAGTTTAGCAAAGTGTTAAGAAAATGATATACAGATGAAGTTTGGGAATAGATAGCTTATCATAGGCACAGATATATGCGATGATATTTGTTTTCCAAGTGAATAACCAAGAGAGGACATTCAGAGAAGAAAAAAATATCTCAATTATCAAAGGAAATAAGATAGATTTTTGCTGTGGTCAAGTTCAGTCAACCTCTTTTTTCAGCCTACTGTGTGTAGAGGGCTAAATTGTGTCCTGCAAAAAGATATGTCCAAATCTAAGTCCCTGATACTTAAGAATATAAACTTATTTGGAAATAGATAATAGTCTTTATAAATACCATTAAGTTAAGAATCTTGAGATAATGTCACCCTGAATTTAGAGTGATCTCTGAATCCAATGACCGGTATCCTTATAAGACAAAGAAGAAGATCTGAGACACAGAGATACATAGGGAAGAATACCAGGTAAATAGAGAGGTAGAGATGAGTTTTTGCTAAATGTTGCTGGCAGCCATCAGAAGTAGGAGAAAGGCATGAAATAGATTTTTCCTTAAGGCCTCCAGCAGGAATCAACCCTACTAACCTTGATTTCAGACTTCTGGCCTCCAGCACTATGAGAAGATAAATGTCTATTGTGTTATGCCATCCAGTTTGTGATGTTTCAGCAATGCTAGGAAACTTATATATGATTTTTGCTTAATGAAAAAGTGGACTTGGCATCAAGGGTCAAAGGCTACACTTATGCTCAATCACCAAGACTGATATGACTGGTTCCCATGCAGTGTTCCCAGCCTGTCAACAATGAGATCAGTGTTGAGTATATAGAACACAGTACCATTTTGGGATGAGATCAAGCCACCCAGCGGCAGATTCATTATATTGAACCCTTTCCTTCATAGACTGGGCAGTGATTTATCTACACTTCTTGATATGAATAATGCCTTTCATACTTGCAATGCTTTCACATGTGAACTCATAGAATGCCTAGTTTAGGGTCACAATATTCCACAAAATAGTACTCCTGACCAAATAATGAATTTTGCATCTAAATAAATATAGTAATTGGGCTTCCATTGTGGCTCAGCTGGTAAACAATCCACCTGCAATTCAGGAGACCTGGGTTCAATCTCTGGGTTGGGAAGATACCCTGGAGAAGAGAATAGCTACCCTCGCCAGTGTTCTGGCCTGGAGAATTCCATGGACAGTATTGGATGGACATGACTGAGTGACTTCCACTTTCAAATACAGTAATAGCTTAAAACTATAGAAATTATTGCTTTTACATTATCTTGTTGCAGATGGCCTTATAAGATGTAAGGATGGCCTTTAACTAATCAGTTACAATACCCCATGGGAGGCAAAACTTTGTAAGGTTAAGATGCTGTTCTATAGGATTGGGAATATGTCTGAGACATACTGGTTCTTCTTCCATGGTCATAACTGGACTTCAAAAGAAGAGTTGACAAAGGAGACAGAAGAATCAAAGTTGGCCAAAATTCTGTGAGGTGGGATAGCATGTATTGAGAAGGGTAAATTTTGATTTTAGCACATTTGTTCACAGGAAATTTCACAGGAAAGCTTGTCTTTAAAACAAGTAATCTTGTTTTTCCATAGGTGGATAGCTAAAGTAATCAAACAGTTTTAAAAAATTAGCATAATGGGGCAGAACAGGAGTACTATTCTTACCAGCAGATATAAATCCCCTTTAATGTAAATTTATAGGTATTCCAATATTAATAGCTATGTGAAAGTAACAGGCTGTTCTATTTTAGTTAAGCAATGAATGATTGGAAAATATTGCATTAGAAACCCTCTGTTCCAATGTTAGATTTTCAGTGTTTCTACTCCAACCCCTGGTACCACTATTCTTTTCATAGTTAAATTTTAATTGTTGATGGTTTTCTATTTTCTTCCCTTGATACTATTATTTTTTTTATGTTAGCCCACTGTCATAAAATTGGAGTTGGCATATTTTATTTTCTGTTTTTTTGTTTAATTTTTGTTGTGCACTCTATCCTTATTATTACAAATGTAGCTTATCTCTGTTCTTTAGACAATGATAGCTCAGATAGAGAATGATGAAGCACAGACATTACCCACTGTAAATATCACTTTCAAAAAGTCATTGTGTTACATTGAACATCAAAGTGCTTCTAATCACAACTATAAATCTTAAGAATATGATTAGAATATACAAGCCAGAAATAAGGAGTTCCATAATATGCCTAGAATTGGAACATAATGAAACTTTCAATTTGTAAACTTATAAAACCTAAGCATTCTGGTATCATATAGTAGATTTCAAGCCAATGAACAATGCCATGTTTAAGTGATGCTTTTAAAATAAATATATTGCATACTGCCTTGTATAGGCATAACTCAGATACATTACCGTTTCTATTCCAGACCAGTGTAATAAAGCAGCCATTGCAGTAAAGGTAGTCACTCGAATATTTTGGTTTTATAGTGCATTTAAAAGTTTTGTTTATACTATTCTGTGGTCGATTAAGTGTGCAATAGCATATGTACAGAAAAAGTGTACATAGCTCAATTAAAGACACTTTATTGCTAAAAAAAAAATATTAACCATCATCTGAATCTTCACCTAGTCATAATCTTTTTGTCAGGAGTGTCTTGCCTTAATGTTAATGGCTGTTGACCAATTAGGGATTTGGTTGCTGAGGGTTGGGGTGGTTATGACAGTTTCTTAAAATAAGGCAATGAAGTTTGCCATATCGATTGACTTTTCCTTTCATGAACAATTTCTCTGAAGCATGTAATGTTGTTTGACAGTATTTTATGCATAGAACATCTTTCAAAATTGGAGTTAGTCCTCCCAAACTCTTCCACTGCCTTATCAACTAAGTTCACATACTATTCTAAATCCTTTTGTGTCATTTCAACAATATTCATCACATCTTCATCAAGAGTAGTTTCCATCTCTCTGCCCACGACTAAAGTAACTTATGCAGGAACCACTTTCTTTGTCCATCCTTAAGAGGCAACTCCTCATCTATTCAAGTTTTAGTACAGCAATTCAGTTACATCTTCAGGCTCCATTTTAAATTCTAGTTTTCTTGTAATTAATATTTCTACTACATTTGAGTTCCTTCCTCCAGTGGAGTCTTGAATCCCTCAAAGTCATCCATGAGGGTTGGAATCTTCTTCCAAAGTCCTGTTAATGTTTATATTTTGACTTCTTCCCATGAATTACAAGTGTTCTTAACTATAGTCCAAGGGGTCCTGAAGAGTCGGACACAACTGAGTGACTAACACTTTAATGCATATAGAATAATGAATCCTTTTCAAAAGGTGTTTAGTTTACTTTGTTAAGATTCATCAGAGGAATCACTATGGCAGCTATAGACTTACAAAATATATTTCTAAAAATAATAAGGCTTGAAATTGTTTCTTGATACATGAGTTATAGAATAGATGTGTTAGCAGGCATAAAAACAACATAAATCTCATTGTATGTCTCCATCAGAGCTCATGTGTGATCAGGTGCACTGTCAATTAGCAGTAATATTTTGAAAAGAATCTCTTTCTGAGCACTGGGCTCAAAATTTTCAGCAAACCAAGTTGTAAACAGATGTCTTGTCATTCAGATTTTGTTGATATGTATGGTACATAGAGTAAATTTAGCATAATTCTTAAAGGCCCAAGGATTTTCAGAATGGTAAATTAATGTTATCTTCATTTTAAAGTTACCAGCTGCCTAACCCCTAACAAGAGAGTCAGCTTGTTCTTTGATCTCTGAAGCCAAGCCTAAGCTACTCCTCTCTAACTACAAAATTTCTAAATGACATGTGTGCATGCTAAGTCATTTTAATCATATCTGACTCTTTGAGACCCTATGGACTGTAGCCTGCCAGATACCCCTGTCCATGGGGTTATCCAGGCAATAATGCTGGAGTGGGATGCCATTTCCTCCTCCAGAGGATCTTCCAGACTGGGGATGGAACTCATGTCTCCTGCACTGGCAGGTGGATTCTTTACCACTGAGCAACCAGGGAAGACCTGTAAGGCTTTTTAATCTACATTGAAAAAAAAAACCAAAACACATTTTTTCGAGGTTCCACCTTCATTAATCATTTTACTTTCTGCATCACTTGCTGTAGCTTCTACATCATCACCTGCTTCTTTACCTTGAAGTTTTATGTTACAGAGATAGTTGCTTTCCTTAAACCTCACGAACCAATCTCTGAGAGCTTCAAACTTTTCTTATATAGTTTTCTCACCTATCTCAGCCTTCAGAGAATTGAAGAGAGTTAGGGCTTTGCTCTAACTTAGGCTTTGGTTCAAAGAAAGATTGTGACTGGTTTATCCTACTATCTAGGTCACCAAAACTTTCTCCTTATCAGCAGTAAAGCTGTTTCACTTTCTTGTTCACTGGAGTAGCAATCTGAATTTTCTTCAAGAAAGTTGCATTCACAACCTGGTTAACTGTCTAGCATAAGAGATAAAGGTTTTGGCCTATCTCAACTTTCACTTGCCTTCCTCACCAAACATAGCTATTTCTAACTTTTGATTTAAAGTGAGAGACATGTCATTCTTCCCTTCACTTGAACACGTAGAGACCATCGTATGGTTCAACTGGCCTAATTTCAATATTGCTGTGTCTCAAGGATTAAGGAGGTCTGAAAGAGGGAGAGAGAAATAGGGGAATGGCGGGTTGGTAGAGCAGTCAAAATACACACAAAATTTATTGATTAAGATTGTAGCTCCTCAAAACAATTCCAACAGTAACATCGGAGGTCACTGATCACAGATATCAAAACAAATTTAGAAATATTGGGAGAATTACCAATATGAGACACAGAGACAAGAAGTGAGCAAATGCTGTTATAAAAATGGTGCTGATAGATCTGCCTCAGGCAGGGCTGCCACAAACTGTCAATTTGTGAAAAACACAGTATTTGTGAAGTACAATAAAGTGAACTGTAATAAAACAAAGTACGCTTATATAGTGATGCTTCAACTGGATAGAAAACTCCTTTAATGAGAATCAGGCACGTGAAAGAAAAATACATCAGTCATGTAAATAGAGCTGCCTAAAATTCTACCATCCACCCAAAATCTCTCAGTGCCCACAGATAGATGTTCAGCCCCCAGCTGAACATAAAAAAAGTAATTTTTTGAAAGCCAGGATAACATTTGTATTAAAAATCTCCTTTATTTGTTTATTTATTTTGCATTTTTCTCTCTGAAAATCCTGGTGGACAATCCTCAGCCACTGAAGTGCTTAGTACCAGGTAATGCAGTGATAAAATCTGCCTGCCAATGCAGGAGATGCAGGTTCAACCCCTGGTTCAGGAAGATCCCTCGGAGGAGGAACCAGCAACCCACTCCAGTATTCTTGCCTGGAAAATTCCATGGACAGAGGATCCTGGTGAGTCCATGGGGTCACAAAAAGTTGGACACAACTTAGAACACACACACGTACACACACACACACATGACACCTATTATAATTAAGACAGTTCTTATAGTTGGTGATCCAAGCTTATACATTGACTAGTTCCTATAATTAAACTTCAATCATGATGCATTACCTTATTTAAGTAATCACCTTTTAACTCTAGTTTCGTCCAAATTTGTTAATATAAAATGGTTAGCATATTCTTTGGAACACAGTAGAAACCTTACTCAGTGGATGACAGGTGCTTTGTCCATTACTCCTCATATCTCTCTGCAGTTAATAAATTATCCTGAAGAATAGCTCTCTGATGTAGAACCATGTAAGACAGAAATAATGTTAGTGAGAAGTGCATTTGGAGAAGAAGAAAGCCATGATTTACCCATCTCTTGATCTACCATTATGTTTGGTGTATGGGATAAAAGTGAGATGAGTATGTGGACATGATTGTACATTAGGTAGGGAATGTCTTTCTTGAACCCAGCTGAATCTTGGGAGGAACTGTTAAGTGGAGGTTGTCCCATTTCCAATGCCTGCTTAAGCTCTCAAGGCTTGTTTAAGCTCAGTGACCTAGGGAAAAGAGAGAAGCCTGGTTACAAATCAGTCAAGTCACATTAGTGAGCATTTTGCTCAGATTGGTCAGTGAGAACAGAGTGTTGCCAATCACTATGAGAAAATAATGGAGATTTGGAGAGTCTGTGTCTGGCCTTGTCGTTAAAAAAAAAAAAAAACACAAAAAACACAAAAACGAAAAAAACAAAGCGGTCTTCTGGGAGCCTTAATTAAGTCATACAGGGAAGAATGGTTCTTTTGCAGTAAACCATTTCCTGGAATACAAAACGGTAACGGAACTTCTTAACCTTTGTTGTTTTCCAGGAGCACGGGCCTCAAGTAAAGTTCAGCACTCTCAGTCCTTTAAGTGAATATCTCAGTGGTGTCTCCTCTAAGTGAAACAGTAAAGTGTTGGCAATAGTACTATTCCCTTTCTGCATGTCACTCTATTTTGCAAAACTATGGATTATCTGTTCCCATGGCCAAGTGAATTGCACCAGTTCCAGCATCCAGGAAATGTGTGTGGTCCTTAGAGAATTCCACCCTTAGGCAAAGTTACTAACAGTTCAAATAATAGATACTTGGTTTATTCCAACATTGCATACAATAGGGAATAAAGGGAAAGTGAAACCTCTTTTTACCTTCTATTTCTTGAGTGTGTCATAATTTCTGTTTCAATGAAATTAAATAAATAAATGGAATAAAGTTTTCACTTTTGTCAGGTGTTTCTAACATAAGATTAATAATGTTTTATTTCTCAGTCTTATTGAAGATTTAGAGATAATATTTAACCAGGTCAGGTAAGAATAGAAACCTCATGGAGGAAATACTTTTTCATATTGAAGTGACCTAAATCTTTAAATAATCCCAAATAATTGATTTTCTAACACTTATTAGCTTCTTCTTTCAACCAATGAACTTTATTGAGCACCTATATATGCCAGGCCTTGGATAATGGTAACACAAGAATGAAGGGGATGCTTTCCTGTTGGCATGTCTTTATAGTCTAGTAGAGATGTCTAAAGTTTGCTTATAACCCAATGCCATGAGTACAAGCAGAGGTTCATACAGGATCTTACTAAAAATCAGGAAAAGATGTAACTAAATTCCCCCTGAGAGAACTCAGGGATTTCCTCACACAGAAGTGACATCTGAATGAAATGATGAAAGATGAATGAAAATTAGCTAGACAGAAGGTGAGGAATGACTTTTCAGGAAATAGAAATAGCAGCTATAGAGGCAAAAAGGCATATAAGCCATATAATGTTTGAAGACCACTGGTTATGTAAGGAGGACAGAGGTAGGGGTAGTGGAGAACTGGTTGCCTATAGGCCTATAGAGCAGAGTATTTCTCAAAAGATGATCTAAAGAACCCTGGTCTGAATGTCCTGGCCCAGCTGTACAAAAATAAGACTTTCGGTCTTTAATTGGTATACCATTTGAGACTTGTCCATGAAGTAAGAACCTAAAACCTGCATTTTCAACAAACATCCCAGAAGACTCTGATCCACTCTGAAGTTTGATCTTCACTGCTGTAGAGAATGAAAATTTGGATGATGAGGTTAATATCTACTAATAGCGATTAAACTTTATAGGTATTTGCATAAAAATGAGAGTTTTAAAATTGGAGTTAGACTGATCACATTTTCCATACAGCAAGATCACTGACTGCAGTGTAGGTGACACATAGGGAAGTGGAGACAAGGATGACACACAATAGTAATAAAATATAAGTAATAAAATATACTCATATTTTATTATTACCAGGTTTACTATATTTTCACCTGGTTGCTGAAAAGTGCCAGCAGGAGATGTTATTGTTAAGGGTTTAAACTACGGTGGAAAAATATTTGAAAGCTATTTGAAAGGTATAATTGGATACATTTCACGAGCTTCCCTGGTAGTTCAGTCAGTAAAGACTCTGCCTACAATGCTGGAGATCTGTGTTCAATCCTCGGGTCTGGAAGATCCCCTTGAGAAGGAAATAGCTACCCACTCCAGTATTCTTGCCTGGACAATCCCATGGATAGAGAAGCCTGGTGGGCTACAGTCCATGGGGTTGCAAAGAGTTGGATGCCACTGAGCAACTAAAGCTTTCTTTTCTTCTGTGAGCAATTAGATATAGAAGACAAAGTGGAAGAAGAAGCTTGGAATGACTGTGAGCTTTCTTGCTTTGGTGACAAGTATTGCATAAAAGTGTGTGTGTTATTTGCAAAAAAAACAACTGATGAGGGAATAGGCTCTTAAATTTACAGATAGCTCATGCAGCTCAATATTGAAAAAGACCCAATCAAAAAGTGGGTGGAAGATCTAAACAGACATTTCTCCAAAGAAGATATACAAATGGCTAAAAAGCACAGGAAAAGATAATTAACATCACTAGTTATTAGAAAAATACAAATCAGAACTACAGTGAGGTATCACCTCACACTAGTCAGAATGGCCATTATCAAAAAATCTACAAACAATAAATTCTGGAAAGGGTTTGGAGAAACGGGAACCCTCCTACACAGTTGGTAGGAATGTAAACTGGTATAGCCTCTATAGAAAAAGCCACAGTCATGAAGACAGTATGGTACTGGCACAAAGACAGAAATATAGATCAATGGAACAAAATAGAAAGCCAAGAGATAAACCCACACACCTATGGACACCTTATCTTTGACAAAGGAGGCGAGAATATACAATGGAGAAAAAACAATCTCTTTAACAAGTGGTGCTGGGAAAACTGGTCAACCACTTGTAAAAGAATGAAACTGGAACATTTTCTAACACCATACACAAAAATAAACTCAAAATGGATTAAAGATCTAAACATAAGACCAGAAACTATAAAACTCTTAGAGGAGAACATAGGCAAAACACTCCGACATACATCACAGCAGGATCCTCTATGACCCACCTCCCAGAGTATTGGAAATAAAAGCAAAAATAAACAAATGGGATCTAAGTAAAATTAAAGCCTCTGCACAACAAACGAAACTATAAGCAAGGTGAAAAGACAGCCTTCAGACAGGGAGAAAATAATAGCAAATGAAGCAACTGACAAACAAATAATCTCAAAAATATACAAGCAACTCCTACAGCTCAATTCCAGAAAAACAAATGACCCAATCAAAAAATGGGCCAAAGAACTAAATAGAAATTTCTCCAAAGAAGACATACAGATGGCTAACAAACACATGAAAAGATGCTCAACATCACTCATTATCAGAGAAATGCAAATCAAAACCACTATGAGGTACCATTTCACGCCAGTCAGAATGGCTGCAATCCAAAAGTCTACAAGCAATAAATGCTGGAGAGGGTGTGGAGAAAAGGGAACTCTCTTACACTGTTGGTGGGAATGCAAACTAGTACAGCCACTATGGAGAACAGTGTGGAGATTCCTTAAAAAACTGGAAATAGAACTGCCATACGACCCAGCATTCCCACTGCTGGGCATACACACTGAGGAAACCAGAAGGGAAAGAGACACGTGTACCCTAATGTTCATCGCAGCACTGTTTATAACAGCCAGGACATGGAAGCAACCTAGATGTCCATTAGCAGATGAATGGATAAGAAAGCTGTGGTACATATACACAATGAAGTATTACTCAGCCATTAAAAAGAATACATTTGAATCAGTTCTAACGAGGTGGATGAAACTGGAGCCTATTATACAGAGTGAAGTAAGCCAGAAAGAAAAACACCAATACAGTATACTAACGCATATATATGGAATTTAGAATGATGGTAACAACAACCCTGTATGCGAGACAGCAAAAGAGACACAGATGTATAGAACAGTCTTTTGGACTCTGGGAGAGGGAGGGTGGGGGGATGATTTGGGAGACTGGCATTAAAACATGTGTAATATCATGTAACAAATGAATTGCCAGTAAAAAAAAAAAAAGAAAGAAAATAATATAGAGATTCCTTAAAAAAAACTAAAAACAGATCTATTATATGACCCAGCAATCCCACTCCTGGGCATATATCTGGAGAAAACCATAATTCCAAAAAATACATGTACTCCAATATTCCTTGTAGCGTATTTAAAATAGCCAGGATATGAAAGCAACCTAAATCTCCATCAACAGAGGAATGGAAAAAGAGGATGTGGTACACGTATACAATAAAATATTAACTATAAAAAAGAATGAAATTATGCCATTTGCAGTAACATGGATGGGCCTAGAGATTATCATACTGAATGAAGTAAGTTGGACAGAGAAAGACAAATACCACAGGATTTCACTTATATGTGAAATCTAAAAGAAAAGAAAAGGTACAAATAAGCTATCTACAAAGCACAAATAAAGTTACAGAGGTAGAAAACAAACATCCATATGGTTAATAGGGTTATGGTTACTAGATAGTAATGTGGGGGAGGGATAAATTGGAAGATCAAGATTGATATATACATAGCTAGCTAAATTGCTTCAGTCGTGTCCGACTCTGTGCGACCCCATAAACGGCAACCCACCAGGCTCCGCCATCCCTAGGATTCTCCAGGCAAGAACACTGGAGCGGGTTGCCATTTCTTTCTCCAGATATATACATACTACTTTACATAAAATAGATAGTTAATAAGGACATACTGTATAGCACAGGGAACTCTACTCAATACTCTGTAATGGCCTATATCGGGGTCTCCAGCCTCTGGGATCTAATGCCTAATGATCTGAAGTGGAGCTGATGCAATAATAACAGAAATGAAGTACACAATAAATGCAATGCACTCGAATCATCCCAAAACCATCACCCAAAACCCCACCCCTCATCTGTGGAAAAAAATGTCTTCTACAAAACCAGTCCCTGGAGTCAAAAAGATTGGGGACCACTGGCCTATATGGGAAAAGAATCTAAAAAAGAGTGGATGTATGTATATACACATAACTGATTCACTGCTGTATACCTGAAACTAATACAACATTGTAAATCAACTCTACTCCAATAATTTTTTTTTTAAAGTGTGTGTTAAATGCTTTACAACACCGCTGTGTTCATACTTTAAACAACTCTTGAAGGAGCCAAGACATTTGTCTTTATTTTATTTCTCTGTTACAGTTGGTGAGACAGGGTCTTAGAAATGTGAGTCAAGTTGTCCTCTGTCTCAGAGCGCATGGCAATTAAATTACCAGTGACAAGATTCAAATGCAGGCAGGTTGGGTCACACTTTTACTCTCTTTATCTACTGCATTTATTAACCTAAACATTGCTTAGGAAGGGAGGGTTGCTATGGTTTCACTCTTGCACATTGCACTGAAGATCTAGTTTATGGTGTCCTGGGTAGATTATTAAACTAGTACTAATGAGAGTTTGTTTCTCTGTGTACTGTAGTCTTCACTTTGCTTCAGTATTAGTCACACAGTTCTCTTTTATGAGGGTAAGATCTGAGAATTAAAAAGTTGGTCTTCCTTTAAATAGCATGGTGCTCAGTCATTCAGTCATGTCTGACTCTTTGCGACCCCATGGACTCTAGAACACCAGGTTCCTCTGTCCCTGGGATTCCCCAGGCTAGAATACTGGAGTGGGTTGTCATTTCCTTCTCCATTTAAATAGTGTAATATCAAACAAATTGCTCTATTTAGAATCATGATATTGGCCACTACTTCTGCCCTCATAGGAATGCACCATTTTTTTCTTAGTAGATGATCTTTCATTTAATAAAGTATCTTCATCGGCTTTTGAGGGTAGAGAGGATGAAATGTTTCTTATCTCCCTGTACTCACAGTAGGATAGAAGGAAATTGTGAAATATGTTTTGCATAAAAAATTGAGGAGACATGGGGAGCTGGAAAGAAAGAAGGAAGACAGGGAAAGAGGGGACGTGAAGGGACAAGTGAGTCTATCAGGAAACCCTTCCTGGAGGTAAAGGTGGCCAAGGGAAAAGAAGTGCTAAAGATCCAATTTTATCATTGCTGAATGATGCTATGATGTAATCCTTACTCTGTCAGACCAATATTTCTTACCAGTGATGCTGTGAATAAAGAAAGAAAAGAGGGATCATGTCCTATGTATGAGTCAGTGTACATCAGAGAGTGTATTACTCTATAAGAGTGATCACATTCTCATAAACCTGTACAATTTTTAAATAAAATATCACCAAGCAGGTCTTTGAAATTTATATGAAATTGCTGAGAAATACCAATCTCACATCCAGTAGGAAATCGACAGCCTACTTAATGACTTTATTTTTTAAACTGAATAACAAAAGAAAAGGATGAGGGGAAAGAGATAGAGAAGAGACAATAAAAGGGAGGGGAGTGAAGAATTTAGGGGCAGGGGGTTAGGACCTGAAAGGATAGGGGGAACGGCAGGTAGTAGGAGAGGTTTGAGCAGGTGATACAGGGAGAAATGTTGCTGGTTGTCATGAATTAAACCTCTTCAAAGTTTGATTGAGAATAAAAAGTAGCATGCTGATTTAATTTTGCAAGCAGCAACATCCTTCTAAGATTTCTTCTGTTTCACAGTGGCTGGATATTAGGAATCACAGCCTCCAGGTTCTCTTTACTCCAGGCTTGGAATACAATTGAGGTTCTACTAAAAGGGACATTTGAGCAGGATTTGGAAGATGGAGGGAAGGCAGAGCCAAATTGTTGCTTTTTTTTTTTTCTCCTTTGGTAGTGATAGGTAAATGCATGGGCTGATGTGAGGTTTTCTAGAGGGTTTGCTGTGATCATCAAGAACAGCATCCTGCAGTTTTCTGTTCTGGTTGGAAGAACCTGGCTACCACCTGGTTCTCCACATTCCACCTGTAGTGGTGAACCTGAAAGCTAGTGGAAATTTCTCCTTATGTTTGTATCTTAAGCCCTTCCAGTGGTTTTGCAAGCAACTGATTCCTTGTATTAAGCCCCCTTTTGCTAAAATTTAGAGTGATTTCTGTGTCCTGACAGAAACTTGGATTTGGAATTGATGATGTTGAACTTTACCTGAGCCCCACAAGCATAAAATATGATAATTCTGAAATAGCCCCTTCCTTTCGTTCTGAGTGTCTTGCCTGTGAATAGTCCAAAACCTTGCTGCACCATTTCTTGTAACTCCTGCGCCACTGCAATGACTTCCTATGTACCAGGCCCCATCCTTCTCTTTGAGACATTATTCTTTAATAAATGTTCTCACTATTAACAATAGCCTAAATGCAATCATATTGACTGTTGGTGATTTTGTCTTTCACGGCATCAAGCTTTGTTAATATGACTCTGCACGGAAACTACTTGTGTGAGGGTTTCATAAGTGCTATGTCAGCATTTTTTTCCAAGATCCATGGGTAGATAAAGCTTTTCATTGTTTTCTATGGTTCTCCTTAGGCATATTAGCTTAAAGAAATTTCCTAACACCCAGTTGTCATTGTGGATTCAAATGACATCCTGATTAAGAATTTATTGCAACTTACTCTAGTATAGGAGTCTTACTCAGATGTTTAATTTTTTAAAAGTGCCCATTGTTTTAAAATTGCATTTTGGCTATGAGGAAGGAGATTGTTAAAACACAATCTTTTCCAGGATCAAGTGGGTATGTCATATTGCATTTATACCTGAGAGCAGGTTGCTTATCTCTAAAGTCTAGATCCACTGTAAAAGAAAATAATTTATTGAAATTTTATGATAATATATGGAAAAGATAGCAGTCTTCTTTAGAAATGTGTAATAATATATTTGTGTATTAATATAAATTTCTGCCATGAGCACACTTATCTAATAAAAATCCAGATTTAAATAGAAAAGTTTACCTTTCTAATCATAACCTAAAGCCTAGACTTTTTTTTAGTTGCATTCATCTTGTCTTTCTTTTATAAAGAATTGTCAAAATAAACAAAAAATAATAATCCATAGGAATTTGAGACTGTAGCATAACACTCATGTCATTTTACACTTAAAATAAGGTTAAATACCTTCTTCTTTTCTCTAGAAGTTTATTCCGCAATGCCCCTATGTTTTCACTGTAGAAGCTTTTCTCTGTATCCAATTCATAATAGCTAATTTTCCCCATCAATGATTCCATCTTCCTTTCACATGTGAATAAATTATAGCTGATGTTCTAAGCAGTGGGTGACAAGAATTGTGATGCAAAGAAAAGTGAGAAATGAAAAACTGTAGAGATTTTGTATTATTAAACACATCCAGGCTTGCTGAGTGAAAAGAAAAGTATCATCAGCTAAAGTAGACTGTGCTAACAAATAACTCAAATTCTCTGTGACTTGAATGTCATGGTTTTTTTTTTTTCCTTGTTCATTGTAGGTCAATAGGGAGTTTTCTTCATCTTAATAACCCAGGGACCCAGAAGATTAAGCAGCAGCATCTCAAATGCAATAAGTTACCATACCAGAGTGAAAGGGTGACTGAAAGTACCACAAAAGCCATGAAATGCTGAACTTGTAGATATCATTTTCACTCAAAACCATTGGTTAAGAATAATCACATGGTTCCACTCAATCACAAATGGTGCCTAGAAAGTTGATGGAAGAAAGCCAGAAATATTTGGTACATAGCATCATTAATGACTGCCACAGAAACTGAGGCAGGTAATTACTTTTGTAAGATTTTTATGAATGGTATTATTTGGGTTGTACTATCTGGGTCATGCTTATATGGGATACTGAGTTATACCTACATGAAGCAATTTAGAGAACTTGGCATTTTTATATGGTAGATGGTCAATGTCTACAGGTATAGCTATTGTAGCCAATGTTTTTTACATTATAAGATCATTCATATATTTACAGAATATCCAGTATATATAAGGCGCTCAGAAAATATGAAGATGAATCATCATGCACTGTATACTCAGGAAACTTAAATTGTACAAAAGAGATAAAAAATATATATATTATTATAGAATTTATAAAATAATAAATATGAGAATTTGAATCAAGGAAAGATTACTTTTGGCTGGGCAGGGAAATGAGAATGGAAGAGATCACATTTTTGTTGGACCTTTTATCAGTTGAATACTTGCAGAGAAAAGTGATCATTGTAGAGAAAACAATGAATAAAGCAATGATGGTAGAACATTATGGTCTGTGTGAGAAACAGAAAATATCAGCAAAAAAATATGAAGTGAAGAAGAGAGAATATTGCAAGTTTTGTAAAAAGCATGGCAATAAAGCAGATAAATTTAATTGCAAACATCAGCAAAGAATTTTATCTGATATCAAATGTCATAAAGTTTAGAAAATGATCTTGGGAATCTCAGGTAGGCCAAAAGATGAAATAATATCTCTATTTCATAACATGACATTGAGGAAATTAGAAAATTTTCCTGTGAATGAATTTTGAAACAGCATTCTCAGGGAAAAATTTCAACATGATTTAAGGTTAACTCTAGCACATTTAACACGTAGAGCTGACACAGTTGATTACTAGGTAGGACCAAGACTATAGAGAAAGCAGTAATATAAATTCATTCATCCGTTCACACATTTATTATTTTAGCAAGCACTTAAGAAACTCTATTGATGTACCAGGCACTGATTTACAGGCTAATGATATCTGTGAACAAAGAAGACTTTGAGTCTAGTGGGGAAGACGTTACTTCACAAATGATGATGATAAAATGGGATACCTATTATGACCCATTATAGAAACATGTTGTTGGGTACTTAACCTAATCTAAGAGTCAGAGGAAGTCTTTCTAGAGAGAAATGAATATAAATATTTTACATCTACTCTAATGTCATTGTTTGCATCCAAGTTTAATGATTATCACCTTGTCTCTATCTTCAATGGTGAGGGAAGGCAGGAGAGGTGTAGGTTAGCTAGAATACTAGAAAACTTTTTATTTTACTAAGTATATGAGGGTTCTGATTACACACAATAGAAACCAAGTCTGATTGATTAAAGCATAAAATGAATATTGGAAAGTGTTCCAATAACTCACAAAATCACTAGGCATATATTAATAGACCAGAGAAATAAGTAAAGTGAACAAAAGCTAGAGAGTGAAAGTCACAGCCCAAATAACACTGTGCTGCTAAGTCACTTCAGTCGTGTCTGACTCTGTGTGACCCCATAGACGGCAGCCTACCAGGCTCCCCCGTCCCTGGGATTCTCCAGGCAAGAACACTGGAGTGAGTTGCCATTCCCTTCTCCAATGCATGAAAGTGAAAAGTGAAGGTGAGGTCACTCAGTCGTGTCCGACTCTTAGCGACCCCATGGACTGCAGCCTACCAGGCTCCTCCATCCATGGGATTTGCCAGGCAAGAGTACTGGAGTGGGGTGCCATCGCCTTCTCCAAAATAACATTGTAGAGCATTTTGATAACAACACTGCTGGCCCTGCTGATAAGCACAAGTGTCAGTAATGATCCCCAGGCTTCCCCAGTGGCTCAGTGGTAAAGAATCCTCCTGCAATGCAGGAGACTTGGGAGACACAGGTTCAATCCCTGGGTTGGAAAGATCCCCTGGAGAATGAAATGGCAACCCATTTCAGTATTCTTGCCTGGAAAATTCCATGGACAGAGGAGCCTGGAGGGCTGAAGTTCATGGGGTCTCAAAGAATTGGACACAACTGAACTACTGAGTGTGCACAGTAATGAACCTACCAAAACCACCTGTATTGGATCCTGCAGACAGTCTCAGACACAGCTACTACCACCACAACTTACTCCAAAACAAGGTCACCACAAACAAGGGCACCGCTCTCCTCAATTCTTCATGGCACCATTCCCCAATTTAAAGAACAGACATATCTGACTGTGCAGACAGACTTGAATGTGGCTTCCACAATCCGTCATGGTGTTCACACATTTGTGTGATGCCCTTTTCTTCAGCATGAGTGGGATCTGAGAATTTATAATAAGCAATAGTGTAGACAAAAGTGACACAGTGTATGGGATTATGTTTCATAAAAGTGTAATACCCACTGTCCAAAAAGATGCCCTTTCTGGCTAACTTTGAGGAAACAGGCAGCCGTGTTGGAAAGGGGAACATAGAATGGATGACCTCCAGCTGACAGCCAGCAAGAAACTAAAGGCCTTAGTCCAAGAAACCACAAGAAACTGAATGCTGCCAATATTCACATAAGCCTGGAAGTAGATCCACCTTCATCTGTGCTTCAGATAACAGCACACACTGGCCGACAACTTCAGGTGTTGTGAGACCCAGAAACAGAGGACTGAGCTAAGCAGTCTACTGAACCACAGAAATCATGAAATCACACATGTGCATTGTCTTAGGCCACTAATTGCTGGTAATTGTTAAACACAATATATAAGAAATTCTGCAGCTGAGCCTAGACCTTAGGCCTGCATGCTGTCTATAAGGGAAGTTGGAAAAATGAGCATTTGAAATTGTTAGTTTCTCAAACACAGGAGACAGTCTCAGAGGTTGGGAACATGTCTACATGTTTCCTCATATGGATATGTAAAACAAAAGCAATTTATTCTCCAAAAGTTTTAGGGGTCAGAAGTCCAAAATAAAGGGGTTTCCTAGACAAAATTTCCTCCAAAGGGACAAATCTGCTCTGCTGTTTTTCAGCTTCTGGTATCTTCTGGCATTCATTGGCTTGTGGCAGCACAACTTTAATCTCTGTCTCTGTTTTCAAATCATCTTCTCTTTTGTGTCTCCACATGCCTTTTTCTATGTTTCATAAGCCCACTCTCATTAAATTTAAGGCCCACCCTAATTCAGGAATGACATTTCAATCCTTACCTTAATGATGTCACACTAGATTTCCACAAACATAAATGTGCTTCCTGAGCAGGAAGAAGTTCTCCAAAAGAATTGCCACATGATTAATGTACTTTATCTTGATTTATCTGGCAAATATTGACCTAGCCAGGCCATTTTCTTCAGAATGGCTTGAACTACTTATTTATAATTCAATACTCAAAACCCACCGTTTGGGAAGATTTCATCTTTGCAGGAGAAAATATCTTAGCATTTAGTACCAAACCAATGATTTCTCTATTTTAAGTTCCCATCCTTACTCTGTCCTATGTTTATACATGAAGGAAGAGTTCACATTCAAGTCCACTGAAATAAAGAGAGAACAGCTATGCATTTGTAGCATTGACATGAAGACCCAAAATAATGCTCCGAGTTGAAGAAAGAAATAGAAGATTTTTCTTTGAATAGGAACTTGTTTAAGCTCCGAGGGTATTTGCACTTGTCCTTCATTCAACTTCAAAGGCAAAAAGTTTTGCCAGAGCACTTTGAAGTCATGATTATTTGCTTGTGAATTACAGCCAGTGAGGTCATGTTTATTGTTTTAAAGGTTCTGTATATATTCCGATAGTGAGGCCTAATAAAGAATCCTCCATAAATTTTCTTCTGAATTTCTACATGCTCAGCAGGATTGAGTTCTGGAGTCAGGATGAGAGTTTATAAATGAAAAACATAGGCATTTTTGTGATTCAAAATAAAACCAGTTTCAGAAATTCTATGTAAAGTTTTAAAAGGATTCATATATGAATCCAATCTGTAGGTTGATTTTACTAGATGCTGAAGATTGATATAAGGAATCCTCAAACTGTCAGCTATAAACTCTGCAACATCTTTTTATCAACCATGTTTTCTACATCCCTTCATTATCTGAAGTCAGGTATTATCTTCTGCTTATGTAACAAACTCTTAAAGTAATATTGATTTGAGGTTTTTAAATGTCAATCTTTATACTTCATTTGTTGATTGATTCTCTGCTTTTCAAGCATTAAATTAAGAAATATTTTATACTGTCAGTCATCATCATGTTATAGTTTATGGTACTAAATAGAATCATGTATAGCATTAGCCTTGACAAATGTAATTTTTATTTCCTCTACAATGTTGAAAGTTAGTATGTTCTTCTATCTATTGAGTAAGCTCTTAAGCAATGCACAAATAAAGAAGGAATGTAATCTTGAATCACAGAATTCAAAAGTTTTATTGGCAATCTTCTAAACAATCTTCTAATTGTTAAATTATATCAGCTACAAATTTGAATATATTTGTCACCTACTAATCACCAAGGTTGATGTAGTATCAAATTCCAGTTCAAGGTAGAGAAACCAAATCCAAGATGCTATCTCCATCATTTGGTTCATGTACAGACATAATTATAACCTATATATATATATTTGGATTGTTATCAAATGTTCTTTAATTGACAGCTTTTTTCTGATGGCAAGAGAAGGTAACCAACAGGATTCTTTAAAGATATATACTTAATCAGTCAACCCAACAGAAACTTAACACCATTCAAAGGAGCTTCTTAGAAATACAAATATCTTATTCATTCATTCATTTAAAAATATTTATTAATCTGCCACTCTGAATTGGCTCTGTGATAGGTGTTTTTATCCTGCATCAGATGTTTAGTTGGCCTTCATCCTCAAAATTCTCCAGAATAGCTGGTATTTTCTTAATTTTGCAGATTAAAAAAAACAGAATCAGAAAGGTTATATGAATTTAGCAAATAAATTACTTGGCTTTAACAAAACACATTCTATAAATTTATGCACAGTCGAGATTTTCTTAAAGTAAATAAACACAATATGCTAATTAGGAACTTTTTTTCTAACAGCAAATAAACTAAAAGTGTATTAAGCAATTTGAGGTTACTTCTATCATATGTCAGATATCTGGAAATTTCTTCTGATATTGATTCAAAGGTTCAAGTATGTAGAAACCAATATTTCTGAAATATTCTTGAAATTTCTGAAATCCCCTACCCTACACTCCTACCTCAGCTGTAAGAATTATCATATTCACATTCCAGGAAGAAGAAAAGAGGAAGAAAGTGATCTCTATGATACTGATTCAGTTCTTCTAACCTAGAAAGCAAAAGCTTTCCCAGGAGCTATTCTAGCAGATTTCCAACTATACACTAAGATTTGTACAGCATGACCACTCACTTCTTGCAAAAGAATATGAGAAAGTGAATATTTATTCTTTCAGCCTCTGTGATTGAAATAGCAAAGGGAAAAGGGTAGGGAATGAGTGTTAGATTTCCCATACAGTGCAACCTTAAATCATCACAATACTTGTCTAAAAATACTGCCCATATTTCATGGTAGGAAAGAAAAAATCCACAAGCAATAACAAAACAAACAGTAAGTCAATTCAGAAAAGAGATGTGCTGAAGTGTGTGTACACATGTTTATTTACCTGTGTACCTGTATGTGTGTGGGAAAGGTGAGTGAAATATAAAAATCAACATCTGGAACCTACATAAGAGATATAGACATGGGAAACAGGACCAAGGAAGAATAATAAGGGTTAATTTTTTAAAATTTATTTATTTTTTATTGGAGGAGAATTGCTTTACATAATTTTGCTGTTTTCTGTAAAGTGAAGTCAGTGAAGTCACTCAGTCGTGTCCGACTCTTTGCGACCCCATGGACTGTAGCCCACCAGGCTCCTCAAACCACGGAATTTTCCAGGCAAGAATATTGGAGTGGGTTGCCATTTCCTTCTCCAGTTTTCTGTAAAACCTCAACGTAAATCAGCCGTAGGTATACATATATCCCCTCCCTTTTGAAACTCCTTCCTGTCTCCCTCCCCATCCCACCCCTCTAGGTTGATACAGAGCCCCTGTTGGAGTTTCCTGAGCCATACAGCAAATTCCCATTGGCTATCTATTTTATATGTGGTAATATAAGTTTCCATGTTACTCTTTCCATTCATCTCACCCTCTCCTCCTTTCCATGTCCATAAGTCTATTCTCTATGTCTGTTTCTCCACTGCTGCCCTGTAAATAAATTCTTCAGTACCATTTTTCTAGATTCCATATATATGCGTTAGAATACAGTATTTATCTTTCTCTTTCTGACTCACTTCACTCTGTATAATAGGTTTAGGTTCATCCACCTCATTAGAACTGACTCAAATGTGTTCCTTTTTATGGCTGAGTAATATTCCATTGTGTATATATACCACAGCTTCTTTTGCATTAGTTTTAATATATAACTGCTGATCTGTAATTCGGGAAAAGTTGCAGAAAACACACTCATACTATCATTTCTTCAATGGCTTCACTCAGTTTTGGTAGATCCTTCTAATTTGATCTTTAAGGTCCTTCAGTAAATGGCTTCTGACCCATTTTTACTTTACTTCTACTCTTAAAAATTCTACATTGCAGCCACTCAGGTCAAACTTATTCCTTGAATATTCTCTATATTTTGTCAACTTACTCCTGATATCCTTCACCACAATGACTTTTAGTATTTATATATTTTTTTTGTTTTTAATTAGAATATCTGCTATTCATTTCTCATGCATCCTTTCAGCATGCCTTAGGTGACAACATCTCCATGAAAACATTTAATTTCTCAAGATGAATGTGAACATCCAGACAACCGAAACTTCATAACTCTTTAACATTTTTTCCTTATATGATGCTTGATGCTTGCCATGCATTTGTTTCATTTAATTCTGTACTTGTTTTCCTTTCATAAGAATATATATTTTTTAACCTTTTGCTACCTTTACCAGTGAGTCCAGCACCTTGGATAGAAAAAAAGACTGAATGAAAAAAAAAATGTGTTGAAATTTAATGAACAACCCAGAATTTCTACTGATGATTTTTATTGATGTTTACTTACATATCATCATACCAGATAAGATTATGAGGAATCTTTAGTCAAGACAAGTATTATTCACAGGTGCCTGATGGTCTATATAAATACATTGAAATGGAATAATAGGTTATGAGGATAAGATTTAGTGCAATGGGTCCATTAGAAATGTAAGTGCCCATTTATAAGCATCAATTTGTAGGAAAAGCATCTGTAGCATCCCATCTCCCTTCCCTTCCAAATACTCTGTGTTATATGTAAATTTAAAATGCTTTAAAATCTGAATTCTATGGCATGAGACCAACTGTTAGATATAAAGGAAACAGGGATATGATTTCAATAATGTTTTTCTTATAAAACAAAGGATTTTTGTTAGGTTCTGGAAGGCATTTGTTTCAGAAGATAAAAATCTTTCAGCTTATTTAATCACTAAAGGTCAATTTTATATAAGATTTATGTCTCATGAGCATGGAATCCATGGTTTCTATGTTACTTGATGATCTTGTAGAAAATCTAGTTGCCATCCTTTAGGCCAAGATTGAGGCAGTGTCAATTACTTATTAAACATATTACTCTTGGAATATAGCATTGACATCTGGAGTGTGCTCACTGGAAGAGTCAATTACTCTAATATTCTTGATATTGAACCATTACATGTGATCCTTCCTCAACAACAGCAGCTCAAATTGGATCTCATCTTAATTAAAGTAGCTCATTTTTTATCTGTACTGATTGCTTGGCATTAAGCGTATCAATTATACTTCAGAGTTTATTATATGCTTCTGAAGCTCATATATATTGAGTGTAATATGACTACATGATTACTCTGTGAGGTTACCAATGACAATAAATAGGATGGAATTGTGGCAGAGTGGAGAATATTGATTGACATAGCTCACTGGGTATCATAGCATCCATATTTCTTCTCAATGTGGGGGGCATCAATGACATAAACAGAAAATTTAAAATCAGCTCTTTTGTAGGATAAGTAAAGTTGCCTCCTATTGTAGCAGTTTGTCTAGAAGACAGAGGCAACTGGAAGACAAATATATATACACAAAAACAGTGCTAAAAAGCATAGCAGGGTATATGCAAAGCATTTTATTTTATTTTTTTAATTTATTTTTATTTTTTTTAAATTTTATTTTATTTTTAAACTTTACATAATTGTATTAGTTTTGCCAAATATCAAAATGAATCTGCCATAGGTATACATGCGTTACCCATCCTGAACCCTCCTCCCTCCTCCCTCCCCATACCATCCCTCTAGACTAGTATCCGAAATATTTACCAAGGAATTTTTCTCAGATCTTCATTTACCCCTTTGCACTTCCCCCTTTGGAGGGACAATGTAGCATAAAACCATTAAAAAACAAACAAACAAACAAACTAAATCACTTAGGATTACAAAAGTCTAGTCTTTAAAGAATTCAGATATAACATGCCGTAAATGATAACTTTGAAAGAAAAGATGAAGAAATAGACTACGCACCTCATCTCTCTCTCCAGAATAGAAGTAAATGAGAGAAAGACCACAGAGAAAAGCAAACAACTTAACCTGTGATATTTACCCAAGAAGTGGATTTATGTCTTGCCCCTGCCCCACCACATGCAGATCTCTTAGGGAAGGATGGGAGAGAATATTCTGGATATATTTGGAGATCTATGAGCAGAGGGGAATTGTAACCTTGTCCCCAGAGTAGAGCCTAGTGTAACCATACAATAAGCATGCTGCTAGAGCAAAAGCCAAAGCAAGAAGTAAGCCAGTACCCTTCAAAAAGAAAATACAAAAAGTACCGATAGTCTGATGGGTTCAGAATTAGCAGAATGTATCTTGTGTACATGGACAGCAGTGTGGCCATGCCAGAGGGATTAATGCCCTTAATTTAGAGCAAAGAGGGTGAACAACTCCCTGGGTGAATCTTTGATTACAAGTGAGAAGGGGACATGCAATGACTGTTAGAGTGGATAAATGAAAATGGGGATTTTATTGTGCTATTCCACTATTAACATGGCAAGACCAGAGTGCTACATAATCTTCCCTTCATATAGAATTTGCATATATCCCCTCAGAAAAGATAGTGAGACTCTAAGTTAACTGAACATAAATTGCCGATTTCTGGAGGAATGTGAATTTTAAATAATGTCCATTAATAAAAAGCATAACACTCCACTTCTTACACACTTCAATTTATGGCTTGACCAATATATACAACATATCACTGATAAAGACTTGATGCTCTACCTAAATTTAAAAGAAAAATATGATTTTTATATATAACATTAGAATAAAACACAAGATGTAAACATTAAATCCTAGTGGGTTTAAATAAGAGCACTCCATGACTCAGAATATAGACCATATAGGCAGAAGAAGAGTGGGGGGGTAGAAGAGGATCAGAATAGAAATTTAGTCTTAAGGATATTGAACTTAATTTTTGCCATTTTCTTAATAGAGAGCAATTTCAATTTTTTTTTTATTGTAACCCAACTTTGTATTATTAAGCATGAATAGGGGCTTCCCTGGCAGCCCAGTGGTAAAGAATTAACCTGCCAACGCAGGAGACATGGGTTTGATCCCTGATTCGGGAAGATCCCACATGCCGCAAAGTGCTAAGCCTGTGTGCCACAACTACTGAGACTGTACTCTAGAGCCCAGGAGCTGCAACTATGAGCCTGAGCACCCTAGAGCCTGCATTCCACAAAAAGAGAAGCCTCTGCAATGAGAGGCCCACAAACCCCACCTAGAGAGTAGCCCCTGATCTCTGCAACTAGAACAAAGCCCACACAGAAATGAAGACCCAGCAAAGTCAAATAAACTTTTTTTTCAAAAAAAGAGTAAATAGTATATAATTACATATAGTGAAATAAACTGACTTCTGTTTCTACATTATGGATTTAGTCATTCTTAACAAATCCTTTTGTCTTCACATGTCCTGAGATTAAGAACATTTTTCAGGCATTGTCACAGGTAGATATTTGACCAAAGTATCACCCATCTGCCTTTTATAATTAGGAATGCCCTGGGTGAACAAAATAAGTTAATTATACACCTTATGTAATGTTCTTTATCAAGATTCCTTTCTTTCTAGAATTGCTGAATGCTAAACATCCAGTTTGGAGTCCTTGGATTGATTTGTTTGACCTAGATATTACAATAGCTTGGTGTTTTAATTAAAATAGATGCAATTTTCCCTAAATATTTATTAAGTACATATTTGAAAATAAGCAAATTTCATAGGTCTTGCAAAATGGCATTAGTGTGCCATCTCCCATCATCTTTACTAATATTTTGGAAAAAAAGTATTTTGATACGTAACCTAGATTCTTCATGAGGAAGGTAATTAGAGTTAGAAGTTATGAGGATGGTGCCGTCATGATGGTATTAGTGACCTTATAAGAAGAACCATCAGAAAACTCACTCTGGTGAGCTTTCTATCTTAGCACAAGGAAGAGGTCATGTGAGCATAGGATGAGATGGCCTTTGTCTGCAATCCAGGAAAATAGCACTCACCAGAACCTGACCAAGCTGGCACCCTGAGGTCAGGCATCCAGCCTCTAGATCTATGAGAAAACACATTATGGTATTTTGTTATGGCAGCCCCCTATTATAGTATTTTAAGTAACAAGTAGGATCAGAGTCTGAGGAGGTCAAGAGAAGGAGGGGGAGCTTTCAGCTATGACTTCCTGTGTTGTCCATACCTACAAATCTTCCTACTCCTGGGGTTCCTACACAATTACCTTTTATATTTCCTCCTAAAGGCCTCCTGCCCTTCTCTTTTATTTTATAACTTTTGGCTTCTGATCTCCTTTGACAACAGTAAGCAATAGGGTTATTTTTTCCTTCTACTTTTAGTATTGCTACCTGTGTCCCTGAGACCTAAAGTCTACTCTACTGTAGATGACACAGCCATTTCCAACTGTTTAATGAAGAAGCAGATAGGGCTTTTGAGTGTTTAGGGTGAGGTTGGAAGTAAGATGAAGTGATAGAGGAAAGAAGTAGAAATTGTCAATTTACTGTGTGAGATGACAAAAGGAAATTGAAAAAGGGTATGCTACTCTTTTGTTGTTGTCGTTCAGTTGCTAAGTCATGTCCACTCTTTGTGACCCCATAGACTGCAGCATGTCAGGCTTCCCTCTCCTTTACTATCTCCCAGAGTTAGCTCAAGTTCATGTCCATTGAGTTGGTGATGCTATCTAACCATCTCATCCCTTTCTGCCCTCTTCTCCTTTTGCCTTCAATCTTTCCCAGCATCAGGGTCTTTTCCAATGAGTTGGCTCTTCACATCAAGGGGGATGATTTAATAGGGAATAAACAAACAAACAAAAAAACAGCTGCAATTGTTACACAGCCTAGAATACTGTTAAAAGCTAACTTGAGTACCAGGAGTTTGATGGTTTGTCCCCTTTTCAGAGGTGTGAACTTGGTATAATCTTAGGTAGGTCACATCAACTCTCTGAGCCTCAGTTTCCTCACTGGTAAAATTAGAAGTTTGGATCAGATGAATTCTAGGCTTGCTTTCAGATCTTTTTGGAATAGGATGCTTTTATTTTTGCTTTGAATTCTGTCAGACAGAATTTCTATTACAAAAATAATATAGGTCACCTTTATTCATTTTTTCTTTTGGTACCAGTTGATCTTTACATCAGAAACCCTGCAAGAGGGAATCTTAGACTCTAGGTTTAAAGGGAGTTTAGGTCATGTAGTCCATTTTACTCAATGCAGCCAACACAAACAATGCCATCTTGATGTTCAGCAGAGATTTGAGAGGCTCCCAATTAGCTCTCCTAGAATATGTTCATAAATAGTTTAGAAAAAATAAATGGATTTTGTTAAAAAAATCAAGATCTTAAATATGTCTTCTAAATAGTAATTTGTATTCAGTTCAATTCAGTTGCTCAGTCGTGTCTGACTCTTTGTGACCCCATGAATCGCAGCACGCCAGGCCTCCCTGTCCATCACCAACTCCCGGACTTCACTCAGACTCACGTCCATCGAGTCAGTGATGCCATCCAGCCATCTCATGCTCTGTCGTCCCCTTCTCCTCCTGCCCCCAATCCCTCCCAGCATCAAAGTCTTTTCCAATGAGTCAACTCTTCACATCAGGTGGCCAAAGTACTTGAGTTTCAGCTTTAGCATCATTCCTTCCAAAGAAATCCCAGGGCTGATCTTCAGAATGGACTGGTTGGATCTCCTTGCAGTCCAAGGGACTCTCAAGAGTCTTCTCCAACACCACAGTTCAAAAGCATCAATTCTTCGGCACTCAGCTTTCTTCACAGTCCAACTCTCACATCCATACATGACCACTGGAAAAACCATAGCCTTGACTAGATGGACCTTTGTTGGCAATGTAATGTCTCTGCTTTTGAATATGCTATCTAGGTTGGTCATAACTTTCCTTCCAAGGAGTAAGCGTCTTTTAATTTCATGGCTGCAGTCACCATCTGCAGTGATTTTGGAGCCCCAAAAAATAAAGTCTGACACTGTTTCCACTGTTTCCCCAACTATTTGCCATGAAGTTATGAGACCAGATGCCATGATCTTCGTTTTCTGAATGTTGAACTTTAAGCCAAATTTTTCACTCTCCACTTTCACTTTAATCAAGAGGCTTTTGAGTTCCTCTTCACTTTCTGCCATAAGCGTGGTGTCATCTGCATATCTGAGGTGATTGATATTTCTCCTGGCAATCTTGATTCCAGCTTGTGCTTCTTCCAGCCCAGCATTTCTCATGATGTACTCTGCATAGAAGTTAAATAAGCAGGGTGACAGTAAACAGCATTGATATACTCCTTTTCCTATTTGGAACCAGTCTGTTATTCCATGTCCAGTTCTAACTGTTACTTCCTGACCTGCATATAGATTTCTCAAGAGGCAGGTCAGGTGGTCTGGTATTCCCATCTCTTTCAGAATTTTCCACAGTTTATTGTGATCCACACAGTCAATGGCTTTGGCATAGTCAGTAAAGCAGAAATAGATGTTTTTCTGAAACTCTGTTGCTTTTTCCATTTTCCAGCGAATGTTGGCAATTTGATCTCTGGTTCCTCTGCCTTTTCTAAAACCAGCTTGAACATCTGGAAGTTCATGGTTCATGTATTCCTGAAGCCTGGCTTGGCGAATTTTGAGCATTACTTTACTATCATGTGAGATGAGCGCAATTGTAGGGTAGTGTCTACCGATTGGCACCAGTTCCTTAGTGAACACTAAATATGTTTGATTTCCGCTTGGTTAAATGTCCTTCAGTTCTTGAGTCATTCCTCATCACATGTGTTCTAGATCCCTCAGACCTATGTCAAAATTGCTATAAAAAATATTCTGTTCTTGAAACCTATTTCTAATTAATTGGATGGTTTATGGTTAGGTTGACTGCTTGTGCCAAAATTCATGACACCCTATAGCCAACAGAGAGCCTAGAAGATTCATTCACTTTGTAAATCTAGGACAATCCACCACTGGTTACAATGCAGGAGACCATCGTCAGAAAGAAACCATGATAAGGTTTGGGAGATTGTAAAGCAAAAACTCTGGAGTTTGTGAAATAAAGGGGAAAATGGCCTCATTATAGTTGAATATATGATACACTAAAACTCTGAGAGAAATGACATTCTTTGCAGTTAAAATGAGGGATAATTAGGGGGAAAAGTTTTCTTAATTTGTATTTTTTAAAAAAACTGTCACAGATGCAACACTGATGAGACACTTGCCTTAAATCTGCAAGGCATAAATAAATACAAACGTGAGTCCATTTACACATTGTTCTTGACATAAAGGGGAGAGAGCTTGTAATTTCTAAAACATCAAACAGTTCCTAATGAATATTTCCAACCAAAGGCAAATTCCAAAATGATAGGATCTTCACAACTGTAGAACCATCACTGACAAGAAACTCAGTCTCTTTGCCCATTTTATAGTGATATTTTTTTCATTTTCTGAATAGTGCCTCATTTCACACACAAATTTTTTAAAAGTTCTACATTACAGTGACAGAAGCTTTTCCTTTAGGCATTTCTTGAACTTTTCCATTTTTAAAACTATGTAAGTTTTTCTGTGATTTTTCATTGCCTATGGAATACCCCATTTCTTATCCAAAGTGTAAGGTGCTACAATTTCAGTACACTTTTTTCCTTCCCCATTCCACCTCCCAAGGTGACTAAGGGTCTCATTCCATTACAACATCAGTTCGAAGTCCAAAATTCCATCATCGAAGATTCTAAATAAGGTTCCAAAGAGCAATCTGTTAGACAAAACTTTTGTTCAAAATTCTTCTCCGTCCCTGAACTTTTCAAACTAATGAAACAAGTTATCTGCCCTTCAACCATCCCAACATATAATTATGGTGCAAGAGTAGGATATAAACATTACCTTAAAAAAAAAAAAAAGGTGGAAAACAGAAGGTAAAACAGAATCATGGGTCTAATGTAATTTTGAAATCCAGCTGGGTGTAATCCAACCAGAGTCATTTGATTAGGTTTTAAGGTCTGGGAACAGTTCTCTGTGGCTCTTAGTTCTGTCCTCTGAGGACTTCCTTATACCCACTGGCCCTTGGTTCTGCCTTCTGAATTATCATTCCCTCTTCATGAAAAGTAGTAAGTGTTGGGGGCTGAGTATTTTTATCAGAATTTTAGGAGTTTACAACAAGGAGCTTGTTTTAATTTCACACTCTCTGTTTCTTGTAGTCCAAGCTGGAAGTGCTTCTGCTGACATCATTTCCTCATGAATCTTGTGGGTCCATTGTGAATTTCACAGGGTCTCATTCCATCAGACAGTGAGACCAAAAAACTACATGCACAAACTTTTAAGATAATGCTTTCTCTAACCCAACCTCCTGTTGAGGTGGCTTAGAGAAAATATTCTCAAGCTTCCTAGAGGCCTTCTGGTTTGACTGACAGGATCTGTAAGCACACCCTTGAGCTCTCATGAACGAATCATCCGATTTTTTTTTTTTTTAATCTTTTTAAGGTTTCAGCAAAGGGCTATAGAGCCATGCCCTCAGCTTTTTCTCCAGAGTATGCTTTCCAGACAGCGAGTCTCTTGGTTAAATAGTTCTTTCTTCAATCTGTCTTTTTCCTATACCATTTTACCATTAATATAAGCAACAAGAAGAGCCCAGGCTGAACTTTCAAATCTTTGCTTAGAAATCTCCTTTGTAATACACCCAGATTCATCACTTACGAGTTCTACTTTCCACATAACTAGAGGACACAGTTTCTGCCATTATGTAATAAAGATCCATCCCTTTTGCTCTGTTTTCCAAAAATGAAGTCCTCACTTCCTCCTGAGCCCTGCTTAACAGCATTTTCAACATCTGTTTTTCTTACCAGTCTACTTAAGGTCATTTATGACTTCTTTAACATGCTCCTCACTGTTCTCTTTAAATTTCTCCCAGCTCTTGTTCACTGCTAAGTTCCAAAGCTATTCCATTTATAAATATTTGTTACAGTAGCACCCCACTTTCAGGTCCAATAATCTCTATTAGTTTTCTATTCTTATGTAATAAATTACAATTTAGCAACTTAAAACAACACCTATTTTTAGCTCATACAGTTATGTAGGTCAGAAATCTGGGTGTGGCATGGCTGGGTTCACTGTTCAGGGCAGCACAAGCCTGAAAGACAGATCTCTGCTGGAGCTGCAGTTCTCATCTGTGACTTGAGATCCTCCAAACTCACTGACTGTTAGAAGAATTCAGTGTCCAAGGACTGTAGGCCTGGGCTCCCCATTTCCTTGCTGGCTATCAGCAGGGCCACTGTCAACCCCCTGAGGTCACTCCTTTACATAAGCAGTTCAACAACATGGATGTCTGCTTTCCTCTAGCCAGAATGCATCTCTCTAACAACATGTTCTGTGACCAGCCAAAGAAAACTCTACTTTTAGAGGGCTCATATGATTATGTCAGGCCCATCTGGACAATCTCCCTTTTCTGAAGTCAACTGGGCCATATGACATAACCCAATCACAGGAATAAAATCTATTATCTTCACTGCATGCATGTGTGCTCAGTCACTTCAGTTATGTCTGACTCTTTGTGACCCCATGGGTTGTAACCCATCAGGCCCTTCTGTCTATGAGATTTCCCTGGCAAGAACACTGGAGTGGGTTGCCACTTCCTACTCCAGGAATTCTTCCTACCATTATAATAATATGTTAAATAATTTTGAACAATGTCATCTAGCCCAAAGTCTGTCTCCAAAGACCAACATAAATCAGCTCAATTATTTTTTCTTTTTCAGCTATAATATTAAAAAGATTAGTTCCCAGATTACTATAAATTTTACTATTTTAAGTAGCACTAAAGGAATCCCAGTGAAATCTACCTGACTCTTTGTGATCCTTTGGACAGTAGCCTGCCAAGCTCCTCTGTCCATGGGATTCTCCAGGCAGAACACTGGAGTAGGTTGTTATGCCCTCTTCCAGGGGATCTTCCTGACCCAGGAATTGAACCTGCATCTCCTGTGTCTCCTGCACTGCATGTGGATTCTTTACCTGCTGAGCCATCAGAGAAGCCCCATATTAAGATTTGAAGACTCAAATTACTAGACAGATACAACAGAAACCTAAATTTTATACATAATCATATATGAAGAAAAGAAGATTTTTAAGGATAAGTAATTCAATTTGTACTTAAAAATCAATCATCTTATTTCCTTACAAAATTGAGCTTATAGAAATCCTTATGGAAAAAGTAAACAATTGTATATGTTCATACATTATATATATTTGTATATTAATAAATATAAATGTTGAGTATCAAATGGGAAAAATAGCTTTGCATGTATAAATGTAACTGAGAAAGACTTGGAGGACTTTGTGTGGTAGTTCTCAATCTTGGCTGCCAAAAAGAACCCAAGACGGTTGGAAAAAACAAAATTCTAAGTCCCATCACTAAAGATTCTAATTAAGTTGCAGGGTGTAGCCTATTGATTCTTGCAAATGGTCCTAGCTGGGGTCCTCAGAGAGTTAACATTTTATAGTGAGAAAAAAGACACTACAAATGTTACTTGTTTTCACCAAGGATATACTTTTAAAATTAAATTTTAATATAGAGAAAAATTCAAGGTCATAAATCACAAATGTATAGCTCAATGAATGATCACAAAGAAATGCACCTATGGAATGCCCACTGATGTCAAGAACAAAGAACCAGAAACCCCCTCATAACACTTCCAAAGCATTTAAAATCTCCTTACCAATAATAACCAGTGTCTTGAATTTTAATACCATATATTAATTTTGCCTATTTTTTCATAAACAATAAAAATGCTTAAATATGAATTGTCTCACTCAATATTATGTGCGTGAGATTCACAAATGCTGCTGTATGTAGCAAACATTTGTTTTCTTCCATGCTCTATACTTCCTGAACTGTATAAATATATTGCAATTTGTTTATGTCTCAGCTGATGGACATTTGGGTTATTTCCCAGTTTTTGACAATAATAATGCTCTGATAAACATTCTTGACTTACATATACATGTCTTTCAGGGCACATATATACACTCTTAGGACTGGGATTGCTGGGCCATAAAATCACTTTATTATTTTTGTTTTGTTTTGTTTTTTAAAATATACTTTTTTTTAATTTTATTTTATTTTTAAACTTTACATAATTGTATTAGTTTTGCCAAATATCAAAATGAATCCGCCACAGGTATACATGTGTTCCATGTAGTTTTCTTAGAGTAATTTTACCAATTCATACTCCCACCACCATGTGTGATAGCTCTCATTACTCCATATATTTGCCAACAGGACTATTGTCAATCTCAAGTTTTAGCTCTTATACTACTGTGCAGTGATAGCTCATCACACTTTTATTTTTCATTTCTTTCTCTTTCTATGATGATGGCAATTTGGAAATTCTCTTATACAAAGTACCTCTTTAAGTCTTTTTGCCAATTTTTCTATTGCACTGTCTAATTTTTCTTATTGGTTTGTAGAAATTCATTTTATAATTTGGCCACAAGTCCCTATTTAAATATATTTTGCAAATGTCAAAACTACATGAATTGGTTTTGCCCTCTTTTAAGGGTTTCTTTTGTTTAAAAGCAATTTTAGTTTTAGTATTGTCAAAGATGTCCTCCTGGAAAGTTATTGCTTCTGCTTTATATTCTATAAGCCTGATTTTTTTGCCTTTCACTTAAAGCTTTATGAAACATAGTTTTACGTATAGATAATTAAGTAAAGATCTAGTCATTGTTTTTCTGTACAGATATCCAATTAACCGAGCACATTTTACTAAAAATATTAGACAAAATTTTCTAGAGACAAACTGAGGTTCTAAATAACGTCATCTTACAAGAGTGGGGTTGTAGACTTTCTTCTGTAACAGTCTAGGTTAAAGGCATTTAACGTTAATGGAAACAGGGATTTAGAAAATTTGAAGCCCTAGGAGGGCTGATATATTTGTTTCACCCTTATTTTGGGGAGGTAAGTTTCTAGTGTCCTGTTTGGGGACCCCTCCATTCTTGGTAGACTCTGATTTGTTTTCCCATGTAGTGAGTCTGCCTAAAGTTCACTTTCCTATCTCTCAGCTGCTGCTGCTGCTGCTAAGTCACATCAGTCGTGTCCGACTCTGTATGACCCCATAGACAGCAGCCCACCAGCTACTACTTTCAAATCAGCAAATGCTTTGAGAGCAAAGTTGTCCTAAGTGTCAGGTTCACATTTCTATGTTTTATTCATCTTTGGTATCTTAGTCTGATGAACCTTACTACTTTGGTAGCTTACAAACAAGGCTTATGCACAGATCTTGTTATTTTTTCTTAATATTTTTCTACATGATCTAAGTAGGAACGTTGCTTCAAAATAAACCAGTCTACACTGTCTAAAACAAAACTTTCAAAAATGTAATTTAAGGTCCCTAATAGCTGTGAAGAAAGCTGAGCACCAGAGAATTGATGCTTTTGAACTGTGGTGTTGGAGAAGACTCTTGACAGTCCCTTGGACTGCAAGGAGACAACCAGTCCATTCTGAAAGAGATCAGCCCTGGGATTTCTTTGGAAGGCATGATGCTAAAGCTGAAACTCCAGTACTTTGGCCACCTCATGAGAAGAGTTGACTCATTGGAAAGGACTCTGATGCTGGGAGGGATTGGGGGCAGGAGCAGCAGAGGACGACAGAGGATGAGAGGGCGGGATGGCATCATCAACTCGATGGACGTGAGTTTGGATGAACTCCGGGAGTTGGTGATGGACAGGGAGGCCTGGCGTGCTGCAGTTCATGGGGTCGCAAAGAGTCGGACATGACTGAGTGACTGAACTGAACTGAACTGAATGGCTATTTAATTTCTTAAAAGAGACAAGAACTGTGAATTTCTGTTCTTCTGACGTCTCTTGATCTGGAATAACACATATGCTTAATTTATTGTAAGGGCTAGCTTTTTATTTTTTTTTTATTTTTTATTTTTTTATGTATAGGTTTATTTATTTATTTTTTCTTTTTTATTTTATTTTATTTTATTTTTAAACTTGAAACACTGTATTAGTTTTGCCGATAGTTGGGCTAGCTTTTTAAAAAGAGGTCAATGTGGAGTCAACTGGTGACAAATTAGAGAAAGAAATACATTTTTGGCCTGAGAAGGAGTCGTTTAGGCACTTTTCCAATGACAACTCAGAGGTGCATGCTAATCCCATCTCTGTAAAGGCTCTCCTGGCAATGGCAGGGATAGATATTTTCTGCGTTTACAATAGTGGATTCTGGAAACTAATGACAACTCCTGTTTATGTTGCACAATGACAAATATGGCTCAGCAGCTAGTTTTGGGAGAGCAGAAATACTGTAATATCATTTCACATTTTGATTTTCTTCCATTTATTGCTTTGTCCTAAATATTTGTATTGATTAAGAGAAACAGATTATGTCTGAAACTATAGCTAAAAGGTTAGGGAGAATCCACAGTCAAGGGGGTTGCCTAGCTGATTCCAGCCAAAACAAAAATTAATTTGGTTCAGATCCCCCTCTGTTTTCTCTCTTGTTCTTTCTATTCACATTTAAGCTTTAACTATATTTAAGTATATGATATTATGGTGATTAGGTCATTAGACTCTGTCTTTATTTACTGGCATGTTAATGTCTCATCCCTTGCTTTACTTTTGATAAGCTTTTGCTTAAATAATGGGGAGGAAAAGGACACTCTGAATCCATATATTTCTCTCAAGGTTTTCATATTTGATAATTTTCCAACATTAGAGAAAAAAATTTAGTACAGTTCCTTCTTTCCTGAGCATTCAGTTCAGTTCAGTTCAGTTCAGTTACTCAATCATGTCCGGCTCTTTGCAACACCATGAATTGCAGCACGCCAGGCCTCCCTGTTCATCATCAACTCCCAGAGTTCACCCAAACTCATGTCCATCGAGTCGATGATGCCATCCAGCCTTCTCATCCTCTGTCGTCCTCTGCTGCTCCTGCCCCCAATCCCTCCCAGCATCAGAGTCTTTTCCAATGAATCAACTCTTCTCACGAGGTGGCCAAAGTATTGGAGTTTCAGCTTTAGCCTCAGTCCTTCCAATGAACACCCAGGACTGATTTCCTTTAGAATGGACTGGTTGGATCTCCTGAGCATTAGTAGTATACTAAATAACTCTAAAGTATACAATATAGAGAATGTAGAGTTTTCTGAAAATATGGCCCACAGAGAACTTGCACAGGGTCTGAGGGTCTGTTCTATGCATGTTTGATATATATATTTGTAATTTCACCCCAGATCTAAATCTGAATTTCTAGAAATGGGGCCAGGAACTGGAATATTAACAAGTTTTCTATGCAAATATCATTCTTACACCCATTATTTAACATCTACAGTGGGAAATTTTGTCACGTACATTACCTCACAGAGACTCCTAGGTAGGTAGGATTATTTCCAATTTCCTAGTGAGGAAACTGAGACACAGAGAATTAAACCACAGGGACAAACACATGCAATTTGAGCTGGCATGCCACCCAGTTCTCCTGTCATCAAGTTCAATGCTGTTTCACTACATCAGCTTTACTCTCCACAAAGGATTGATATCTTAGAAAGTAGATTTTCTTTTGAACTTCCCTGGTGGTCCAGTGGCTAAGACTGCACTCCCAATATAGGGGGTCCAGGTTTGACCCCTGGCTGGTGAACTAGATCTTGCATGCCACAAGTAAGAGTTCGTATGTTGCAAAGAAAGACCCCACATATTACAATGAAGACCCAGCACAGTCAAATAAATAATATTTTTTGAAAATGTTCTCTCTAAAAAAGAGAGAGACTTTTCCCCACATACAGCTTTTTTTCAGCTGTATAAGTCCAAAACAGCCTCATTTTGCTCTTTGGTAGCAATTATTGTGATAGTGTATTATTAACAACTTTCAGTGCACACACTGGGGTTTTCAGTTGCAGAGTGCCCAATTTTGTCAAGGCATTTCAGTGCTTGCTTGAAGGTTCTGTGTATAAAAGCCGTGCCCTGGAGAGAGAGCTTTTAACACCCGTGAGCAGCAGTGCAAGGCGAGGCCACCAGGAGCAGGAATGCTGCCACTGTTGGAGCAGATATAGATGACTTCTAACAGCCTTTGATGAATGACTCAGCCTCAGCTCCACAGAGGCGACGCTCATCAGATCCACTTGGAATTACCTTCTGAAACAAACAAGAAAAAGTGGCATTTCCTATCTGAGAATAGGAAATTGGCCAGCAAAGAATTTACTGATAAAGACTACTGAAAAAATTACTGATAGAATGCTACTAATTTTACTGGCTGGACTGACTGCAATTGGGGGTGTTTGTTTGTTTGTTTGTTTGTTTAAAGCAAACACATGAAGAAAACAAGCATGGCCACTATTGACAACTACTGATAGTGAATACTCATCATGTGACACAGACTCAGCCTAGAGTTTTATAACAACTGCCTTCCCTTACTAATCACAGCAAACTTAATGTTTGTTTTCATCAGAGAAAACTAAAAGCTAGAGAAGTCAAGTAATTTGCTGATGGCCACTTTGCCCAGTAAATCTGTCTATCTGGTTCTAAAGCCTATTAACCACTTCACTACACTTTCTTTCTTGATGTATCAAATATCTATTTTCATAAGATATAGATGTGTCATAATTTAAAACAAGTAAAGAGAAAAGACTGTGGAAGCATCTTTTGTTTCTCCCACTGAGTGAATTTCTCTAGTAGTATACTGCCACGAGAATGTTCTTCTTAACACACAAGGGATTAGGAGATGTGGGACCTAGTATTTATTCTTCTTCCCATTTTTCATTCCTGAGCATTTTAACTTTTAAAGGAACTTCATATTGCGTCCAAAGTGACTGGACCAATTTACATTCCCACCAACAGTATATCAGGGTGCACTTTTCATGACATCCTCACAAAAACCTGTTGTTTTTGTCTTCTTAATGAAAGCCATTCTAACGGTAGCATGACTTTTTAAGTATGAATTTGATTAATTGGTCATACAGGCTAATGGAAAATGGTGGCCAGTAATTGGTTTGTATATCTATCAGGCCAGGTGGTCAATGGGCCAGCTAGAATTTTAGCATGGTTGAAAAGGCAAGGAGTTTTAAAGGTTAAAGGGGACAAACAGAGACCTTTACATGCCCAAAGAGAAAGTATATTTTTGAGCATGTTTGTGTATGCTAAGTTACTTCAGTATTGTCTGACGCTTTGTGATGCTCTGTACTGTAGCCTGCCAGGCACTCTGTCCATGTGATTCTCAGGCAAGAATACTGGGAGTGGGTTGCATGCCCTCCTCCAGGAAATCTTCCTGACCCAGAGATCAAATCCATGTCTCCCATGTTTCCTGTATTGGCAAGCGGGTTCTTTACCACTAGCGCCACCTGGGAAGACTCATTTTTTAGAATATTTGCCACTAAATTCGGAGCTTCCCTAGGGGCACAGTAGTGGTAAAGAACCTGTCTACCAATGCAGGAGACATAGAGACATGGTTCTGATCCCTGGGTTGGAAAGATTCCCCTGGAGGGGAGCATGGCAACCCACTTCAGTATTTTTGCATGGAGAATCCCATGGACAGAGGAGCCTGGCAGGCTATGGTCCATAGGGTCACAAAGAGTTAGACACGACTGAAGTGACTTAGAAAACACACATGCCACTAAATTCAGGACCAAATGGAACAGAGGACATTTGGGTCCTGCATAACTGAATTTAACTCGCAGGTGGACAGAGTACAAAGGAATAAGAAATACCCAAGTGTAGTCCAGGAAATAAAAGCAATAGCAACAAAAGGATTCTCTTGAGAGTTTTCCAAATCTGTATTGGTAAGCAGAGCCATGTCCTTAGAGGAAATTAGTTACAATTTAGGAGCTACAATCCCTTGGATGGCTCTGATTCAAACATGCAGAACAATTTTGCAGCCCTTCTGGGTAGAAGGAAGTTTTATTATTGCACAGCATGGTTCTCTGAAGTTATATACATGTCTATTTAATAATGTTATTGGTATCCACACTTTCTTTTTCCTTAGTCCACAAGGACTGCTGTATCACTTATTCTCAGATTATGTATATAATTATGTTTTCTGTATTTCATATCCATGAATATTCAAGAATATTTATAGTTTTCCAGATAGGAAATTTAAATAGCTTAAATTCTAACCATTATAAATCCCACTGACTGAGGAAGCTGAAGGATAAAATTTCTTAAAAATAAATACAGCTAAAATATTTCGTATTGGCACTCGACCATTACTACTGGGAATCATGTGCTCAGGCATTACCAAAGAATATCATTGTATCAGTTAGCCATTGGTAACCACCCCAGAATTTGGTAGATTAAAAAATGACTTTTACTTCTCCATGGTTTTGTGGATGGGCTAGGTAATTTTTCAGGGATAGGTTCACTCACACAACTACATTCAGATGGTGGGATTGCAGGGACTGGGCATCCAGCAGGGAAGGCTGGAAAGCTGGACCTCTTTTTCCTTATAGTGATTCATCTTTCAGGGAACTAGACTGGGTTTCTTTCCATGCAGTTCCAGGCATTATTACAAGATTGCAATTCTCAATGCCTTTCAAACCAGTACTGCATTTAATTTGTCCATTGGACAAAGAAAGATGTGGCCAAGCCCTATGTCAAGGTCCAAAGGAGCTACGTGAAGGTGTGAATACCATATATAATTCACTGGGGGCCTTCAGCATAACAACCTACCACCATCTAGTTCCCCTTCTTGCTGATTGCACGTGAAGGGTATTAACCAAGCATTTCTGCCTCGCATTTCCTAATAAGTGAGGCCAAAGGACAGGTAAGTAGAAAAGATAAATTTCCTGTGGCTGAAACAAAAGTTTCCTCACTTATTGAGATTCCACCTGATTTTTTTTTGTCTCCACTCCATTCCTCCATCTCCTTGCTTACTCTCCCTCTCGCTGACTTATCATTTGCCTGCCTACCTGACCTGCGTGCATGTTCAGTTATGTCTGACTCTTTGCGACCACATAGAATGTAGCTCAACAGTCTTCTCTGTTCATGGAATTTTCCAGGTAAGAATACTAATGTGGGTTGCCATTTCCTACTCCAGGGGATCTTCCTGACCCAGGGATTGAACCCACATCTATCGTCTTATAACTCCTACATTGGCAGGTGAATTTTTTTTTTTCTTTTTTACCTCTGTGACCCCTGGAGGCCTCTTATCATTTGCTGTGGACATCATTTCTCCTATTGTCTTCTTTATAAGTGTATCAGTCAAGAATCAACCAGAAAAACAGGACCAAGAGGTGACAGGTATTAAAAATGTATTGTCAGACTTATCTGATCATGAGAACTGGTTAGGAAAAGTACAAAATTCATAGCACAGAAATTTGAGGAAGGGCACGCTGCTGTCCATGGTTGGAATTTCTTCTTCAGGACAGCTTACCTAGGATAATCTCCCTCCTTGATTAAGGACTTTAATCACATCTACACAATACCTTCATAGCAATATGTAGATTGACATTTGATTGAGTAACTGGGGACTGTAGTCTAGCCAAGCTGACACTTCCAAAGGCGAGCACAGCACTCTTCAGTACTTGCCATATAGTATCAGATTTGAAGTCTCTTAGGCATTGTCAACTTGACTGGTCACCACTGCAATATTTTTTTTCCAGAATACTGAGTTCTTTTCTACGAATTTTAGTCTGACTGCCTAACTCTGACTCATAGTATCTATATAATCTTATATTCCTGTAATGTTTTATTCTCTCAGACTTTGGAGTAGACACTGGTCATGGAAGTTTCTAGTTTTCAGTTTACTTCACTGTTTTCTTTCTAACCAGTTTCCCAACAACTCTGAGTGATCACATCCATGTAATTGATTCTCTACATGAATACCTGACATGTTGCTGTTTTAATGACAAGACTCTGAGTGACACAGTATGCAAAGTGTAATATAAAACCTAGTTCATTATAGTAACAATACATATTGGTTATTTAATAAAAGATAAAATATGCATATGAGCAGCTGGATTTTGGTACAGTCTTAGTTATATGTGTATGTTTCCATTTTTCTTCCAACCATTGCTATCTTTCTATCAATTTATCCTTTCATCTACCCATCATTTGATTATTCCTAAAGACCCTGAATCCTAAAGGAGATCAGTCCTGGGTGTTCACTGGAAGGACTGATGCTGAAACTCCAATACTTTGGCCACCTCATGCGAAGAGTTGACTCATTGAAAAAGACCCTGATGCTGGGAGGGATTGGGGGCAGGAGGGGGAGGGAATGACAGAGGATGAGATGGCTGGATGGCATCATCGACTCGATGGACATGAGTTTGAGTGAACTCTGGGAGTTGCTGATGGACAGGGAGGCCTGGTGTGCTGTGATTCATGGGGTCGCAATGAGTGGGACATGACTGAGTGACTGAACTGAACTGAACTGAAAGACCCTGATCTACCACAGTCTTTACCATTTCTGTTCATAACTCATACATCTTTCCAGTAACTTAGGTCAAAACCTGGGGTGATACAGACAAGCAAAAGCTGAGAGAATTCAGTACCACCAAACCAGCTCTCCAACAAATGCTAAAGGATATTCTCTAGACAGGAGACAGAAAAACGATGTATAAACTCGAACCCAAAACAATAAAGTAAATGGCATACTTATCAAAACCTGGGGTGAATCTTGACTCTCATATTTCATATGCCATATATCTGTGAATCATGTTGGTTTCCTTTTAAAATATTTGCACTTCTTAATGTGTGTTCTGTCACTGCCTTGGTCTAAGCCTCTTTCATTTTAACTCTTGACTGGGCACTGCTTGCTAACAGTTTCCATAATACTCTTCCAGAAATGATTAAAAGGTGCTATAAAATTTATACTAAAATGTGACTTTTCTTTTTTGGTACCCACTGGATTTGCTTTTCCTTCTCTTCACAATGTTCTATCCTCAATCCTCCTGGCTTATTTGTACAATTTCTGGAGATTTTTACTCAAAACTATACGTCTTATTTCAGCCTCTTTGGACCACCATGTCCCATATCTTACCAATCCTCATTTTCTGCTTTATTTTTCTCTTTAGCACTTTCTTCTTTATTATCTACATTCCCCTCATATAGCAAGCCAACTTCTTCAGGGTATTATTATTCTCTGTTTCATTCCCTGCTGTATTCTCCAAGTCTAGAACAATGCCTGGTATGGAGTAGATACATAATTTTTTTGTTGTTGAATAAATGAAAGAATGAATGAATGAATATTATTTAATTGATTCAGTTAGTCTAGGAGGATGACTACATAATTAAGAAAAACAACAACAACATCAAACAGAAAACACCTGCCAATATATACCAAAGTGTATGAAAAATCATTAGGGTGTTTTTCAGCTTTCTGAAAATTAGAGAATGTTTTTCCTTAATTATAAATAGCCACTCTAAAATATTATAGAGCCTCAGAAGGAGAAAAATAAAGTAAAATGTAGAAACAGAAAACTAAGGAATATATTTAATAGCAAATACAAGGTTTTGCATATTCAATGCATAAAACTGAATATAAACTTTTGTAGTTAATAGGAGGGATAATTTTCAGCATTGATGTAATACTTAAGATCTTCTCTCTTCACAGAGTTCAGAGAGGCTTGAAAGATCTAACGCCAAGAAGGAAATTAGGATGGCTTCCCATTCTAAATTGCACTAAGGGACATCTTGATTTTCTTGAAACAACTTCCATATTGACAAATGCCCAAGCAATCTTCAACCAATTGGAGATATCTCCAAATTGTCATATAAATGCTGATCTTAAAAACTTGCAGGGAGTATGCCAGGAACTGGCAGCAACAAGGATTCATAGAAATGCACTAAGAGTCTTCAGGGCTAATATTTCAAAAGTCTAAGTCCATATATAAGATCTGGAAGGGAGTGGGATTTAGTTACTGTAATTTGGGTTAATGCCATTTTCTAAGGGGTATATCTGGGATGTAGGGTGGGGCTGTACATTAGCTAATTCTTCAAGATAAATGAGATTTAAGACATCAGTTGTGATGTCAAAGTTACAGTTAAGGAGAATCATCTAAGGCAATATAATAGATGCCAGAACCAGGACCCAGCTCCAGAAATCAAAACTGGAGGTCATTCATCAGCGAGTCAAGTGCCTGCCAATCAGCTTTGGGTTTAGAGAGAAGTAATTCAGGAAAAAAAAAAAAAAAAAGTATGTATGTATGTATGAGAGAATTATCAATAAATCAGGGAGATAAATTTGTAAGGAGCAAGGAAATTCTTGCCTAGTCTTTTTCTTGGAGACTTAAAAGTCACATTTCCACAGTCACTTAGCCAACTGGATGGAGGAAAAGCAGGTATAGAACTCCTGGGATCTCTTTCAGTCTCCCTATTAGTGCCTCAGTGTCTAGGTGAGACAGAACCCAGGTCACCAGCTGTAGCTTTTGGGAAAGATCAGTAAAGAGGTATTGATCTTAATGTCAGATTCCTTTATAAGATATAAATTTTGGTTTTAGAGTGACAATAAAGTCAATGCTTCAGAAGACAAAAATTAAAAGAGCAATAGAGTAGTGTTCAAAATGTAAGAATATTTTTGCAAGCCTTATATATAGAGGATGTAAGAGAGACTTGCAAAATATACTGTAAAACTTTAACAGGGTTTCCTCTGAGTGAAGAAATTTTGTATGAATTTATATTTTATTTATCTATTCCTCCTTTGGACTTTGCTAGTATTTTATAGCTGTATATTGCTTTCCTTTTTTAAAAATTTGAATCTGAACTTGGTCTAGTAGAGACCCAATGTCACACATTTGCTGTTAGTTTCATAAATGTTAAGCAAAGATCTTGTTCTAAACCAAAAGGTAAATATAATCACCAATATTTATCTTGAATTTACTATTGACCCCCAACTCTGCCAAGTGCTTGAGTGGTGAGTCTTCACTGTTTTTAAAAAATTTTGATTTGAGAATATGTGAAAGTTTTGAACATTTTTCTCTTCAAAACTGCACATCTGAAAATTAATATAACATTTTCCATGAAATATGAGTGCTTTAAAGTTCTCTAAAATTCAACCTAGGACCATTCTGTGTACCACCCATTAAAATCTGAGGGATGGGGAAAAATGTGAAACCTTATGTCTTTTCCTTAGTTTTTACTAATTATGGAAACCAATCCTAAAGCCATGAAAAGTTAAGCAGTAAGGGAGAAACAAATGAATGGATGGATGAATAAATGAATAAATTAGTAAGTGTATGTATGCATACAAGCATATGTACAAAATTTCTATAAGGGAATACACAATTAATAGATAAGTGAAAAGGACATATGTTCTATCAGCAAATTAGGTGACAATGACACAGAATAGCAGTACTATCTGTAATGTAAACTGACCTATAAAATACATTAACCTGTGTATCAACTTCAAGCTTTAAAAAGAAAATATACCCTGAAGAGTACTTGCAGTCCATCCTAATTTCCTAGATATAATAATTCTACTCTGTTGGTACTGTTGTTTCTATATGTAGAATAAATAAGGAATGACACAAAATATATGTTTTCTAGTCAATCCAGCATTTGACTTTCAGATAGTATGGCATAGTGAAGAGAATTCAATCTAAAACAATCTACATTTTGAAAGGTGTTTTTTTTCTTTTTTTTACCATTTTTAAAGTAGGCTTTGACTCATTGGAAAAGACTCTGATGCTGGGAGGGATTGGGGGCAGGAGGAAAAGGGGACGACAGAGGATGAGATGGCTGGATGTCATCACTGACTCGATGGACGTGAGTCTGAGTGAACTCCGGGAGATGGTGATGGACAGGGATGCCTGGCGTGCTGAGATTCATGGGGTCCCAAAGAGTCGGACACGACTGAGCAACTGAACTGAACTGAAGTAGGCTTTTTAGTAAAAATCTTGAACTTTCTGAGTTTTACTCTCTTCATCTACAAAATAGGGATATTCTACCTAATCAGTGCTGAGTACAAATGCAAAGAGTTGGACAGGACTGAGCGACTTCACTTTCACTTTTCACAAATTACTCTATAGCTCAGTGGGTTTAAAGGATAATATTTCATTATATCTCATGCTGTTGGGAATCACTAATTTGGACACGGCTCAGCTGAACAATTTCTCTGCTCCATGCTGACTGAGATCACCCATATGTTATTCATTTGGGAGACTGTCTGGCCTGGAGGGTCCTAGATGATCCCCCCTCTCTCACCTGCCTGTATGGCACCTGTGTGTGGGATGTTTAAACTCAGCTGATGTATAGATCAGTCTTATGGACTCTGTGAGAGAGGGAGAGGGTGGGAAGATTTGGGAGAATGGCATTGAAACATGTAAAATATCATGTATGAAACGAGTTGCCAGTCCAGGTTCGATGCACGATACTGGATGCTTGGGGCTGGTGCACTGGGACGACCCAGGGGGATGGAATGGGGAGGGAGGAGGGTTCAGGATGGGGAACACATGTATACCTGTGGCGGATTCATTTTGATATTTGGCAAAACTAATACAGTTATGTAAAGTTTAAAAATAAAATAAAATTAAAAAAAAAAAAAAACTCAGCTAGGGTTAGATGATTGGCACACCTATGTGTGGGATCTCTAAAATGATACCCTCAGGATAACTAGACTTCTTCATGTGGCTTAGGACTTCAAAATGAGATTTTATTTATTTTTTATTTATTTGTTTGACCCACCAGGTCTTCATTGCAGCATGCAGGACTCTAGTTCCTGGACCAGGGATCAAATCCAGGTCCCCTGCATTGGAAGTGCTGAGTCTTAACCGCGAGACCACTAGGGAAAACGCCTGAGAGAGGTTTTAAGGGAAAGGAAATCAAAGCCCTTATCAGTCTCTTAAGGCCTAAGTCCTAGAAACTGATAGTGCATCACTTCTGCTGTGGTTTTTTCATCAGAGAAGTAACAGAGACAACCTATATTCTAGATGAGGAGACACAGACTCCATCTCTTGATGAAACGAATGTCAGAGAGTCTATGGCCATCTTTTGCCTGCTTCAAGGAATAATATTTCCTACCGCAATAGAATTATTATGAGAGTTAAATAAAATTTAAACTATATGAATTAGGCTTATAGAAATACTTGAAAAAGTTATACAGCAAGCCTGCTGCATGATTCTCTCCCAACAATTGCTCCAACAAAGTACTTTTTGTGCTAGGGTTTGTTTATCTCCAATCCTGCATAAAATCTCAGCAGATATAAAACAATGAGTCATCATTAGGTATTCAGAGGATATATTCTTTTCCTAGATTTTAATAATAGAACAGTCCATAAGCATTTGAATCATTGAATTCTGACTCAATTAAAAACTTTTCTTTCCCTTTCTCCTCTGCTGGGGAGAGGCTAGGAATGCTTCCATTCTGATTTTCACATCACATCTTCCAATGACAGAGAGTTGTTCTGTGACACAGTAGAAGAAAGGCGTGGGGCAAAGGAGGTCTTTCTTGTACTTTTAATCGTTCAGTGACATCCAGTAGATGTGGTGGGTATCCTAAGCCATTTACTTACTTCCTTTGTCACTTCTATGGATCTCTGAATTTAGCTCATTGGTGCATGTGACAATCTCCAGTTGACCACATCCATTCCCTTCTGGTTTTTGCCCTCTAACACCTCTAACTTCTTTATGTCAAGGTTGCCCTGGTCTTTGAAGGGAGGCAACTGACTTAGATTCATTTTCAAAACAATCCATGGCTATCCTCTTTCTGACACATGGAAATTGCACAGGAAAACTCTGAAGTCTGGCTTGTTTACAGTAAAGACTTTTTTGTTCTGCTGTTATAACAACTTCAGCTAGTCAAAGCTGCTATCCTTTAGACGTCCTAGGCATGAATCAGATAGTAGTAACTGCATCCTTCAAATTGCAGGAGATGTATATCAAATTTTCCAAATTCTTAAAGCATCTCTTCCTCTCAGGCAGGACTCTCCTCTTCTCCCCTGTTTTTCACAGTGGTTGACATCAGGTAGTGGAATGCAGGACCTACTGACAATTTTTCCAAAGCATTCCTAATGTTTGGTAATTCCTCACATATGCTATTTATCCCTGAAAAAGATGATAAGCTAAAATTTCAATACTATTTTTACAATTTTAAGCATGCCATGCCTAGGCAATCTGATGCTTTGGCTTTTTTAAAACATGGCACCAAAAATTTTGATGACCGCTGAAAGAGGATCTGTGTCTCCACCTATTGAATGCAGGGAGGCTTTGATCAATAAAACATGGTGATAGTGACACTGTGTGACTTTCAATACAGCATTATAAAAGATAATGTAGCTTTTGCCTTGCTTCCTGAAACACCTGCATTAGAATACCCGAGCCTCTATATTAGTAGTGAAAATATCCCAAGGTAGCCATCCTGTGAGGAAACGAAGTCACCTAGAGAGAGCACGCTTAGCAATTTCAGTTTGCAATTCTAACATTTGAGTCTTCCCAGCCCAAGTGCCAGATATGTGTAAATGAGTCTGTAGAAGATTTTGACTCACAGTTTTTGTGTCACCCCCAGCCCCAGAGTCAGCTTAGTAATGATATGCTGTGAAGGGAAATTTCTGATCCATAGAATCTGTGAGCATGATAAGATGGTTGTCTTGTGCTTCTAACTTTTGGCTTAATTAGTCACCCTACTAGCTCAGTTGGTAAAGAATCCACCTGCAATACAGGAGACCTCAGTTCAATTCCTGGGTCAGGAAGATTCCCATGGAGAAGGGATAGCCTACCCACTCTAGTATTCTTGGGCTTCCCTGATGGCCCAGATGGTAAAGAATCAGCCTGCAATGCAGGAGACTTGGGTTCAGTCCCTGGGTTGGGAATATCCCCTGGAGGAGGGCATGGCAACCCACTCCAGTATTCTTGCATGAGAATCCCCATGGACAGAAGAGCCTGGCTGGCTACAGTCCATGGGGTTGCAAAGAGTCATACATAACTGAGTGACTAAGCACAGGACATACAAAGCACAGCAGAGTCACCCAAAAGTAACTGGAACAAGTACTGGATGTGTGTGTTGTGTGTGTGTGTGAGTGTGTGTGTGCATGAAACCATGAATCTCAACCAAATCTGAGTAAAAAAGAATCCCATATTAATTTATATGAAGCACTTGGAATACCACATGTACTAGATAAATAAAACATAGTTGTTATTCTTCTTGACTAATACAAGAAACAAAATCTCTGCAGGACTGCTTTTCTCTCAAAACAGCAAGATCCAGGAGTTTTTTAAAAACATTTTTCTAAACATGCCAGTGGGAATAAGAAAGGGCTACCCAAACAATCTGTACCATTCCATGCTTTGTCAAAGCATTTATTTATTTGCCTGTCACCATATTGTACTGTTCATATGACATGTGATCTGTCATATGACAAAAATCACTGCTTCTACTATACATAGCCTGTTAAATGTAGATGATGGGGTTTGGGAGAAAGCTACAGGGCTATATCCAAAGTAAATATAGGGAAATCTCATTTGATCAGAAAGCAAAATGCCAAAAGTGAACAAAATGCTTGAACATATGCTTCCACCCACTACTTCTATCTTGCATTGAGTCTAAGAATAATGAAATCTTGGGGATCTCTGGGGAGATAAGTGTGGCCCTTCATGAGAGTTTTTCAGGTCTTCAGACCTGGTGCATGAACTCACATGCATCAAAGGGACTCTATCTGCATGAGAAATGCATCTTGCTTAAGTAGCTAATTTACTCCTGATATAATGATTTACTTATATTAAGCAAATGGAAATTTTATAAATATTGTATATACTCAAAGAGCACACTAGTTCAAGAAACATTCGTGCTAAAATCAGCTGAAGAATTTCAGCACTTTGATGAGCCTATTTTTATATGCTATGCTAAGTCACTTCAGTCGTTTCCGACTCTGTGCGACCCCATAGACGGCAGCCCACCAGGCTCCCCCGTCCCTGGGATTCTCCAGGCAAGAACACTGGAGTGGGTTGCCATTTCCTTCTCCAATGCATGAAAGTGAAAAGTGAAACATGAAAGTGAAGTCTCTCAGTTGTGTCCGACTCTTAGCGACCCCATGGATTGCAGCCTAACAGGCTCCTCCGTCCATGGGATTTTCCAAGCAAGGGGTACTGGAATGGGGTGCCATTGCCTTCTTCGCTATTTTCATATACTAAGGTCCAAATTTCTCAATACCCTATTATCTTGTAATGGATACCTACAGAAGTATTTGCTTAGCCCTTTGCCTTATCCTGAAAGAGATCTTTCTACAGTAATCATAGTGATATGTTGGTCCCATATCAAACAAATCTGAGTAATCTGAATTTAAGAGACTAGCTGGGAAAATATTCTTATTGTCTTATCTTGTGCCAACTGTTCATTTCTTTATCAATCCATTAGGTACTAAGTGATGATTGGGGACCACCATGACAAGTCTAGAAGGAATTCTGTCAGCATAATACCAGGGACTAAACAAAAACTTCAAGTATCCACTCTGAGAAGCAGAGAAGGACAAAAATATAGCCTATAAATTAGAGACAGTGTTAGCAGTGAGCATGGATAATGAAGTCAACCCAGAGGGTAGAGAAAAGACAAATGATAAGAAGGGAATCCTAACACCATTTGAGTTCCAAATTCCCTTCTTTCTTGATACCAAAGAGTTTCTTGATATTCATGAGCTACACATTAGGCTTATAAATATAATCCTTTCTTTATTCGATCAAGCTAGAAACAGTGAGTCTCTGCATCTGGTTCCATAGAATCCTAATACACTTATATCCTCATATTTTAACATTTTAACATCTATCTTCACACTCTGAACATGAGCTACTAAAGTGTCTCTTAGATCCCTGAAAATTTTCTTTCCTCTTGCATAGTATTTACACATATTGTTCTTTCTGACTTCTCCCTTCCTTTTCCTTCTCCTGGGCTTGAGTGGCTTATTCTTATCTTTGCTCTGTGGCTCAACTTAGAAAATACTGTTTTGGAAGCTCTTTTTAATGGCTCACATTAGACTTAAGTTATCCTCAGTGCTCACACAGTTCAAAGTATACCTCCTATCATAGAAGATACTTTACTATATTTGCCTGTCTTCCAGTAGACTGTAGGATATTTAAGATACAAGGACCTGGGTCATTCTTACCATTGCCATATCTCCAGGTCATGCAAAACTGTCTGGCACATGTAAATATCCAATAGCCATGTCTCAAATAAATGTATAGATTTACTTAAAACAAGCACTCTTTGGCTCTTTTTTGCTCTTTCTCTCTCTTTTTTCTCTCTCCATATATATGTGTGTTTTAGAAAAGGCAGAGGAACCAAAGATCAAATTGCCAACATCCACTGGATCATGGAAAAAGCAAGAGAGTTCCAGAAAAACATCAATTTCTGCTTTATTGACTATGCCTAAAGCCTTTGACTGTGTGGATCACAATAAACTGTGGAAAATTCTGAAAGAGATGGGAATGCCAGACCACCTGATCTGCCTCTTGAGAAATTTGTATGCAGGTCAGGAAGCAACAGTTAGAACTGGACATGGAACAACAGACTGGTTCCAAATAGGAAAAGGAGTACGTCAAGGCTGTATATTGTCACCCTGCTTATTTAACTTATGCAGAGTACATCATGAGAAAAGCTGGACTGGAAGAAACACAAGCTGGAATCAAGATTGCCGGGAGAAATATCAATCACCTCAGATATGCAGATGACACCACTCTTATGGCAGAAAGTGAAGAGAAACTCAAAAGCCTCTTGATGAAGTTGAAAGTGGAGAGTGAAAAAGTTGGCTTAAATCTCAACATTCAGAAAACGAAGATCATGGCATCCGGTCCCATCACTTCATGGGAAATAGATGGGGAAACAGTGGAAACAGTGTCAGACTTTATTTTTATGGGCTCCAAAATCACTACAGATGGTGACTGCAGCCATGAAATTAAAAGACGCTTACTCCTTGGAAGGAAAGTTATGTCCAACCTAGATAGCATATTGAAAAGCAGAGATATTACTTTGCCAAAAAAGGCCCGTCTAGTCAAGGCTATGGTTTTTCCAGTGGTCATGTATGGATGTGAGAGTTGGACTGTGAAGGAGGCTGAGCGCCAAAAAATTGATGCTTTTGAACTGTGGTGTTGGAGAAGACTCTTGAGAGTCCCTTGGACTGCAAGGAGATCCAACCAGTCCATTCTGAAGGAGATCAGCCCTCGGATTTCTTTGGAAGGAATGATGCTAAAGCTGAAACTTCAACACTTTGGCCACCTCATGAGAGGAGTTGACTCATTGGAAAAGACTCTGACGCTGGGAGGGATTGGGGGCAAGAGGAGAAGGGGACGACAGAGGATGAGATGGCTGGATGGCATCACTGACTCGATGGACGTGACTCTGAGTGAACTCCGGGAGTTGGTGATGGACAGGGATGCCTGGTGTGCTGTGATTCATGGGGTCACAAAGAGTCAGACACAATTGAGCGCCTGATCTGATCTGATCTGATATGAGATTAAAGATATATAAATCACATTGGTTATAAGTGTAATGCATACAAAAACTGTGAAGCAAACAATTGTGAAGTAAACAAGTATTTGGCAAAAAACTGAAGTCAACAGTATTTTCATCTGAATAAAATGTGCTTCTCTGTTCTTATTAGCTTAATTTCCTTCTTTTCCAGCTGAAATGTTTTTGTTTTGCTTTTTACTGAACATTCACTTCTTGAATGGCTTCTCATATTCAGGGCCCTTTTATTTTCCTCTTTTCCAGCAAAATGCAACAATTTTTGTGACCTGTTTTTATATCCTTCTTGGGCCAGAACACTCAGTGACACATCAGCAGGGTAACCATTGCTAGCATGCCTTTCTGGTCAGTTCGTGTGCATGCTGAGTGACTTTCTGAAGGAAATGCCTCAATCAAAAAATAGGACTTGCCTCATAAGAAATCCAAGTATAGGGTCTTTGTTATGTTGATTTTGAATACTCAGTACCTGGTACTCTTGCACTCAGTAAAGATTCATGATAAAATAAAGAAAAATAATTCTACACATTATTATTTATATGGATGCTTTAATAACATATAAAGTCTAGAATTAAAATGATCTTTATTACTTATCATAAATTGTTTCCTTCTGAAGATGCCATAGCATGTTAACTAGGATTCTATCAATTAGTGTTCAGAAAGGGGTGAGCATGCATACCTCATCTGTTTATGTTAAGAAACAAAGGCCAGTGGTATGATTTTTCCACTTTCTTCCAACTGTGTATAAGCTTATTTTTATGATTTCTGCTTACACTCCTGGGGCTTCCTGGAGACTGCTATCTGCAATTGTAGTATATTAGCATTGTTTAATTAAGGAAGATTTCTCTGCAAGATGAAAGAATTCTCTTATATAGTATGGCTGATAGGGTGGAGATCCAAAATTACTTAGGAGATGATTTTATTATTAACAACCCAGTTGAATGAAAAATTAAGACTATCTAAACCTGGAATGAAGAGAAAGAGCATTATAAGACAGTCTGTTGGGAATAGTAATTACCTAGCATTCAAAGATCTCATTTCATAGTGATACACACAACATGAATGAATTTCAAATAAAGGCTTAGCAAAAGCAGCTAGACACAAACATATACATATGGCATGATTTCATGTATATGAAATTTTAGAAAAAGCTGAAGCAATCTTTAGGGCCTGAAAACATCAGGGATTGTCTAGGACCATATCTGGTTGTGATGGGGAACTGATTGCAAAGAAGCACAAAGAACTTACTAAGTTAATGTCAATGTCATGTATCTTGATTTTGATGGTGTTTTCAGAGAGGGGTATGAAATTCTGAAAAAAATCACCATAAGGTATACGTCAAATGAGTGAATGTTATTGTTTAAAAATTCAGTTCAGTTCAGTTCAGATGCTCAGTCATGTCTGACTCTTGCAACTCAATGGACTGCAGCACGCCAGGCCTCCCTGTCTATCACCAATTCCCGGAATTTACTCAAATTCATGCCCATTGAGTCGGTGATGCCATCCAACTATCTCATCCTCTATTGTCCCTTCTCTTTCCACTTTCAGTCATTCCCAGCATCAGGGTCTTTTCAAATGAGTCAGTTCTTCACATCAGGTGGCCAAAGTATTGGAGTTTCAACTTCAATATCAGTCCTTCCAATGAATATTCAGGACTGATTTCCTTTAGGATGGACTGGTTGGCACTCCTTTCAGTCCAAGGGACTCTCAAGAGTCTTCTCCAATACCACAGTTCAAAAGCATCAATTCTTTGGCACTCAGCTTTCTTTATAGTCCAACTCTCACATCCATACATGACTACTGGAAAAACCATAGTCTTGACTAGACCGATCTTTGTTGGCAAAGTAATATCTCTGCTTTTTAATATGCTGTCTAGTTTCGTTATAACCTTTCTTCCAAGAAGTAAGCGTCTTTTGATTTCATAGATGCGGTCACCATCTGCAGTGATTTTGGAGCCCCCCAAAATAAAGTCTCCTACTGTTTCCATTGTTTCTCCCTCTATTTGCCATGAAGTGATGGGACCAGATACCATGATCTTTGTTTCCTGAATGTTGAGCTATAAGCCAACTCTTTCACTCTCCTCTTTTACTTTCATCAAGAGGCTCTTTTGTTCTTCTTCACTTTCTGCCATGAGGGGTGGTGTCATCTGTATATCTGAGGTCATTGATATTTCTCCCAGCAATCTTGATTCTAGCTTGTGCTTCATTCAGCCCAGCGTTTTCTCATGATGTTCTCAGTATATAAGTTAAATAAGCAGGGTGATATTATACAGCCTTGACATATTCCTTTTTCTATTTGGAACCAGTGTTTTGTTCCATGTCCAGTTCTAACTGTTGCTTCCTGACCTGCATACAGATTTCTCAGGAAGCAGGTCAGGTGGTCTGGTATTCCCATCTCTTTCAGAATTTTCCACAGTTTATTGTGATCCACACAGTCAAAGGCTTTAGGCATAGTCAATAAAGCAGAAATTGATGTTTTTCTGAAACTCTTGCTTTTTCGATGATCCAACAGATGCTGGCAATTTGATCTCTGGTTTCTCTGCCTTTTCTAAAACCAGCTTGAACATCTGGAAGTTCACAGTTCACGTATCGCTGAAGCCTGGCTTGGAGAATTTTGAGCATTACTTTACTAGCATGTGAGATGAATGCAATTGTGTGGTAATTTGAGTATTCTTTGGCATTGCCTTTCTTTGGGATTGGAATGAAAACTGACCTTCACCAGTCCTGTGGCCATGGCTGAGTTTTCCAAATTTGCTGGCATATTGAGTGCAACACTTTCACAGCATTATCTTTTAGGATTTGAAATAGCTCAACTGGAATTCCATCCAGTTTTGTTTGTGGTTTGAACAACCACTAGCTTTGTTCATAGTGATGGTTCCTAAGGCCCACTTGACTTTGCATTCCAGGATGTCTGGCTCTAGGTGAGTGATCACACCATCGTAATTATCTGGGTCATGAAGTCTTTTTTGTACAGTTCTTCTGTGTATTCTTGCCACCTCTTCTTAATATCTTCTGCTTCTGTTAGGTCCATACTATTTCTGTCCTTAATTGTGCCCATCTTTTCATGAAAATTTCCCTTGGTATCTCTCATTTTCTTGAAGAGATCTCTAGTCTTCCCCATTCTAGTGTTTTCCTCTATTTCTTTGCATTGATCACTGAGGAAGTCTTTCTTATCTCTCCTTGCTATTCTTCAGAACTCTGCATTCAGATGTTTATATCTTTCCTTTGCTTCTTTGCTTTTTGCTTCTCTTCTTTTCACAGCTATTTGTAAGGCCTCCTCAAACAGTCATTTTGCTTTTTCACATTTCCTTTTCTTGGGGATAGTCTTGCTCCCTGTCTCCTCTACAATGTCACGAACTGCCGTCCATAGTTCCTCAGGCACTCCGTCTATCAAATCTAATCCCTTGAATCTATTTCTCACTTCCACTGTATAATCATTAGGGATTTGATTTAGGTCATATTTGAGTGATCTAGTGGTTTTCCCTACTTTCTTCATTTCTCTTTTATAAATTATACCTCAATAAAGATAATTTAAGAGAGAAAAAACTCTCAATTCATAATTGGGTCTAATATTAAGCAACAGGGCTTCCCAGGGGGCACTAGTGGTAAAGAACCTGCCTGCCAATGTAGGAGACTTTTAAAAGCTATAGGTTTGATCCCTGTGTCAGAAGGATTCCCTAGAGGAGAAAATACCACTCCAGTATTCTTGCCTGGAGAATTCCATAGACAAAGGAGCCTGGCAGGTTACAGTCCATAGGACCGCAAAGTCAGACAAGATGGAAGCAACTAAGCATGCACTAAGTAACAAGAGATTTTAAGAAACCCAGTATATCCTTTGAGCCTCATTTTCAACAACAGCATGATAGAAATAATAAATAACACTACTCCAACCTACCTAACAAGCTTGTTGCCAAGCTAAAACAAAATGGACACCAAAGCACTTTTTAACCACTATAGCATAAGCTTAGAGATGTTATTGTTGGGGTAAATTTGAAGAAGAGGATGCTATTTGTTTTTATAAAGGGTCTGGGATTAGGTGTATTACACAGGGCTGGTGAAATGTTTATCTACAAACTCTAAGTCATAAACCACTGCCCTTGATTCAAAATTGAATCAAAATTAGCCTGGTCAATTTTTTAAAGAGATAAAATTATGCAGAATGTTATTAATTTTTCTCAAATTTGGCCACAGAAGAAAATAATGAAAAGATATATTTTATATATTAACATATTCTTGTTAAAATAACCTTGTTTCATCATTATCAAGGAGCATTTATAAGCCATTTACTATTCATGAAGCTGTGTGTTTAAAAAAGAAATATGACGTGTTAAGTTTAAATTAAATTTCACTTTAAAGTATTCATGATTTAATGTTAAAGATACCATAGAGAAGAATGCAGGAGCCTAAATCTAGAATAATAAGTTCTATAGAATATATAATAAAGCATGTATGTCCTACCTTCGGACAGCATGAATAATTTGGACTAGATTTCAATATACTTGTACAAGAAAATAGAGGAGTTAGGACATAGCTTTAAAACTCCAGAAGTTCAGATGAAATGTGTAAATAAGTATAATAGGAACTTCAGGAGTCATTTTTTTATGCTCTTGGAAAAGTATATGTTGTTGTAAGAAATAAAAACAGGTCTTTCCTGGTGGCTCTGTGGATAAGAATCTGCCTGGCAAATGAGGGGACATAGGTTCGATCCCTGATCTGGGAAGATTTCACTTGCCACCAAACAACTTAACCCCTACGCTACAACTACTGAGTCAGCGTTCTAGAGCCAGGAAATTACTGAGCCTGTGAGCCTGGAGCCTGTGCTCCACAACAAGAGAAGCCACTGCAACGAGAAACCCAAATACCACAAAAAGACACAGTGCAACCAAAAAGAAAATAAAGTTTAAAAAATTAGAAGAAGAAAAAAAAAAAGCACAAACTATCACAAAGTGCACATTAGTAAATAAATCATTTAGTAAACTTATTTAACTAAATGTAAAGTAAAATAAGTAAAATCTTTAACTGTACTTGTGGTCTTGTAATGTCTGGTTTATACCTATTTCCTGTGGAAAGGTGTGTTCGTTATCTGTTTGCACATGTTGGCAATGGTAAATTTTCTGTAGTCCAGGCCATAACCCTTGGTGTTTACAGTCTCAAAATTTGGTTTTATAAACCTAAAAAAAGTGGTATATTTTGTAGCAACAGATCCCCATAAAGTGAGTTGAAGAGTGATGAATAGAGTGAGTATACCAATAGCGTAGTTTGTTATAACTACTGCAAGAAAACAGATGGAAGGTGAACATTACCTTTCCATTTCCTCTAAAACATAGTCAGAATATCACTTGTTGGGCCTGAAAACACAATAAGAAGAATTGTAAGAAAATGAAAATAATGTCATGTCCATGTGACAATGAGATAGAAACTAGAAGTACTATGAGGAACTTTACGGAGGTTCCTCCAGGGTAGCCAGTGTCATGGTAAAATGGACAATCTTGTCTTTGTGACTCTTCCTTTATTATTTGACTGTGATAACCCAGTCCCTCATCACTTTCAATTGATGGATTCTTTCTTTATAATTACCAATATATTCAATTAGATAACTTTGAATATGAATATTCTGTATCATGATATATTGGACTTTACAGATACTTCTTGCCTTCTTGGAGGGCAGTCATGTTTGTGTCATTTTCAATTTCTTTATTTTCTTAAAAATGACAATAATAGGTTTTTTAGGGAATACATTTGGTCATTTTTGTATCTCTTATCTCTCAAACTCTAAAGTTCAAGTCACAGTCTTGAAACATAATTATTAATTGACTTCTCAGCATGGTCCAAAGTGAATTCATTCTTTATCAGTTCAAATATTATTCATGTATTCAACATGGTGAAAGATTAAAAATAAATATATATGCAAATAAATGTTTCCTAGTGGTAGTGGTGTTTTAGTTACTAAGTCGTGTCCAACTCTTGGGACCCCATGGACTGAAGCCAGCCAGCTCCTCTGTCCCAGCAAGGAATACTGGAGTGGGTTGCCATTTCCTTCTCCAGGAGGGCCTTCCCAACCCAGGAATAGAACCCATGTCTCTGCATTGCAGGTGATCTCCTGAACTGCAGGTGGATTCTTTACTACTGAGCCACCCTAATGTTTCCTGAGTAAACATTTATTCATATTCAATCCGGATGTAATACCAAAAAACTCACCTAAGTCATTTCCTCTAGCATGAAACATCTATTCTGTTTATATCAGTCAAGGATCTGTTGCAAGTACCAGTTAAGTAGAAAATAAGTGGTGTGCTAAGAACATTATTGGAAGGACTACAAGACCCAGCTATAGGCTGAGCACTGATTACATCCAAAACATGGTCATAGTATGATTATTAAGGGAGCAGCTGCTTTCTAATCAGGAAGCCTAAAAGTCAGGGAGCTGCTCCTATAACTCCTTGCTCCAGGATCAGTCCAACTCTGCTCAAGTCTGGAAGTCAAGATATTTTCACCAACTCTTAGCTCTAAGATCTGACCACATCAGATCTAGATATGGAATAAACAAGACAACACCCCAACTACTAGCTTCAGGAGAACATTATTCAAGCTATATTTCATGCCAATAAAAATGGATCTTTTGCAGGTTCCTTGCATTCTCCCCCTAAATGCCTACAAATGTGGGAGACAGTTACTGGAACTTCTGATAAAGCTAATAAGGAAAACCCACATTCCTTCTCTTCCTTGAAGGCCATTAGAAACAGAATTCCTAGGAGAAGAAATCTGCATCACTTGTAACTTCCAAATCTCATAAAGATGTATGCATGTGGGTTCACGGCAAATAGACAGGGAAACAGTGGCTGACTTTATTTTTCTGGGCTGCAAAATCATTGCAGATGGTGACTGCAGCCATGAAATTAAAAGACGCTTACTCCTTGGAGGGAAAGTTATGACCAACCTAGAGCATATTCAAAAGCAGAGACATTACTTTGCCAACAAAGGTCTGTCTAGTCAAGGCTATGGTTTTTCCAGTAGTCATGTATGGATGTGAGAGTTGGACTATAATGACAGCTGAGCACTGAAGAATTGATGCTTTTGAACTGTGGTGTTGGACAAGACTCTTGAGAGTCCCTTGGACTGCAAGGAGATCCAACCAGTCCATCCTAAAGGAGATCAGTCCTGAGTGTTCATTGGAAGGACTGATGTTGAAGCTGAAACTCCAATACTTTGGCCACCTGATGTGAAGAGCTGACTCATTTGAAAAGACCCTGATGCTGGGGAAGACTGAGGGCAGGAGAAGAAGGGGATGATAGAGGATGAGATGGTTGGATGGCATCACTGACTCAATGGACATGAGTTTGAGTAAACTCTGGGAGTTGGTGATGGACAGGGAGGCCTGGCATACTGTGGTTCCTGGGGTCGCAAAGAGTCGTACAAGACTGAGCAACTGAACTATTGAACTATGTGGGTTCGATCCCTGGGTTGGAAAGATCCTCTAGAGAAGGAAATGGCAACCCACTCTAAATTCTTGCCTGGAGAATCCCATGGACAGAGGAGCCTGGTGGGCTACAGTGCATGAGGAAATAATAAAGAGTTAGACATGACTGAAGTGATTTAGCATGCGTAGCACACAAATTGACTCAACAGAAGCTAGATCACATGTGGAACTGAGCTGTCAGGGATTTTAGGAAGCAGGATTGAGACTAGGGTGAAGCAAGAGAGACATCCAAGTCACAGAGTTCAAGCGGGGAGCTCATTCTTTTGTGCCAATCCTGTACCTGCTCAAGTCTTAGAGTGAATGTATTCTTAAATGTGGGGGACTGGACACCTCACTTTTCTCACTCTAGTCCTGGCCAGGATAAGAAATTTTTAGCAAATGGAGTGAGTGGAAGTGAGTTCACAAGCCAGTTTGCTGTACTGGCCAGAGTCTGCCCCTTGTCTGCTTAAGATTCAGCCAGTCCTTTCTCCTATAGTAAAACTACCAACGACACAATAGGCACACAAAGCCAGCATGTGTGCTTTTGGCTGCTACAATTTCAAATGATTTGACCTCACAAATAAATGAAAATCCAACACTCTTTCTTCATTTTAAATGAAAGACCACTTTTATCACCTGTAAGATAGTCAAAAGAAAACCAAATGCATTGAGACCATAACATTCAGTAATCTTCTTGATTTATCACATTATCAAGAATCATAGTAGCCATAAAAATATGGTTCTGATCAATTGGATTCATGGTAAAAGATTACTTTTTGTTATTCTATATGTTATATCATTTTATAAAGGAAATAAAATATTTCATAATTTAGAGTCACTATCCCCTAGATGAAATGCCAAAAAAAATTAAAACCATGATTCAGTCTTTGTGCTTAGTAAGAGAAAACATGATCAGAAGATATTGCTGCAAAGTTCCATAGGTAAGTAATCTCAGATATGTACATGTTACTGAAAGATTCTTGAAGTGCTTTTCCTTTTTAACAAAGAACACTCAGAGAATTTACCTAGGATGATAATAAACTCCTAATAGAAGAGACAAAATCAAGTCTATTTGCCTCTAAAGTAATTTCTCAGCTGATTTATTTGTGAAACCAAAGATGCATACTCAAGAGGACAATTTTTCTTAATAAGACACTAGCAAGACAAAAAAATGCATGTAACACAGTACTGGTACATTCTAATGGCAAAGGTAAAGTGAGGAAGTGAGAGAGTCATTTCCTAGGCAGGTTGATAGGGAGTCTAGGGGTCCCCAAGGAGAGAGGGGTCTGGAATTCTCAAGGAGGAAGAAAGGACAAACTTTTTCTTTCTCCATATTCCTTAGGATTATATAACAATAATGCATCCTGCCTAAGGACAGTCTTTGGATTCAACCTTCTGTTATCTTAAAAATGTTAATTATGGGAGTAGACCTGGTCTTTACAAGGATGTATCTTGCCTGAGGACAGTGTTATCTTAAAATGTAAATTATGGGAGTAGGTCTGATGAGGTCTTTACAACCTCCAGACATTCTTTGGCATATATAACTTCATTGTTAACACTAGCAAGCGGGTACTCTTTCTGCCCCCTTCTGATGCCTATGTCAGAAGCTTTCTCTATCTCCTTTATACTTTAATAAAACTTTATTACACAAAAGCTCTGAGCAATCAAGCCTTGTCTCTGGCCCCGGATTGAATTCTTCTCCTCCGGGAGCCAAGAATCCTGGTGTATTCGCGTGATTCAACAACAACCTTTCAGAAGGAATAAGGACCTGTTAGACAGGTGAGGGTGAGAATTGAAGTTTTAATGGGGTACCTGGGGAAAGCATTACTGAGAATGGGGTTTTCTAGTAAGAATCCAAAAATGAAGAAGCAAAGTGTACTTCATGTAGATATTTTGGGAAAAGGGTAGAGGATTCAACAAGAAAAAGCACTGAAGTAGAAGCATTCTGGAGGGCTGTAGGAGGAAAAGGGGGTTCTGTGTGCCTGGGGTTGTGGGTAGGAGCAAGGTAGGAAATGAGACAGAAGAGATAAGAGAGAGCTGGGTCATGTAAGGTTTTGGTTCTGCCCATTTGCAAGGACTCAGTTCAGTTCAGTCCAGTCACACAGTCATGTCCAACTCTTTGCAACCCCATGGATTGCAGCACGACAGGCTTCCCTGTCCATCACCAACTCCCAGAGCTTGCTCACTCATGTCCATCAGCGATGCCATCCAACCATCTCATCTTCTGTCATCCCCTTCTCCTTCTGCCTTCAATCTTGCAAGGACTAGTCATTTTAAAAAACATCCATTTGATCCCAAAATGAATAAATCAAAAAACATTAAAAAAAATAAAACCAGAAACTTCTTTAAGGTGATATGGAAGACCTTTAAAAACATCTAGAGCACATATTATATGCAACAATAAAGACTTGAAATCATTCTCCTTAACATCAGAACAAATCAAGAATGCCCACTTTCACATTCTCACTATTTTTCCTGAAGGCAACACTGGAGGTCCAGTCAGAACAGTTAAAGGAAAAAAAAAAAAAGAAGCAAGAGTATAATAATTAGAAGGAAAAAACAAAAATCAATATTTCCAACATTGCAGATGATGATTGTTATTAAAAATAATTAATGAATCCACAGATAAAATGTTATAATTTTAATAATGGATAAAGGATAATAGATATTATAATATGCAAAATAAAGGCAATGATTGATCAGAAAATGCAATTTTAAATAAACCATTTGCTACATATAGGAAGCAAAAATATTGTCTCTAGGAATAAAAAAAATTGTTTCAAGACTTTTATAAATAAGATTATAACATGTATCTGAAGATGTTATAGAAAACCTAAATATAGAAAAGTATTCAAGTCTTTAGACTCACTATAATAAAAATGCTACTTATCCCTAGGCCAATTCTAATAAATATTCCCACAGGATCCTTATGGAAGTTTACACTTAGGTTTTTAAATTATTTGGAGGTATGCTGCTGCTGCTGCTGCTAAGTCGCTTCAGCACGTGTCTGACTTTGTGCGACCCCAGAGACGGCAGCCCACCAGGCTCCCCTGTCCCTGGGATTCTCCAGGCAAGAACACTGGAGTGGGTTGCCACTTCCTTCTCCAGTACATAAAAGTGAAAAATGAAAGTGAAGTTGTTCAGTCGTGTCCAACTCTTAGCGACCCCATGGACTGTAGCCCACCAGGCTTCTCCATCCATGGGATTTTCCAGGCAAGAGTACTGGAGTGGGGTGCCATTGCCTTCTCCAATTTGGAGGTATAAAAGGTCAAAAATAGCCCTGAAGATTTTCTTTACTATGAAAAAATTGCTATGAAGCTAAAATTGTTTTAATAGTATTGCATTGGTTGAAGGGTAGAATTTTAGAAAAATGGAACAGAATAGAAAGAGCACAAATGGTCATATCTGTATATAAAAATTTAATTTAATTTATTACATAGTCATAAGTGCAGGTCAATGGAAATAAATGGTTCTGAATCACTGTTTACCCATTTGGGGGAAAAATGTCAAATTAACACTCTACATCATTCAAGAATCAATTTCAAATCGAATTAAGATTTAAATGGGAATGAAAACTTCTATAACTATTATAGGACTTTTTTCCAACCTTAAGGCAAGGAAAAGTTTATGAAATGAAAAACAGAAAATGCAAATCATTACAAAAGATTGAGAAAATATGTTACTAAATTAAACAACTGATTATCACAAAAACCATAAGGACCACAAAATACAAACTAAGAACTGAGAAAATTCTCACAACATTTATGACTAATAAAGGACTATTATCCAACCAATCAATCAACAAGAAAAAAAGAAACAACCAATTAAAATTGAACAAAAAGCTCAAACAGACATTTCCTAGAAGAGGTAAGTGAATGACCTTTGAATACACCGAAAGACACTCAAGCTCATTAGCAACCCTAGAAGTACATGTTGATGTCTCAATAACACATCATCTTACAGGACTCTGTTGGCAGAAGTGTCGGGCAGTGAGAACATTCATCCATTGCTCATGAGCTGGAAATTGTTGCAAACACTTTGGAAGATAGTTTGCGAGTGCCTAGTAAAGTTGGAAAAATCCTGCACAAGTACAGAAGAAGGTAATTTACAAGGCAGTAATGTTTGTAATAGAAAATAAACTTTGACATTTTGAATGCTGATCAGTTGTAGAATAGACTAGCTGTGCTAATTCAGACAGTATAATAATATTAAGCAATGAAAATAAATTAACTACAGCCATGAACTGGGTCAATCTAATTCCCCAAAACATAATATTGAGAGGAATTAATCACAGAACCACAAAGCCTATAATTCCATCACTTAAAAATTTTTTTAAAACAGTCAACACTACTTATATATTCTTTAGAGTTACCTATATACGTAGCAAAAACTATAGAAGAATTCAAGGACCTGATTAGCACAAAAATAATGTAATTTCCTCTTGAAGTGTGGAACTAGTGTGATTGAGGAGGCACACACAGAGGACATAGATGAAGCTCCTGAAATACTAGACACATTACCTCTTAACTTGAGATTTCGTTCTCCAATTATTTCTTTAGTTTATAGTCTTTAAATTTGAATATGTATTTTAAAGGTATTAAAATTAAGGTATGTTTAACAGTAAAGTATTTTACACAAATAAATGTATCATTTTATTTGTCCTTGCAAAATAAAGACTTTGAGGGTTCCAAATTATTTCAGCACACACCATTACATATATTTCAGCTCACACCTTTACTTTATGAGAATACTCACCTTGGTTTCCTGCTTTATTTGATCAATTAGCATGCCAAAATTTTCAGATTTCCTCAAAATTCTACATCCACTTACAGAGTTGTATTCTGATTGCCTAAGAAACTCAATATTTGGTAGAGGAAAAGTCAATTGAAAGAAATTTTATCAGCATATAATTGTCCTCAGTTTCACCTGTTTCAGCATAGCAAGTTGAAGAACTGCTTGCTGGATTCTGAATCAGATGATCTGCCAGGTATGTAAAAGTAGTTATTTCAATTATTTCCATGAACTCATAATGCATCTATAAGGTTCTATTTTACAACTAATAAACAGCTTCAGGAATGATTAAGTAATGAATGCCTGAGTACACAGATAACAAAGGATAAATGAGAGAATTAATTTCTGGTTTTCAGGTCCTGAAGTCATGGCTCTTCCTGCTGCATATGGTCATGCAATAAGAAGACTGGTATCATCAAGTGCCAGAGACATCAAACACAGTGCTTCTGATGGAGTAAGAGCTTAATACATAGCTAATAAATAAAATAATAAATAAATGAGTATCCTGAAAAATATGGTCCTTACCTAAACACTGGTTTTAGTTTGTTAGTCTGTGGATCTTTTTCCACCTTCAATTTGTTGCTGTTGTTATTTAGTTGCTAAGTTGTGTCCGACTCTTTGTGACCCCATGGACTGTAGCCTGCCAGGCTCCTCTGTCCATGAGATTTCCCAAGTAAGAATACTGGAGTGGGTTGCCATTTCCTTCTTGACGAGATCTTCCTGACCAAGGGGTTGTAGCTGTGTCTCATGCATTGGCAGGCAGATTCTTACCACTGAACCACCTGGGAAGTTTCACCTTTGATTATGTGTCTGTATGACACTGGACCATAGAATTTCATTTAATAATTGGAAATCATTATTTCCAGTATGATTTCTCATACATAGAACTTTAAAAAAAAAAACACTAAATAAACAGAATTACCATAATTCTACCCTTTTAACTATTTTCTCCCTTTGATGATAATATACTGTGCCTTAAAAAAGCTGTAGCAACACTACCAATTATAAGCTCTGTTATGAAACTTTCATAGAGTAAAAGTTTCAAGTTATAAAAAAATCAATTAGATCTCTGTTAAAAATTCTATAATTTCAGAATGCTGCAAAGTGATTGTATCAAAGCCATATTGTGCTAGATGGAGGAAAGTTTTACTTTTTAATATAAGGTTTCCTCCAACTCAGACTATATGTGATTGAAGAGTCTAGAGACTATCTCTCCCATCCCATTAAAGTAGCTATGCACGTTAAAAATTACTGTACTTTAACAGCTTCTTAATTTATAAGCTAGATCAATTTGATAAGCAAGCACCTATACTATTCCCCAAGACCTATCTCCTCCAGCTTGGGAATGTTTTGCTAATAGAATCACAAGGCTTTTATCGTAGAATTAGTGAACTGGAGAAGAACATTTATTTGCAAGTTATATACTTTTTAAACCTATACATAATGAAATAAAGATTTTGGATTTTTTCTGAAAATAATTTCTAGGCACTTTGAAGGAATTGATGCTGAGAAAGAGCCTGCTCAAAGATTTGCTGATAGTTTTCATGTTTCTTAAAAGAGTTACTGACTAGATATCTTTTCTCTTAAATAGTAAAGAATGACAGACTTTTTATTTTGGGGGTAATCTGTATTTAATATTGATGAAATGGACAATCTGAACAATTTCACAATTCCTTCCTCCCTGCCTCTCTTGCTTTTTATCTTTCTTCTTTCTTCCTTCCTTTCTTCTTTCATTACCTGCCTTTCCTTCCTTCCTTCCTTTCTTTCCTTCCTCATGACTCGATGAACATGAGTTTGAGTGAACTCTGGGAGTTGGTGATGGACAGGGAGGCCTGGCGTGCTGCAATTCATGGGGTTGCAAAGAGTTGGACACGACTGAGCGAATGAACTGAACTGAACCGAACTGAAACTAACAAGTAGAACAGATGTCAAATGCAGGTCCTCGTCTCACCTCACCCTAGTTGCATCATTTTAGGCAGCTGATTCACACACTTTCCTCATCTGCAACATTGGCTGTTTATTAAAGGAAACTTAAATGAGATTGTTCATGTCAAAACAAGCTTAAAATGGCAACGCTTCATATAAAATGTAAGACATTATTATTTGAGAGAAAGATAATGTTTCTTTTCTACACGTTAATGTTTGGAATTATAATGGTGGTAATATTTCCCAGTTTTACTGTAATTCTATTTGGAGAAGAGGAGTAATTTGAAAATGGAATTCTTCCAAACTGGTCTCTTGATAAAAAGTTGATTTATTTGATGTTGTGGGGACCCATATGAGAATATTGTTTTACCTAAAGCAAACTAGCAGAAGTCTTTGCCTTACAGCAGTAATCCTATTCAGTATTCAATTTGTCAGCTGCATTGCAATCTGGAATATTTTAAAGTGATTTTATGTTAAATTCAAATGCAGAATGTAGATTACATAAATATTTATCCAAGCTATCAAATAAACCAAATTCTTAGAGTAACAGTAAAGATATATATTTTACAAGATTAAACCTCTTATGGTTTCATTTTTACAGTGTTTCCATAATTATTGTTGTTGTTTAATTGCAAAGTCATGCCCAACTCTTTTGCAAACACGTGGATTCTAGCACGCCAGGCTCCTCTGTCCAGGGGATTTTCCAGGCAAGAATACTGGAGTTGGTTACCATTTCCTTGTCCAGGGGATTTTCCCGACCCAGGGATCAAACCTGCGTCTCCTGCATAGCAGGCAGATTCTTTACCACTGAGCCACCAAGGAATAATACCCTCTCTTGGTTGGCTGGACTGCCCTTACAGGTGAATATGAGCTTTTAGTCCTTGGCCTGCCTACTCTAGCCTCATGTGATCAAGATGCTCCCTCCTCCCACAAAAATGCCTTGATTTCTTGATTTTGTTTGTTTTTACTTAGCAGAAAGCAAGAGAAGATTCTGGGCCAAGAGTGGATTGGATCAAAGACACTAGCATCTTTACTTTGCAAAAATTACTTGCTAATTGAAACAGATTAGAAGGAAAAAAGGTCAGAGAGGATGTCATAAAAGGATTATGGGCATAGTGAAGACTATATTGAGTATGTCAAAATTCATTAATAGTTTGAAAAATATTACCCAGGAAGTCTTCCATGATTGTATTTGTATTGATTAACATGTTGAAATCTCATTTTCCCCTTAGTGACCTATGAACCCTTGGGGAAACTCTTGTTTTGAAGTTTAGTTTTGTTACTTATTCCCAGAACATTTAGTGAACACCATTCACTCTCTGAATTTTAACTTTATCTGTAGCTCAGACGGTAAGGCATCTGCCTACAATGCGGGAGTCTCGGTTAGATCCCTGGATCGGAAAGATACCCTGGAGAAGGAAATGGCAACCCATTCCAGTACTCTTGCCTGGAAAATTCCATGGATGGAGGAGCCTGGTAGGCTACAGGCCATGGGGTCCAAAAGAGTCGGACACGACTGAGAGACTTCACTTCATACAATTTATAGGGGTCTCCCGGGTGGCTCAACTGTAAAGTATCTGCCTGCCAATGTAGGAGACTCAGGAGACGTGGGTTTGATCCTTGGGTTAAGAAGATCCCTTGGAGGAGGAAATGGCAACCCACAGTATTTTTGGCTGAGAAATCCAAATCCATGGACAGAGGAGACTGGCAGGCTACAGTCGATGGGGTCGCAAAGCATGTGCATGCATACTAAGTCGCTTCAGTCATATCTCACTCTTTATGACCCTATGGACTGTGGTCCACCAGGCTTGTCTGTCCATGGGATTCTCCAGACGAGAACACTGGAGTGGGTTGCCATGCCCTCCTCCAGGGCATCTTCTCCATCCAGGGATGGAACCCAGGTCTCTTACTTTGGCAGGTGGGTTCTTTACCTCTAGTGCCACCTGGGAAGCCCACATGCAAACGCACATGCAAAATTATAATAGGAATCTTGAGATTTCCGTTATTATCTGTAAACATATACTTTGAGGAGGTTTAAATGGATAGGTAATTTGTACCCTACGGATATTTGCTTTATTCATATTAACCAGCTTTTTCCCTGGGAATGGCCAGACATAGCATGCTTCATGTGCATGAACAGCCATGCAACTTTTAAAATTCTTTATAACTCTAACAGGGTAGGTGATTATTTATCTTATTTATCCATGAAACTGTTTTATTTATCCATTTATTCATGAAAAAGAGTAGCAAAGCAAAGATGTTTCCAGCACCCAGAAGAGGCATAAATCAAGATATACTCCATTTCTGTATCTTTTTAAAGAAAATATCTATTGTTATGTATGACTGCCCTTTCAGCCTTTGTGTGATAAAAACTCACTTTGTCTCCATTCCTTCCCCAGAAGAGTTTTCAGTCATGGTATGAACTGTGCATCCTTCCTGGATTGGTCAATCAGAAATACTCCATTTGCTTTTGTCAAATCAATAAGTTGAGGGTAATGAGTGGGATCAAAGCTGGATAAAACAGACTTTCTTAAGACAATTAATATATGACTAATCAGAAAACATTCTTATACACTATATTCATTTTTCAGAAATTGTCAACTATCATATCCTAGAGAAAATAGGAAAAAATTGAGAGATATCTGATAACACTGGCATCAAAAATGAAAAACTGTGGTCATAGCAAAATTCTTAGTAATGTTTAAAATGTTAAAAAACTTACCTAATGTTAAAATGTTATGTTAAAACACTTACTAATGTCATGTTAAAACAGTAAAAACACATGTCATTGTATCACTATGAAGCTTTATTTCCATATTAGGTATAGTTTCTTATATTAATATCTCTGTATCATGGATTGCCTAGAGGTCCAGTGCTTAAGACTCTGCTTCCAACGCAGGGGGTGAGGGTTTGTCAATCCTTGTCTAGGAGCTATGATCCCACATGCCTCAGACATAGCCAAAAAAGCCCCTCTGATTCAGCAAAATTAAATTCGTTAAACAGACAATGCTTGCCTCAGGTTTCCCAGGTTAAGGAAGAAGTCCTTGGCCTCACATAGGAAGAAGAGAGAGACCCGTCTAAAAGGAGAAAGACAGGTGTTAATCTTGAAGGGACTAGATCCTTCATTTACTACTCAAGATGCCAGAGTGGGAGAAGAAGAGGAACAATAGTCCACACACATCAAAGTTAGCTAGTATTTTATTTGCTTCATTGTCTCCAACCCAGAAAATCATGTCCCAAAATTTAAAAAATGCTTTTATTCTTGCAAACAAGGAGTTTGCAAGACTTTGAATAAGACATCATTTTGTTCTAGCTCCAGATTCATTCTTGGATTACAATAAATAAGAGAAAGTAAGGAAAGATGTCTAATCATCTGTAACAATAATTATTCTCCCCCAACAACCATTTATTTCTCTCACATATATATTTACAGGTAAAGTATTAGAAGGTATTTTTATTTACATTTTCCTGTAGGTGATTTACCTAGTCACTAGTTTTAATTCTTACCTGTATGCTGATAAAATCGAATTTATATGTTCCTTAAATTTCAGATTGTGTATCCACTTTCTATACTTTCACTTGGGTGTTTAATATCATGTCTCAAAGAGAACTTCTGTTCTCCAAATTTTGCTTTTCAAAGTAACTACCTTTCTGTTCATGTTCATAATTTGGGAAAATCCTTTACTTTTTTTTAATCCATTCAAGTCAACATTCTTCACACAATCCCTGAAGAGATTTCTGATAAAATAGAAATTTCTTTTGATATGCAGTGTCCTTTATGATTTGCTTTATTTTAACATGGTTTATTTTCCCACATGACCATAGAAAGAATATTCATTTCCCATAAAGCGATATGCTCTTTCCATATGCTAAAATTTATGGCTGGAATTATTTCCCCACCCAGGTCCTGATGACTTCCTAGCCATTCTTTACAGTTTAACTCATGCCTCACTTCCCCTCTGAATTTACCCTGATACTCAGGAGCTACCTTATTTATTGCCATAGCATCTTCTGCCTACATAGAGTTATTTTCACTTGGAATCTAACAATATGAAATAATATGGAACTTTATCTCTTTTCTATTCCTCTTTTTTAGACTATGAAACTTCAAGGCTAATTATTTTTTTCTCTTTTTCTTCTTTTTGCCTTGTTTATCTTTAAACCAACAAGAATGTAGCACAAATTCTGGCAAAAGATGGTACTCTACTAATATTTTGTTAAATAATAAATGCTACCAAATAAAAAGCATGATTTTGTTCACTTAAATTATTTAAGAATTATTTCCATTATTGTATTAATTAGTATATTAGGCATTCAGTAGTTATATTCCTCTATCAACACCATCTTCAACTCTTAGGTACTTGACAAACAAATCTGAAACCTAAAATACTTTCTTTACTCTGCTGTGAAATACTTTCTTTACTATCCTGTGAAGGGATAAAAATAATTTGTATGGAAATTGCATTTAGAGTGAATTATTAAATCTCTAGTATAGTTTCAAAGTACAATAAATACCTTTATCTGTGAGTTGAGGTTTGAGGCATATTCATAAGAAGAGACTTGAAGTTTGCATTTACAGTGGTTTTACAAGGACCATCTCTACAAGCAGAGATGTTTTAATCATTTATAGTTAAAGAAGAAAGCCTCAGGGCTGAATGGAAATAAGAAGCTCTGGCTCTAGTTATATAGAGATCATGATCCCTGAGCAAAATTAAAGGTGAGAAACCTAAATCTGGAAGACAAATATTTTTAAAATTTTATTGAAAGAAAGGAAAAAGCAATCTTGAAAAAGGAACATAAGGCTGGAAGTCAGCTGACCTTGACTCTGAACTTTGCTTATTGGGGGACCTTATGTAAATTCTCCATTTGTTCTAATAGTGTAGATAAAACCAGGTATATCTGCCTTCAGTTTTTGCATCATAATAAGCAAAGGATAAGATGGGAAAATAAATGAAGAAACGATTTTGAGAAAGGAAAACTCTCTTCTAACTTAAGCAATAATTAGTATTACTTAGAATTAATAAACAGATTTTTCTAAAAAGCAATATTAATAAAACAAGAGGGACTCCTCTGGCAGTCCAGTGGTTAAGACTCTGAACTTCCATTTCAGGGGTCACAGGTTCAATCCTTCATTGGGGGACTAAGGTCTGGCTTGCAGAGTAATGTGGTTAAAGAAATTAATGAACAAGATAACTGGTGATGGTGCTCAGTTTTAGGGAGAGTCTGCCAATGGATACTAACTTTGAAGTGTCAAGCTGTTCCCCAGATACCTGAAACTATCTTGTTCACCTTCTTCACCCATTTATATTCTGTCACTCCTTCACACTCAGATCAAGTTAGAGAATTTTAGAATTATTGGGTATCCAAAAATCATTGGGATGACCCAGAGGGATGGTATGGGGAGGGAGGAGGGAGGGGGGTTCAGGATTGGGAACACGTGTATACCTGTGGTGGACTCATGTTGATGTATGGCAAAACCAATACAATGTTGTAAAGTAATTAGCCTCCAATTAAAATAAATAAATTAAAAAAAATCATTAATCTAATTGCTCCTCTATTTCATAGCAAAGGAAGTATATAAAACCCAGAAAGATTGATTGAATGAATGAGAAATGTGCCCAGTCTTGTCTGACTCTTTGTGACCCCATGGACTGTAGCCCTCCAGGCACCGCTGTCCATGGGATTTCCTAGGCAAGAAAACTGGAACAGGTTGCCCTCTCCTTCTCCAGATGCAATCGAACCCATGTCTCTTGCGTCTCCTGCATTGGCAGGTGGATTTTTTACCACTGCACCACCTCAGAAGCCCTGAAAGATTACATAGCTTGCTCTAAATCCCTCTGCCAGGGAGTAGTAACATGACAAGGTCATATTTTTGACAACCACCAATTTGATGCCATTTTTGCCCCCATGAATCCCTCTGTCTGCCTCCAGCATAGAATCTAACTGCTTGAGTTTACACAGCAGAAGATTGCAAGTGAGAATTAAATTCTATCTCTGCCACCGACTGTTTGATTTAGGCAAATTACTTATCATCTCTGAGCATCTATTTTTCATTTCTAAAGCAAGAATATAATAAATGGAAAAACTAATTAAAGAAACAATCATAGAATGCCAGATTTTGCACTTGGTCCTGAAAATAAAGATTTAATTGAAATGGACCATACTCCTAAAGATGTCACAAATTTTCAGTGCAACATTTTATAAACTATACTCCTTGGCACTCAGATCCTTTAGGAAGTAAATACTGTTTGGAAGGAAAGGTATGGGAAATGAGTAATTATATGTCTGCTTTTGCAGATTTGTAATGCACGTTAGCATACTGAAGGCTTTCAAAACTCCTACTATTTTTTTATTGTTAAGTTTTTTTTATGTATTTTATTTTATTTTTTAACTTTAAAATATTGTATTGGTTTTGCCATATAGCAACATGAATCCACCACAGGTATACATGTATTCGCCATCCTGAACCCTCCTCCCTCCTCCCTCCCCGGTTGGACTCTGTGAGAGAAGGAGAGGGTGGGATGATTTGGGAGAATGGCATTGAAGCATGTATAATATCGTATATGAAACGAGTCGCCAGTCCAGGTTCGATGCACAAAACTCCTACTTTAAGTCAGCTTAGTATTGACAAACAAAGATCTGAGATAATATTTCTGAAAGTGCCTTGTTAAGTATAAAACAGAAGACAGATATAACATTCATCCTGATCTTTTGCAAATTTTTATTAATTAGAGTTTTTCCTACTTGTCTTTTTATTTTTATGACTTCACTAATCTTTCTTTCTTTAGTTTTATCTCCTAACTAGTTAGTCATTAATGGACTCTAGAGGTAAATTGAGATTCAGCTAACATAATTTGCCAGGATCTGAGCTAAGCATATTCCTTTGCTCTCTGGCCCAGCACATAATAATCAGTGTAAAAATATTGGCTTCTACTGTGAGGATGAAGTTGAACATGTTTTACAGTTGGTCCTTAAATATATGAGATTTTGTTCTGAAAGTCATATTAAAACAGTAAGAAACTGCTTCAGCACATTTAATATTGATAACTACAACTACTGACATTAACGAAGCAGTTCCGGATGACAGGCTCTGTGTTACATGAGAGATTATGAATTGGGGTGGCCAAAAAAAGTTCATTCCAGTTTTTCTGTAAGTTGATACAAACTTTTGGGCCAACCCAGTACACAGGCATTTATCTCTTAAATTGTATCAAATGCCTTTTTCTCATTGGTGGTTTTGCCCTGCTCTTTTCAGGCAACTATTGAGATAATCCTCTTTGGGGGAGTTTATCCTGTTAATGGGGTGAATTTGATTTGTTGATATTTAAATGTTAAACCAAAATTGTATGACTGTGATAAAGCCAGCTTTTTCTTGGTATATTTTTGGATTAGAATAGCTAGTATATATGAAGAAAGTTCGTAGTAATGTTTATTAAGGTTGTAAGTGAAAGTGTTAGTTGCTCAGTCATGTCCAACTCTTTGCAGCCCCAGGGACTATAGCCCATGAGTCTTCTCTGTCCATGGAATTCTCCAGGCAAGAATACTGGAGTGGGGTGCCATTCCCTTCTCCATGGGATCTTCCCAATCCAGAGATCAAACCCGGGTCTCCTGCATTGCAGGCAGATTCTTCACTGTCTGAACCACCATGGAAACATACCAGTCTGTACTTTTCTTAAAATGTTTTTGCTTGGTTTTAGTGTTGGAGATAGGGGCTTATAAATAAATTGGGAGGTGTTCCTTCATCATCTGACTTCTAAAATGTTATTGTGAAGATTCTTACGCTTCCTTCCTTAAATATTTTCACAAGAATATCTTCTGGGCAAGAAGTGGTATTTTGAAAAAGTTTTGATAATGATATATTTTAACATATAATTGTTATTCATATTTTCTGTTTGACATATTGTAGCATTTTTTGAGTTATGCAGTTCAAATAACTCAATCATTTTGTCTAAGTCATCAAATTCATTGGCTTTAGGTCATTCATAGTATTTGGTTATTATCCTTATAATCTGTAGGATCTGTAGACATATTCCAGTTTTATTCTTGGTATTTATATTTTCTTCTTTTTTGATCTTTATCAATATAACTAGAATTTTAGAATTTGTATGTGCATGAAGATGTATATATATGTATGTGTACATATATATATATCTCTGATAATAATTCTTGTTTTGAGCTATAATTTTTCTAATATTAATATAGCCACACTTGCTTTCTTGGCATGGTATATGGCTTCTATTTATGTATCTATCTATGATTTTATGTTTAAAATGCATCTCTTATAGACAGCATATAGTTGGGTAGTACATTTTTATCCATCTTGACAATTTGTAGCTTTTGATTAAAATGGTTAATTAAGTATATTTAAAGTAACTTTTATATTGTTTAACTATAACATTTTTCTAGGTGTCTTTTTTGTCCCATGTTTTTCCTCTTTGTTCCTTCTTTTTTACCTTCTATTCAATTAAATAAATATTTTTGAATATACTGTCTTAATTTTCCTAATGAGTTCTTCAATTTTTTTTTTTTTTTTTTTTTTTTTTAGATGATCAATTTGTTTATTCTCATTGATTAAGTGAGGATGTTACATACACACACACACACAGAGACAAATATACAGCAGAGCTACAAAGTAGCAGGTTATGGCTGTGTGGAACCATTAATACACACTGTGTAATAGTTTATTCATTTAAGCTAAACTCACCAAGTACTGTTAATACACCAAATACATATTTATGACTTAAAATCAATAACATAACTATCTGAAATCTAGTCTAGAACTAGAAAACAGATAATAATATCGTAAAGTCCAGCCCATAAATAATTATTCTTAACCTTCTTAGGGTCATAACCTTCTTAAGTATCTGATGAAAACTGTGGCCTCTTAGTCCATGAAAAACACACAAACCCACATTTTGCTTTTTTTTGTTTGTTTGTTTGTTTTTTTTTTATTTTATTTTATTTTAAATTTTATTTTATTTTTAAACTTAACATAACTGTATTAGATTTGCCAAATATCAAAATGAATCCACCACAGGTATACATGTGTTCCCCATCCTGATTACAATTCTATGTATTACAATATGAACTTGACTTCTCAAGTCTTCTTAGAGTTAATATTGTATTTGTTGTTGTTGCTGTTGTTCAGTGGATAAGTTGTGTCCAACTCTTTGTGACCCCACAGACTTCTTCCCTGTCCTTCACTGTCTCCTGAAGTTTGTTCAAACTTATGTTCATTGAGTTGGTGAAGCTATCCAACCATCTCATCCTCTGTTGCCCCTTTCTTCTCCTGCCCTCAATCTTCCCCAGCAATAAGGTCTTTTTCCAATAAGTCGGCTGTTTGTATCAGGTGGCCGAAGTATTGGAGCTTCAGCTTTAGCATCAGTCCCTCTAATGAATATTCAGGGTTGATTTTCTTTAGGACTGACTGGTTTGATCTTGCTGCTGTCCAAACGACTCTCAAGAACCTTCCCACCACAATTTGAAAGCATCAGTTCTTCAGTGCTCAGCCTTTTTTATGGCCCAACTCTCACATCCTTACATGACTACTGGAAAAGCCATAGCTTTGACTAGATGGACCTTTGTCAGAAAAGAAATGTCTCTGCTTTTTAATATGCTGTTTAGGTTGGTCATAGCTTTTCTTCCAAGGGGCAAGTGTCTTTTAATTTCATGGCTGCAATCACCATCTGCAGTGATTTTGGAGCCCAAGAAAATAAAATTTGTCACTATTTCCTTTTTTTTCCCTTTCTATTTGCCATGAAGTGATGGGATTGGATGCCATGATCTTAACTTTTTGAATGTTGAGTTTTTTAAATGTTAAGCCAGCTTTTTTCACTCTCCTCTTTCACCCTCATCAAAAGGCTCTTTGCTTTCTGCCATTATAATAGTATCATCTGCTTATCTGAGGTTGTTGATATTTCTCTAGGAAATCTTGATTCCAACTTGTGATTCACCCAGTAATATTGTATGCTGCTGCTGCTGCTGCCAAGTTGCTTCAGTCGTGTCCGACTCTGTGCGACCCCGTAGATGACAGCCCACCAGGCTCCCCCGTCCCTGGGATTCTCCAGGCAAGAACACTGGAGTGGGTTGCCATTTCACTTCACACTAAATATATTTTAGATAATGCTCCTTACAACACTAAAACTCCATCTTCGTTCTCATTGAATGTTCTATTATTGTCATATATTTCACATGTATAAATATTATAAGCCTCATAAGGAAATACTTTTTTCACTTAAGCAATCAATTAACTCTAGGAAATGAAAAAGAAAAAAAATATGCTAGTCTATTTTGTTTACCTAGAAATTTGCATTTGTCTGCCTCATATGTTCCCTTCTTTCAAGAATCTGGTTCTATACTGCTTATTTTTCACTGACTTTCAATGTGTCACATATTTAGCCATGTGATATTTGTTTACAGCAGGATGGCAATTTCAGTCTGCTTACCCTATAGCTTCTTATCATGACTGGATGCAGAAGTTCTGTGATCATTCACTTACCTAAACCATGATATTTTAAATTCTCAGAGAATCAAGGGTAATAATACACCTGAAGTCTATTACCCTAGCTTCTGAAACAGTGGCTAATTAGAAAATCCAAGTGATTTCAAATTTGATTATTTTCTGCTATTAACACTAGAAGAAAATTGTTGGTTTAAATGATGAACATGTGACAATGAAGTCATATTTCATAAAGTAGATGCCTCAAACATAAAGTTTCTTATAAAGCTACAAGTTCTATTTGATAATTATACCTGTTTTTTTTTTAATTTGGCATATTTATACGGAATTTTGATTTTGTCTTATCTCATAGTTTCTATATCGAAATATCTATAATTTGATACATGAATTTCTCATTAAACCCAAATTCCTTCCTTGTTTATCTTTAGTTTTTAAAATCTCCCTCTTTCAATCCATTATTATCTGTTTTTATACCTACATCCCATACTGTCTGGCTTTCAAATCCATCTAATATTTTTCTTTCTATGTTTGAGCATTGCATGTTGAGTCTGTTTTTTGGAAAGATTTTTCTCTCTTACCTATGAACTCCAGATTTACCTTGCTAGCTCAAAACCCTCTGGACTTGCTCTGTATATTTTCTGTTGGTATATCCACTTTCTAAAAATTAGCTAAAGACAAGTTTTTCCCACTGTCTTTAATGCTCCAAACTTGACTCATTCTTTTTTTCTATAGTTATTTCTGCTCTCCTTTTGGGACTATTCCTGAATAAATGAGCTTATCTATTAACATGTAAGAAAGTCATCTCAGAAACCTGGCCAGAGCTGCAGTTTTAAATCAACCTTCTGACAACTTATTTTACAGATGAATATTTAAAATAAAGAAGTCCGAACTGGAGGAAATAAGCAATCTTCTGAAATGGGCTTTACAAATAATGATAATAATAAAAACAACTTATGTACCCTATTTCTATATGTAGCAGCCATGCTGACTTTCAAATGACTGCTGTTAACTTAGGGTACAACATTAATTTTCAGAAATCTTTCATTTATAAAAGAGGCAAGAAAAGTCCTGCTTCCTGATAAGTGCCTCATATTTCCATTTCAGGTGAACAGAAATTGAATGGAAATACAGTTCATAAAAAAATGTAAGCTGGAAATAAGTAAGTTCTTGACATTCAGTAGAAATGGCAGCTTAGATGGGAAAGAAAATTTTGTTCATATCCAGCATCAAATGTATCTACAATATTATTAAAGAAGTAATGAGAATTTATCTCCTGAGGTCATTTAATACCCGTTACTAAGGGAGTTCTCAATTGCTTGTTCTGTAGGTACATATACACCTGTGCCTTTAGTGCACATACCGAAAGATATATTGCAATTATGTTGACTGTACTTTCTAGGCCTAACATCATGTCACATGGTTTGACAATGATATTTAATATTGCAATAAATATAATATATAATATAGAATGTTAAAACATCATAATATATATAATAGAACTTGAGAGAGAAAACTACATTAAATATTTATTATTATGCATCAGAAATATTGTATATTGCTCTATTGACTTGTAACAACATCATTATTTCTAGGCAGGGATTACTTTAATATAGAAATTAATATATAGCTAATACATGAAAAGATAAACTGTGAATTAAGTTAGTCTAACTTATGCGTGTATATGTGTGTTCAGTCAGGTGGATTCTTTACCATTGTGCCACCTGAGAAATCTGACTTATACAACATGTTAAAACATTTTACACATCTCTCAAGAAAAAAAGATAAATTACAAAGCCACTGAGCACTGAGATTGACTGTGTAAATCATGCTTAGTGGCTTCAGTCATGTCTGACTGTTTGTGACCCTATGGACTGTAGCTCACCAGGCTCCTCTGTAGTCTCTAGGCTAGAGTGGGCTGCCATTTCCTGCTCCAGGGGATCTTCCTGACCCAGAGATTGAACCCATGTCTTCTGTGTTTCCTGCATTGCAGGTGGATTTTTTACTGCTGAGCCACCAGGGAAGCCCAAATTGAGATACAGTCAGTGGTAACATAAAACAAATATTTATGAAGTAAAATTTAGAGAAGTTTGCAAAGACTTTTATGTTAGTAGTTGAGGGAAAGGAAAAATTTAGAGAATACTCTAAGTTAGTACTTCTCAATTCCACTTATATAAAAGTATTTCTAGTAATTCCCTTTGTTTATCCTGAAATGAAATTTATAGATGCCTAAAAATTATCTGCATCCATTTGTTAAGCAAAATCAGTATAATATTTTAAATGTGACTTATAAAAAGAGAAATTAATGGGAAGCAGTTTTAGCAAAATGTACTTCCTTATGCAAACTATAGCACAATCACCATGGAAAGGCATAAGGAAGTTGTTAAGTATTGAATGGATGGATGAATGAATGAATGAAAAAAGTGATTCTACAGATTTTTGCACCCATATGAATAATAACTGAATATAACAGCTACAAATGCAGACTTATGGTGACTTAAACACCATGTGTTGCCAACAGTGATATAATTTTCTGTAATGATGAACATCTCTGGGCAATATTTAAGGAAAAGGACAATTTACATGGTGTATACATTTCTAAAAATTCATTATGTATTGAAACTGCCAAAAACTCTATGCTTAATGTTAAATGGAGTTAGATTCAAGGCTGAAGGAATTTAAAAAAAAATGTATTTTACCTTTCTGAATGTCTGAGAAACAAACATACCTATGAAACAAAAACAGACTTACATATATACAGAAGAGATTTGTAGTTGCCTGAGGAGTGAGGATGGGGGAGGGAAGGACTGGGAGTTTGGAATTAGCAGGTGCAGTATAGAATGACTAAACAACAAGGCCTAACTGTATAGCACAGGGAACTATAGTCAACATTCTGAGATAAACCATCATGTAAATGAATATGAAAAGAACATATATGCATAACTAAGTTACTTTGCTGTAGAGCAGAAATTAAGCAGAACATTGTAAACCAACTATACTTCAAAAAAATTAGAATAAAATGAAATTCATGCAACATGTGAAACAATTTTAGGGGGATGTGGGCAGTCTGATGTGTAGCATCTTTAGCCCCTCTACAAGAACTACTACTGGTAACTCTCAATTCTCATGACAATCACAACCTGAAGGCCACACAAAAGTCCAAAATGCTACCTTAGGAGAGTATCTTTTCCTCTGAGAACTGCTATGCCAAGAACTTGAGTCTTGGTGTTAGGGATGATGTAGATGTCATTCATAAAGACTGGTAACATGTAAGAAAGAGCAAGTTTTGGAAGGACAGATAATGAAATCAATTTTAGATGTATTGAGATGAAATTAATGTAATATATTCATGGAGAGTTATGTATGACAAGTTAGAAATAAAGAACAAAAATTAAAAGAGAGACTATTCCATAGCTTAGAACCATAAGAATGAGTAAATAGTAGAAGAAGAGAATATAGAATTTAGAATATAGAATATAGAAATTAGAAGGAAAGAACTATAAAGACAGATCCATACATTTAGGGGACTTCCCTTGTAGTACAGTGGATGAGAATCAGCCTGCCAATGTAGGGGACACAGGTTTGATCCCTGGTCTGGGAAGATTCCACATGCCATGGAGCAACTAAGCCTGTGCACCACAACTACTGAGCCTGGGTTTTAGACCTTACAAGCTGCAACTCCTGAAGACTGCACACCTCTAACCTGCACTCCGCAATGAGAGAAGCCACAGAAATGAGCAGTCTGAGCACCATAACCAAGTGTAGCTCCTGCTTGAAGCAACTAGAGAAAGCCTGCACCAAAATGAAGACCCAGAGCATCCAAAAATAAATATTTTTTAAAAGAAATTTGGAGAAAAGAAAGTGAAATGGCAACCAGCAAATTAGACCAAAAAGTAAGATGCAGAGTGATAATAGAAGTAGGACATATATATTTCATTGAAGAAAAGGGAAAGAGAGATTTGGAAAGAAAGAGTTGGTTAGCACTCTCAAATATTTGAAAGCAATGAAGGAAAATAACCAGAAGAACCAAGATAGTTCGGCAGAATTTGGTAGCATGACACAGTTAAACGCCACGTGTGGGAGGGACTGAGAGGAGTAGAAACTGAAGATACAGGAACAGGCATATGCATTGCTTCCTCTACCAGCTCTACTTGGCATCAGTCTCCGGAAACATTCAAGCTTTGAGCTTAGTCCAGAGCAGACAATTACAGAGAACATCTATATACTCTAGAAAAAAAAAACCCAGCAATCCGGTAGCATTACAGGGGCCACATTTTCATGGGTATGTGGATCTGGAACGAATCCTATTACCTTCATAGTATTCAGTGGATCTTAGATGAGGTCTGGGCATAAGACTAGACATTCATAGATCTCTACATCTTGTAGAGGTAAAAACTTTGCTTTGATAGGGCCTGTCTGATGCAGTCTGCACACTCAGCCAGGCTCATGTTGCACTCTGTTTCTGAAACCAGACCAGTTTCAAAATCTCAGTGTGTGACTAGAACCCTGGTCTCACTGAATAGACCTTCTGATTTGTGGTCCTCTATGCATCCTTAAATCTTTAACAGGCCATACCAGGTGACACCAGGATCACTTTAGTTCCAGTTCTTCATGCCCTCGTAGACACCATATTTAAAGTGTTGAAGTACAGTCAGGAGTCTGGCTTCCTGCTTTTCCCCATTAACTTTCATATTCCTGTATCTATAAGAGCCAAGCCTAAATGAATAAACTCAGCTGAGGAAAGGTGTGCAGAATACCCATTCAAGAAATTTAGAGGTGAAAATGGAACAATGGACTTTCATCAAACAGTATTATCAATGAGATAATTGAATAGTTACCCTTGGACAAAAACTCAGATAGTGAATAAATGACAATATACTTTTAAGCTATGGAGAGAGAGAATGTTTTTGTTGTTGTTTAGTCGCTAAGTCATGTCTGACTCTTTGCAACCTATGGACTGTAGCCCGCCAGGCTCCTCTGTCCATGGGATTTCCCAGGCAAAAATATTGGAGTGGGTTTTCATTTCCTTCTCCAGGGAATCTTCCTGATCCAGGGATAGAACCCAAGGATCCTGGATTGGCAGGCTGATTCTTACTGCTGTGCCACAAGGGAAACCCTGAGGGAAAGAATAAGACAAAAATTTAGAGTAAGATAAATCTACTGGGGTATTAAGGAGAGGGACATGATTGTATGGTGTCTTCAAAGTGGTCACACATATTTTATCTCTTAAAATGGGTAGAAGTATGTATTTTCTTTATTATTTATAATGCATATATCAATATTATTGGGGCATATGTAATATTTCACATGAGTAAAATTTAAATTTTTTAGGAGTGGTAGCAACCAGAGCATGGTCAACAACAATGCAATTATATGTTATTTGTATGTCATGTTTCAGATACTATGATAGTTTCTATGAATCTTCACAGAAATTTTGTAAGGTAGTGATTATTACTTTTATTACCTGCATGCTATAAAGCCAGGATCCCTAAGTGCCAGTACTGGTCCACAACCTGTTAAGAACCAGGCTGTATAGCAGGAGGTGAGCGGTTGTCTTCCACACAACTGGTTCCTAGTACCAAAAAGTGTGGGGACCACTGCTACAGAGGATCAGATAATAGTGATCATGAACAAAGGCCCGGGGTTATAAGGACTTGGGTTCAAGTCTATGAACTGCCACCTAGCTGTATGTCCTGAAATAGTTCAAACACTGTCCCTATACATCCTCATCTGTAGAATGGGGATAACAGAGCTATCTACTTTCCAAGATTGATCACTTTAAAATCAATATGTAAAGTTTAAAAATAAAATTAAAAAAATAAATAAATAAATAAAATCAATGTACAACTGTGTTATTATTATCATTGCTTTAAGTATTCCTAACTGAAGGTGTCATCTTCATAGTTCCAAAGTCCATGGCGTTTCATTGTTTGACTTAAGAGAAAGACTGGCAGACTATTTAAGAGACTGAGGAAAATTAATGTCAAGGTCTTATGTAGTAGGAGAGTATGGAACAATCTATTTCCTTTATGGTTTAGCCTAATAGGCATAACTGGATAGAGAAGCTAGTTTCTTTTTCAGAAGTAACTTTTAAGATTTTTCTGCCCTTTTTAAAGCCAGAGATTTCATAAGAGCTAGATCTCAAGTGCTCTGCCCAGCATCAAGAATACATACATTTGATCAGGTTTAACAGGAAAAATAACACACCTTTGCTGAGGTAAAAATCAGACAATTTTTTCTTTTTTTTTTCAAATATCATACTTGATACCTCATTCTACCCGGAGAAAGATGTGCAATTTTCCATATTTTAAATGCAGTATACACAAAACCTATCTGTGTATCAAGCAGGAGCCATAGATGGCTATTACTTCTACCTGAAAATATTTAATCTAAAAAAAGTCAGGAAGCACTTTGTAAAAATTGGACAGAATTTCATGGAATCATTTGAATATTTGTTGTGCTGTGCTTAGTTACTCGGTCATGTCTGACTCTTTGTGACCCCACGGACTGTAGCCCTCCAGGCTCCTCTGTCCATGGGGATTCTCCAGGTAAGAATACTAGAGTGAGTTGCCATGCCCTCCTACAGGGGATCTTCCCAACCCAAGGATTGAACTCAGGTCTCTTGAACTGCAGGCAGATTCTTTACAGCCTGAGCCACCAAGGAAGCCCAAGAATACTGGAATGGGTGGACTATCCCTTCTCCAGGGGAACTTCCCAACCCAGGAATTGAACCAGGGTCTCTTGCATTGCGGGCTGATTCTTTACCAGCTGAGCTACCAGGGAATATTTGCTATGTAATGCCAAGTGTCCATCAACAGCAAACAAAATGAAGAGGTTATTCACATCAGGATGGGTTTTTCAGAGGTAGTGTAAGAGGTTAATACTGTGGGCTCAGGAGCCAGAGTGCTTAGCTTCATATCCATTTCTGTCACTCACTAGCTGTGGGACCATGGGCATATTACTTAGCCTCTTTGTGCCTCAGTTTTCTTAGTTTTGAAATGAACTCATTAAGAGTACTGATCTCATCAGAGTTTCAGGGTTTAGGTGAGTTAGTACTTACTATACAGCAAGTTGATCTTCCCAGGTGGCTCTAGGGATAAAGAATCTGCTTGCCAATTCAGGAGATATAAGAGACACAGGTTTGATTCCTGAGTCAGGAAGATGCCCTGGAAGAGGGCATGGCAACCCACTCAAGTATTCTTACCTGGAGAATCCCATGGACAGACAAGCCTGGCAGGCTGTGGGTCAAAGTGTCACAAAGACTTGGACATGCTAAAGTGACTTAGCACACACACATACAGCAAGCTGTTCTAAGAAAACTTCTAGGCACTTAGTAAGCCTTTAATGAGTTCTAAATGTTATGGATGATAATTATAATTCTTTCTTTATACCATTGACATTGTTTTATTTCAGAAGTTTATTATAACTCATAAGAGACTGTAAAACTTCGTGAGATAAGAAAATTTGCTTTTCAACTTAAAATGATTTTTTAAAAATCAGAGGAAGACATGCTTTTATCATCAGGTTGGGATAAGACAATAGAAGCTAAATATAATATTTTAGCTTGAGTATAATCAAAATATCTAAACACCCTTTGAAACAATAGTTCACATAAGGTTATTCCTACCAGAAAGAACATTTCCAGATATTCGTGAAAAAATAGAAATAAGGATGTTCAGGAGAGTATATTTAAGAATGCTGAAAACTTGACAGCAACTTGAATGTCCAACAATAGAAAATTAATTTACTCAATTATGGTATAATAATATATGCATTAAAAATATGTTATAAAGAATATTGCTGTATAAAATGGTAAGTAGAAAATTAAATGGCTACAAAACAGCAATTATGATATCATAATGTATAAAGGTAAACATAATGTATTAAGATTTACATACAAATTGTATATACAAAAAATACTTATAATGGGACATTTAATTAATGGAATTGTTGATTTTTTTTTCCCTTTGTGCTTTTCTATATTTTCCAAGTTTTTGGAATTGAATATACATTAATTTTATATTTACAAAAGGTTATTGAAATAAATGATGACTAAAAATATTGAATATGTGAGTTATAAATTTACAAATATGCAAAATTCAAGTTATAAAAATAGAATATTCATTTCAAGAAAATAACATCTACAATTTTTAAGGTAAATATAAAAACATTTTCCCTATAACAGATTCAACAAACACAAGCCAGATGCTCTTAACAGCTTCAAAAAAGGACAGAAGTTTTAAAATAAACTGTTAGAAAATTATCACAGGCCGAAACTTTGGGTGGCTCATTATTGGTAGACATTGCTGCTGCTGCTGCTAAGTCGCTTCAGTTGTGTCTGACTCTGTACGACCCCATGGACTGCAGCCTACCAGGCTTCTCCGTCCATGGGATTCTCCAGGCAAGAACACTGGAGTGGGTTGCCATTTCCTTCTCCAATTGGTAGACATTAGGCACTCTATAAATCTGTGACTTGATTATTTATAATAAAGGATAACAGAGCTATAAACAAGACATTATGTGGATTATTGATGTGCTGAAAACACTGATGTTTATTTCATTGCCATAAATTTCACCTATTAAAAATGTGAGTATTATAGAATTCCTTTACATCTATTAACTGATTTTTTTTTCAAAATCATTTACCAAGTTCTTTCTAAATTATTAAAGCCTCAGATGTGTCAACTTAAATAGAGAAATGAATTGTATGGTCTCTGCTCTCAACAGTTTATGCAAGTTATGATGAGGTGTTTTGCGGTACACAGTATTGTCATGTGTTATAAATAACGTGTTTGCATATAGTTGTGTCACCAGACACTTTCTAGATTCATGGACAGCCAAGGCCATAAAAATGAATATTGTTTCCTCAAGACTCTTTGGCAAGCAAAGCTTTTTATAAAAATAAGTAGCTTCTGCACAAGGAAAAATGCAGGAAAAAAGTGCCAGCTCCCTAAGCAGAAAAGGGCTTTTGTAACAAAGGGAGAGTTTATCTCATGATCACTGTAATTTTCAGAAACAGTCAAACTTCTCTGATCAGCAGCAAGTGACTCCATGGTGGCTATCAGAAACAGAAGAGCTTTTGTGAGGAGGAAGAAAATACATGAGAGTTTTCTACGTGAAGGCAGAGGAACAGATAAGGTTAAAATTTACAATTTTAACTTGTGATAACTACATACACTCTTTCCTGTAACAGAGAGAGTTAATCTTTTACTCCTGTGAACCTGGTTTTTGTCTCTGGGACTCATGCCCCCAAGGCTTTATGTTCTTTAATTTGCAAGGCCTGTTTTACCCAAAGCCATTCACTAGTCCTTTTCCAAAATGGCTGTAGTCTTGTCTTTGTGTATCAGTTGTGTATAGTTTACAACACAATGTGTTTTGATTAGCACTTAACATGAAATTAATTTTGTTTCATTGTATTAACTCTTTCTAGAGCCTTAATCTTTTAGCATTGAGAAATTTGACTAATCAATTGACTTAATATCCCCTATCCAAATAGACACTGTATTCCAAACTGTGTGACACAGTAGTTTTAAAAAACTTATAGTCAAATACTCTCTCTTTTATCAATTCAACTTCACCAAAATCAGCTTTAAACTACTTTTGTAATTATTAGCCACTTATGGATATGGAAAATTACCTCTAGACTGATTAAGATGCGACATCTGAAATTCATGAATTGCAGTGAAGGACTAATACTTGTCCAATCTGCTGGGTTTAAATTTCTTCCAGCTCTTCACTTGGCAAGCTGTTGTCTAAGAGCTTGACATAATCAGGATTAAATGTTGTTAGGTATAAAAGAATGAGAGTATATTTGGATTTTCATGTCATTGACATTCCAAGGATAAGAGTGCACAATCAGTCACTCATCATTTTGAGTTGCAAAGAGATTTTGTGATTCAAATCAGTTTTTTTTTTCACTGAATCATCACAGTTGTAGAAGTGGTTTTGACTTTGATGGCACTTAAAATTAGTGAGGAAAATAACACCTCAAAAGGCTGCAGTAACATCAAGATATTAACATTGCATCAGCCGGCATAGCAGTCTACCTATTCCAGGACTGTTTTAGCTTTGTATTTCAGAAGGATTAGTAAACCCTTATCTTCTCAGAACACGATATACATTTCTCTGGATCTCTGCCAGTCTTTTGGATGGACCTGAGCTTATTAGTGTCTCTAAAAGTTGTAGCCAGAACAACTCAGAAGCAGTTCTCCTACCTCAGATATAGCTTTGACAAATTCAAAGTGCTGTGGAAGAAAAAAGAATGGAATCAAGAACTATTGGTCATTAATGGACAGAAATACTTTCTGTGAAAAATAACACATGGTTTTCATAACAGCCAAATCTGTTTAACCATGTTGTGCTCTTCACATCATGATCAAGTTCCCGTGTCTCCTATCTAAATGGACTATGGCCAGGGCTAATTGGCAGGTGTACCAGGGCACCCAGAGTTGGTGCTCTGGGATATCTACAGGGACAGGGTGGGTAGAGAGGTTGGAAGGGGGTTCAGGACAGGGGGATACATGTATACCTGCAGATGATTCATGTTGATGTATGGTAAAAACCATCACAATATTGTAAAGTAATTACTTTTCTTTTAAAATAAATAAATAATAATAATAAAAAAAAATTCCAGCACAGAATCTCCTTGGACAGGAATATATGACTGCACAAAATAAAGTGGTTAGCCTCAAATAACAAAAATTTGTATTCCTAGTATCAAAGAAGGCCCTAGATTAGAGAAAAAGAATGTGATGAGATGATGTTGAAGATGAAGATGACGATAAGAAGCATTTTCAGAATTCTTATTAGTTGACAAGCACTATTATTTGTATACTTTAATTCATTTATTTCTCAAAGAAACTCCTATCATGCTAGTATTATTTTTATCCCCACTTTAAAGATATAAAAGCTGAAACTCAGACAGGCAAATTAACCTGCTTAAATTCACACAGCTAACATATAACACAGCAGGATTCCACTGGGGCAGTCTGCTCCATGTCTGTGTTCTTAAGTCCTCTGTTTTGCCATCAGCAAATATTGAATGAGTGAATAGATGCATAGCAGCAAAATATTTTCAAGAATCAAAACACACACACACACACACACACACAAATCATATATACTCTGAAAGTTATTGGCCCTGTCTTTCAGAGACCTAAACAGTGATAAGCAACTTATGACTCACAGATCCCACAAAATCTAACTTCAAAAGTGAGATGAAAACAAAGGTAAAGCCGATGTGATATGAAAAATGCAACATGATAGCAGATGATATTTTGTACCTATAATTACTGATGACAATTTTAATATCCGCCTCATATATTTTCATTCTCCAGGAAACAAAACTCTCATCAATGTTTGTTCCCTCAGCATGTTAAACGGCTGAAATCTCTGCTTCATTTCTCTCTTCACTGTCCTGCTTTCTTCTGCCTCTCAGCAGCTGTCTATGAATCAGCCAATGCCTGGCAGAGAAAAGCACTATGGACTTTGGATCACCTCTCTGGATTTTGTTTTTCTCTGAAATCTTAGTCTCACAAGACTTGTGTCTTGGTAGCTCTCTGATAACTAAAAATAAATTTGATTTTAAAATATTTTTTTCCAGCTACTCCAACTCTTTTGAATGGGAGGCTTAGTTCAAAGCAAGGCAAATGAATCCATCATTGTTAATTAAAGACTTATCCTCCTACCTAAACTGTAAAGGGAGATTTTTCTTTTTTCCACAGCAGAAAATAGAGATCTCTGATCATTTAACCATTAAGACAACTCTCAAATGCTCAGCAACTAGTCGTATGCTGCTAAAAGGATGTATGCTTGCATACCAGTCAACATAATTTTCTTTTTTCTTTTTTTCAAATAGGCATTTTATGGCAGTCATCTCCTTCAGGGTTTATAGAATATGGGATTCCAGAACTCAAATGCACATCATTCAGTGACCATGAATTGGGAATCAGATGCAATAACTCTCAGAATCTATGAAAAAATTCAAATGGAGAGAGAAAGAGAGCATTTTTGTTATAAGAGGAATAGTTACAGTGTACTTACTGTTGACAAAAAAATGGAAAATTTTATTCGAGCCAAATTTGAGGATTATAATCCAGGAAGAGGATCTCAGAAAGCTCTGAGAACTGCTCCTCCCTTTAGAAGTCAAGGTACAGTTACATAAGTTTTTTGAGACAGATGGCCGTACTTCGAATGACATATTGCTGATAGTTTACACAATCCAGATCAAAGTGCCACACAGCCCCTTATCAAGAAGGAATATTATCTTTAAAGAGCTGTCTTATTGATGCTAGAAAAATATTACTCTTTATGATTGAGTGGGCTTTTCTTCCAATAGGGAAGTTTTGTTGCTTACGTTGTACACAGTGTACAATGGAGGGAGAGAGGAGGGCAAAGAGCAAAGATTTCTTTCTTTAAATTTTTCTTGTCTTGGCATAAAATTTCATTTCATTTCATACTACTTATAAGCATTGTTTAAATTGTGGTTATGAGATGAGATTTGTGTGTGTGTGTGTGTGTGTGTGTGTGTAGGACATGTGTATGCACATGTGCCATCCATGATACTGATTATGTTTTATATTTGTGGTTTTTTATAGCCAACCTTCTGTGCTTCCTTCTAATACACTTTTCTCCTCTTTGGACTGCAAGGAAATCAAACCAGTCCATCCTAAAGGAAATCAGTCCTCAAGGACTGATGCTGAAACTTCAAGACTTTGGCCACCTGAGGTGAAGAACTGACTCATTGGAAAAGACCCTGATGCTGGGAAAGATTGAAGGCAGGAGGAGAAGGGGACAACAGAGAATGAGATGGTTTGGATGGCATCACCGACTCAATGGACATGAGTCTGAGTCAACTCCGGGAGTTGGTGATGGACAGGGAGGCCTGGCGTGGTGCAGTCCATGGGGGTCTCAAAGAGTCGGACACTACTGAGTGATTGAACTGAACTGACACCTTTTCTCTTACTCCCTCATTTCAAGATGGTTATTCTCTCACTCTTAGTACATTCCCTGCTTGACCAGTGCCTGCATCACCTAGTCCCTACTCATAGGACTAACCTTCTTACATACATGCCCCAGGCCCCAGCTAGTGATTGATCAAAAAAGCAGATTCAAATATGTGTTAATCAGGGAAGTGGGGGGATGCAGAAACTAAGAAGGAGCAGTCAAGAAACTATAGTTCAGCTTAGGACAACACCCTGGCTCCTCCTGGAGGAATATACATAACAATGTATCTCTGAGCTCTTCTGTAGGAACTAAGGCCTCCACTGAGGCAAAAGAGAGTAACTACAGCCTCAGACCCCAGACAGCTTAAAAACCAGATGAGTGAGAGTCCTGGAACACTGACTACCCTGTCACCTCACCATCAACTAATCAGAAAAGTCACACACCCTTTAGCCCTCACTCTAAATTTTGCCTAGAAAAACTTCTCCCCAAAAGCCATCAGGGAGTTTGGGGGTTTTGAGCATGAGCCAAAAGCCCATCTTCCTTGTGTGGCCCTGCAATAAACTTTTCTCTGCTGCAAACTCTGATGTTTCAGCTTGTTTGGCCTCACTGCCCACAAACTCACATACCGGAAAAAACCCACATTCTTCCTGTGATTGTCAGACCCGGGATTTTTGCAGGAATGATTGGGAAAGAAGCATGCGATGTCTCTGTAATGGCTAAGCTGGGATGATGAAAGTTTGAAACCATCATGGGTCACAGCAAGAATGTGGGAGCCTACCTGTGGGAGAAGTAGAGCTGAGGAATGGAAAGAGATTCCTGATGATCTGAGTACTTCTTGATGACCACCTTTATGTGTGAAAGTGTTAATCATTCAGTCACGTCTGACTCTTTGCTACCCCACGGACTATAACTTGTCAGGCTCTTCTGTCCATGGAATTCTCCAGGTAAGAATACTGGAGTGGGTTGCCATTCCCTTCTCCAGGGAATCTTCCCAACCCAGGGATTGAACTTGGGTTTCTTGCATTACAGGCAGATTCTTTACCATCTGAGTCATCAGAAAAGCCCAACCTAAAGGAAAAGGGAACTACTATAGAAGGATCCCAGAGGTCAAAAAAAGGAGACAGTATACTATCAGAATTTATACATGTCCTTTATGTTTTTCTTTTTGCTCAAGCTAGTTTGGGCTTTTCAATTCATATCTGAAAGAATTCTAATTCAATTGATATATATTCTGTGATTGCTTGATGGAGAAGTATTTTCTAAGCAAAAAAGAAGTGGGAATAATTTTAAAGGAAGAGATATGAGGATTTCACTAATGTCAGTAGATGAAAGTCACTGTGATGTTTCCCATAAGACCCTTGAAATTAGGAAAATAAGATTGTTCTGTGTGAATTAAACCAAGAAATCAATGCTTAATGAAAAGAAATTAAGATATGCAAAGTCACACTAAAGCTAGAATGTGGATTTTGTTCCAGCTATGTAGTCTTTGGAATTAAAAAGAGGGTCTATGGCTTCCTCTTTGTCATTCTTAAGGATTGCTTGGAAACTCTTACCAAATGCCTTCATGGACATTTTCTTTTATCTTTATTATTTTTTTGATCCAAAAATCAGACCCAGGCTATTTTGTAACAAAGCAGGACCCTTCTCTGAACAGACCTCCCTCCCCATGTCCTACATCTGCCTCTTGTCTGTAGAAAAACTGTCACCTCCTAGGCCTTCCCTAAGTTCTAAAGAGTAAATTTAATCAGAAAAGTGAAAAAATGCATAAAGAAACCACAGTCAAGCAAGACAGAATAATATTTTAGGCATGAAAGAAAGTCAAGGACTTTTAGTTTCTCTTCAAAAGCTATAGATAATACTCTGAGTCAAGTCTTTTGAGTTGTTTTGAAGGTACTGAAACCCCTGTGAAGTGGGAGAAGTTAACTGTATATCACCTACAAGCATATATATAGACACCCGATCAATTGGAACCAGAAGGTTGATGACGCTGATTCCTGATTAACCTCCATCAGACAATCAGAAGAATGGCCAAGAGCTAATCACACACCCTAAAACCCTTCTCCCTCACCTTTTCTTTAAAAACCTTTCCCTGCAGGCCTTCGGGGAGTTCAGGTCTTTTAAGCACTGGTTGCCCTGCACTCCTCACTTGGCACCAGCAACAAATGCTGCACTTTCCTTCCCCACAGTCCAGTGTCACTAGATTAGCTTTACTACACATGGGCAAGTAGACCCAAGTTTGCTTCAGTAACAATGTGACCCAAACGTCATTCCAGTAGTCACATCTCTTCCCTTTGTAATGTAAGATGAGACATTTAATTTATAAAATTCTGTGTAGAATGTAGAAACTCAGAGAGAGAGGAAGAGAGAGAGAGAGTTTCCTCTAACTTGTTGCAAGTCCACCAGGACTCCAAGACTCACGTGAGAAGAGAGGTTGAATAAGGTTATTTTCAGTGAGCTGAAAACATTGTACTTTAATTATAAATTTGCAGGTTAAATAAGCTAACAAAAAGGAGGACAGGAAATTAAGACAGAGGCAGTTTGGGAACCAAGGGATTTCTCCAGTTGCTATAACAGATGCTGAATTTCCTGCTGAGTTTCCTCAGAGATGTCTGCATTCTGGAAAGTCAGATTTCTTGAATAAGCTCAGGAATGCTACGGATTTTTATAATATATGCCAACACATAAAATTGTTTAATTACATTTGAGGAAAACAAAGCTCTTGGCCAATCAAATCTGTGGTCTATAAAATATTGGTTTGATTGATTAAAAATAAAATATACCTATTTTGGACTTCCCTGGTAGTACACAGGGTAAGAATTCCCCTGCCAAGACATGGGTGACAGGTTCAGTCCCTGATCCAGGAAGATTCCACATGCAAAGGAGCAACTAAGCCCATGGGCCACAACTGCTGAGCCTGCATGCTGCAACTACTCAAGCCCATGTGCCTAGAGCCTGTGCTGTGCAACAAGAGAAGCCAGCACAATGAGAAGCCCACAAATCACAGTGAAGAGTAGCCCCTACCACTGCAACTAGAGAAAGCCCAGGCAAAGCAGCAAAGACCCAGCACAGCCAAAAGTAAATAAGTATTTTTTTTTAATCAATAAAAGATATAACTATTTCAATTCATTATTTTGGTGTCACATACAGTTCATATCTTTGGTTCCTGAACCACAGTAATTCAATAAATTTTGTAAACAAACAAACAAGAAAATAAAATTGTCTCAATGTTTCTACTAAACCTCAGTGAATTTGCTTCATCTAATTTGCAGCTGGTTTTATAGGTTTAAATACTCTAGTAAATCAAAATGCTTTATTCAATTATTTTGTGTTATGCTAGCTAACTATTAAGATAAGTAACTGTAGCACAGCATTGAAATGAAAATGAGAGCAGTAGGAATTTTTTCCTGGAAAAGAAAAATGCCAAGGAACGTCTACTATTAGCTGCTTTTAGTTTGTGATGCAAACATAAAAACACACAAGTAACATACCAGAAAAGGATGCATTTCTGTCTCATATAAATTATTACACCGGATTTTGCAAAGTATATCACAGCTTTAATAATGTTGGTTGAGGAACAATTTTTAGAACTTGCAAATAGAGCAGGTTTACCATCCTTCAGACTCTCTTTACTCTTTGAAGTCTGCACAGCAGCCATATCAAGTGCCCACACCACCAAGCTAGCAGTGTGTTTTCTCTGACCCCTGGGGACTTTTGCAATAATGATGTTAGCCCTGTGATGTCTACATGCAAATTTTTTCATCTTGAAAGTAGAAAATAAATACATCTGCTTATTTCTAAAACCATTTTCATACAAGACGTCTGTGTTCACTTTCTGTTTATTTCCTTGAATGGTGTTGTTTTCCATTGTTTTTTCCTATTTACAAAATAGAATAGAACTGCATTGTGATCATTGAGTTTCCTTTAGCACCCCAGTTAACTGACCAGCAGCAATAGTAAGGTGTTTATGCAGTGACACCACAGGGTCCAGACAGTAAAATCAAAGGATCTGCTTAGGCAAGAAATGTTAGTAAAACAGTATTTGAAACAGCAAGTAGGTGGAAGCCCAGCAAGTGGCTGGCTGGTGGTCAGAGGCAACCAGGAGACAGTAAACTGAACATCCGCTTGGAGCCTTAGAGGACAGTGCCAGCTACTTAGGTCCATCCTGCTCTGAGAAGACTGTTCCTATACAGGGAAATCCAAGAAATCAGAGCAGACTAGTGCCTAATTAAATGAAAACAAAGTACACCCTCAGAAGGAGTATTCTTCTATCACTTTAGAGAATCCTATTTCATCAACTGCACAGAATTAATGAGTTAAGTTTGCAAAAGCACTTGCCATAAATGCTTAAGGTTAACTGCAAAATATATCTAGGATTCAAACAGAATTGATATGTACTAACAAAAATTTACTTCCAAATGGTACAAAGCATAACTTTCATGTAAATGTAGAAATAACATGTGTACCAAATTTATTTGATTTATTAATTAATGAAAAATAAGTATCACAATCAATGTGGTTCAAAGGGCATTTTAAAAACTGGGTATTTTAGGACATTTGATAAAGAATTTTAAGAAGGATTATCAGGTTAGATTTAAAAAAAAAAAAACTGGTAAATGTTATACAATACACTGTGAAAACTAACTTTCATACAAATTATTAGCATTTCTACCACATGAAATCTCCAAGTTCACATGTAACTTCACAGTCTTAACTTCAGTCAGTTCAGTTCAGTAGCTCAGTCGTGTCCGACTCTGCCACCCCATGGCCTGTAGCATGCCAGGCTTCCCTGTCCAATACCAACTCCCAGAGCTTACTCAAACTCATGTCCATTAAGTCGGTGATGCCATCCAGCCATCTCATCCTCTGTTGTCCTATTCTCCTCTCGCCTTCAATCTTTCCTAGCATCAGGGTCTTTTCCAAGGAGTCAGTTATTCGCATCAGGTGGCGAAAGTATTGGAGTTTCAACATCAGTCCTTCCAATGAATATTCAGGACTGATTTCCTTTAGGATGGACTGGTTGGATCTTCCAGTCTGAGGGACTCTCAAGAGTCTTCTCCAACACCACAGTTCAAAAGCATCAATTCTTTGGTACTCAGCTTTCTTATAATCCAACTCTTACATCCATACATGACTACTGGAAAAACCACAGCTTTGACTAGACGGACCTTTGTTGGCAAAGTAATGTCTCTGCTTTTTAATATGCCATCTAGGTTGGTCACAGCTTTTCTTCCAAGGAGCAAGGATGTCTTTTAATTTCATGGGTGCAGTCACCATCTGCAGTGATTTTGAAGCCCAAAAAAGTAAAGTCTATCACTGTTTCCATTGTTTCCCCATCTATTTGCCATGCAATGATGGGACTGGATGCCATGATCTTTGTTATTTGAATGTTGAGTTTTAAGCCAACTTTTTCACTCTCCTCTTTCACTTTCATCAAGAGGCTCCTTAGTTCTTATCTTAATAAATAATGAATAGCAATGAGAAACAACCGTACATTCTCTTAAAGAATTAACTGTTAGGTGAGTCTATCAAATATACTTCAGTTTGACATTAAAAAAATAACAAGCATTCTTTTGCCTTATTTACGTATCTTTAGATATTTTTTCCTAACAGTACTAAGCAGATACCAGAAAATAATTCTTTGTATTTACAACCAAGATGTGCCATTATCTCCTCAATGTGTAATAGCCATAAATTTTCCTGTTATGCCAACCAATTATTTTATGACTGATCCTATTTGGAGTTATTTCTTGCCTAAAATGCTTTATAGTTTTTTGAGGGAACGTGGCTTTCTCAATATAATCTTCAAGGGCACATAGCTGAACATGGTGTTAGAATATCAAAAACAGACCATGTGATTTCAAATAAAAGGTAAGGACTAGAGACATGTTAGAATCTTCTCTTCTGGTGTGGTGGATGTAATAGGAAGAATAAGAACTGGAGAAACCCTGGAGAAAAAATGTGATCCTGAAACTCAAAGAAGTTGGTAAAATCTCTCTGATTTCAATTTGGATTGGATATTATAACTTCTAATAGTTAATAAAATTGTCCAAGTTTCTGTGAGCTAGATAGCCTCTGATTTCTCTAATTTTACTTTACGTCTTGTGAGGCCATGGCTAGTATAGACATAAATCCAGATACTGATTGACAATGATGTCTTGTGTAGCTGATTAAAGATTTTCTTAAGAAAATATCAATCTCACCCTTGAATTTCACTGGGATTAAACATAAAAATAGGCCTGGCAATTAAATTTTTATTATTAAAAACAAAAAACAATAATAAGCCTTGTTATCATGTTATTAAAAACAATATAAAGAAACATGATTTTTGTCTTTATAAAGCTCACCTCTGGTAGCTATATATGGTTCAGGCAGAACAATACATAGGGCATATTTCAGGGCATACACTTAAGAAAACTATAAGTCAATATAACACTTGGTTGTGTCTATACACATAATTTAATGAATTAGAATTTTACATTTTGTTATGTGAAAATGACTTCAAATTTTTAAAAAATACATTTATATGAGGCAATACATAATATCCTAGAAGTAGTTTATCAATCCTTGGTCTCTTCTAACAATTAGTTTCTGGGTGCAGTTATGAATTTATATATGTGAGAGAGAAAATTTCTTATTTTTTTCTTTTGGAAAATAAAATTTCTGAGTGAGGCCAGACTGGATACACAGTCAGGAAAGTCAATGTGATTTGAAAGAATATCCAAACACCGGGGTCCCTGAACTGTGACCTATGATCTGTAGTACAGTCCCTCAAAGGATTGTATGACCAAAATTCTGCAGTGGGAATATGAAGTCTTGAGAAGCAGATGTAAAGAAAATGAAGAAAGAAGCAAGGGTTAATGCAGCTACATTGATACTATGTAGTTACACAGGGTGTGTGGATACCAAAAATGGAATAAAGACTTTAAAAGGTAGCATCACAGAATAGCTTTGGTGAAACTACTATTTTTGTACCTTAAACAACAGTTTTAAAAATGCTGAGAGAATCTTGGTAACTACTATAATCAGAATCATTCTAGACTCTATAGTCAACCCTGATTCTGTCAAATGATACTTCAGTGTGACATTAAAAAGATATGCAAACATTCTTTGGCCTTATTTATACATCTTTAGATACTTTTTCCTAACAATACTAAGCAGATAAGCCGAAAATAATTATTTGTATTTATAACCAAGATGTGCCATTATCTCCGCAATGTGTAATAGCTATAAATTAATGTCTACAAGGATAATGATAATTGGGATTCAAGGAGAAAAAATAACCTAAATACTTGCTCATGGAGGCTGGCACAGACTTAAAAGGATAGTGAACTAAGCAGGCACAGGGATGGTTCACTTATAGACAGAGACAGGTGGGTGACATGGTGTTGAAGGAGGAGGAGAGTAATACATCACATTAACAAATTGAAAAATAAAAACCATATGATTATCTCAATAGATGCAGAGAAAGCCTTTGACAAAATTCAACATCCATTTAGGATAAAAACTTTCCAGAAAGCAGGAATAGAAGGAACATACCTCAACATAATAAAAGCTATATATGACAAACCCACAGCAAACATTATCCTCAATGGAGAAAAATTGAAAGCATTTCCTCTAAAGTTAGGAACAAGACAAGGGTGCCCACTTTCACCATTACTATTCAACATAGTTTTGGTAGTTTTGGCCACAGCAATCAGAGCAGGAAAAGAAATAAAAGGAATCCAAATTGGAAAAGAAGAAGTAAAACTCTCACTATTTGCAGATGACATAATCCTCTACATAGAAAACCCTAAAGACTCCACCAGAAAATTACTAGAACTAATCCATGAATATAGTAAAGTTGCAGAATATAAAATCAACACACAGAAATCCCTTGCATTCCTATACACTAATAATGAGAAAACAGAAAGAGAAATTAAGGAAACAATTCCATTCACCATTGCAATGAAAAGAATAAAATACTTAGAAATATATCTACCTAAAGAAACTAAAGACCTATATACAGAAAACTATAAAACAGTAGTGAAAGAAATCAAAGAGGACACTAATAGATGGAGAAATATACCATGTTCATGGATTGGAAGAATCAATATAGTGAAAATGAGTATACTACCCAAAGCAATTTATAGATTCAATGCAATCCCTATCAAGCTACCAACAGTATTCTTCACAGAGCTAGAACAAATAATTTCACAATTTGTATGGAAATACAAAAAACCTCGAATAGCCAAAGCAATCTTGAGAAAGAAAAATGGAACTGGAGGAATCAACCTGCCTGACTTCAGGCTCTACTACAAAGCCACAGTCATCAAGACAGTATGGTACTGGCACAAAGACAGAAATATAGATCAATGGAACAAAATAGAAAGCCCAGAGATAAATCCACTCACATATGGACACCTTATCTTCGACAAAGGAGGCAAGAATATACAATGGATTAAAGACAATCTCTTTAACAAGTGGTGCTGGGAAAACTGGGCAACCACTTGTAAAAGAATGAAACTAGAACACTTTCTAACACCATACACAAAAATAAACTCAAAATGGATTAAAGATCTAAACATAAGACCAGAAACTATAAAACTCCTAGAGGAGAACATAGGCAAAACACTCTCCGACACACATCACAGCAGGATCCTCTATGACCCACCTCCCAGAATATTGGAAATAAAAGCAAAAATAAACAAATGGGACCTGATTAAACTTAAAAGCTTCTGCACAACAAAGGAAACTATAAGCAAGGTGAAAAGACAGCCTTCAGAAGGGGAGAAAATAATAGCCAATGAAGCAACAGGCAAACAACTAATCTCAAAAATATACAAGCAACTCCTACAGCTCAACTCCAGAAAAATAAATGACCCAATCAAAAAATGGGCCAAAGAACTAAATAGACATTTCTCCAAAGAAGACATACAGATGGCTAACAGCACATTAAAAGATGCTCAACATCACTCATTATCAGAGAAATGCAAATCAAAACCACTATGAGGTACCATTTCACGCCAGTCAGAATGGCGGCAATCCAAAAGTCTATAAATGCTGGAGAGGGTGTGGAGAAAAGGGAACTCTCTTACACTGTTGGTGGGAATGCAAACTAGTACAGCCACTATGGAGAACAGTGTGTAGATTCCTTAAAAAACTGGAAATAGAACTGTCTTATGATCCAGCAATCCCACTGCTGGGCATACACACTGAGGAAACCAGAATTGAAAGAGACACATGTACCCCAATGTTCATCGCAGCACTGTTTATAATAGCCAGGACATGGAAGCAACCTAGATGTCCATCAGCAGATGAATGGATAAGAAAGCCGTGGTACATATACACAATGGAGTATTACTCAGCCATTAAAAAGAATACATTTGAATCAGTTCTAATGAGGTGGATGAAACTGGAGCCTATTATACAGAGTGAAGTAAGCCAGAAAGAAAAACACCAATACAGTATACTAATGCATATGTATGGAATTTAGAAAGATGGTAACAGTAACCCTGTATATGAGACAGCAAAAGAGACACTGATGTATAGAACAGTCTTTTGGACTCTGTGGGAGAGGGAGAGGGTGGGATGATTTGGGAGAATGGCATTGAAACATGTATAATATCATATATGAAAACGATTCACCAGTCCAAGTTCGATGTACGATACCGGATGCTTGGGGCTGGTGCACTGGGACGACCTGGGGGTATGGAATGGGGAGGGAGGACAGAGGAGGGGGATGTTCAGGATGGGGAACACATGTATACCTGTGGCGGATTCATTTTGATGTATGGCAAAACCAGTACAATATTGTAAAGTTAAAAAATAAAATAAAATTTAAAACAAAAAGAAAGAGGAGAAGAAGGACTTGAAACAAGAGTTGAAAGCAACAGGTGAGATCTAATTAGACTTAAAGTGAGGAACACTTAAGTCAGACCAAATGACCTCAGAAAGGGAAGTTGCTCAGTCATGTTCAATTCTTTGCGACCCTCTGGGCTGTAGCCTACCAGACTCCTCGGTCCATGGAATTTTCCAGGCAAGAGTACTGGAGTGGGTTGCCATTTCCTTCTCCAGGGGATCTCCCCAACCCAGGGATCAAACCTGGGTCTCCTGCATTGCAGGCAGACGCTTTACTACCTGAGCCACCAGGGAAGCTGGCCTTAAATCCAGATACAAAAGGCATTCTAAAAGAAGAGAGATCAATCCCTCGAACATATTTGGGAAATGATTCACTGGAATAGGGTTTTGCAAATTGTTAGGTCTTTACTAGATTGAATAGGGAAACTACTACAAAATAACTAATACTGAAAACTTGCTAAAAATAACTAGTAGCTATGAAAAGCAACAAATTTGCCAAATTAAAAATAAAACACATATGAGAAAATAAAAAAGTGTAAAATATGAATTTTCTCAGTTCCGATGCATATTTCTTTGCTTCTATTTAGTAAGTCTGTCATACTCACAGTGGGGTTCCCCCCAGAGACAACAACATTTTCCAAATGCCAAAAAAATCTTCTAATCTGATTGCTAAACATGCCGTGATTAATGTACAGAAAGGTCAAATACAATAAAACACATAAAATAGAAGATTCTGAGATTTGACCTAAATGGTGGCTATAAGTCAAACAAGCCCAATGTAACAACTGGTTTAGACTGGAATACTTGCCCTTCAGGGTATTTTCACTTTGCAGTGGTTATTTCAGACCTTTTAGAACTATTAAGAACATTGATGGTGAATGCTGTTTCATTTTTTAAATTCCTAAGGAGATTGAGGAATATAGTCAGAAAAGCTATGAAAAGTCTGTTATTTGGATCTTAAGTGTGGTGGGAAACAGCATATTTTTGTTGCAATAAAAACCCTATTAAAATGTTTGACTCTGTTATGTTAACTAAATGAAAGGAGAAGTTTCTAATGAAGTTTTAGTGAGAGCTTTAAAATAATTAAATATTTAAAGTACAATTATGTAATTCTAATTCCTAAAATTTTCCTCATATAAATGACAAAAATATGTAAAGAAATGCAAACAGCTTATGAATTCTGCATAATATGAACATATTCCTAACTAAGAACTTCAGATTAAACAGACTTGCTAGGAAAGATCAGGGAAAAAGCACACTATCTTGTTGGTGAGGGGTTCTTTAAATGAATTTTAATTATTTCCCCAGACTTTATTTTTATCTGTTAATATACTTTACGAATCATGAAAGCTATGGTTTATTTTCTTATTAGCTTCATTATTGTCACTGGGAGACGTTGATTCTCTCTTTCCCTTGGTCTTCACTGCAGAAATATATAGAAGCACAATGAATGTAATAGTCTTATTCCAGTAGAAGGGATGTCTTTTTGTTTATTAACCATGTTTTAAATATCATGATTTTTAATCAAAACAATTGTCCATTAAAACTTTAAATAATTAGATTGAGACAAAATTAAATTCAAGGCAAATTGAATGATGTAGAAAGTACCACTTTATAACTGTAATGGGCAAATCTGCAATGTGAACATATTATAGTTTGTCATGAATATTTAAATATTATAGCATCAAAATGTGTGTGTGCTAACTTGCTTCAGCCTTGTCCAACTCTTTGCGACCCTATGGACGGTAGCCAGCCAGGCTCCTCTGTCTGTGGAATTCTCCAGGCAAGAATATTGGACATGCCGTCCTCCAGGGGATCTTCCTGACCCAGGGAGTGAACCTGTGTCTCTTAGTCTCCTGCACTGGCAGGTACGTTCTTTACTACTAATGCCACCTGGGAATCCCGATAGCATCAAAACACCGAATAGATAATAAATGCAGAAATGTATCTCTTTTACCTTCTGTTAGATTGCATAGAAAATACTGTAAGAACAGAACAGTTTATAGCAAAGGAATTAATAAAGTTGGATGAATGCTGATCTATAGATATATTTAGTTAAAAAAAGGAACTCATCTATGTAAGAGTTATAAAAATGGACTACATATTAAACTCAAAGAAAAAGTCATTTAATTTCAAATTTGAAATAGTACAGACTACATTATCAGATGATATTACAATTCAACTGAAAATCAGGAGCAAAAATAGAAACCAAAGAAAATTTCCAGCTATCTTAGGTAGGCTCTGAAGGGGTTGCCTTTCTGGGAATCACAGAGCATTCACACCTTGTTCTTATTGGTAAGTTTCAGGAGCCCAAGGATTTCTTTAGGTGGAACAGTCACAAGCTGCTACTAGAGAGATTTCTTTTGGCAACACAATTTCCTTAAAATCCTAGTATGCATCAGGATTTTTTGATTGTGGTCAGTTTCATAAGAGAGTAAACTAAACCCAAAGACAAAGATCTTAAACTTGAGGAATCATCTGTTGGTCACTGGTCCTTTTCTCTACCCATTTGTCAATTTGGAAAATAGCCACAATTAAAAACAAAAACAAAAACAAAAAACATCGCATTTAATCTAGCCCTTGGCTGATAGTGCACTCCTTTTGTTTGGCAGAGAAAGCTTACCAAAAAAATTTTGGAGGAAATCTCTGGAACTTCAGTGTTGTCAATCTCAGGCTTGTTAATTTAAAGTGCTTCAATATTGTATAGGATAGATTAGAGCTCACATTACAGAAATCATTCCAGCTAAGCTAAGTAGAAAAGGATTTAACCAAGGAAATTTGGTGCTTACAAAATAATCGGAGAGCTGGGGTTGGGTCTGGCAGGCTCTAGGCCTAACTTCTAGGAACGACTCACAGAACAGCACTGCATACTGGCCCACACAGAGCTGCTGCCTCTGCTGCTGTCAGGAAACCGGGCCATTGGAAATCACATAGGATCCTACTGTTCTCCCTCAAATTGAGCCAGCCATAGAAAGTCACCTGCTTCTGAACACTTACACGCTAAGTCGCTTCCATCATGGGTCAATTTAATGATGTTAAGTTTTAATTTCCTCATCTGTAAATAGGAATAGTAATAATATGACTACTGATAGAGTCGTTATGCAACTTAAGTGAAATAGTGTTCTGAAGTGCTTAAAACATCACCTGGCACATAGTAAGCCCTCTGATGGTGAGCCTTGTTTCTTTTTCTTCCCCACCACCTTACTATTTTTTGTTTCCTTGATTTTCAAGTACACCATCTCTTTAAGTCAAAATCTTACATCTGCCACTCTTGTTCTAGAGGCAATTAACTTCCAACATCACAAAATCCACTGATCTTTATTCAGTCCGCGTTCAGTTTGGTTACTGTCTTTGATTTGACGTCGTTCATTATTCTCATCCATTCTCACACCATTGACACTGAGGGCACATACCAGCTTTCATGCTCTCCCTGCCCAGTTTCATCCCTCATGCTCAATCTGTCACAGTAACTACAGCAATATTTGTAATCATCTTTTTCTGTTTCATCTATCCTCCTAGAGCTAGCTCTCATTATCTTATGCCTGTGCAGATTTTTTATTCACATACTGCTGGCTGACATTTTTCATTATCTTGGCTTCAATTCATTTTGTGTACCAACTAACAAAAGAATATCTTTAAAATGCTGATTATGTCATTCTCATGCTCAAAAATTTTCAGTGACTTTCAACTGTCTATCAATTAAGTTCGAACACATTGGTCTGGTTATCAAAACACTTCTCATTCATCTCCTACCATGCCTTTTAGCTTCCCATCCAGTAATTTCTGAAACATGGTACTCATCATGTACTATGGCTCTATTGAGGCCTTTCTTCTTACAGAAATTTTCCTGGAATGCCCTCTCCCCAGCCATTTCCATCTCTTGAATTTTTATTTATCTCTCTAACTCTAGTTAAAATGTTTTTTCCCCTTGAGTAACCCCAATTAGGAGCAATCAGTCTCTCCTTTTTCACAACATTAAAGATTGATATTCATCACTGGGTGCACCACATACATGTTAGAGCCATTTTTTGGGTAAATATCACCTAACTGGTATATTATACCAGGGTCAAAAATCTTCCTTAAAGGCCAGATAGTAAATGTGTAAGTAAATATGGCTTAAGGACCATATGGTCTTTGTCACAATTACTCAACTCTTTAGTGAGAAAGCAGCTGTAGACTGCTTATGTAAACAAATAGGCATGGCCATTTTCCAAAAACACATTATTTACAAAACAAAAACAGTTGGCCAGCCCAAGGGTTGTAGTTTGTTGATCACTGCACTAGACCATCAACTTTTGAAATGCTGGAACCATGCTATATTTATTTGAACACAGTTAACACTACCACTAAGGAGTCATTCACTATTTCACTATAGTCTATTTCAGGAACTATGGCAAATGATTTTATACATGTTGTTTATAATCACTGCCGTGACTTTAAAAAATAAGTATTGCTATATTTCTTTTGCAGGTGAGGGAATTGAGGTGCTTACCACAAATCAAAATTCTTATTTTTAAGTATTTGTTTATGGAGTTTTAGGTGACTCCCTCTAGAGGGAAACTATAAAAACAAAGAACAAGTCTGTCTCCTTTGCTATTGTTTCTGGCACAGAATAGATATTCAACAAGTGTTTATTTAATCAGTTAATGAAGGAATTAAGCACAGAGCAGCTAACTCTTTTCTCCAGGGCCACACGGTAAACAATATGGTGAGAATTCAAATTCACATTTTCCTTTTCTCAATGTTTCTTCATTTTTTCCAAGCAAAGATTTCTTGAAAACTCACCTTATGCCATGGGCTATGAAGAGACCCAGGTTCAATTCCTGGGTCGGGAAGATCCCCTGGAGAAGGAAATGGCAACCCACTCCAGTATTCTTGCCTGGAGAATCCCATCGACAGAGGAGCCTGGCAGGCTACAGTCCATGGGGTTGCAAGAATCGGACATGACGACTAAACTACCACATGAGTTTTCAACCACACAGGACCGCCTATCATATTGTATATAATAATAGCCAACACTTACAGAGAGCTTACTATGTACTAGGCTCTGTTCATATCAACTTATTAACAATCTTCTAAGGTAGGTATTATTGTTATCACCTCTACAGATAAAATTTAGGCTCAGAAAGCTTAAGCAACTCACAATATCTAGTAAGTGGTATAATCCAGTGCTTTTAAAAAAGTATACGTTATTATAGCCTTTTGATAAGTAGTTTCTAAATGCTGATAAACATTGATTTTTCAACTTACCTCTTCTTTTGTACTAGCCAGTTGATTATGTTTTACAGTAAGCTGCCTTACATAACACTGGGATCCACTGCCACCTAAAATTAAATTTTAATTCTGGTGACGCAAACCATCTCATTTTCACCTTTTCATTTGCTCTTATTATTTCCCTAATCTGGAATACCTTCCATTTTCTCTGTTTTTCTAAACTCTCTCAAAGTAGGGAGCTATATAAGTTTCATAACACTATCTCCTAGAAAATAGAAAATGTTCATTTAACCTTTAAATCATGCTTGAATTCATTCAGTAATTAGTATTCTTAGAATGACTTAGCCTGTATTGTTGCTGTTCAGTCTCTCAGTCATGTCCAACTCTTTGCAACCCGTTGGACAGCAGCATGCCAGGCTTCCCTGTTCTTCACCATCTCCCTGAATTTACTCAAACTGATGTCCTTTGAATTGGTGATGCTGTCCAACCATCTCATCCTCTGTTGTTCCTGTCCCTTCTCCTCCTGCCTTCGATCTTCCCCAGCATCAAGGTCAGCTCTTTGCATCAGGTGGCCTAAGTATTGGAGCTTCAGTTTCAGCATCAATCCTTCCAGTGAAATTCAGGGTTGATTTCTTTTAGGATTGACTGGTTTGATCTCCTTGTTGTCCAAGGGACTCAAATTAGCCTGTGCTACTGCTACTGCTAAGTCACTTCAGCATGTCCGACTCTGTGGGACCCCATAGATGGCAACCCACCAGGCTCCCCCATCCCTGGGATTCTCCAGGCAAGAACACTGGAGTGGGTTGCCATTTCCTTCTCCAATGCATGAAAGTGAAAAGTGAAAGTGAAGTCACTCAGTCATGTCCGACTTGCAGCAACCCCATGGACTGCAGCTTTCCAGGCTCCTCTGTCCATGGAATTTTCCAGGCAAGAGTACTGGAGTGGGGTGCCATTGCCTTCTTCTTCTAGCCATTAGGTCATTCCTAATGTTTGACATCTTACAATAGCACTCCATTTCACATAATAATATGAAAAAAATTCTGCATTCAATTTTTGTCTTTTTGCACATTATATGTAAAATTTATCATTACATAAATTTATCAAGTGAGACACGAGCCATCTTTTAACTCTTCTTTCAAGTATTTAAATATGTCATTCTTCCACTTCTGGATTGTGATTTGGCTAGAAGCAGGTACTATGACTGATCCATCACAGTATTTTGTATAGGGTGCTCTTAGTCACATATGAAATGAACTAGATGGCTAGGTATATGTATGCATATGCGACATCTACTTTATCTTCTTCTAATTAGAACTTAAGTTAACCTCCTAAATACTTCTCAGACCTCTGTTCTTGTTCTTTTTTTGCCATAATTCAGGCCCCCAGAGCCTTTTACCAGCATTCTTAGAACAGCTATGAGCCAAGCCTCCTTAAGCTCCACTTCGCCCAACTTCTCAGTTCATCCTGTTCTTTGCTTCCAAACTTGGAATTTTGGTTTCATTATGGATTATATAGCTGGCTGTTCATGTCCACAGGTTCCATGATTCAACATTAAAATTTCAAAAAAAAATTTTCCAGAAAGTTCCAAAAGGCAAAACTTGAATTTGTCACATTCTGGCAACTATGTTCATAATATTTACATTTTTTACAACTATTTACATAGCATTTACATTGTATTAGGCATTATAACTAACATAGAGCTGATTCAAATTATATAGAAGGATATGCATATATTGTAGGCAAATACTGTGCAATTTTATATAAGGGACCTGAGCGTCTGTGGATTTAGGTATCTGAAGGAGGTAGGCAGATGTGGTCTTGGAACCAGTTCCCTGTGGATACTGAGGGAAGATTGTATACTCTTCAGTGTCCTTCCTCCCATACTGTAGGTGTGGGTCAAAGCTCCTTACAATTGCATATAAGTCCTTCACCAACCCTGCTCCCCCACCCAGCTATCCTGATTCATTGCTCCTGCTTATCTGCATTCTGTATCCAGTTACACTGAGTGTAGTATTTCAAACTTTTGGAACACAACAAGCTCTTCTCTTCAACCTTGACATGTGGATATGTATTTCCTTCTGAATGGAATATCCTTTTTCCCTCTTTGTGGGAAATGCACTTTTCTCCCAGTGTAAGACTTAAATATCATTTATCCCATGAAGCCTTTTGCCAAGCCCAAAACTAAAACTTATTCTCTCTCCTCTGCTCCTGCAGCCATCTTTCTTTCTGAATATAATATGTTTATATAGCTGTTTTTCCTATTGAACTGGAAAATCTTTGAGAGTATCAACCTTCAAACAGTTGTAGCCTTGTCACAATGCTGCCATACAGTTAAGCCAAAATAAGAACTTTTCAATGAATGATTTAAGAAATCAATCAATAAATCTATGCTGACATTAAAAAGGTTAAATACATGCTATAGAGGTAAGAGTCATTCAAAACAAAATTTTGGGACTATAATGTTGACAAAAAGATTTTGAGTACAGTATTCTTTAAAATCATGATATATGGTTATATATGATATCCCCATAACTTTATTTGGAAAGAAAACATCACCTTTAAGTGATTAAATAGCTTAATCAAATAATATCTGGCATTTGAAAATAGATAATCTGACAATTAAATTGTAAGAAGTTTCTATTTAAAAATGGACATATAAAGGAAACCACATTGTTTTTTGATGGCAACACTATAAAAATTAATTACAGACATATTAAATGTACCATGGATATATTAATTTTCCTAAGTGATATTTAATTGTTGGTCTCCAATTTTCCTACTTAATTACTGCTAATTGCAAATTTAATGAGTATTTACTTTGTGGAGAACAATACCAAAAAACCTTATTTCAGAAGAAAAATCTATACTAAAAATTGGAAGAATTGTTAGGTTACTGATGGGGCAAGTAGAGTAACATTCTAGTACCCTACCTTAACTGCCCCATCCCAATTACATAGTTTATGATGCTTGTGTGAGGGAAACTGCAAGCGATAAATTGTCTACTTTTACCAGCCAAATCAACGGAATTGTCGGTTTATTTTATCATCAATATCACAGGAATTTGGGGCATCTTTAAGTTACTTAGTGGGACATTTGATCAGAAACAATCTTAGGAGACTGTCATAATATCAGTCTTTTCAGAAAGAGAACTTTGACACAGGGTGTGAATAAATGGTATCAAGCTCAAGATACCAGTCTTGGCAAGAGCACTTTTCCTCAAGTGGCTCCAGGGTCTGTTAGGAATCCAAAATGCCTCTGCCTTAGATAGTGGAGTAGAGGTTTATATTGATTCATAACCAGAGTTTTCCATGGAAAATTATAATGCTTGAGCAAAACAAATAAAATTGTTGTTGTTCAATCACTAAGTCATGTCTGATTCTTTGTGACCCTATAGACTGCAGCACGCCAGGGTCCTCCACTATCTCCCAGAGTTTGCAAAAATTCATGTCCATTGCATCTGTGATGCTATCTAACCATCTTATCCTCTGCTACTCCCTTCTCCATTTGTTTTCAATCTTTCCCAGCATCAGGGTCTTTTCCAATGAGCCAGCTCTTTGCATCAGGTGGCCAAGTTATTGGAGCGTCAGCTTCAGTATCAATCAGTCATACTAATAAAGTAGAAAGGAATATTCAAGTGAGGTACATTTTTTTTAACAACTGGTAAGTGTCGTCTGGCAAAATATAGTATTTAGAGCTTAAGACTAAGTTATTCATCCAGTAGGTTTTCAATAGATACTGGTTGAATGAATGAAAGATGTAATTCAAGTTGTAAATATCCCTTGAAATAATGCACTCATTTCTTTTAAAAAAAGAAGAGAAGACTTCTAGTTGGAGAATATCCAATTTTAGGATGTCAGAGTTACATCCAATGAATACAAATTAGCCTTTTCCCAGTAGTTGCCAGTGAAATCTCTCACAAATTTTAATTTAAATGCTCATAAAGAACAGGGAAAAAATGTTTGATTTTCATATTTATTGACAGAACCTGGCAAGTATTATAAAAGATCATAATGATTCTGGTTTCAGCAAATAATTGATGGTCACAGAAAGACTCAATGGATATAACTTTGAGCAAACTTTAGGAGATAGTGAAGAACATAGGAGACTGTTAGGCTACAGTCCATGGGATTGCAAAGAGTCAAACACAACTGAGCATCTTAACCAACAACAGACACTTTATCTCATGAAGAAATCCCCTCTGATTAAAATAAAATTTGAAGACAATATATCCCTATCCTCAGTCTACATCTTTGCTAAGAGAACCAAGACATGTACAAACTATAAAATTTTATAGCTGCCTCTCAACCTTGGAGAGGTCACTAGCTTCATGAGGACAAAGTGTATTTACTTTGGATCACCACTGAATTGACAGGGTCTGGTACCTAGTTCTGTGTTTACTAATTATATTTCAAAACAATGAGTTGTCATAAAGCATTTTTTTAGTATTATGTCTCTAATTTTAATTCTTCCTTCTCTCTGTGGACCCCAAAGATGTTCTGAAGAAACTTAGTAGTGTAAATTAGATAATGTAGCTTTCTTTATATATCACCAATTAATCAGGCAAAATGACTGGGAGAATATCCAATTTTAGGATGGCAGAATTATGTCCAATGAATGCCAAGTAGACTACAAATTTTATCTAAGGAAATGGATATTCACTGGTCCCCTAGGCAATGGGGTGCTATATTAAAATATGTTTACTGATCTGATCTGTGCTGTATATCAACTGATTCTGAAGGTAGGATATAAGTTCTCATTTGTGGTTTTTGTTGATTTCTATGGTGTATTTTAAGACCATATGACTTAAGGCAGTAATGGAACTGGGTCCAAGATACTACTACTTCCAGGTACTTATACCTCAGTAACAAACTCTTATACAACAAACAAACAAAATATATAAATGATGTCAGTAAAGTTGCTCAGTCGTGTCTAACTCTTTGCGAACCATGGACTGCAGCACACTAGGGTTCCCTGTCCATCACCAACTCCTGGAGCTTACACAAACTCATGTCCGTTGAGTCAGTGACTCCATCCAACCATCTCATCCTCTGTCACCCCCTTCTCCTCCCGCCTTCAATCTTTCCCAGCATCAAGGTCTTTTCCAGTGAGTCAATTCTTCCAATCAAGTGGCCAAAATATTGGAGTTTCAGCTTCAGCATCAGTCCTTCCAATGAATAATCAGGACTTATTTCCTTCAGGATGGTCTGGTTGGATCTCCTTGCAGTCCAAGGGACTCTCAAGAGTCTTCTCCAACACCACAGTTCAAAAGCATCAATTCTTTGGCTCTCAGCTTTCTTTATAGTCCACCTCTCGTATCCATACATGACTACTGGAAAAACCACAGCCTTGACTAGATGGACCTTTCTTGGCAAAGTAATGTCTCTGCTTTTTAATATGCTGTCCAGCCTCATCATAACTTTTCTTCCAAAGAGCAAGCATCTTTTAATTTCATGGCTGCAGTCATCATCTGCAGTGATTTTGGAGCCCAGAAAAATAAAGTCTGACACTGTTTCCACTGTTTCCCCATCTATTTGCCATGAAGTGATGGGACCAGATGCGATGGTCTTAGTTTTCTGAATGTTGAGTTTTAAGCCAACTTTTTCACTCTCCTCTTTCACTTTCATCAAGAGGCTCTTTAGTTCTTCTTCGCTTTCTGCTGTAAGGGTGGTATTATCTACATATCTGAGATTATTGATATTTCTCCTAGCAATCTTGATTCCAGCTTCTGCTTCATCCAGCCCAGCATTTCTCATAATGTACTCTCCATATAAGTTAAATAAGCAGGGTGACAATATACAGCCTTGATGTACTCCTTTTCCTATTTGGAACCAGTTTGTTCTATGTCCAGTTCTAACTGTTGCTTCCTGACCTGCATACAGAATTCTCAAGAGGCAGGTCAGGTGGTCTGGTATCTCCATCTCTTTCAGAATTTTCCACAGTTTGTGATGATCCTGCTTGTCAAAGTCTTTGGCATAGTCAATAAAGCAGAAATAAATGTTTTTCTGGAACTCTTTTGCTTTTTTGATGATCCAACGGATGTTGGCAATTTGATCTCTGGTTCCTTTGCCTTTTCAAGATTCAGCTTGAACATCTGGAAGTTCATGGTTTATGTACTGCTGAAGCCTTGCTTGGAGAATTTTGAGCATTACTTTACTAGCGTGTGAGATGAGGGCAATTGTGCAGTAGTCTGAGCATTCTTTGGCATTGCCTTTCTTTGGGATTGGAATGAAAACTGACCTTTTCCAGTCCTGTGGCCACTGCTGAGTTTTCCAAATTTGCTGGCATATTGAGTGCAGCACTTTCACAGCATTATATTTTAGGATTTGAAATAGCTCAACTGGAATTCCATCACCTCCACTAGCTTTCTTCATAGTGATGCTTCCTAAGGCCCATTTGACTTCACATTCCATAATGTCTGGCTCTAAAAAAAGATGTCCTTTTCATTACAGGGGACTGGAAGGCAAAAGTAGGAAGTCAAGAGATACCTGGAGTAACAGGCAAATTTGGTCTTGGATTACAAAATAGAGCAGGGCAAAGACTATCAGAGTTTTTCCAAGAGAAAGCACTCATCATAGCAAGCACTGTCTTCCAACAACACAAGAGAAGACTCTACCCATGGACATCACCAATGGTCAATGCTGAAATTAGATTTGATTATATTCTTTGCAGCCAAAGATGGAGAAGCTCTATACAGTCAGCAAGAACAAGACTTGGAGCTGACTGTGGGTCAGATCACAAACTCCTTATTGCCAAATTCAAGCTTAAATTAAACAAAGTAGGGAAAACTGCTAGACCATTCAGGTATGACTTAAATCAAATCCCTTATGATTATACAGTGGAAGTGACAGATTTAAGGGATTGGATCTGATAGGCAGAGTGACTGAAGAACTATGGACAGAGGTTCATGATATTGTACAGGAGGCAGTGATCAAGACCATCCCCAAGAAAAAGAAATGCAAAAGGGCAAAATGGTTGTCTGAGAAGAACTTACAAATAAATAAATGATATGATAAAATAGAATAATAAAAAAGCATTCATCACTATTTGCTAAGTACTATAAAATTCCTTTATTTGCTGGCTATCTATTCATGTAGTATAGTATTTATTATTTTTATTATGAAAATGCTGTGTCCATAGCAGATTGTAATTTACTTATAGGCAAAATGTTAATCCAGTTATTTATTCAAAAATATTTATTTTTTAATCAACTGTATGAATTCTCTATATTATAAAACATAGTAGACTTACTACAGAGTGGGTTTGAAAACAGGTTTTTTAATAAGCTAAATTCTTTACAGATTCTCTGTAGTCCCATCAGTTGCCCAATTTCCTCTCTGACTGATAGGCTCTTGGATATCATACATTTTCAGGTAATATTTGTTATTTTGAAACTCACAAGAAATTTAATTTTTATATATCTTTACATATATTTACAGATAAAGAACTCATATCCAAAACACAATAAGTTTCTTCTAGGTAGTGATTAGATTTTATTGTTCTGTGTCTTTAGAACCCAGTCAAAAGATTTTTGTGACTCAAGAGTTCTTTTATAGCCCTTTGGTTTCTAGCAAATTAGGTTCTCAATAAATATTGGTTGCATTTAACAGAATGATTTTCTCAAGCTCTTAAATAATTCTTCAGTTTCTTGATGTAGCTACAAAATTTATATGAAAACTAAATATGTCACTATTATAAAATATTGGTTTAAAGGCTATATTTACTCCTCCACTTTAAAAACTATATATCCAAAGTATATTAATGCTTGGGATACAATGATAAAATGAAATTTTTCTAACTGGCTAACCATTAGATATAAACCATACCATATTGCCAAATATGAGAGAAATATATACATATATATATTACAATAATAAATTATTGAAATAAAATTGTTAGCCTTTCTGTTGAACATTTTTCCATATTAACAGAATACATTCCTTGAATATCCCCAAGTGTTCTTTAAATTAGGGGGAAGAAAATGATTCTAATAAAATCTTTAAGGTTGCAACCATACTAACTCTGTCTGTATTTTGCTGAAATAACTAAAGGTTGTTAACCTAAAAATATAGAGTTAGAACTAAAGCATTTTTTACTTTCCATCCAGATATGAGATACCTTGCAAACACAGCTACTCATAAAGAGTGTGCCTCTGCAGTATTTCTTTTAAATTATGAAAAAACTAATAAACAGAAAGACAAGTGTAAACTGACCCTGTGTTAGGTAATCTATTTTCTTTTCAAAGTAATGAATAAAGAAATATACATGACCTAAATTGACAATGCCATACTCCAATAAATATACTCACAAGGGTATCCTATATCCTATCAAACAAGAACTATGATATTGCCTTCTCTGAATGTTTTAAATGATTTGTTAAATCTCACATTTACTAATATAAGGTGTGGCTTTAGAATTGGCATTGGTACAGTATCCAGTGAGAAAATTCACTTCACCTTTTTCACAATTATTCTGTTGTAGAATATGTATATTTTCCTCCCTACTCAATTGATGTTTCATTTTAATGTAAGTCCTATTTGATTTTTGAAGAAGTGATACATTTACCTATTCAAAAAAAGTACAAAGTATACTGTAGAAATTCTTCCTACTACCATCATCAGTTTTTCATGACCAATATTCTTGTCTATTGTTGTTGCTCAGTCACTAAAGTCTTGTCCAACTTGAGATGTCATGGACTGTATGTAGCATACAGTCTACACGCAGGACAGGCTTCCCTGTCCTCCACTGTCTCCTGGAGATTGCTCAAATTCATGTCCATTGAGTTGGTGATGCTATCTAACCGTCTTCTGCTGCCCTCTTCATTTTTGCTTTCAATCTTTCCCAGCATCAGAGTCTTTTCCAATGAGTCAGCTCTTCGCATCAGGTGGCCAGAGTATTGGAGCTTCAGCATCAGTCCTTCCAATGAATATTTAGGGTTGATTTCCTTTAGGATTGTCTGGTTTGATCTCCCTCCAGTCCAAGAGTCTTCTCCAGAACCTCAGTTCGAAAGCATCTATTCCTAGGTGCTCAGCCTTCTTAATGGCTCAACTCTCACATCTGTATATGACTACTGAAAAAACCATAGCTTTTACTATATGAACTTTTGTCACCAAAGAAATGTCTCTGCTTTTTAATGTGCTGGCTAGGTTTGTCATAGCTTTCCCTCCAATGAGCAAATGTCTTTTAATTTCATGTCTGAAGTCAGCATCCACAGTGATTTTGTAATGTAAGAAAATAAAATCTGTCACTGCTTCCACTTTTTATCCTTCTATTTGCCATGAAGTGAGGAGCTAGATTGCCATAATCTTAGTTTTCTGAATGTTGATTTTTAAACCAACTTTTCACTCTCCTCTTTCACTTTCATCAAGAGGCTCTTTAGTTCCTCTTCACTTTCTCCCATTAGAATGGTATCATCTGCATATCTGAGGTTGCTGATATTTCTCCTGGCAACCTTGATTTCAGCCTGTGATTCATCCAGCCCGGCATTTCACACGGTGTCCTCTGCATAGAAGTTAAATGGACAGAGTGACTGAATACGGCACTGTAGTTCTCCTTTCCCAATTTTGAACCAGTCGATTGTTTCATGTAAAGTTCTGACTGTTGCTTCTGTACCTGCATACAGGTTTCTCAGGAGACAGGTAAGGGGGTCTGGTATTCTCATCTCTTTATAAATTTTCAACAGTTTGTTGCTATTCACACAGTCAAAGCTTTAGTGTAGTCAATGAAACAGAAGTAGAAGTTTTTCTAGAATTCCCTTGCTTTCTCTATGATCCAGTGAATGTTGACAATTTGGTCCCTGGTTCCTCTGCCTTTGCTAAATCCAGGTTGTACAAGTGGAAGTTCTCAGTTCATGTACTGCTAAAGCCTAGTTTGAAGGATTTTGAGCATAATCTTATTAGCGTACTACATGAGCACAATTGTATGGTAGTTGAACATTCTTTGGTATTGCTCTTCTTTGGGAATGTAATGAAAGCTGACATTTTCCAGACCAGTGGCCACTGCTGAGTTTTCCAAATTTTGCTGACATATTGAATGAAGCTCTTTAACAGCATCATCTTTCAGGATTTTAAATAGCTCAGCTGGAATTCCATTACCTCCACTAGCTTTGCTTGTAGTAATGCTTCCTAAGGCCCACTTGACTTCAAACTACAGGACGTCTGACTCTAGGTGAGTGACCACACCATCACAGTTATCTGGGTCATTAAGAATTTTTTTTTGTATAGGTCTTCTGTGTATTCTTGCCACTTCTCCTTTATCTCTTCTGCTTCTGTTAGGTCCTTATCCTTTATTTCCTTTATTGTGCCCAACATTGCATGAAATGTTCCCTTGATACGTCCAATTTTCTTGAAGAGATTCCCTTGCCTAGAAGCATTAAATGTTGCATATTTTTATTCTACCCTTCCCTATGTATAATATACACCAACATTTTTTTAATAAAAGAAAAGATACCAGTCAGGCCTCCCACATCTCACTATTTTTTACAGTTTAGCAATACATATTTTAGGAATCACTTAACAGTGCATAAAGCTCTTCCTCGTGTTTTTTTTAATAGTTCCATAAATCTCTATTGACTAGCTGTTGCCATAATGTATTTAAACAGATGTCTATTGATGACCTTTGAGGTTGTCTCAGTTTCTTACTAATACAGATCTTCCTTGATTTAGGATAAGATTACATCCTGACAAATTCATCATAAGTTGAAAATATTATGTCAAGAACTCATTTAATATACACTTAAACTACCTAACACCATGGTTTGGCCTGTCTACCTTTAATTGTTCTCAAAAACTTATATTAGCCTACATTTGGGCAAAATCCTCTAACACAAAGCTTATTTTGTAACAAAGTACTGCATATCTCATGTACTTATTGAATATTGTATTGAAAATGAAAAACAGAGTAGTTATACGGGTACAGATTGACTGTAAGTGCATTGGTTGTTTACCCTTGTGATCGTGTGTCTGTGTGGCTGGGAGCTTTGTCGCACTGCAACTGTCCAGCATCATGAGATGTCTAGCCTGGCAAAAGATCAAAATTTAAAGTACTGTTTTCTACTGAAAGTGTATCATTTTCCACTATGATAAAGTCAAAAAATTATGAATCAAACCATTATAAGTTAGATATATTTGGTATAAACAATGCTGATATGAATATCATTGAACATACGTCATTCTGTTCATTTATGAGAGTATCTGAAGAATGTATTCTTTGCAGTAGTTTTGTGGGGAAGAGGAATGTGTGCATTTGTAGTTTTGATTTTTGATGCAATAAAAGTTGACTTCCATACAGGTTGCATTAATTTATATTTGTACTATCACTGCAATAGAACATTTTCTTCTTATTCCCCAGTTAAAATACTTTTTTTATATTTCTGCCATTTTCATAGTTGAAAAACATAACTTCATTTTTTTAAATGAAAAATAATACATGTTCAGAAAAATGTACAAAATCTTAACTGGATTAATTAATTTTTACCAGGTGAACAAGTCCATGTAAGAGAAAGGAACTAATGATTAAAAAATAAAAATAGAAAGATGAAACATAATTGGACTTAACAAAGTAGAGATATGTGTTCATTACACCCTTAGTTTCTCTTTTTGAAAACTATAGTTTCTGTATTGTCTCATTTTAAACTACTCACATTCCCCTTTATAAGCATATTACTTAATTTATTTAATGTTAGACCCACTGTCAAATATTTAATGCTCACTAATGGTTCTTCTCTATAATGTCCCTGTCAGGACAGGACCAGCTGAAAATAAGAAATTTCTACAAGCAAGAAAATTCAGTGTCTGTGTATCAAAATAGCATAAAGAAATCAATAGGTTTTCTATATACAGAAAAAAGAAGCATTTTAAAGATATAGTGAGGAAATATGTCTATTCATAATACCAATACAATTATTAAAAAATAAATATAGGGAAGTATATAAAATCTCTATTAAAAAGTAAATGTTATTGAGGGAGGCCAAAAAATTTAGAGAAACAGAAAAGCATATAATTTTGAATAAGAAAATTTAAAGATGAGTATTTTTAGTTTAATCAAAAGGTTGCACAAAAACAATAATAATGCTTTTAGCATTTTATTTTTTAATCATTATTTCTCTTGTCTTAAGTGACTATGTATATTAAATACAATGTAATTTACTATTAATAGATACACTATTTAAGTATTTTACAGCATAGTTTACTTGATTAGTCCCAGAATAAGAAAGATTAGAACTACTGGATTTTGGATTTATTTCTTCAGGTGACTTTCACAATTAATTGTTTTATTACTAAGATATTTTATCATTTAGCACTTAGATATTAATACTCATATGTTATGTGTAAATTGAGGTTTTATCATTACAAAGTGATTCTTTTGTCATTTAACGTTTATTTTCTCCTAAATTCAACCTTTTCTAAAACTATGATAGTGATCCTTGCTTCTTTTTGTCTGCATTTACCCCATATAACTTTCTCTTCTTCCCTCCCGCCATTCCCCCATGTCTATATGCGTTTTTATGTGTTTGTATGTGTGTTTATAATTTTACATGTTTTTTGAATATAACAGATCTAGATTTTGGATCATGTCATTATAATCTGTTTGCTTTGTTTGGGGTACCTGTATCTTCTGTTATTTTTCATTGTTTCTTTTGCTTCTAATGGTTAACTGATGTATATTTCTATATAATACCTTGATTCTCTACTTCTTTAGAGAATATCTATTGATTTATCACCTTCACAAATGATGTCAATATTTTATCTTCCTCTCCTATCCACTCTCTTCCTTTTTCTTTCTCCCCTTTTCTCTTTGCAGATTATCTTATTTTTCTCAGTGTTTTTCTTTGTTTTATTAAGTATGTTTGTACTGGATTTTATCCACTTGTTTCTCAAGAACTACTCACTATCTGTAATTCTCCATTCTATTCAGTGACCTGAGATGTTGACACATATAATATGGGCTGTATCAAGAGTTTCTGTTACCTTCTGGCTTCCATGTGGATCAGTCAATGGAAACCCCCGTTGAGTGACCCTGTACCATATAATGGGCTTCCTGGGTGGCACAGTGGTAAAGAATCCATCTGCTAATGCAGGAGACGCAAGAGACACAGGTTTGATCCCTGGGTTGGAAAGATTGCCTGGAGCAGGAAATGGCTACCCACTCCAGTATTCTTGCCTGAAGAATTCCATGGACAGAGAAGCCTGGAGGGTTACAGTCCATGGGGTTGCAGAGTCAGAGGCGACTGAGGACACACGCACATACGATGTAATAGAAACTCCCTTGCCTTCGTGTTTAGAGTAGTAAGAGCTCCTCACTGTTACTAGCTCCTGGGGAATCTACCATCTCTAGCTGGTTTCTTTAACTTTGCCAGCATTAAAAAAAAAAAAAAAATATCCACTTGTTAAATCTTCTCAGTTATCTCATTCAAGCATGTCATCTACCTCCTGCTGAGACCCTGACCAATACATTATTTTTAACCCTGCTCACTGATTTCTGATTTCTCAACTTCACATAGTATCTCTTGAAATTTTGTTAATAAATATGAGAAATTAAGCAGCTTATATTCCCTCTTATCATCTCTCCTACTCCCACTCTTGCTTTTCCTTTTTGAAAAATATAATTTCTGTATTGTCTCAATTTAAAATGCTCACATTCATTTTATAAGTGTATTACTTATTTTATATTAGACCCACTGTCAAATATTTAGTGTTCACTACCAGTTCTTCTCATCCTCTGTCGTCCCCTTCTCCTCCTGCCCCCAATCCCTCCCAGCATCTGAACCAGTTCTGCTATAACATCCCTGCTACCCTTGGTTATGGAAATTTGTTCTATTGTGTTTTTATCTTTAAGAAAGAGTCAGGAGATTCTAACATTTCTTCTTACTTCTTACATGTTGAAAATATTGGTGCTTCACATTTGAATTATATTTGGCTAAGCACAAAAATTTTAGGTCACAATTTTATTCCTTGAAACTTTGTAGCATCCTCACTGCACACTCTTCTTCTTCATGACCACAACACTCATATTTATGTACACTTGCCTGGTGGTTCAGACAGTAAAGCGTCTGCCTACAATGAGGGAGACCCGGGTTCAATCTCTGGGTCAGGAAAATATCCTGGAGAAGGAAATGGCAACCCACTCCAGTACTCTTGCCTGGAAAACCCCATGGACGGAGAAGCCTGGTAGGCTACAGTCCATGGGGTCGCAAAGAGCTGGACACGACTAAGCGACTTCACTTTCACTTTCAATCTGGTAAAGAAGACTAAGATCTTCCTCTTTTAAAAATCTTGAACTTTTAAATACAGTTGCTATCTTTTTTAAGATTTGATTTTTAAAAGGATTAAGAGATTTGACTCTTTGGCTTGATCCACACAAATTTTGTGAGGCAGGCAATTTCTTTTTTTTAATTTATTTTTAACTGGGAGAAAGTTCAATACTTTCAAATCTTCTTTTAATTTTGAAAGTTTTCTCTGTTCCTTAATTGTTTACTTCTTCTTTGTGGAATTCTATAATTTATACTTCAAATCTCCTTTTTAAAAATTTACCCCTATTTATCATTCTCTCTTGGCAACTCACTCCAGTATTCTTGCCTGGAGAATCCCACAGAGATTGTAGAATGTAGCCTGGCAAGCTACATTCCATGGGGTCGCAAAGAGTTGGAAATAACTGAAGCAACAGCACAGCACATCATTCTCTCTATAATCTTTGTCAAATATTTATTATCCCCATTTATTTTGTTCATTTTTTATTATTCTCACCTTCTATGCCCCTTACTGTATTTTCAGCCGTCTATTCTTTACTTGCTTTCAGTTTTATCTTTATTTCTTCTATTGTTCTCTCATCTCTTCCATGAATGCTTGTATTTCTGCCTTGCACTCTTTTTCTTTCATAGAAATTATTGTATTACTAATTCTGAAAAATATATAGCCATATTTGAGCACAATTTTCTCTTCCATAATAACATCTTTAAATTAGGTGATTTTTATCTGGAATGTGTTGTTCCTGTTCCTTATTTTTGCATTTTCACATAACATTGATATTGTGTTCGTTCCTTATAGATTCCTCATATTGGAATAAAGGTAGGAAGTTTTTTTTTTTCTTAATTAATTATTTGCAGAAATAATTAATTTGTGCAATAAATAATTATTTTCTGTTGGCAGATGCCATGGCAATATTTTGGGCCAGCAGAAATTTTTCTTGGTATTTAGTAAATTCTTTTAGCCTTAACCTCTTTCATACTAGTGGATCTAAGTATCTGTAAGATTGCTGTTTACAATGAAGACTCTGTTTCCTACTCTGCTGCTTAAAACCAAACAAGATAAAGAGAAGAGACCATTGCTAATATTGTGTATCTTATATCTTTCCTTGTAGATGTGAGATTTTAGTTTTATTCTTAACACTGTTTCCTTTACCTTTGGAGGGTTTACTCTGAAGTTCTTCTGAGATCTGAAACCTCTGACATTCTTTCTCTTTCCCTTGCTTTTACTGTGGCAAAATATACATAACATAATATTTACCATTTTAATCATTTTAAGTATACAATTCAGAGGTATTAAGTATATTCACAGTGTTGTATACCATCACTGCAATTTGTTTGCAAAGCTTTTCACTATTCGGAAAGGAAATTCTATACTAATTAAATAGTAACTCACCAACCCTTACGGCAGCTGCTGGCAACATCAATTCTCTTCTTTATCTTTATAAATTTGCCTTTCTAGGTACCTCATATGAGCGGAATCATACAACATTATTTTTCCTTTATTTGTTTGGTTTACTTCACTTAGTGCAGTGTTTTCAAGGTTTATTCATATCTGCAGCATGTATCTGAATTTCATTCCTTCTTATGGCTGAATAATATTGTATTGCATATATATACCACATTTTCTTTATTTATTCAAGTACTGTTGGAAACTTGGGTTATTTCCACCTTTTAAAAGTTATGAATAATGCTGCTATGAACATCAGTGCATAAGTATCTGTTTGAGTCCCTGCTTTCGATTGTTTGGAATATATACCTAGGAGTGGAATTGCTTGATTGACATTTTTTTAATGTTATTTAAAAAAAACTTTTCACTTTTGTTGATGTTCATAGTTTATGGTAATGCTTCCACATATATTATTGATTATATCCATAAGACAGCTTATGGATTTGTTACAGAATGTGTTTTTATTTCTGGTTTTTATTTTTCTTGCTGATTTTGGGTTTCATCTACTCTACTACTTTGAACCACAGCATTTAACCAATTCTTACTGTCAACTGATTTGTCAGAAATACTTACAATATCAATGCTAAATTGAAGTTTATTTCTATTTTTCATGTATACAAAAACTATACAGTATACAGTTTAGTACCTAAAGAAAAAAATGAGTAACAATTCAGCACCTACTATACTCTGGGTTGGATGCTTGGGGATTTAAAATGATATATTATTACTTATTTAATTTGATCATTTTAAGTAGCCTTAATATTTATTATTCCTATTTGTTAGGTAGGTTAAAATCTGTAATATAGAACTTGAGTAATTTTTCAAAGCTACATGTCTAGCAAGCTTTCTGAGAGTATACCCAGTTCTTCCTAACTCTATAACTCATATTATTTTCTCTGTACCAAACTCCTACCCACTGTAACAGGTGGTTTAGTTTTCAGTAAAATCAAATACCTCAGCTTAGATCACGAAAAATTAGAAAGGATTAACCAATTTGTGAGTTTTAAACATAAATGTATAATCTATTCGGTCCAATTCATTATATATATATACACTTACACATATATAACAAAACAAAAAAAGTCCAAAAAATATTGTTTAGGAAGAAGTAAGAGTTTTGACTTGATTTAATCTCAAGAGACCAATGTCACACTTAAAATAAGAAAAACATAACGTCAACAGTTACCTGGTAGTTACGAATTAAAAGATTGACTCAATCATTCATATTTCTCCATTTTTCTTACATACATCACAGATAAACACTGAATACTGACATATCTATAATAAGGACTAGCAATGAACACATGTGAATATTAACTTTGCTATGAAGATTATGCTCATATGGGCTTAAATAAATATTCTTTCTTTTGATGAAGGTCATTAATTAATATGCCTCAGTGAAAATATGCTTTCAATTTCAAAGTACATTTGCATGCTGTATATCTTGCATGCCACAATAGGTACACTTAACTTAGTGAAACTTGCGTGACTTTTACAATAAAATTCCATTTATAAGCCACTAAAGCAATATTTGTATAGAACTATAAAGAGGATTGGAGAAGGCAATGGCACCCCACTCCAGTACTCTTGCCTGGAAAATCCCATCGACGGAGGAGCCTGGTAGGCTGCAGTCCATGGGGACGCTAAGAGTCGGACACGACTGAGCGACTTCACTTTCACTTTTCACTTTCATGCATTGGAGAAGGAAATGGCAACCCACTCCAGTGTGCTTGCCTGGAGAATCCCAGGGACAGGGGAGCCTGGTAGGCTGCTGTCTATTGGGTCACACAGAGTCGGACACGACTGAAGTGACTTAGCATAGCATAGCATAAAGAGGATTGTAATTTTAAATATTTGTCTTTTTATTATACATTAATTAATTTTCAGATTTCAGTGCTTTTATGGATCTTAAGAAATAGTCATATTTCTCATTGGAAAAGACCCTGATGCTGGGAAAGATTGAAGGCAGAAGGAGAAGGGGATGACAGCGGATGAGGTGGTTGGATGACATCACGGACTTGATGCACATGACTTTGAGCAAGCTCTGGGAGTGAAGGACAGGGAAGCCTGGAGTGTGCAGTCCATGGGGTCACAAAGAGTCAGACACGACTGAGCAACTGAACTGAAGAAATATAGTATGTATCTAAGTACTGTGTTGTTTCAGAAATAATTTAAAGCAATGTATAAGTGGATATGTAAAATTAAAAAAAGAGTAGGGAGAATCAAAGAAAAAATAACTGACATATACATATATATATAGATCTTGATATGTTGAGGTACTTTCCCAAGAATATAACCAAAGATATGAACACAAAGGATAATTTTTGTGAGTTTAAATATATTACAGAAACAGTTTTGACACCTTAAAATTCTATATATGAAATAAAATTTAAATAAAGTAGGTTAAAATATGTATATATATAGCAGACAAAGTTTTCAAATATCTAAAAGCAAAGACTAAATAAATAAGGCAGTTTCAGAAATTCCTAGGTGCCTGGCCCAATTGCCATATCTTAGTAGTACAATATCTTAATTTATAGTAATGCCATGTTTCATATTGCGGATTGACAAAGACTGATACATTTGAAAAAATAAATCATGTGAAGCATTGAAAACAAAAACTAAAGAAAATAAAACAAAAGTGGAGGTATGTATTGATAAGATATTCCTCAAGTAAATTTGAATTGTATATGAGGGTAAATAGGAAAACAACAGAATGGGAAAGACTAGAGATCTCTTCAAGAAAATTAGAGATACCAAGGGAACATTTCATGCAAAGATGGGTTCGATAAAGGACAGAAATGGTATGGACCTAACAGAAGCAGAAGATATTAAAAAGAGGTGGCAAGAATATACAGAAGAACTGTACACAAAAGATCTTCATGACCCAGATAATCACGATGATGTGATCACTGACCTAGAGCCAGACATCCTGGAATATGAAGTCAAGTGGGCCTTAGAAAGCATCACTACAAACAAAGCTAGTGGAGGTGATGGAATTCCAGTTGAGCTATTCCAAATCCTGAAAGATGATGCTGTGAAAGTGCTGCACCCAATATGCCAGCAAATTTGCAAAACTCAGCAGTGGCCACAGGACTGGAAAAGCTCAGTTTTAATTCCAATCCCAAAGAAAGGCAATGCCAAAGAATGCTCAAACTGCTGCACAATTGCCCTCATCTCACATGCTAGTAAAGTAATGCTCAAAATTCTCCAAGCCAGGCTTCAGCAATACGTGAACCATGAACTTCCTGATGTTCAAGCTGGTTTTAGAAAAGGCAGAGGAACCAGAGATCAAATTGCCAACATCTGCTGGATCATCAAAAAAGCAAGAGAGTTCCAGAAAAACATCTATTTCTGCTTTCTTGACTATGCCAAAGCCTTTGACTGTGTGGATCACAATAAACTGTGGAAAATTCTGAAAGAGATGGGAATACCAGACCACCTGATCTGCCTCTTGAGAAATTTCTATGCAGGTCAGGAAGCAACAGTTAAAACTGGACATGGAACAACAGACTGGTTCCAAATAGGAAAAGGAGTTCGTCAAGGCTGTATATTGTCACACTGTTTATTTAACTTCTATGCAGAGTACACCATGAGAAACGCCGGACTGGAAGAAGCCCAAGCTGGAATCAAGATTGCCAGGAGAAATATCAATAACCTCAGATATGCAGATGATACCACCCTTATGGCAGAAAGTGAAGAGGAACTAAAAAGCCTCTTGATGAAAATGAAAGTGGAGAGTGAAAAAGTTAACTTAAAGCTCAACATTCAGAAAACGAAGATCATGGCATCCGGTCCCATCACTTCATGGGAAATAGATGGGGAAACAGTGGAAACAGTGTCAGACTTTTATTTTTTGGGGCTCCAAAATCACTGAAGATGGTGACTGCAGCCATGAAATTAAAAGACGCTTATTCCTTGGAAGGAAAGTTATGACCAACCTAGATAGCATATTACAAAGGAGAGACATTACTTTGCCAAAAAAGGTCCATCTAGTCAAGGCTATGGTTTTTCCTGTGATGATGTATGTATGTAAGAGTTGGACTGTGAAGAAGGCTGAGCGCCGAAGAATTGATGCTTTTGAACTGTGGTGTTGGAGAAGACTCTTGAGAGTCCCTCGGACTGCAAGGACATCCAACCAGTCCATTCTGAAGGAGATCAGCCCTCGGATTTCTTTGGAAGGAATGATGCTAAAGCTGAAACTCCAGTACTTTCGCCACCTCATGCGAAGAGTTGACTCATTGGAAAAGACCTTGATGCTGGGAGGGATTGGGGGCAGGAGGAGAAGGGGACGACAGAGGATGAGATGGCTGGATGGCATCACTGACTCGATGGACGTGAGTCTGAGTGAACTCCGGGAGTTGGTGATGGACAGGGAGGCCTGGCGTGCTGCGATTCATGGCGTCGCAAAGAATCGGACACGACTGAGTGACTGAACTGAACTGATGAGGGTAAAATTTGGAAGAAACATAGATGTCTGAAAAAAAATACTATCAGATGAATAAATTATACATCCAGAGGATACTTTATATACTTGTTACAGTGCCTGCCCAGTTGTGTCTGTTTCTGTGTCACCCATGGACTGCGTCCTCCAGGCTCCTCTGTTCCTGTAATTCTCAAGGCAAGAATATAGGAGTGAGCTACCATTTCCTTCTCCAGGCGATCTTCTCTATCCAGTGATGGAACCCATCTCTCCTGCATCTACTATATTTGCAAGAGGATTCTTTACCATTGAGTCATCAGAGAAGCCCCTTGTCCAGAGGCTAAACTAATACATAATCACTAAAATGTTGTTGCCAATAAAATATTAAGATACAGGAAAATATTTATTATATACTGATAAGTAGATTCATGGGGTTTCAAAGAGTCAGACACAACTGAGTGACTGAACTGAATTGAACTGAAGTAAATGTCTGGTTTAAATGTGTAGTTTAATTTTCAAATGTATACTGTTGTCTTTTTCCTATCTAAAGATTTAGATATGGATTCTTATTTGGAGACTGTCTTGAGGTTGTGTGTGTGCTATGTTGCTTTAGTCTGACTCTTTGTGATATTATGGACTGTAGCCTGCCAGGCTACACTTCCATGGGATTTTCTAGACAAGAATACTAGACTGGGTTGCCATTTCCTCCTCCAGGAGATCTTCCCAACCCAGGCATCAACCACGCCTTTTACATCTCCTGTATTGGCAGGCAGGTTCTATACTGCTAGTGCCACTTTGGTAACTCCTCTTGAGATTATTTATGGGTGATTTATTTTCACTTCTGATTTTTTATTGATATTACCCTCTTCAAATTTTCTACAGTTATCATGCACTGCATTAGTAACCAGAAAAATTATTTCTGTGAAATAAACTGGTTGAAAAATGAAAGAAAAACAAAGATAGGGACATATGTAGGTACTGAGCATTTAGCAAAACATGCAACCTCAAATGAGCTAACCATTTAATCTGGACTCTTAGAAGCCAATAAGGAGTTTAACTTCATTCATAAAAGGAAAAAGGAACTGCTCAAAGGAAACCAAACAGTCATGGTATTAAGGTCAGACATGAATTAGTCTAAGGTTGCTTTTTAAAAACAACATTCTGAGGTGAAAAGCAATATCTTTGGTAACATCCTTAAGACAAAAGATTTAATAATAGTGTACCAAATGGTCCTTTTCCTTGACCAATTTTTGCTCATCCTTCAGATCTTTAACTGGGACACTGTTTTCTCTAGCAAGGCTTTCTGAAGCCTCCAGATTAAGTCCAAACTTCTCTTCTTGGCTCCTAGGGCATCTTGCATTGCTCCCACAACAGCACTTTCCTTTCTAAGTTGTATGTATCAGTATATACCTGCATTCATCACCAGGCTCCATAGGAGCCAAAACATCTCTGTTTGGTTTGCTGCCATATCCCTGGTCCTTAGCCCGATAGCACATAGTAGATGCTCAATAATTGTTGAACTAGACTGAATTTCACATGACTGACTGTTATTATAAATTTCAGTGTAAGCTGTTGGCATCATCAAATCAGAAGACAATTTACAATAAGTAATTTGGGATATGTAGTCTTTATAGTATACTTTGTATGTTTACCTCTTGCCTGGTCTGGCTTGGTATTTTAGAATATCTGAGAAGGTGAGTGGACAGTTTGTTCCAAATAAAATTGTTCAAGTACATTGTATCTCTCAAACAAATATTGGAAGATATTTGGTTTTAGTGAGTTTAAATTTGTTCAGTAACTGGCAAGATTCTGATGCACAAATATTTTTTTCTTTTCTTTTTTTTTTTTGGTATCAGTTATATAAAGACTCATAAGCCTTAACAGATCATAGAAGATAGTGATAAACATCCATCTTGAAAGTTGTCTGGAAACTCATCAGTAGGATCAACTCTTTTCTTTGAAATATTTTGATTTCATTTTTGCACATAATCAAATTATACCTGAATTATGTACCTTATTTCACTGATGTGATGACTATATGCTTCAAATAGAAGTTAAGCAATGCAAACTCAGTTGTCTTTACAATCATTAGAAATGTGATAGGTCAAAAAATACCCAGTCATTTGATTCATGGCATTATGCTTTTTATAAAGCAGTCAAAATTTTGAAATCATCTAGTAAAATACTGTAGTGGTTTAGTCGCTAAGTCATGCCCAACTGTTGTGATTCCATGGACTATTATAGGCCTCCAGGCTCCTCTGTCCATAGGATTTCCCAGGCAACAATACTTGAGTGGATTGCCATTTCCTTCTCCAGGGTATCTTCCCAATCCAGGGATCAAACCTGGGTCTCCTGCATAGATGGCAGATTCCTTACTGACTGCGCTACCAGGGAAGCCACTAACTTTGCTCATAAAATTACTAATTTTAACTCTGTTTTTGGCCACAATTATGCACCAGAACTAATCAAATGCTGTGGCTTGAACTTCATCATGTGGACTACAATTGGTGAACCTAAATCAAGATCAATATTATCCTTCTAATTTTAATATTAACCGGTGGGGGTTACTTCAAATGTAAGACTCTCTTGCTAACTATCTATACAAAAACGTTAATACACATTTGAACTGCTAATAAGATTGACACTATTAACTCAAGTGACAAATGTAGATATTTCAGACTTCTATCAAAAAAGCTAGATAGTAAGGAGATTAATTAGAAATAAAATTAAAACCTATCATCAGTGCTTATTCAAATGTGTTTGACAGTTTATCAATTTCCATAAGCTTAATCTTTGTATAAACCTACAATGTATCTTTCACGAAACTGAAGTAGAACCATTGTTGCTCACATGTTAACTGTAGTGTAAGAATGATCTCTATAACTCATTGGGTATATTTAGTTACTTTGCAAAGGATTATTGGTTTTAGACATCAGCACTCAATCCATAATGATTGATGATATTATTCTTCACTTTATCAATTCAATTTATAACAGTTGTTTTCAGTAGTTAATGTTATCATAGAATTTCATTTATTTAATAAGCTTGAAGCATATTTACTACTTTCTCCTTATTTTATGTACTGAGACACAAACGGCTAAATGACTCTTTCAAAATCCAGAGATCATGTCTTCATTCTCTTAACTCTCAATTTAGCACATTTATTTCCCACAAAAGAAATTTTAAAATTTAGATGCAAATTATTTACTTATGCATAAATGTATGTTTATAGAGATTTTTGACATATTTACTGAATCCTTGGGATACAATATTCCATAGACTTATTTTTGAATCATTAAATTTAGTTTTTATTTGTAGACAGATAAAACAGAGATATATCTCTGATTACTCAGAACAAATTTTAATAATATTGTTTCAAGAGGAAATGACTTGAGAGATAGAAGTCCTAAGAAACATCAGTATAAGTTGGTCTCTTCTCAAAAAACCATAGCCTTTGCATGTTTTAGATTCTTAAAATGAATTTATTTTCCATATTGAATAAATAAGTATTTACATTTTTATTATTTACCCTAAAATATAATGCTAAAATAAAGTCATATTTATTTTTCCATTTTTGTACTTCTGAATTGCTCTGTATTTAACTTTTCAAAGTATCCAGTTAGATATAAAGTGTTTAAACAACTGCCATCTCATGACCACCATTCATGATACTGCTGCTCTCTGTCAGATGATACAAGGTATATACAATACCTTAACAGATTCTTTTAAAAATTCAGGATGAATGAAAATTTAAGTCAAGGAATCAATCATTGTGGGGAACACAATATACTGTTCAACTATTTTTTCACCTTTAAAACTCTTATTTTCATAAACTGTAAGAGGCATATTTTGGTAACAGATAAACTATCAAAATCCATCTTTATATGAAAGAATGAGATATACAAGGGAAAGTACTTGTAAAAGTCAACTGCTTCCTGATGTTTCCCTTAGAATTTCAAGTTGTTCAACACAATTTGTGGAAAATATGATGGCAAATTTTATGTAATCTCTCTGAAAAAGCATTGGTTAATTCACTTTTGACTAAAGGCCAAATATAATTTGTTAGTTTCCAAGACATAAACACTATTCCTTGCACAGCAGATGTTGGATTATTGCCAACAATCTGAATTTACTTATTTAGCTTAAAAAATACAGGTCCCTATATTCCTAACCACAGCTTTTCACAATCAAAACTGCCATATTCTTCACATAATTACATCCAAACACATCACTAGCCTCTAATAATTGTCTCCATGCTGTTTTTTTAAAATTCTTACAATTGAAATCCATAACTTAACTCTAAATTTTTCTTCATGTTCTAACATTTAAAAAGCAACATGCTGTATTTACCATTCTCTGTTAACTTCTTTGACTCCATGAATTTCCTTCTCTACTTTTTGCTCTTTCCTTGTTCCAGAGTTACCATTGGTCTTCTGTGCCAATTAGTCTATATCCAAAATATCCCATTAATTTTCTTGTCTTTCCTGTAACTTTTCTATCCAGAAAAGTTTAACCCTGCAGTTTAAATCTTGCAGGTTTAATCCTGGAAGACAACTGTTTCCATTATAGATCTTGTATTTTCTTACATGTGCTTAAGACCCAGAGCAAAAAACAATCTCCAGCAGCAACTTCTTATATTTATAGCATCATTCTTATGTCTACTTATTCACTGAATAGACACCTTTCTAGATAGGGGGTGAAAAAGATCTATACAATATTATCCTGTCCCACATGGAGAACTAGTTCAGTAAGGAAAACAGTTGTAAATAAATAAGTGCAACAATACAGGTTTCCGTCAAGAAACACATGAATCAAACATTTTACATGCATCTGACTGAGATCCTGCATAAGGCAGGCAATGCACCAAGCCCTGAGAGATGATAATAAATAAATAAATAAATAAATAAACATGGTTTATTCTCCCTTGTGGAATTTATATGTCAATGAGGAGATAGAAATTGAATGTAGTCATTTAAATAGCACTTTGGAGACTGCTAATTTATCACCTCTATTTCTTTAATGCTGGAACTACATTCTCATGCTTCATATTCTGAAGATAAATATGGCATTAAACAGAATGCTTTGACCTACATTTTATGTATATCAGGGTTCCTGTAATAATGGACTGAAATCACAATGATCATTACTCCCTGGCTATTATTTGCTGCAGCTGCATCTGTGAGCTGAGAGGCTTCCAACCATTAGGCCATGTGGAACTGTTATTTATCTTCATTCTGCAGGGTAATATTTCATCTCACCAATATCCCCATAGTGACAAAGTTTACAGGGACCATTTTTTTCCTTATAAATCTCTGGGCATTGGACATATTGAAACAAATTTTTCTAATCTATAGATATTATTATTTGCCAAAGAAAATCAAGGATAATGACAAAGTTTGCTTTCCTAGAGGAAAGAAATCTCAGTGGATTAAAGCAATGATGCTTCATAAAAATGCTGTGGAATTCTGAAGGAAAATCAGCTAATGAATCAAAAACACAACAATTTTATATGCATTATCTGCTTTGATTTTTACAACAACTTTTTGGGAAAGGTAGGATAGGTGTTACAATCTTCATGTTAATAGGGAGAAATCTGAATGATTCAAGATCATTGTCCACAAGGGTCCTTTGGATTCCAAAGTGAGGGCTCTTCTACTACAAATGGAGAGAGGGATAGAAATGCATCTGGATAAGGGAGAATGTCTACTTTGTGTCAGGAACTGTACTGATGAATTAGTATATTATTTCACTTAATTGAACTAAAGATATAAGAGAGATTCAAGGATGGCTGACAAGCTGATGCTTTTGAACTGTGGTGCTGGAGAAGACTCTTGAGAGTCTCTTGGACTGCAAGGAGATCCAACCAGTCCATCCTAAAGGTGATCAGTGCTAGGTGTTCATTGGTAGGACTGATGTTGAAGCTGAAATTCCAATACTTTGACCACCTGATGGGAAGAGCTGACTCATTGGAAAAGACCCTGATGCTGGGAAAGATTGAAGGCAGGAGGAGAAGGGGATGACAGAGGATGAGATGGTTGGATGGCATCCCTGAGTAAATGGACATGGGTTTGGGTAGACTCCGGGAGTTGGTGATGGACAGGGAGGCCTGGCGTGCTGCAGTTTGTGGGGTCGCAAAGAGTCGGACACGACTGAGCGACTGAACTGATTCTGATACTGACAAGCTGATGTCTAAAGAAGCCTTTCAGAATAAGAATATAAGAATGTGCAAGTAGGCCTAAGGTAGGCTCATCTGGTTCTGTGTTCATATCGGTTCGTACCACCTAAGTGCAGGGCATCTGTGACTGGGCCTCAAAATTTTGGTGTATCACCTACTATAGTGATAACAATGAACAAGAGATATATGTAGATTAGCCTGCAAGATGACCTAGGTTCTAGTTCCAAATCCCCAGCACATTCATACACACACACACACACACACACACACACACACACACATACTTACTATTAGCTTTATAACTTTGAAACCACTCAAACTTCTCTGAACTTGTTCTCATGATTTTCTATTCTCATTAATATAGTCATTTTTACCTGTAATATTATATTTATTATTTATTTATTTTAAAAAGTTTTGACTGCACTGAGTCTTCACTGCTGTGTGTGGGCTTTCTCTAGTTGAGTGAGTGGAGGCTACTCATCATTGCTGTGCACAGTCTTCTCATTGCACAGGCCCTAGGCACATGGGCTTCAGTAATTGGCGTGTGTAGGCTCAGTAGTTGTGGTGCATGGGCTTAGTTGCCCAGTGGCATGTGGAATCTTCCTGGACCAGGGATCAAACCCATGTCCCCTGCATTGGCAGGTGGATTCTTAACCACTGGGCCACCAAGGAAGTCCTTTACCAGTGATAGTGTATTGGCATTATAGTTACCATAAGAAGCCTAAAGTCACTGACTTATTGGATTCACTGACTTCTGAACATACTTTAACTGACAGGGGTTAGAGAGATATTTGCTTAGGGGCAAAAAGAAACAAACATCTGCAACAAAAAGAAAACATGTTTGTTTTGTTCCCAACCTCATGTTCCTTTGAAGGTATATAGGCAACTTCTGATCCTGATGAAGAAATAGTGGCAAGGAGATAATTCCCTGGTGCCAACTCTCATTGCTGGCTCTGCAATCCATATAATTATACACATGATTTTCTTCTTTGTTAGCAATAAAGCTAATAACTAGGCTGGCTTATCCAGGATATTTCAGCAGCATTCTAGGATTGCTGTTCCACTTTACTTCTGCAGAATTCTGCTAAAACATCAGACTGGCTATATTACCAAGATGCACCAATCAAATGCTTGGTAGAACTGATGGAAAGTTTTCCAAATAAATACCATAGCAAAATAATTCTACTAATTTGGCATAAAACTGTAAGATATTTTGACTTTATGATAGATGCTAGTCAGAAGCTCACTATTATTTTCCATGCAGAATTTCAAAATTGACATTGATCTTGTCAGTGACATCCGACAGTTTATTTTTCTTCCTTTAACATGAAAAGAGTACTTTGAGTGGTGAGCGGACACAACTGTGGGACATTTATGTGGCAGAGTCCTATTGATATTTGAGCCTCAGCATATATACAACATTCTTCGTTACTCTTTATCTTTATACTTTTTCTCCTTTTCTTTCTCTGTGTGTTGATTTCATGGGTATCCTTGATGGGAGAACATGAGGATGTTTTTCAAAAGATGAAGTATACTGGAGTCTTAACATCCTTTACACAGCAGGGAAACCAAATAAATAAAAGTTCTCTTTTTCAATGTTGTGCCTAACTGTGCTCTCAAGAATGTTAATTAATTGAGAAAAACTACCAGAAATAGAGGTATAAGCATTAGACTTTGAAAATGAACCTGGAGTCACATATGTATTTGTTAATGGATAAAAGAAAAAAAAAATGCTTTCAGGAGGGATTGCTGAGTCTTTATATGGTGTTTTTAAGACAGATTGAATGTAAAAGGTTCATATCTACTAGGTACATTTTTCTCAGTTCTTGTTCAAAAACAGCAGTTTTTGAAATGAATGACACCAGCCTAAGATATTATATAATGTGATATCCTAAAAATAAAATGTCTGAACATCAAATTTCCTCAGTGTCCTGAGGTCCCCAAGATGAGTGGAAAAAAGGCTCTAAAATAGGGCATAGGACAGTGAGCTGTGAAAAGAAAGTAAAAACATACAAAACAAGGGCAAAGAAGCTTAGAAAGCACTTTTATCTACTCATTTCATCTACATTTCTGCTAGAAGTAGTGTTTCAATTAACTAATCAATCTACTTTCTCTTTGATCTCATAATGCACTTGTCTTTTACTATTTTATTTAAAATATTAGTTTTCTTACATTTGTATCTCATCTCAGGATAGTGTTTGCAAACTCACAAGGGGTTTGAGGTTTCATATCCTATTATGCAAAGATTTTAAAGCTATACATTTATATATGCCAGTTTCTCATTTATCCCATGAACTGAAGTTACACGGACTTAAGCAAGAATGTGCACACATCCTGACTCATATTATTTAACTCTTCTCATGCCATCTCCAGCCTATTGTCACCCATAATCCTGCCTTGATTACTTTCCACATTTATATTCTTGAAATATGTTAGACTGAGATTCTGTGATGTTGCATATTATATTTCTTGTCTTTAATAAGTATAACTGGGTTTAATAAATACAAAATAGAGGAAGGAAAGGGATATAATCTCTCAAATTATATCTCTCAGGTAGCAAAAGCAATTTGTGACCTTTTTCTTTTCTTTTGCAGAAGTTAGCTATTTCTTCAAGAATTACTTCAAGATGCTCTGTGTATCAATAGTAACCATCATTACAGTACAAGAATTCTGTTCATGTCCCAGATTCCCAGATAGAGTTTTGCAGGTTTTTTACTTTGCCTTTTCTTTTTTTAATGCTGTTTCTGAGCACCACCAGTCCTGAATATCTGTAAGTAATTCCTGCTATGAGTGGTAGGAGAGGAAAGGAAGAATAATTGTATATTTTTCCCTTGTAATTTTCACTTTGCTTGTTCCATGCCTTAAGGGGCATCAGTCTAGGAGACCTGAAGGTTGATATCTTGCTTAAAGAGCTTTCAAAATTAATCTCTCCTATTATCTCTCTCACAACACTGCATTATTTTCCTATAGGACACTTACCATAATTTGTAAAACTGTGTATTGGGAATGGCATGAAGAGAGAAAACTTGTTTGAAGGAGAACTCCAAATAATAAACATGGACATTCTTCCCTCCAGGAGGTGAAGCTTAATCTCTTCTGTTTGAGTATAGGTTGGACTCAGTGACTCCTTACCAATGAAGAATAAAGGAAGGGAAAAATAGTAACCTTCCAGTGGAGAAAATGGGCTCTACTTCTTGGACAAGGTTAACATTGCCAATGATGTCCTGCTGAGAATGTGTATTCCCTGGTATAATATGATGAAAGTGTACTTTACTCCTGTTGCATTCCAGTCCCCTATAATAAAAAGGACATCTTTTGTGGGTGTTAGTTTTAGAAGCGCTTATAGGTCTTCATAGAACTGTTCAACTTCAGCTTCTTAAGCATTAATGGTTGGGGCATAGACTTGGATAACTGTGATATTGAATGATTTGCCTGGGAAATGAACAGAGATGATTCTGTCATTTTTGAGACTGTATCCAAGTACTGCGTTTCAGACTCTTTTGTTGACTATGATGGCTACTCCATTTCTTTGAAGGGATTGTTGCCCACAGTAGTAGATATAATGGTCATCTGAGTTAAATTCACCCATTCCGGTCCATTTTAGTTCACTGATTCCTAAAATGTCAATGTTCACTCTTGCCATCTCCTGTTTGACCACTTCCAATTTGCCTTGATTCATGGACCTAACATTCCAGGTTCTTATGCAATATTGCTCTTTACAGCATCGGACCTTGCTTCTATCACCAGTCACATCCATAACTGGGTGTTGCTTTTGCTTTGGCTCCATCTCTTCAGTCTTTCTGGAGCTATTTCTCCACTGATCTCCAGTAGCATATTGGGCAAATACTGACCTGGGGAGTTCATCTTTCAATGTCCTATCTTTTTGCCTTTTCATACTGTTCATGGGGCTCTCAAGGCAAGAATACTGAAGTGGTTTGTCATTCCCTTCTCCAGTGGACCACATTTTGTCAGAAAAAGCAAGAGAGTTCCCAAAAAACAAACAAACAAAGAAAAAATCTACTCCTGCTTTACTGACTATGCCAAAGCCTTTAACTCTGTGGATCACAACAAACTGTAGAAAATTCTTAAAGAGATGGGAATACCAGACCACCTGACCTGCCTCTTGAGAAATCTGTATGCAGGTAAGAAAGCAATAGTTAGAACTGGACCTGAAACAACAGACTGGTTCCAAATTGGGAAAGGAGTATGTCAAGGCTAGGTATTGTCACCCTGCTTATTTAACAGAAATGCTGTTAAATGCTGGGCTGGATGAAGCAGACGCTGGAATTAAGATTGCAGAGAAAAATATCAATAACCTCAGATATGCAGATGATACCACCCTTATGGCAGAAAGCAAAGAAGAACTAAATAGCCTCTTTGTGAAAGTAAAAGTTGGCTTAAACTCAACATTCAGAAAACTAAGATCATGGCATCTGGTCCCATCACTTCATGGCAAATAGGTGGGGAAACAGTGGCAGACTTTATTTTTGTGGGCTCCAAAGTCACTGCAGATGGTGACTGCAGCCATAAAATTAAAAGACACTTGCTTCTTGAAAGAAAAGTTATGACCAACCTAGACAGCATATTAGAAAGCAGAGACATTACTTTGCCAACAAAGGTCTGTCTAGTCAAGGCTATGGTTTTTCCAGTAGTCGTGTATGGATGTGAGAGTTGGACTATAAAGAAAGTTGAGCACCGAAGAATTGATGCTTTTGAACTGTGATGTTGGAGAAGACTCTTGAGAGTCCCTTGGACTGCAAGGAGATCCAACCAGTCCATCCTGAAGGAAATCAGTCCTGAATATTCACTGGAAGGACTGATGCTGAAGCTGAAACTCCAATACTTTGGCCGTCTGATGTGAAGAACTGACTCATTTGAAAAGACCTTGATGCTGGGAAAGATTAAAGGCAGGAGGAGAGGGGGACGACAGAGGATGAGATGGTTGGATGGCATCACCAAGAGTTAGTGATGGACAGGGAGACTTGGAGTGCTGCAGTCCATGGGATCACAGAGTCAGACAAGACTGAACAACTAAACTGAACTGAACTGTACTGTACTTCTGTAATATTCTTCCTCCTAACCCACAACCTCAGTCTAGTCATGAGAAAAACATGATACAAACTCAAATTTAGGGACTATCTACAAAATTTCTTATCAGTATTCTCCAAAAGTATCAAGATCATGAAAAGTAAAGTAAAATTGTCACAGATGGAAGGTGACTAAGGAGACATGATTCAATGCAATGTAGTATCCTAGATTGGGCATGAGAATAAAGAAAGGACACTTGTGGAAAAACTGGAGAAAACCAAAGAAAATCTCTGGTTAATATTTTTCTATGCTAATTTCTCACTTTTAGCAAACATGCCATAGTTATGGATGATATTAATAGTAGGATATTAAAATATTCTATTAAATGTACTATTAAATAGAATTACTATTTAATGTACTATTGAATTGGAATGTACTATTGAAATGAGCAGGACCCTGTGGGGCTTCTGCACACAGAAGCCTTTCTGTGTTCCCCATTTTTGTTTGTAGGGAACAGACACACAGCTTCCCTGACCTTCCCTGCGTTGGAAAGGGCAGATTCAAGCAGTTGCTAATCAGGGAAAGGAAGGGATGCAGAGACAAAGGAGAAGCAGTTAAGAAACAATAGTGCAGCCTTGGGGCAGAGTCCTGGTTTTCCCCAAGGGATACATGTAACAGTGTCTTTAAGCTCTTCTGAGTGCTTCACAGGTGGTGTTTCCAGTGGTGAGGAACCCATTTGCCAATGCAGGAAGCACAGAGACTCAGCTTGGATCCCTGGGTCAAGAACTCAAGCTTGGATCCCCTGAAGGAGGACATGGCAACTCACTCCAGTATTCTTGCCTGGAGAAGCCCAGGGACAGAGGAGTCTGGCGGGTTACAGTCCGTAGGGTCATAAAGAGTCGGATACAACTGAAGCGTCTTAACATAGCACACAGCAGAACTAAAACCACCATCAAATGAAAGATGTTTCAGAGAGAAGGTCACAGTTTGATAACCTAGAGAAGTTCATCATGGGACCACCTGGGGCCAGATTAAAGGAGCTACAGAAACGCATGAGAATACCATCTGAGGCCGGATTAAAGGCATGCAAGCCCTTCACATACCCTGATCCTTATCAGCACTCCAGCCTTGAACTGTTGCTATAAAAGTCCTCACCAAACCCTCCTGGGTTGGGACACACAATTTTGAGGCATGAGCCTGCTGTGACCCCTTTGCCTGGCACAATAATAAAGCTGTTCTTTTTACTTCACCCAACACTGTCTCCAAGATTTGATTCAGCACAGGTACACAGAGGACGAGTTTTTGGCATCAAATTCTCTCCTTCTTTTGTGTAAAACTGAAATTATTTTACAATAAGATTTTTAAAGGAGAGTGAAAATATTTATTGGGTACAGATTTGTTTAGTGTCTACCTTGCTCTTGGTACTGTAAGCTTTAAGAAGCCAAAGAACATGACTACTATATAAATCTTTTCTTTTTTTTCCCTAGAGCCTGGAATTGTACAGTTTCTTGGTAAGACCTCAGGAAATTGTGGTGTTAGTCACTCAGTCGTGTCTGACTCTTCATTATCCTCTAGCCCATCAGGCTCCTCTGTCCTTGGAATTCTTCAGGCAAGAACACTGGAGTGGATAGCCATTCCTTTCTTCAGGGGATCTTCTTGACCCATGGATCAAATCTGGGTCTCCTGCATTGCAGGCAGATTCTTTATCATCTGAGCCACCAGGGAAGCCTGCTTGTTGTCTAAATAAGTGTGTAACTGATTCAATGAACATGAATTTGAGCCAACTACAGGAGATGGTGAAGGATAGTGAAGCCAAGTGTGCTGCAGTCCACGGAGTTGCAAAGAATAGGACATGACTTAGTGACTGAACAGCAACAACAAAATAAGTATAAGTGCATGCCAGGATTTCTCCAATATCTGCCGTTTGCTGACTTTACCAGGATTTATACCCACACCGGGGTGAATTCAAGACAACATCAGCATAATATGAGACCAAATACATTCCCAGGCAAGAATACTGGAGTGATTTGCCATTTCCTTCTTCAGGGGATCTTCCCAACCCGGGATTGAACCCAGATCTCCTACACTGCAGGCAACTATTTACCATGCTATGACAGCTTAGCATGATAAATATTTGAAGCTGAAGGAATTTGAGAAATGACATATGCAGTGAGGACTCTCTGACCTTCCCTTAAAGTAGGCCTTAAACTCTCTTGTGAGAAGTGATCTCCCAATACTCAGAAGAAAGGAACATTCTTATCTTTGAAGATGAAGGGAAAGAGAGAGAACTCTGAACAAAAAGGCCTTGCTAAGCTTCCCTCAGTTTACTATACTTAGCTCACCTTTATCCTTTCACATCTTTCTAGAACTTTCCACTATTCATCAAACTTAGCACGAAAACACTCACGTTTAACTATTTTTCTGGTCCTTTATTTTCTTCTGAAGCCTCCTTCCTCATAATACTTATGAAGTATTATGTCACAAAATATTTATGCTAAATCTGTATGCTTATCTCTTGTTAGTCTGTCTTCTGTTAGGAGGAATCCAGCTAAGAACTTAAACAGGTAGGGAAAAAGAATGATTTTTTTTCCACTATATTGTTTTGATCCAATTACTAAAAGCCAGATCTGACAATTAAGTCTGCCATTTGGAATCTCAGCATTTTAGAGCTAGAAATGCATTCAAATAATAAGGGCTTACTTTATCTTTAAACAAAACAGTTAGTTAAATTCAGAAGAGGGACAAGAGCTCAGCTGCTCTATTTTACTTGAAGTCCTACTCACCTGACTTCCTCCTTATACTTGCAGAACTTCAGGAGACCTGGGGTTCTGTGGAACCCAGTTTGAAAACCAGGGCCATTATTTTAGTGCTGCTGCTGCTGCGGCTAAGCTGTTTCAGTCGTGTCCGACTCTGTGCGATCCCATAGACGGCAGCCCACCAGGCTCCCCGGTCCCTGGGATTCTCCAGGCAAGAACACTAGAGTGGGTTGCCATTTCCTTCTCCAATACATGAAAGTGAAAAGTGAGAGTGAAGTCACTCAGTCATGTCTGACTCTTAGCGACCCCATGGACTGCAGCCTACCAGGCTCCTCCGTCCATGGGATTTTCCAGGCAAGAGTATCAGAGTGGGGTGCCATTGCCTTCTCCGAATTTTACTGCTGCTGCTGCTGCTGCTAAGTCACCTCAGTCATGTCCGACTCTGTGTGATCCCATAGACAGCAGCCCACCAGGCTCCCCCATCCCTGGGATTCTCCAGGCAAGAACAGTGGAGTGGGGTGCCATTTCCTTCTCCAATGCGTGAAAGTGAAAAGTGAAAGTGAAGTCGCTCAGTCGTGTCTGACCCTCAGTGACCCCATGGACTCCAGCCTTCCCAGCTCCTCCATCCATGGGATTTTCCAGGCAAGAGTACCGGAGTGGGGTGCCATTGCCTTCTCCATTTTACTGCTAGGGAACACTAAAGCCCTAAGAAGCAAAATGATTTGGCCAAATATCACTTATAGAAATTTTGATAAGATCAGAAAACCAAAACTTTCTTGAGAATCATTCCTAATGAATTCAGTTAAGTTGCTTAGATACAAATTATGTATTTTCTCCATCATATTGAAAGTCAAACTTATTTTCCCTAAAAAAAGAGACATTTTTGACCAAATAAGGTAAGAAAAATAGTACTCTTCATCTGCCCATCTTCTTCATGGTTTTCTTCTTTGTTTTATGAGAATTTTTTTTCTTCTTTTCAGAACCCACCAATATATATCTTGGGCAGAGAGAAGTTGAGGTCTTTCATGTAAACTTTGTAAATTATGTTTCTCAAACCTTAGTTTCCATGATTACAGTCACACTCATATGAAGACTTGCAAATTTCTCTAAAAGTTGATCTACCTTGCGTACAATGACATTAAATGTTGAGAATGACATTTATATGAATCTTCTTGAAAATAGAACCCTTCCCAGTATATGATGAAATACAAGCTTAAGGGAAGGAAAAGAAAAAAAAATAGAGTGTGTATTTATCCTTACCAGGTAACTCAGAAAGAAATAAATGACTTCAGGGCATAAACTATGTTAACTGAAAGTAACAGTATTCAGTTGAGTTCAGTTCAGTTGCTCGGTCGTGTCCGACTCTTTGTGACCCCATGAATTGTAGCACGCCAGGCCTCCCTGTACTTGAGTAGAGCATCAGGGAAATCTGGACTTGACCTCTGATTGTTTCATACATTCTACATATTCATTTTGAGATTTCTGAGGTTTGAAGGGGGATAACAGGAAAAGATGAGGTCCTTTTCAAATGTATGTCTAAATCTGAATTTACAATAACATTTTGCAGGAAGTGAAAGAGAACTCCTTTTAGAGAGGCATTTCCTCTACTTTTCCAGACCACCTGGAATACTTCATACATGTCTAAAGAATTCTGATACCTGATTTTTACCTTCATGCATTTCTCATGCCATTGCACCTTTCCTATACTAATGAGGCTTTTCTGTTAAGTCTTTTCCTGCTAATGATGTGTAAAAACCAAAGGCCAAGTAATGAGCAGATCAATAGCTTCCATTAAAGTCTCCGTAAAAACTCTTCTAATTTTATCTCCTATGGTGTCACCTCCAATTTGCATAAGAGAGATACTACTTAAACTTACAGGCAGGATTGATTGAACCTGACAAAGGTGGGAGAACAAATGCCTAATTTAAATCACATCCAAAAGATGAGGAAATGATTAAGATCTGTGCTATAATTACTCTCATAATTCTTATTTCTGCTGTTTTTTTTTTTTAAATAAATTTTATGTACTCATGTATTTATTTGGCAGTGCTGGGTCTTTTTTGCTGCATGGGCCTTTCTCTAGTTGCAGTGAGTAGGGGCCACTCTCTAGTTGTGGTACTCGGGCTTGTCATTTCAGTGGCTTCTCCTGTTGCAGAGCACGGGCTCAAGGGAACTCAGGCTTCAGTAGTTGTGGTTCCTGGGCCTTTAGAGCAGAGGCTCAAAAGTTGGGGCACACGCTTAGTTGGTTAGCAGCATGTGAAATCTTCCTGGACCAGAGATTGAACCTGTGTCTCCTGCACTCGCAGGCAGATTCTTTGCCACTGGGCCACCAGGAAGCCCTCTCCTAGTTTTTAAACTTAACTTTCTCATATAATTTTCAAGTTAATACCCCCTAAGTTTTTGTTTCCTTAGGTCAAGGAATAAATACCACTAAAATAATTCTAAATCAAAGGGCAGTGAACAAAGCAGCAGGCATTTCAGGTACTAGAAGCAGAATAAGAAATGCTTTATTGCAATATATTTTGTTGCTTAGAGTCCAAAATTTTACATTCTGGTTTGCAACATCCTCCTAGGACATTCTTCCTATATTTCAACAGTCAATTATTTTGGTGTGTTTGAGTTGGCCTCAGAAATCCCTCTACCTCATTCACTTTCAGTGCCCCCTTATTCTTATATCATACTTCCAATGTTATCTTTGCTGACCAGGGACACATCTCTTCTTTCTTGGTGCCTCTCTTTGCAGATAATTCTCTCACCCATATCTCTTTTTGTGGAAAATGTCTATTTTACAGTCTAGTTTTTAATAAGATCCTAGGAATGTTTTCTTGTATTTCAAGTGTTCCTATTCATCTTTCTCTATTGTTCCTGTTACAATCACTGAATAAATGTCCAAGGTTTAGAGAAAGTACCTCATTGGGCACAGTAGCATTAAATTGATATTTAAAATTATAGCATCTAATATACACCAGGTACTTACTATGTGTCTGGTCTTGGGGTAAATATTTATTTAAATCATCTGACTATTTTTGTAACATCTTTATTAAGTAAACACCCAATCTGTCCCCATTTATGATGAGGAAGCTAAGCCTGGTTAAAAAAAAAATCAACAAAGTAAATTTGAAGATCTAATTGGTTCTATTTAATGACTCATAAACTGGGCAGCATCCCATCTAGACAATGCACAAGTTGGAGGTGACTGATCGACTAACACATACACACTCACAAGGGGTTGATCCAAGGGTGGAGCAAGAAGTTATGAGTACAGGAAAAGAAAGAATTGTTCCTGGCCAAGCCTTCCTCTTTTGGGGAAATGGAAAGGCAGGGGTCTTTACCATGCAGATTATTTCCTGTTAACCAGGAATTTTTAGATTGACTCTTTTCAAGGTCACATTTCTGGGATGCAATTAAGCATTGTTTTGCTCTCATATGGGGCAAATGACTCCATTTTGGCCTTGTTATTTCTTTCTAACAATTCTTACCTTTGATCAAACTCTCTGCCTGAGAGATGTGATCAAAATTGACAGCATTAAATCCACTCTCAGCTACTGCTCTATACTTCTTACAGGTTTTTCTGATCCTTTGTGTGGTATCATTAGGTCGTGATGTTTTTACTTAATCCCTGTGATATTCTCAGGTCAGGGCTTCATGTTTGCAATCTTTAAGTTAGTTATTCTCTTGGCTTTTTCTTGACATTCCAGTATTATGGAGATCATGTCTAGTGGTCAGCAGCTACAAAAATGCATTTAAAGCTTTTGATAAAATACAATGTGCCAGGAAGAATATATGCAAGATAATTCCAAAAGTTTGGAGTGGGCTTCAGAGCTATGATCTCCAAGAAGTGAAGTGAAAGTTGCTCAGTTATGTCTGACTCTTCGCAACCCTATGGATTATACAGTCCATGGAATTCTCCTGAATACTGGAGTGGGTAGCCTTTCCCTTCTCCAGGGGATCTTCCCTACCCAGGGATCAAACCAGGGTCTCCTGCATTGCTGCTGCTAAGTCTCTTCAGTCATATCTAACTCTGTGCAACCCCATAGACGGCAGCACACCAGGCTCCCCCAGTCCTCGGGATTCTCCAGGTAAGAACATTGGAGTGGGTTGCCATTTCCTTCTCCAATGCATGAAAGTGAAAGTGAAGACGCTCAGTCGTGTCTGACTCTTAGTGACCCCATGGACCACAGACTACCAGGCTCCTCCGTCCATGGGATTTTCCAAGCAAGAGTACTGGCGTGGGTTGCCATTGCATTGCAGGCAGATTCTTTACTAACTAAGCTATCAGGGACTCCCTGCGCTCCAAGACCTTAACCAATTAAAGAAGACCCTATTGAAGTTTCCCTAGTGGCCTCCCTAGTGGCTCAGATGGTAAAGCGTCTGCCTGCAATGTGGGACACCTGGGTTCAATCTCTGGATAGGGAAGATCCCCCGGAGAAAGAAATGGCAACCCACTCCAGTACTCTTGCCTAGAAAATTCCACAGATGGAGGAGCCTGGTAAGCTACAGTCCATGAAGTCACAAAGAGTCGGACATGACTGAGCAACTTCACTTATTGAAGGTCACCCTTTTAAGCCAATTGCTTTCTTGATGATCTTATGTAATTGAGTTATAACTTCCCCAGAATTTTCAATCTGGGTCCAACACGATGTTGGCTACAGCACAGACATCTCCTTGCTTTTCTAAAAGATAACCAAGGGTTCTCCTGTTGTTGGGATTTCCCAGGTGGCTCAGTGGTAAAGAATCCACCTGTTACTGTTTGATCCCTGGTAGGGGGATATCCCCTGGAGAAGGAAATAGCAACCCACTCCACTATTTTTGCCTGGGAAATCCCATGGACAGAGCTGCATGGCAGGCTTATAGTCTATGGGGTCACAAAGAGTTGGACATGATTTAGCGACTAAACAACAACAGAAAATCCTATCATGAGGAACAACTTTCACCAGAGAGTCTATGGATGCTTTGGGGGCAACAATTTTATTAGCAATGGAATATGCAATGTCTATAAGAGTCAATGAGTGATTTCTGATGATATTTTCATTTGTATTTACTCCTATTCAGGGATTAGATTTACTCTCGGGAATTTCTGCATTTAGCCATTTAATCCAGGGATTAGTCAGGTTTTTAGTGTATGTGGGAAGAGAATTTCCTAAGGCTTCCCAGGTAGCACTAGTGGAAAAGAATCCACCTGCTAGTGCAGGAGAGATAAGAGACACGGGTTCGATCCCTGGGTCTGGAGAATCCCCTGGAGAAGGAAATGGCAACTCACTCAGTATTCTTCCCTGGAAAATATTATGGAAAGACAAATTTCCTAGCTTGAGATAAATTCATTCTATGACTTGGAAAGAAAGTTTCTTCTGGTGAAATCTCTTAGTGAGTAGGGGAAAATCTGACCTATATCAGCATGGGAATGTGGGGGTGAAGAAAGGGCCTTGTCTTTCTAGGACAATGTGAGAATAAAGGAAAGAAAGAAAAGAAGAAAAGCGTTCATGTTCAGTAGAAATGTGAAGTCTTGATCTGTCATCTGGGACAAAAAGAGTCTACCTCAATGTCTATTTCTCCTCTCATCAATTTGATTCAGAGGTCTCCAGAATTCCTAGAGGTGTTATGTGAAATCTTTATCTATGAGATGTGAACCCAAGGCTCACGGCCTTCTAGTTTTATAGTAGTGTGATCAGTGGGGCACTAGCAAGGTCCTTGCCAATGGAGTTATGTGAGTGTCTTAGTTCTGAGTGAGTGGGTGAAAATTTTAAACATTACTTTGGTGAATTGTAGCCAGATACTTGAGGAAACTAGAATTCAAACTTCAGTCCAATTTAAGGTATACAACAAGACCTCAAAGACAAATAAGACTAGAATCTAATATCTAAAAAGGTTCAAACATAATTTTTCTCTGTACAATTATCTTTTCTTTTCAACCAGAGATAATCACAGTAAAATGAATTTGTTTGACAAGGAATATGAAAATAAGAATACTGACTGAGAGTTTCTGAATTCTGAGGAACAGGTAGGAGAAAATGTAGATGTTTTATTTCTTTATGTAAAGGTATATCTTACCAAAGTGTTGATAGTTGTAAAGATTTCTTTAAATCTGGAAAAAAGTTAAGAACCTGTACTATTTTAAACACAAAGTCATAAAAACTATAATCTTCCTCATCAGTTCATTTAATTCCATGTATTAATTCATATTGTGCTTTATCCAGTTTTTTAATTCTTTTGACCTTGACTAATGATTGAGGGTGAGAGGGACAATAATAATTCGTGGATGTTTGCAAACTTTTCTTTAAGACTCGTATAAGTTCCCAGTAAACTGGGTGCTTTGATCACTGGAAATTTACCACAAATGAGAAAAAAACACTTTCTAACTTTCTTTGCCACTGTGATGGCATTAATTTTGTACAGGGAAAGACTTTAACTCATCTGGAAGCTATATGTACAATAGCAACAATATATTGATGTAGCTATCAGCCCATACTAAGTGGGAATTTAATGAAGTCCAGTTGCAGATGCTTAAAGGATCTTTAGAGAAGAGGTCTGAGGACTCTAGAGATGAAAATAATTTTTCTTAAATGCACTACGGTGGGTGAAGGAATACAAAACCCAGAAAATGGGCTTTCTAAGCTACCAGAAGAAACCAAACAGCTGTCTTGCAGTTCCCATGGCCAAGCCCTAAATGTTCATTAATTCACAGTTATGTTTACTTATCCTAATTTCTCTAATTTAGGAGCAGACTATTGTCATGTTACTAGGACAGCAGGTTGGCTAAAGTCTGGCAATTGAGTGAGTGGTCATTTTTGCAAATGCAGAACAAATTTTACCTACTTTTTCCATAATCCTAATAGATTCTCTTGTTGCTGCCTTTGCATGAAAGTCAGCTAGGATATTTCCCTGATATTCAGATTCAGTCCATTTAGTATGAACCTCAATTTTGTCATCAAATTACTTTCAGAAAGAGAAGAGCACTGAGAAGATCACCTATTTGTGGTCCATTTCACCATGGTCCCAGAGAACATTATACATTATAAGACAATGGCTAGAATTACAAGTGATAACATTATACCAGGGCATATCACCTTTCTAGGAATTTCACACAATTTCTAAACACTTTCATACCTATGGCCATACAAAATAAAGAAGGACTACCATTTACTTTAAAATTATGTTAAATATTTACTAAAAACATAATATACAAATAGCACATTATACCAAACAAATATTTAGCATTAGAATATATTTAAGTATTATAGATCACAGCTATCCTAGAACAATGTTTGATATATAACAGCCATCTGATACATATTTGTTGAATATATAGCTAAACAACTTCAAATGCATGAATCAATTTGATCAGTGAAAAAGTAAGCCTTTAATATCAAATGGACGGAGGAGCCTGGTAGGCTGCAGTCCATGAGGTCATGAAGAGTCGTACACGACTGTGGGACTTCACTTCCACTTTTCACTTTCATGCATTGGAGAAGGAAATGGAAACCCACTCTAGTATTCTTGCCTGGAGAATCCCAGGGATGGGGGAGCCTGGTGGGCTGCTGTCTATGGGGTCGCACAGAGTCAGACACTACTGAAGCGACTTAGCAGCAGCAGTAGCAGCAGCAGCAGTGATCTGAAGATATCTAGAAGGTAAAACTATTACTGCTTGTGAGCCATTGTTAAACAATATGGGAGGATGACCCATATGTTACAGCAAACATGGGAAATTCCTTTTAATTTTACTTATTTTATTTTTGAAATTTAAACCATTTTAATTGTCAAAAAATATGCAAGGCTCTTTTACTTGAAATAAGGAAAGTAATATCAATTGTTGATCTTATTGTACTCATAAGAACAATAAAAACAATTATACATAAACTTTGAAATGTCTTGCCCACTCTCTACCATGTAATGTGCTAAGTCGCTTTAGTCGTGGCCGACTCTTTGTGACCCTATGGACTACAGCCCACCAGGATCCTCAGTCCATGGGATTCTCCAGGCAGGAATGCTGAAGTGGGTTGCCCTGCCTTTCTCCAGGGGACCTTCCTGATTCAGGGCTCAAACCACATCTCCTGTGGCTCCTGCATTCCAGGTTGGTTTTTTACCACTGAGCCACCACCATGCAATAACCCCATTTAATTAAATTTGTTGTTATTTATATTTAAATACTTTTTTCTATTATTTTTCAAATTCTTTTCCCATTTAGGTTTTTATAGAATACCATGCAGAGTTCTTGGTGCTATATAGTAGGTTCCTACCAGCTATATACTTTAAATATAGCAGAGCATACATATCAATTCCAAACTCCCAGTCTATCCCTCCCCCCAACTCTTGCCCAGTAGTAATCATAAATTCATTCTCTAAGTCTGCAAGTTTGTTTCTGTTTTATAGATAAGTTCATTTGCATTTCTCTCTCTCTTTTTTAAGATTCTGCATTTAAGTGATGTCATACATTTTTTATTCTCTGTCTGACTTACTTCGTTTAGTATGATTATCTCCAGGTCCATTCATGTTGCTACAAATGGCATTATTTCCATCTTTTTTTATGGCTAATTTTACATTGTACATATGTACCACATCTTCTTTATCCATTCAGATGCCAATGGACATTTAGGTTGCTTCCATGTTTTGGCTACTGTAAACTATGCTGAAATGAACACTGAGGCAGATGCATACTTTCAAACCAAGTTTTTCTCCAGATATATGTCCAAGAGTGGGATTGCTAGATCATATGGTAGCTCTATTTTTAGTTTTTTAATAAACCTTCATATTATTTTGCATAATATTTTATTTGGCAATGCTTTCTAGGTAATTTAACGTATCAAATAAGCTTAGATAGTTGAATAAATCATTTGGAATGCTCCAGAGAAAAATTCCCAAGTTAGTTTGCAGTCAGAAGACTTCATGTAAAATTTGATTTGGGGAAGTTTGTCAAAAATGTCAAACTGTTCTAAAACACTTGATGAAATAGGATCACAGATTATGATGACATAATACTTAATATCTATTAACAAAACTTAGCTTTTTAATATCAAGAAGTTAATATTAAGCTTTCTTAAGTAATCAAAGAGCTGATAAAAACAGGAAACACAGATGTTTTTATCTTGATGTGACACAAAACCTTTGTTTCCTAGGCCAATCACTTAAAAGATAAGGAAAATCTTTGTTCACAATTTCTTATTAAGAGGTGATCAACAATCCAAGAAAAATTGTCCTTTCAAGAGATAAAAGAAAACCGGAGTTTAGTTTTATATAATACAAAAACCTATTTCCAAAAACCCTTTAATAGCAACACTTTTTTAAAGCCAACTTGACCATGCAAGGCAAGATTCTCTCTCTCTGAAACAACCAAAAGTTTTAGATTAGATAAAACTACTCTAGTGTCTCTTAACAAGAGTGTATCTCCATAGTGTTGGTCGCTCAGTAATGTCCAACTCTTTGGGACTCCATGGACAGTAGTCCAACAGGCCCCTCTATTCATGGAGTTCTGCAGGCAAGAATACTGGAATGGGTTGCCATTTTTTTTTCCAAGGGATCTTCCTGACCCAGCCATTGAACCCATGTCTCCAGCATTGCAAGCAGATTCTTTACCATCTGAGTCACCGTGGAAGCACATACTTTTTCTTTATCAAAAACATATCCTGCTTCCCTTGCAAGGAAACAACAGAGTTGTTTCCTTTATTATTTCTAGTAGTTTCAATTATATACATTAAATTTTTTAACCTTTAGAAACCTTTGATTTCTAGTGAAAACTAAGAAATTAGCAATTATAAACTGTGGATTGGCAGATTTATACTCCCTATAATTCCTGGAAAATGTGCTTTTTCATAGAAAATATCCAATGTGACAATAACATATTTACAACAGATCCAATTTTATCTTTTGTTTCTCCACAATAGGAAGCCAAAAGTAGATAAACCTTGTAGGGCGATGGAGTTAGAGAAGGCAAGGTTTGGAAAAAGAACGAGACCTGCACTTTACAGGAACAGATCACCTTTAATGAGGCAAGAAGAGGCAGCAGTCAGATTAGTGAGCTGCTGCACTAACCCAAGAGTGGAAATCTACTGTCTTAAGGGGGCCTGTTCTTCTCCAAGGTTGTTCAGAGTAGTTATCTCTTAACAGCTGGGGCAAGGAATTCTGGAGATCGGCCAGAGGTTGGACTGGCTGGGAGCTGGGCGTAATCAACCTTAACGTCCATTTTTTTTCTTTAGGTGAGAGAGTTCTTTGTTTTGCATAGAATGGTGGGGAGGACTTGGAAGGGAGTTTTAACTCCAGGCTATTTTGAACCATGTAACCTTCCCTCAAACCTAGTTTAGTAATTAATGTTTCATTATTTTATCTTGCAATACCATTCAGAGGTAGAAAAACATCAGACATCTACAACATACACAGACACACATACATACACACACATATATAGACAATCATGAACATATAGACAGACACAGAAGCTTCATAGCTTCCATTTGAAAAATTTAATCTTAGGATGAATATGGTAATACAAAACTTGTAACAGGGAAGAACAAAGTCTGACTCCATGTTGGATCTATTTCTTTTTAACCTTTGCTTTCTGTTGTTTCCTTACTATAATTACTAAAAAATTTTGTCTATAGGTATACCCATACATACTGGCCTGCCTAGGGGAACACTACCCCTCTTTCTGAATGTTAAATTAAAGTGCCTTTGTTCAGCTCACAGGGAAACATCCTGATCCTGCCCAATCATGAATGGCTGCTGGAAAAAAGAAATTAGCACACACGCCACCCCCAGACTGGCCAAACTTGGAGATACTTTGAAAGACTTTTTACTTTGCTTCTTTACTACCTCCTCCTCTCTGATGTATAAAAGATACTAGCATCCAGAACCCGATAAGACGGTTCTTTAGGACTCTAGTCTGCCATCTTCTTTGATCCTAGCTTTCCGAATGAAGTCACTTTCCTTGCCTCAACACTTGGTCTCCTGATTTATTGGCCTGAAGAAGGCAATGGCACCCCACTCCAGTACTCTTGCCTGGAAAATCCCATGGACGGAGGAGCCTGGAAGGCTGCAGTCCATGGGGTCGCTGAGGGTCTGACATGACTGAGCGACTTCACTTTCACTTTTCACTTTCATGCATTGGAGAAGGAAATGGCAACCCACTCCAGTGTTCTTGCCTGGAGAATCCCAGGGATGGGGGAGCCTGGAAGGCTGCAGTCCATGGGGTCGCTGAGGGTCTGACATGACTGAGCGACTTCACTTTCACTTTTCACTTTCATGCATTGGAGAAGGAAATGGCAACCCACTCCAATGTTCTTGCCTGGAGAATCCCAGGGACGGGGGAGCCTGGTGGGCTGCTGTCTATGGGGTCGCACAGAGTCGGACAGGACCGAAGCGACTTAGCAGCAGCAGCAGCATGGCAAGCAGACTGAGCTTGGACTCAGTCACAAACTCACTCATTTATAAAGGAACAGTTGGATCCAAACTATTTTTCTGACATATAGAATAAGTTGTTCCCTGCTCCAATGACTAAAGTTGGTTTGTGCTGCTACTGCTACTGCTGCTAAGTCGCTTCAGTCGTGTCCAACTCTGTGGGACCCCATAGACGGCAGCCCACCAGGCTCCCCCAGTCCTTGGGATTCTCCAGGCAAGAATACTGGAGTGGGTTGTCATTTCCTTCTCCAATGCATGAAAGTGAAAAGTGTAAGTGAAGTTGTTCAGTCGTGCCTGACTCTCTGCGACCCCATGGACTGCAGCCTACCAGGCTCCACTGTCCATGGGATTCTCCAGGCAAGAGTAGTGGAGTAGGTTGCCATTGTGTTCTCTGAAAGTTGGTGTGTGTATTAAATATTTTTGGAGAAGACACATAATGTTTTTTAAGTTTCAAATGACCTGTTTCTAATGACCTTTCCCCTTTCCCATAAGAATTACTTTCCTAAAGTTTGCATTTCAATGAATGGCTCTTAGGTCATAGAGAAATGAGAGTAGAAAATCCACATCATGAATGTAAAGATTAGGTGCTGGGTAATTCTGTTTACAATGCCCTGATCTCTTCAAGTGGTTTGAGATGAAAAGTTAAGGCACTGTGTATTGGCAAAGAAAAAAAAAACAAACAAGTGAGCTTTGTAGCTACAGAGCCATATCTTTGGCCTGTAAATATTTGATTTGTGAAACAAAAACAGCTGTATTATTTTGAATGTTTTTCTTTCCTCTGGGCACATTTAAACTTATGGGGGAGCTAAAAAAATCCTATCAGGCTCTGAATATTAGCTTCCAGTTTGGTCAAATTTCTCACTATAAGGTTATTAAATTAGTTCAAATATCTTGTCAGGTTTCAGCTGGAAAATCAGTAAATATTTCTGGCAGTACTGAACAACTCCATTAATTTTAATTTATAGTTTCCCCTTTACTATTAAGGTAATAAACTTAGGAGTTTAGTAGAAAATCCCTCAGAGTCCAGTCAACTTTGGGAGGAATCCTTGTGGGAGTATTTGAGTTGATTTTGATGAATTTTCATTGAACCTTTGAGGACAATGTCTTATCCAATCTCCCAATTGATTACGATTGACATATCAATTTCTGGGGCCGTGTTTTGACGATGAATCCCTAGGAGAGTATAACAGAGGAGACCCAGGTGTTATTCTGGGTCTTTGGCCTTGGAGCTGTGGCAGCTGCAAAGCTATTAGCTTGGCAGATTTCTGTTTGAAATTTTGTTCCAGAGTCCTTTCAAAATGCTCAGCAATAGTCACAAGTTCAAGCAGGTTAATGGCCTCCTATCCCAGTTTCTGCCTTTTTAATCCACTAATTTCAGGAAATAATCCATTCACAAGTGGGCAGCTAGAACAGTTTGGGTGACCTTAGTACCTGTATGGAACTCCAAATGCCTTAAAAAGAGAGCTTCCCAGTGGGCTTTAAAGTCTGCCACAGATTCCTCTTTCTTTTGTTTACATGATTGAATAACAGACCAGTCTGGGGGTGCAGGGAAGATTTTAGGAATGGATCGTGAGTACACAGGTGAAAAAGAAAAGAGGAGCCCTTGGGAGTCATATCAGTAGTCACATCAGTCCTTTCACCTTTTCTCTTAGATACCCCTAATGTCTTTAATTTTTCATTAACTTTTGGTAATGACTCTTTAATGAAGCTATTTTGGAATCTTAAAGCCCTTTATGAGCTTCTGCATACTAATTAAAGTAGGAATTCCATTCTATCTGTCCAATTTGGGATCTCTTTCTCTCAAGTGCATTTTCTTAAATGAGTGACAGGTCTAATGGAATGTTCCCCATAATGACCATTATAATTATAGATTGTTTTTAGTAACATCAGATATGCAGATGACACCACCCTTATGGCAGAAGTGAAGAGGAACGAAAAAGCCTCTTGATGAGAGTGAAAGAGGAGAGTGAAGAAGTTGGCTTAAAGCTCAACATTCAGAAAATGAAGATCATGGCATCTGGTCCCATCACTTCATGGGAAATAGATGGGGAAACAGTGGAAATAGTGTCAGACTTTATTTTTGGGGGCTTCAAAATCACTGCAGATGGTGATTGCAGCCATGAAATTAAAAGATGCTTACTCCTTGGAAGGAAAGTTATGACCAACCTAGATAGTATATTGATAAGCAGAGACATTACTTTGCCAACAAAGGTCCGACTAGTCAAGGCTATAGTTTTTCCAGTGGTCATGTATGGAAGTGAGAGTTGGACTATGAAGAAGGCTGAGTGCTGAAGAATTGATGCTTTTGAACTGTGGTGTTGGAGAAGACTCTTGAGAGTCCCTTGGACTGCAAGGACATCCAACCAGTCCATTCTGAAGGAGATCAGCCCTGGGATTTCTTTGGAAGGAATGATGCTAAAGCTGAAACTCTAGTACTTTGGCCACCTCATGCGAAGAGTTGACTCATTGGAAAAGACTCTGATGCTGGGAGGGATTGGGGGCAAGAGGAGAAGGGGACAACAGAGGATGAGATGGCTGGATGGCATCACTGACTTGATGGACGTGAGTTTGAGTGAACTCCGGGAGTTGGTAATGGACAGGGAGGCCTGGTGGGCTGCGATTCATGGGGTGGCAAAGAGTCAGACATGACTGAGCGACTGATCTGATCTCATCTGATGATCATCTTATTAAATATCTTAAACTTCCAAGACTATAGTTGTTAAACATAAAATGAGCAGGTGTGCTGGAAGGTGGTACACTTAAGTTTTGGATATAAAGGATCCCATTTCTTTTAGCTAGACTTTTGATTCTCTTAGAGCTAAATGAATCCCCAGAAGGGATACCCATGTGCTTGGGAATTATGGGGTGCTTTACAGTGTATCTTGTTGCACAGAAATTTTCTTAAAGTTGGTGGGTGACTAGTGTCAATCTAACTTGTTCCATGATTAACTTATCCTATCACAGGAGTCTTCTTGAGATGATAAGCACTCTAACAGCTTTTAAATGCCTACACTCATGCTCATCAATTTTTGTGACTTTTTGGTTTCCGGGATTTCCATAAGCAATGTCCTTTACCTCATGCACATATTAACAGAAATCAGCAGTTAACCAGAAAAACTAGTGGCTGGGAAAAGGATTGAACTAAAAGCTTTCTAAGAATGAGACCTGTAGATTGACTTCTAACAAATGGAGAACTGAAGCTTCCACCAGAAGTTCCCAAAGTGGGATCTGGGGAAGGATTCCAAATAAATGAGGAACTACAGCAGTTTCCAATGCAGTGCCTAGGAATAGAATTAAGGGCTGAGTTTTCTCAGCCAAGGAATTTTGGTCTAAAAAGCCCAAGAATTTGGCTTCAGGTAGAACTGACTGTCAGATCTGTTGGGCTCCAAGCAGAATTGTTACTTCTCCTGTGGCTCAGCTGGTAAAGAAGTGGACTTCCCTTGTAGCTCGGCTGGGAAAGAATCTGCCTGCAATGTGGGAGACCTGGGTTCGTTCCCCAGGTTGGGAAGATCCTCTGGAGAAGGAAAATGCTCCCCACTCCAATAGTCTAACCTGGAGAATTCCATGGACTGTATGGTCCATGGGGTGACAAAGAGTCTGACAGGACTGAGTGACTTTCACTAGCTGCTCTACCCTGTAAAAGAAAGCCAATCAGATTGGGAGCCTGAACACAAAGAGAGGGGAGCTCAAACCAACAGGAATGAGAAAGTGACCAATGGTGCCTTGGAACTATAAGAAATGCAGTGAATTCAAAGGATTTGTGGAGTGCCATCTCTGTGAATCTCATTTTCCCCAAATGCCACTAGAAGTTTGCCTCAGATCCCACTATAGCCACCAATTTGTTAAAAAATAAAGTTCAACAGAGTACATTTGAAGATCTAATTGGTTTTGCTCAATAATTCATGAATTAGGGAGCATTCCATCAGGTAAATAGAAGGGCACGCGCTCAGAGGGCTATTCAAATGAAAGGTTTTAATAAGCCGAAGGAAGGTGGAGTAAGTAGGTATTAGCAAAAGAAAATAAAGTATTGTTTCAGGCTGGACCATGTTTTTTGCAGGGAAAGAAATGGCATTGGTCCTTATCATGCAGATTACCACACTAGGGTTGATCAGAGAATTTTAGATTGATTATTTTAAAGGTCACATTTCTGTGACCTTTAAAATAAGGAGGGGTTAGAACTTCAATGAAGTCTTGGTTTTCTGTCATGGGGGGCAAATGACTCCATTTTGCGCTTGCTAACAGACTTAAGATAGTATAAACAGAAATACATTTAACCCACAGATTTAGATGCTTATCAAAATCACTGAAAAGTGGGAGGAGAGGGCTGCACTTGGGGTCTCTGGGAACAACATCGACAAAGATCACAGGAAAGGACTGATGCCTGGTGAAAGGTGGGGGATCAGGAGGTTCTTTGCTTAACTATTGAATCTAAGAACACATAGCTGGAAGTGCAAACCTTGAAACTAGAAGAAAGGACCAGGAAGCCCTTGAAGCCACCCCCTCTTGATACTAGACACTAGTGCACTGCTGCAGAAAATGCTCATATTTCTATGATAGTGTCAAGCAGTAGAGTGAACTAAGCGTAGTGTGGCCTACCTGGCCTACATGTTCACTCCTCTACCTTTCAAAACTTTGGTGGATGCAATCAAAGAAGAGAACCGAATTTGTCACCAGATTCTGGCTGCAAGGGAATCTGGGAAATGAAGTTTTTAGCCTTTCGGCCTCTACTGTAAAGGGAGTCATCCTAGCAGGAGTTAGAATAGATATGAAGTGCCAATCAAATAAGCTAAATCCAATAAAAAGAATAAGTGACTATGACACAACCAGAGTGAGTAAACAGTGAAGATCAGAGTACAACTCAGACTGACTTGTTTGCAAAGTCTGACAATTAACCACTGTACTACACTGCCTCTACAGCAAGATGCTCCCAATTTCCAAATACATGTTTTGAGAAGCATTAATTTTAACAGGAAAAAGCACCCTAAAAAGGAATTGAAAATAGAAAAACTATTACCTGTTATCTTTCCTTGATTCAAGGTTATTAGCCTTATCACACGAATTAATATATACATTTTTGATGTAGATAAAGACATGCTTATTTACCTCATGTAAATTATGCCAAACCAGAGAATGTGGTTCCTTTGAAATCTTCTGTATTCAATCTTATCATGCTGTGAACTGGAGGGAGACAGGTTCTTTTGATATTATTGTTATAATTTTATAGCCTTCACAATCTATAATTTAGAAGTCTAAATATTTATTTCAGGAGATTTTATCAGATTCTCTTGTCATCTTCAAGGTTCTGGGATAAGCATCTACAATTGTCAAAATGTATCTGACTTTGGTACACCTGGTGTCCAGAGATTAGCTGGGCTTACAGTATTCCTCCACCAAAGGAAGTATAGGAAAAACAAAGATGCAAACAGCAGAGGCTACCCTCCTTCTCCCGACCAATGGGAAGTGAAGTGACAGATCCTGCTACTGCTATCCCACCTGCCTCATGTTCTTTAAGATATTTATGTACCTTAGGTTTTTATATACCTGTAAGATTCACTAAGCAATTTTCTGAAACTGAGAACTTTTCCTTAGCCTTTAAAAAGATGTTGCTGTTACTGTTATTACCAACTTCAGTGACTTTTCTCTTACACTGGTAGGTCTGCGGAAAATTCAATAACTGTATTCAGTGTGTTCATGACACCAGGGCATGTGGCTGATAGTCAGAATATCTGACTTCTCTACCCTTGACTTAATGTGTAAACTGGACTAAGTCACTCCACTTCTCTCAATCTCAGTCATCCTCAAAAAATAGAAGACACATCACTGGATAATATCTGAGTGAAATCAATACTAAAAAGAATCTCAAGACTCCAGTTTCACATATCTTCCTGGACTCCCTATTTTATTGAAATAATAAAGAAGATGGAAAAGTCTTTTTACATAACTTTCAATCACAGGGATAAGAATAGAAAGTTAATGTACATTTGCCATATTGATTAATTTTTTTCTTTCTGTGGTTTCTCCTTGCCAAAATGTTTTGTATTATGCTGCAAGGAAACTACTGTCTCCAGTAAGACAGGTAGCTTGATTTTCTGAAGAAAAGTGAAAGTGAAGTTGTTCAGTCGCGTCCAACTCTTTGCGATCCCATGGACCATAGTCTACCAGGCTTCTCTGTCCGTGGGATTTTCCAGGCAAGAGTACTGGAGTGGTTGCCATTTCCTTCTCCAGGGGATATTCCTGACCCAGAGATCGAGCCTAAGTCTCCTGCATTGCAGGCAGACGCTTTACCCTCTGAGCCACCAGGGAAGCCCTTCTGAAGAAAGAAGGACAGTTATTTGAGAGGCAGAAGCTTGGAAATGTGCTTGAAGAAAATGCGATTTATGTGTATGTGTAGAAACTATTGTGTTAAAAGAAAAAAAAAAAACAGAAAAATTCCCATTCCTAGTTGCTACTTTTTTTTTTCCACAATTGCAGTGGCAAAATAATAAACAGGCTGCCAAAAAGTGTGTAAACATACTCTTTTGTCTAGTCTCCTGAAACAGTCTCAATCAATTCAGTTTAGTTCAGCTCAGTCTCTCAGTCATGTCTGACTCTTTGCGACCCCATGAATCAAAGCACACCATAAATAGGGTCAATTATTCAATAATGATCTTTGCAGCCATGAAATTAGAAGATGTTTTCTCCTTGGAAAGGAAAGTACGACGAACCTAGACAGTGTATTCTCCTGGAGAAGAGAATGGCAACCCACTCCAGTATTCTTGCCTGGAGAATCCCATGGACATAGGAGCCTGGTGGACTGCAGTCTATGGGGTCGCAAAGAGTCAGACATGACTAAGTGACTAGCACACTTTGATACTTTGACAGACAGTGTATTAAAAAGCAGAGATATCACTTTGCCAACACAAGTCCATGTAGTCAAAGTTATGGTATTTCCAGTAATCATGTAAGATGTAAAAGTGGACCATAAAGAAAACTGAGCGCTGAAAAGTGGAAGGTGTTGAATTGTGGTGTTGGAGAGGACTCTTGAGAGTCCCTCAGATTGCAAGGAGATGATCAATCTAGTCAATCCTAAAAGAAACCAATCCTAAATACTCATTTGAAGGACTGATGCTGAAGCTGAAGCCCCAATAGTCTAGTCACCTGTTGTGAAGAGCCAACTCATTGGAAAAGACCTTGATGCTGGGAAAGACGGAAGGCAAAAGGAGAAGGGGGCCACAGAGAATGAGATGGTTAGATAGCATCATAGACTTAATTGACATGAATTTGAGCAAAGTCTGGAACACCATGGAGGACAAAGAAGCCTGGTGCTCTGCAGTCCATGGGGTCACAGAGAGTCAGACAGAACTGAAGTGACTGAACACACATGCATTTGTTGAACAATGTAATCAAAATCTTTGTTTCTTACTTTTGGCTTGATTGCCAAGGACCTTTATTCTTTAAGAAGGTGGATATCCAAGGGAAAAATAACAAAATTGAGGTAACAGTAGAAAATTTCTTTCCTAAGATTTACATGGCAATTATATAAGTTCATTCATTTCTGTCTAAACTTGTCAATTGAACCAGAGTACTTTATAGATTACTTGCAATGGATATGAACTTCCAAAATTCAGACTCCCCAAATTCAGGGGGTCAGTACGAATCTCTTTTTTATCATGTTTTAGAGCAAAGCTAACTTTGGACTCTTTCAAATCAGTTGCGGCATTTTGCCTTCTTTTGCCCCTGGGGTAGGATGCGGTTCTGACAAAATAGTAACCTCTTTGACAAACTGATCTTCTAGTAAAGGAGGTTTTCTTTCTCTTGCTTGCATCTGTTTTTTGATTTTGTTTATTCTTCTACACATTATTTAAAAGATCTTTCCACAAGGAGTACTTTTCTTTGGCCAAGGGTATTTCTCCCTTTTTTTTACCCACTGTATTTTAGATTCACTGAAGCATAGAGTGGACGTTCTGTCTTGGTTATGTTTTTATTTTCCTATAGCTATATTTTCTTTGCCTACTTATAGTATAAAACAGCCATCAATCATCTTTATCAAATCCACTTTTCTGTGTTGGGCCCTCTACCAAGTAACTTAAGGAAGGGTGATTACTGACCCCTTTGAATTTATTTCCAAAAGAAGCACTGCTACAAAAATAGTTCTTGGCATTATTCATATTTTCATCACTATTTCATCATTTTTTTTACCACTTTCTTTTCCCTGGTATTTTGCTCAATCATGACTATATTTGTCTGTCTGTTTTTCCACTTGATTAATTCAGTGAGAGACAGAGACCATCTTTGTTCTGTTTACCACTCCATCAGCCACTTTGTGCTAATTGATTTTGTATCCATTGTATCACTTAAACATCAAAAGCAGCCTGTGTTTAGGAATCACTATCTTCCTTCTACAAACAGGAAAACTAAGCCTCCAAGATGTTAAGTATCATTTTTAAAAGTCACACAGCTGGTAAGTAGGGAGGAATGATAATTGCTAAGAGATCTATGGTTCTCAAACATACTTTCCACAACATCTCTACAATATCTCACTGCTGCTGGAGTTCTAAAAGTGGAAGAAAAATATGCTCTACATGTGATACAAGATTCTAGTTTATCTGTAATTCTGAATCTACCTTGTAGCATGAGAACTGACAAAACTTTTTTTGATAAAATAACAACAGAGATTAACAGCTTCCCACACCCCTAGATGTGGTCCAAGCACCCAGGGTGTTCAGTTAAAGGTGTTATATAAATAGGTAATCCCAGGTGGTGAAGTGGCAAAGAACCCACCTTCCAGTGCAGGACACAAAAGAGATGTGGGTTCGATCCCTGGGTTGGGTAGATCCCCTGGAGAAGGAAATGACAACCCACTCCAGTATTCTTGCCTGGAGAATCTCATGGACAGAGGAGCCTGGAAGGCTACAGTCCATGGGGTCACAAAGAGTTGGATTTTATAGGTGGCAATGTAATATTTAAATTTTAATAGTTTTTATCTTGGTTTGTTTAATCCTTCTACCTAATTAGTTTCTTAAATATGCCACCTGACTTCATACTTTCCAGAGAACATTTGCTATTTATATTATTTAAATGTATCCAAACTCATCATCACTGTAATGCCAACATAATGACATTAAAAGCTTTCATTCATGAAGTATTTACTCTGTGCCATCATTCAGTTGCTAAGTATCTTCAAAAGTGAAAGTGAAAGTGAAGTCGCTCAGTCGTGTCCGACTCTTTGTGACCCTGTGGACTGTAGCCCACCAGGCTTTTCCATTCATGGGATTCTCAGCAAGACATTAATACTTTAAATAACTCTATGGAACATTCTATACTATCATTATTATCATTTTTCAGACAAGGAGACTGAGGCTTATAGAATTTTATTCATGTTCAAGGCTCAATTCATGTGTCACCTACTTAGAGAGTTTTCCTAATTGCCCTGTATCAAGTTGTATTTGGGTTTTCCTTGCCCCCACCATCTCATATTATATACCTTTACAAACAAAAACAAACATGTAGAACAGAGTAGTGGAAAGCTGAGTGCTGAAGAATTGATGCTTTTGAACTGTGGTGTTGGAGAAGACTCTTGAGAGTCCCTTGGACTGCAAGATCAAACCAGTGAATCCTAAAGGAAATCAGTCCTGAATATTCATTGGAAGGAGTGATACTGAAGCTGAAACTCCAGTACTTTGGCCACCTGATGCGAAGAGCTAACTCACTGGAAAAGACCTTGATGCTGGGAAAGATTGAAGGCGGGAGGAGAAGGGTACAAGAGAGGATGAGATGGTTGGATGGCATCACTGACTCGATGCACATAAGTTTGAGTAAGCTCCTGGAGTTGGTGATGGACAGGGAAGCCTGGTGTGTTGCAGTCCATGGGGTCAAAAAGAGTTGGACATGACTGAACAAATGAACTGAACACTACTATTTTTAAAATAAGTAAAAAATATGTGAAATTATATGTATATGATTCTTTATATGTTTTATATATATATATATATATACACATGTATATATATATGACAACTTTTTGTTGCTGTTCTGTTTTATCCAACTGCAACTAAAATCTATAATGCTGTGAGCTTATATTGTTACCACTGTATCTCTAAAATCTGAAACAGCCTACAGCACAGCCTTAACATTAGATAAATACTTGTTAATGAATAAATAAATTAATGAGACAATTGATTTAGAAACAATGTTTAGAGCTGAGAAGAAGACCAAGGTCTTTTTACTTCTAGTTCAATTTTCTTTGAACTATTAATATATTATACAAGGTTATACAAGAAAATTGAGTTTACAAAGTTTGGTAATAGAAATGCTGAGCTTTGTTTTTATTTTATTTATAGCTATATAGTTTCCCTTAAATTGTACTAGGTTAATGTGATTGAAAGCAGAAGTTTTTAATCTGCTTGAAGAGCAATCTCTTCAGAGAACTGTGTGTGGTTTGGTGCTTTTATGCATAATTCAATTTCATTTGTTTATGAGAGCAGGAATCCTCATTGAACAATACGATATTAGCACAAAGCTTGAATTACTGTACTATTCAGAATATTTTTAATTTCTTTTAAAATTGCCTAGACTTCACACTTTTACTCTCTTTGATTAGTTGGTAGCAGTAAAGCCTTACTCTGTCTACACAGACTTCTTTGATATGGCTTGCAGTCTTTGAGTCAGAAAATTGACTTTTTATGAAAACTCTTGGCTCACTTTGCTACAAATTAGAAGAACTCAAGAAATGAGAGCTCAAGAACTGAATTTGTATTAAGATGACTTTTAAAAGTACAAGTCAATTATCAAAGAAGTTTGCAAAGGTGGAATCTTTTTATTTGGGAATCTGCCAGGTGGGGTCCTAATGACTGCATCTGACTAACTTGGCCACTTTACTTTTCCAGAAACCTGTATTGTAGATGGCTGAGTCTGGGGACCAAGTTGTAGCAAGGATTTGTGCAGCAAAGCTGCATGTATTTTAGATGAAATTTATTAGAAATTGATGCCAAATGTGGGTGATGGACCTTGTAAATTCCAGTTTGAAACACTGGATTTGCAAAGCATCTGCCATATGTACTGTTTTTGCTTCAATTGGACTTCATTTTATTTTAAAATTCTTGCTGCAGGACTTGCCTGGTGGTCCGGTAGTTAAGAATCTGCCTGCCAATGCAGGGGACACAGGTCCAATGCCTGGTACAGGAAGATCCCACATACCTCAGGGCAACTGAACCTGTGAGCTACAATTACTGAGCCTAAGCATCCTAGAGTCCATGCTCCACAAGAGAAGCCACTGCAAGGAGAAGCCCGAGCACCACAATGAAGAGTAGCCCCTGCTTGCTGCAACTAGATAAAACCCACTTGCAGCAACAAGACCCAGCATAGCCATAAATAAATAAATAAAAATTTAAAAATAAAGTTCTTTTTGGGTAGATGCAAGAGTCATGGCAGGATTTCTCAGCAGGTGAATTTATCACATGATCTTAAGGTTCTCATGTGGCTACATGACTTTTCCTAAATGAGAATACATACACGGAGAATACCATACATACTACCAAGTTAGGCATTTAACTGTCTCACACCAGAAATGAAGAAGCACATGTATTTGGAATTAAAATTTTAGGAAGAGTGTAATGCATTGGGTGCTCAATCTGGGAGTTGGCATATGCCTGTGTGATCTCAGAACTGAGTTGAACCTGGGGGGCAGCAGGCTGGGGAGAGGTGTTTTCCAAGGATGGAATGTGGCAGCAAAAACATGACTGTGGACCATAGTTACTATTAAAAGAGCTGATTCAGGGACTCAAATTCAGAGTGTTAAATTAAAAATTATCCTGGCGTTTGTTAAAGATGGTAAGGAGGCCTGTATTCAAGGGACTACTGCAATGGTGTTTTGCAGTAGAGCAGAGGAATTGGACTCAACTGTGAGTACTTTTGCCTGGAAAATCCCATGGACGGAGGAGCCTGGTAGGCTGCAGTCCATGGGGTCTCGAAGAGTCCGGCACGACTGAGCGACTTCACTTTCACTTTTCACTTTCATGCATTGGAGAAGGAAATGGCAACCCACTCCAGTGTTCTTGCCTGGAGAATCCCAGGGACGGGGGAGCCTGGTGGGCTGCCGTCTCTGGGGTCGCACAGAGTCAGACACGACTGAAGCGACTTAGTAGCAGCAGCAGCAGCAGCAGTGAATACAAGGAAAAATGGAAACTTATAGCCAAGGAGCATGTAGGGCATCTGTGGATGGAAAAATACTAAAGGGAAATATCAGAAGTTAAGGAGGGGGGATTCTGGGTATTTAAACTGACTGGACAGGATTCTTGCTTAAGGCAGGTCAGGGTGATCAGATATCACTGGGGGAATGACAGGAATGAATAATTTGATCAAACATTGGGGATGATCATGTATACAGGGTGGAGGAGCCTCTCTAAACTGATTTAGCATGATTCTTGCTCTTGCATGCAAGGCCCACGGATAGGGCCAAATCAAAAAATTGTCCAGAGGAACCTGCCTAAAGTTTGGTTAAGGAAAGAGTCTTCATCAAGGATAAGGCTATAAGTTTGCAAAGACAATAAGAAAATGGTTTACACAGCCGAGGTCTCCATCCAGGGACATCAAAGAATCAGCAGTGACGGGTGGCTCAGGACAAGACTCCATGCACGCAGAGTGGTCACTGGAGTTTCCTTTATATGCTGATGTCCAAGATCATGAGGATGGTAGTTAGGACAACTTGGAAGAGGAGGAGAGGACTGAGCATAGTGATCAGTTCTTTGTTCCCTAAAATGAGGGCTCCCTAAAGCTAGCATCATAGTAAAAATGAAAACAGTGAGTGAAAAAAAAAAAGCTGTTCTTATTCTCAAATATGAAGCTTTTGGTATCCTATCAGCTATCATCAGCCTTGTCTAGATTTTTCATCAGCTTTTCAAAGCTATTATAGATTTGTTTTGTGATAACACTCCCAAATCTTTCTTGAAGTCTATTCCCTTTCTAAGGGTTAAAAAGATGATCAATAATTTCCTAATATTAACTAAATTCAAGCAGTTTTTAAATGAAACTTTTCTAGGTATTTTTATATACTTTATCTTACTTTATCTTGCAACAGTCATAAATGGTATGTGTGTGTGTTTGCATGTGTGTCCACTAACGTTCTTTCAGGTTGAGAAACAAAAACAGAGAGGTGAATTGACTTGGTCAAGGGAAGTAGCAGCTTGGAAGTAGCAGACATGGGACTTAAACATGAGGTTTCCAAATCCAAATCCTGGACCTTAAAACAATATTTATATTGGAACATTAAACATATTAAAAAAACATGTATGACTCTTTACAACCCTAAAGGACTATAGACCCCTAGACTCCTCTGTCCATGGAGTTCTCCAGGCAAGAATACTGGGATGGGTAGCCATTCCCTTCTCCGGGGGATCTTCCCAACCCAGGGATTGAACCTGGGTCTCCTGCATTGCAGCTGGATTTGGAAGATGTTATGTATTTTTTTTCTTGTGTTAAAATTGTGTCATCAAAAAATAGAGAGGGGTCCCATAATTTTCATATCTCCTTTCTCAGAAGATAATATGCACAATAGCTTGTTTGATGCTTGCTAACAACCAAAATACACTCCTGTTAGTGCCAGTCTAGTCATCAAATAATGGAAATATAAATGCATCCAATTTTGCAAAAGTATTTTCATCAAGCCACATGGAGCCTCTGCGAGGCTCGGTACCCACACATTCACTAAGGGCCAGTTTTTGTCAGTGTAGGTGGTTGGGATCCAGACTAAAGAAGACACGTTGAAAGGCAAAGCTCTTGGGAGGACCAGTGGACTTTCTTCTGCTCTAGAGTCAATGCATCTTCGTGCCTGCTGTACTAGCGACTGAAAGGGAAACTACAGCAGAGAACTCTGGCCGAGGGATTGATGGGCGGGTTCATTTACTCATCTACGGTCTACTTCACACTTCACAAACTATTGGCAATTCTAAGAGAAGAGACAATGTGGTCCTCTTTTCAAACAAGTTATTGTTTCTTGTTCAGTGGTATGGACATGCTTGCAATATCATGAACTAAACAGAAGCTGAAGTGCCTGGTACACAGAATAAAAGAATGTAGGAGAGCAGCATGGACACCATAATTAGAGCACAGACTCTAGGGTTAAACTGGCCAATGTCTGAATGCTACACATACAATTTACAAGCTGTGTGACATGAGCCAAGATATTCCACCTCAGGGTCTCAGCCTGGTGCTCTTTGATGAGATAGAGGGTGGGATGGGTGGTTAGATGGGAGGTTCAAGCAGGAGGGGATATATGTAAACTTGTGCTTGATTCATGTTTGTGTACAGCAGAAACCAACACAATGTTGTAAAGAAATTATCCTTCTATTAAAAATAAATTAAAACAAGATATTCCATCTTCTTTTGACTCAGTTTCCTCATCTGGAAAATGAGCATGAACTTACAGTGGTATGGCTAGTTTGAAGATTAAATAGGTTAATATTTTTAAACAGCTTGGTATTTAAGCACTGAAAAAGGTTTTGTTAAAGAAATAAAATTAGGTATCTTGAAAGGCAGGAAATAAAAATGGAAAAGCGATCAAAATGAACATTGTGGAGTATTTGTGAATGCCAGGTACTCTATAACCTTTAACTTTTAATCGTCACAGTGACACGAGTCACTAGGTTTATGATCTCCATAATGCAGAGTTCTTCAACCTCAACACAATTGACATTTAAGAATGGATAAATCTTTATAGTGGGGAGCTGTCCTGTGTATTGTATTATATTTAGTAATATCCATGGTTTCTGTTCACTTGATCCCAGTGGCACCCTTCTCCTGTTTGTAAAAATAAAACATGTCTGTACAGTTGACAAATGTCCCCTGGGATACAAAATCACCCTCGATTGAGAATCAATAACTGCTAAAAATCAGGAAAATGAGGCTGAGAGAGGTTAAGCAGTTTTTCCAAGTTACACAGTGAATTACAGTAAACCAACAATGGGAAATTAGTCTGTATGACCCATGTAAAGACAAGGATATAATGAATAATGTTCTGTAAAGATGAGCGAATAATGAATAAACTTTAAGGAAGTTTCCAGTATTGGGTTGTGAAATCCATTCTATAGTGACTAACCTGATTTTTCTTTGGGCAATAGAATTAACTTGATCAGGTGTATGTTTTATGTAGAACATGACACATAGATTGAGGGAATGAAGAACTAAAAAGTGAGAAGTTATGCAATTATCCAGATGTGGCATTTGAACTCAGGCTACGTAGAACAAAAGAAACAACAAATAAAACCATTGCAGAGTACAATTTGTCAAAATTCTTCATCACTGTATTCAGGCTATGTGAAGGACTCCATATGCCCTTCTGATTTTACTTTTGGTACCCTAGCCACAAGATAAAGATGCATGCTTAGTCGCTCAGTCGAGTCTGATTCTTTGCGATCCTTTGGACTCCAGCCTGCCAGGCTCCTCTGTCCATGGGATTCTCCAGGCAAGAATACTGGAGTGGGTTGCCATTTCCTTCTCCAGGGGATCTTCCTGACCCAAGGATGGAACAGAAACTGTTATTTAACTTCATACTTTAGAGATGTGGCTCAAGTCCTGACAGATTAATTACAAGCACACAGGGTCATACGGATAGTCATTGGTTCTTAGTCTTTCATTTTAATCCCTGGAACACCGTGTCTCCTTACACTTCCTTCTAATCTAAATGATCTCCTGTTACTGACTGCAAGAAAATGGATATTTACAAAGCTAATCAATACCAGTTTAATGTATCTGCTTCAATCCACTTTACTTAATAGCGTGGCACAATCCTAAATAGCCTTTTCAAACAGGAGAGATGCAGATCCTCTCAACTGTAAGTCTGATATAAATCCCTTGTTCCTCTTTCCATTTATCTTCTTTCCTTCCATCCCTCTTTCATCATTTCTTTTCCTCTCCTTCTTCTTTCAGTATGATACAAATTTTACAAAGTACATTGAAGTTAATAATCATTATAACAGGATCAACAAAACAACTAACATTTGTTAATATTTTGCCATGTGCCTGGCACAATTTTAAGCTTCATGCATTTTTAGCTCATTTAATCTTCACCACAGTTTTATAAGGAGGATATAATTCTTATCCCCATTACACAGATGAAAAGCCGGGCATACTTACTTCCCAGCATTATCAGAGTCAGATGCGCTAGCAAACTGCAAGACATAACAGATTTGAGCTGTTGTTATTAATTCACTTTTCTGACTTCATTATCTAACAAAGTGAAATCTGACAACTCTACTTAACCTAGACCCTTAAAACCTACAAACAATAATTGGAATGGAGAGCAGATGCTTGCTATTTAACAAGGCTTGTTCTAACAAACAACAAAAGCTCTATGGTTCCTATTTACTTAGTTGAAAATGAATTTTGGTTCACTTTAATTCAGGTCAGGCATAATTGGGATTAAGGACTAACTGAACTTGAAAAATGATTGAACATAAGTATCATCTATCTGGCCAATATACTTGTATTAAAAGAATTAACATGAATGACTGAAATGCACTGACCTTGTGCATTTCATTTCTGTTCTCTATTCAAAATATTGAGGGATGGACTTAGTGAGAAATAGACTTTCCACTAGAAGCTAATTTTGTTTTTCTACCAGATCTTATCACAGCTATTAAGACTAAGTACAGAAATTGAGTGAAGAGGAATATACTATGATGTTGTGGAAATCTGATTTTCTCTTAAAGCTTTAATATACGTCACCAGCCCACACACACTGTTATGGTGTGACTTCTTTTCTGTTATGATCCCTACTCAGTTTTCATGAAAGGACTTCCCTGGTAGCTCAGCTGGTAAAGAATCTGCCTGCAATGCAGGAGACCTGGGCTTTTGATCCCTGGGTTGGGAAGATCCCTGGGGGAGGGCATGGCAACTCACTCCAGTATTCTTACCTGGAGAATCCCCATGAACAGATGAACCTGGTGAGCCATAGTTCATGGGGTTGCAAAGAGTCGAACATGACTGAGTGACTAAACGTAGCACACCACAAGCTATGTTAAGTAATTCAAGATGGATTCACAGTGGCCAAGGTGAACCCCATGATAGTTGCTTTCACGGGTGTGATATAGGACTGCAAGTGTCTCTGTGTGATAAATAAGACTTTATCAGAACAAAATGAGCAATTATGTGCTTCCCAGATGGCCCAGTGTTAAAGTATCTGCCTGCCAATGCAGGAGATATAAGAGAAGCAGGTTTGATCCCTGGATCAGGAAATCCAGATCCCCTGGAGAAGGAAATGGCAACCCACTCCAGTATTCTTGCCTGGAAAATTCCATGGGCAGAGGAGACTTGTGGGGCTAGAGTCCATGGGGTTGTAAGAGTCAGGCAAGACTGAATGAACACTCATACACACAGAGAAGGAGCAAATGACAGAGATAAGACTTCCTAACCATTATGATAGAGACAATCTTTCTAACCAAGGGTGTAACCATTAGGGAATACTAGCAGATTCCTTAAAATGAGACCCCTGAGCCAAGCCACTTGAAGGCTCCTTGTGGGAGGCCCTGACTTCATGCTGCTGGGAGCTGCTCTAGTCGGCACTTTCAGAAGCCCTATTGGAGCAGAGGGTGACTTTCCGCTCAGACTCGTTTCAAGATCTGCTGCCATCTGGAAACACTGCTCATCCTGAGATACCCCTTGCTCGAACTTCTCCCTGGAGTGGTTTCTTACCTCCTTTTCTAATTTCCCCACTTGGATTAACCTGTGTTGTGTGCTGATCATGTGAACATACTGAGTGATTTGTGAATTGATTAGCTACTTTTCATGTATTTCCAATCTGTGATCTTTACCTGGGTTTACCTCTGGGCCCTGTGATGAAACACACAAGCTATATCTCATCTCTTTCACAACAGTATCATAAGTATCTTCTCTAAACTGATTTCTTTTCCACTGCATCCAAGTTGAAATGTTCATGTAAGTGGTTTCATCAACTACCAAAGAATGTCTGGTGGTCGGATACAGTGGCATCATGTCGGGCTTCATCCTTTCAACTATTCCTCACCACTTTTCCTTGAACTTGTTTCACTTTTCTCTTCTTCACTCCTGAATTTCTGCTTTCTCAGAATATTCAGCTTAGAGTGTTCATCTCAGCTTTTTCTCTTTTCTGTCTCCTCCTCTTCTCTTCTCCCTACTTTCCTCTTCGTTTCCCTCTCTTACTCTCCCCCTCCCTCCCCAACACTCCTGTCTCTTTCTCTTTTATTCTTTCCTGTGGACTCAAATGATACATTTGTCTAGATGATGTTTGAACTCAAATGCTTTATGGCTTTATAAATGTTCTCATAGTCCTCAAAATAGTGGCAGTCTCCCTCTCTGAGCTAAATTATACTTTGATGTCTCTGGTTGTGATTAAAAAGATATTTCAGGCCATCCATAGACCAAATCCAGTGATATGGTCTCACTTTCCTTTAATGCTCATGAAACAATGCCAAGAAATACTTATTCAGTTCTTTGTCCAAGGTGGGATTTATCAATATTCTGAGAAGTCCAGCCAGGGCTAGCTGAGTGAAAAAACTGCATAAAGAAGGATTCTTGCTGGTTGCCAAGCACCTATGAGCAACTCTTTCATCAAGAAAGAAGGATTTGTTCTGACTCCTTTCATTATCCTTCTTGTGAAGAAATTAGGCAACATCCCAGCATAATTTTGTTTGGCTTTATTCAATATTCAAAGGGACATATTTTCCTACAAGTTATTTTTTAGGCATAAATATTCAAAGATAAATACACATGATTTCTAAGTAAAATGACTTTTTAGTAGGAAATTTGCAGATGTTGTGTGATCTCTTAATGTGAGAAAAGCGGCCTACCTCCTTGGAAGGGGCAATCACTTTACTGACAATCTCTTACTTAAGAGCAACAGAAAATAGTCATCATTGTTAGTTCAGTTTGCTTTCAAAGCAAAGGAAAAATTGCTACTTGGTGGTATAATGGAGAGGATTCTCCCAGAATTGTCCTCTAACACTATGAGGTTTGAGCTCCACGTGTATTTCCACTCTTTTAGGCAACAAAAAAGAGATGGAAGGCAGATTTTTTAACCAAGTTACAGACAAAATTAAATTTACTAATTTAATTGCAAAATCTGCTCAATGACCATATTCCCAGGTTCAAATTACATAGTCAACATCAAGCTAACCCTCCAAACTACAAAACTCAAAGTTGATTTTTTCTTCTCTTTCTTCTTTACCCTACATAAGCAATCGGTTCCAAAATCCTGCTGTCAGGCATTATTTATTGAACATTAAGTACATGAAAGTTACAAAGACCTCCACCCCTTTTTCTATTATCTTCGCCACTGCCTTAGTTAGCTCTCCTGTGAACCTATCTCTGCAGTCACCTCACTAGCATTCTGGTATTCAGTTTCTCAGCTTCCAATTTTATCTTTCGTCTCTTTCCTCCTTCCTTTCTACATCTCTAGGCTTAGCTCTTCCTATTGCTTCCTTGAATATTTTACTGAACTTTTATATTTTCTATCCCTTTAAACACTTTGTTCTTCCTTCTCCCCAACTCTTGCATCTATTTCATACTGTAATGTAGATGCTGCTTTATTTCTTACTAATTATTCTTCACTAACCACTCTCCTGAAAAATCAAAAATAAAATAAATATGAAAATCCATAGCAGCTGAGTTAGGAAATTTCCCTAATGTGCTCAAAGGCCTTTTTCCTTCCCCACCATAGTACTCATCCCATATAGCAATGTCATTGCTCAGTGACACATGTATCATTTCCTTTTTCTTCCATAAGCACCTGTCCATTCACCCTGCATGCCACTCACCATAAATATGCATCAGTCTGCTCACTACCCAGATGTTCCATGGCTATTCATAACTCTGTGACTTTAATCTTTCTCCTGGTTCAATATTAAATATACACCAATAAATTATTTTTATTCATTCACTTAACAAATACTTATGATTTGTTAATTGGATGTATGTTAGCTATTGTGTTAGTGCTGTGGGTTCACACATCATAGTGCACCTTCTTTTGGGTCTTATTCTCATTATTTTGAACTTTTATCCCTAGACCGTGGTGCTCAGCTCACGTCCATGAAATCTTTCCTAGTAACACCATCACATTTAACGCTCCCTCTCCTCGCCCACCTCCATAAGTTGCTTCAGTTGTATCTGACCCTGTGCGACCCTATGTACTGGAGGCTGCCAGGCTTCTCTGTCCATGGGATTCTCCAGGCAAGGATACTGGAGTGTGTTGCCATGCCCTCCTCCAGTGGAATCTTCCCAACTCAGGGATAGAATCCACCTCTTTTATATCTCCTGCATTAGCAGGTGGGTTCTTTATCATTAGCACCACCTGGGAAGCCTCCCGCTCCTCAACCTCTCCCATATTCACAATTCTACTTACTACTTATTCATTCTGCTTTCTATTTGTGGTCAGTTGCTTACATAAATCTGTCTCTGTTAGACCTCTCAGAAGACAGAATATGCTCTATTCACTTGCTGATATCACAGTTTCAAGTTCATTTGGACTTGAAATAAAGGCTTAATAAACATGGAAACCCCAATTACCCAAAACAGCAATTGCTCATCAAAGAGAAAAGTTGCCTGAGAGTTTCCTATAGAATGTAATAAAGGAAAAAGTTTATTATATCCTGGCTAGTCTGTCACAACATAAATTCCATTTGTTTGGCTCACATTTGCATTCTTAGCACATGATGCAGTGCCTGAACATCCGAGGCACTCAATAAGTAGCTCTTCAGTGAGAAAATAGATTACTTACTCTTCTGTTGACTAGCTATATGCCTAAAACTTCAACTCCTTGAGCTTCAATTTCAGTTTATAAAATGCTATAACAAATTTTAACCCGCAAGCTCTTTGTGAGACTTAAACAAGTTAGACCTCACTTTTGAATGATGAGCTATTATTATCATTATTCGCTAATTTAAAAATCATGTCTTGGGAGTCTTAATCACAAGGTCAGCATGATTTGTGTGCTCACTAATGAGATAATTTAAATGAACACACTTAGTGGTCTTCTATAATTTTTCTTCATTTTCTCTGCTCAAAAAAGGATGTGTGCATCCTCAGTAACATCCAACTCTTTGCAACCCCATGGACTATAAACTGCCAAGCTCCTGTGTCCATGGGATTTTCCAGGCAAGAAGACTGGAGCAGGTTGCCATTTCCTCCTCCAGAGGATCTTCCTGACCCAGGGATCAAAGTCTCATCTCTGACATCTTCTGCATTGGCAGGCGGATTCTTTATCACTGGGCCACCTGGAAAGTTCCCTAGAAAAAGTGTACAGGTAATCAAAAGTAGGCGATGTTTCAAGTTCCCTGCTTCACATCCTGGAAATCTAATATATGGCTCATTTGAACAAGAAAGTTTCAATGTATTTCATAGATATAAAATTTTGAGATTGGTTTGGACCATTGTTGAATGCACAATTTAATTTTCAATAATCATTACTTCTTGTCCCCAAACCTCAACTTTAATACCTCTGACACTAGAAGCTTAAATGTATGATGTCTTGCCTTGTCTTGTAGTGAAAGTCTGCCTTCTCAGTTTTCCTTTAACTTTTAAGAATTATTCCTGTTCACCTTCTAGAGCTGTACTGGAAAATCCTACTTCTCCTTCTGATCCTCTGAACTGTCACTGTCTCGAGGCAGTTATTAATTCATCCTTAGATAGTTTTTATCCAGCTAAGTATTTCCAAATCCTACAACCAACCTCATACTATATGGTTCTTGTATCTTCTGGTATTTTGAATGTCTTCCAGCTAAATCAGATTAACTTTTATTTTCCATATAGTGTTGTCTATATAATTGGGGGGGGGGGCAGTACAAAATGGGAATGTGAAACCTCTTGTTAAAAATCTTCATAATTTAATATAACAATAGCAGAACCTTAAACCAACTGCAGAGTCCTTCTAGGTATGGGAATCTGTGTAACAGCACAAGTTGCATGCTGATGAAATTCTGGAGAAATGTCATTTGCATAGTCTTCCCTGACACCTCAAAAAGAGCTCTGAGCTCTATCGTATGGCCACTTTGCACACTATTTTCCTTTGTGTGTGGTTTAGTCACTAAGTCGTGTTTGGTTCTTGTGATCCCTTGGACTGTAGCCTGTTAGTTTCCTCTGTGCATGGGACTCTCCAGGCAAGAATACTGGAGTGGGCTGCAGTTTCCTTCACCAGGGAATCTTCCAGACCCAGGAATCAAACCCAGGTCTTCTGCATGGTAGGCAGGTTATTTACCAACTAAGCTACAAGGGAAGCCCTTCCTTTTTATATGGTGACATAAATTCTATTCCTGATTTATATCTGTTTCCACACTACAATTATTATATTGAAACCTTACACTATACTCATTTGGATATTAAACCAAATGAGTATACCTCTGAAGCAGGAATCAAATCTATTTTGTCCATTCCTGTATTTACTAATCCTTCACAGTTCCTATAAAATAATTGATCATATAATAAACGAAGTGATACTGATCACAATGAGAGAAATTGGGAAGAAAAATTTGGCACATTAACAACTAACACAAAATCTCAATTTTCTTTAACTTTTGTGTCATAAAGTTCTATATCAATATGTATGCCACTGTGCTATGCTTAGTTGCTCAGTCATGTCTGACTCTGTGACCCCATGGACTGTAGACTGCCAGGCTCCTCTTTTCATGGTGATTCTCCAGCAAGAATACTGGAATGGGTTACCATGCTCTCCTCCAAGGGATCCTCCCAACTCAGGGATTGAATCCAGGTCTCCCGCAGTGCAGGAGGATTCTTTATCATCTGAGCCATCAGGGCTGCCTGGCGCTGCACAGTGCTGGAGTGGCAAGCTGCCGAGAGGAGACACCCCACATCAAAGGTCAGTAACAGCGGTAGTGAGAAGATACCCCACTTCCAAGGTAAGGAGCAGCGGCTGCGCTTTGCTGGAGCAGCCGTAAAGAAATACTCCACATCCAAGGTAAGAGAAACCCCAGTAAGACAGTAGGTGCTGAAAGAAGGCATCAGAGGGCAGAAAGACTGAAACCACAATAACAGAAAACTAACCAATCTAATCACATGGACCACAGCCTTGTCTAACTCAGTGAAACTAAGCCATGCCATGTAGGGCCACCCAAGGTAGACAGGTCATGGTGAAGGGTTCTGACAAAATGTGGTCCACTGGAGAAGGGAATGGCAAACCATTTCAGTATTCTTGCCTTGAGAACCCTATGAACAGTACGAAAAGGTAAAAATAAATAACACTGAAAGATGAACTCCCCAGGTCAGTAGGTGCCTAATATGGTACTGGCAATCAGTTGAGAAATAACTCCAGAAAGAATGAAGGGATGGAGCCAAGCAAAAACAACACCCAGTTGTGGATGTGACTGGTGATAGAAGCAAAGTCTGATGCTGTGAGCAATACTGCATAGGAACCTGGAATGTTAGGTCCATGAATCAAGGCAAATTGGAAGTAGTCAAACAGGAGATGGCAAGAGTGAATGTCAACATTCTAGGAATCAGCAAATAAAATGGACTGGAATGGGTGCCTTTACTCAGATAACCATTATATCTACTACTGTGGGCAAGAATCCCTTAGAAGACATGGAGTAGCTATCATGGCCAACAAAAGAGTCCAAAATGCAGTACTTGGATGCAATCTCAAAAATGACAGAATGATCTCTGTTCGTTTCCAAGGCAAACCATTCAATATCATGGTAATCCAAGTCTATGCCCCGACCAGTAATGCTGAAGAAGCTGAAGTTGAACGGTTCTATGAAGACCTACAAGACCTTTTAGAACTAACACCCAAAAAAGATGTCCTTTTCATTATAGGGGAAAGGAATGCAAAAGTAGGAAATCAAGAAACACCTGGAGTAACAGGCAAATTAGGCCTTGGAGTGCAGAATGAAGCAGGGCAAAGGCTAATAGAGTTTTGCCAAGAGAATGCAGTGGTCATAGCAAACACCCTCTTCCAGCAACACAAGAGAAGACTCTACACATGGACATCACCAGATGGCCAACACTGAAATCAGATTGACTATATTCTTTGCAGCAAAAGATGGAGAAGCTCCACACAGTCAGCAAAAACAAGATGGGGAGCTGACTGTGGCTCAGATCATGAACTCCTTATAACCAAATTCAGACTTAAAATTGAACCCTAACCACTAGCCAATTTGGGTATGACGTAAATCAAATCCCTTACAATTATACAGTGGAAGTGAGAAATAGATTAAAGGGACTAGATTTGTTAGAGTGCCTAATGAACTATGGACAGAGGTTCATGACATTGTACAGGAGACAGGGATCAAGACCATTCCCAAGAAAAAGAAACACAAAGAAGCAAAATGGCTGTCTGAGGAGGCCTTACAAATAGCTATGAAAAGAAGAGAAGCAAAAAGCAAAGGAGAAAAGGAAAGATGTACCCATTTGAATGCAGAGTTCCAAAGAATAGCAAGGAGAGATAAGAAAGCCTTTCTCAGTGGTCAGTGCAAAGAAATAGAGGAAAACAATAGAATGGGAAAGACTAGAGATCTCTTCAAGAAAATTAGAGATACCAAGGAACATTTCATGCAAAGATGGGCTCAATAAAGGACAGAAATGGTATGGATCTAACAGAAGCAGATGATATTAAGAAGAGGTGGCAAGAATACACATAAGAACTGTACAGAAAAGATCTTCATGACCCAGATAATCACGTTGGTATGATCACTCACCTAGAGACATACATCCTGGAATGAGAAGTCAAGTGAGCTTTAGGAAGCATCACTACAAACAAAGATAGTGGAGGTAATGGAATTCCAGTTGAGCTATTTCACATCCTGAAAGATGATGCTGTGAAAGTGCTGCCCTCAATATGCGAGCAAATTTGGAAAACTCAGCAGTGGCCACAGGACTGGGAAAGGTCAGTTTTCATTCCAATCCCAAAGAAAGGCAATGCCAAAGAATGCTCAAACTACCACACAGTTGCATTCATCTCACACGCTAGTAAAGTAATGCTCAAAATTCTCCAAGCCAGGCTTCAGCAATACGTGAACTGTCAACTTCCAGATGTTCAAGGCTTTTTTAGAAAAGGCAGTGGAACCAGAGATCAAATTGCCAACATCTGATGGATCATTGAAAAAGCAAGAGAGTTCCAGAAAAACATCTATTTCTGCTTTATTAACTATGCCAAAGCCTTTGACTGTGTGGATCACAATAAACTGTGGAAAATTCTGAAAGAGATGGGAATATCAGACCACCTGACCTGCCTCTTGAGAAATCTGTATGCAGGTCAGGAAGCAACAGTTAGAACTGAACATGGAACAATAGGCTGGTTCCAAACCAGGAAAGGAGTAAGTCAAGGCTGCATATTGTCACCTTGCATATTTAACTTATATGCAGAGTACATCATGAGAAACCCAGGGCTGGATGAAGCACAAGCTGGAGTCAAGATTGCTAGGAGAAATATCAATAACCTCAGATATGCAGATGACACCACCCTTATGGCAGAAAGCAAAGAAGAACTAAAAAGCCTCTTGATGAAAGTGAAAAAGGAGAGTGAAAAAGTTGGCTTTCAACATTCAGAAAGCTAAGATCATGGCATCTGGTCCCATCACTTCATGGCAAATAGATGGGGCAAAGTAACAGACTTTATTTTTGTGGGCTCCAAAATCACTGCAGCCATGAAATTAAAAGATGCTTGCTCCTTGGAAGAAAAGTTATGATGAACCTAGACAGCATATTAAAAAGCAGAGACATGACTTTGTTAACAAAAGTCCTTGTAGTCAAGGCTGTGGTTTTTCCAGTAGTCATGTATGGATGTGAGAATTGGACTATACAGAAAGCTGAGTGCTGAAGAATTGATGCTTTTGTATTATGGTGCTGGAGAAACTCTTGAGAGTCCCTTGGACTGCAAGGAGATCCAGCCAGTCCATCCTAAAGGAAATCAGTCCTGGATATTCATTGGAAGGACTGATATTGAAGGTGAAACTTTAATACTTTTGCCACCTAATGTGAAGAGCTGACTCATTTGAAAAGACCCTGATGCTGGTAAAGATAGAAGGTGGGAGGAGAAGGGGACTACCAAGGATGAGATGGTTGGTTGGCATCACTGACTCAATGGACATAAATTTGAGTAAACTCTGGGAGTTGGTGATAGACAGGAAGGCCTGGTGTGCTGCAGTCCATGGGGTTGCAAAGAATCAGACATGACTGAGTGACTGAACTGAACTGAAATCTAGTATGTGCTGAACACTGATTCTATGGAGAGGGGACTACAATGGATGTAGAATAAACATAATTCTAGAAGTAGCTCTGCTATTGATTGGCTGTATTACCCTAGGCAACTCATTTAACTTTTCTCAGCTTGAGTTTTCTTATCTATAAAATTATATAACTAGATTAAAAAAAAAACCCTATATTTTGCCCTCAAGGTCTAATATTCTCCAATTTTGTAGGTTAAGTGCTTCTGTTGTACTATAGAGTACACTGCTTGGTTATTTAGTCGCTAAGTCATCTGACTCTTTTGTGACTCCAAGAAATATAGCCCATTAGGCTCTACTGTATATGGGATTTCCCAGGCAAGAATACTGGAGAGGGTTGCCACTTCCTTCTGCAGGGAACCTTCCTGACCCTGGGAGCAAAACTGCATCTCCTGCATTGGCAGGCAGATTCTTTACCACTGAGACACCAGGAAAGCCCAGAGGGCTCACCTCTGAGGTCTATATGATTTGATTATATAGAGCTTTAAAAGAAAAAAAAAGAGCTAATTATATTACAGAAGGCAAAATAAATTCATGAAAATATGAGACTTTGTAAATGTCATAGGTAGCATTAGAAATCAGTGAAAATTTGAGATATTGAATAAATTTTACTGGGACAATTGACTTATATACAGAAAAAAATAATATTGATATCCTATCCCATACTTTATATAGAAGTAAATTCCATGTTAATTACAGATAAAAATGTGCTAAGCAATACTTTAAGCTTTTAAAAGAGAATGCACGAGTCTATATTTAAGTCCTGTTTGCAAAGGCTTTATAAATAAATTAGGGGAAACAAGTAACAAACTGTAAATGGAAGCATCAATAAGTCAACCCTGTAAACAAAATTAAAAGAGAAACCATACACTGGGAGAAGATATGTACAATGCATGTAAGAAAATAAAATTCACATTCAGTATACGTAAAGAAAATCTACAAATAAGTAAAAGGCAACTCATTAGTTAAATGGATAAAGGATGTGAACAGAAGGCATAAGGATATACATAAATAAAGGACATTGAACCGCACATTTTCACACCTATCAGATTTAAAAACTTAAAGATCTGCTAACATAAAGTATGCAAGATTTAGAAAAGAGGAAATTTAAATTGAGAATGGTATTGTACTCACTGGAGAAGGAAATGGCACCCCACTCCAGTACTCTTGCCTGGAAAATCCCATGGACGGAGGAGCCTGGTGGGCTGCAGTCCATGGGGTGGCAAAGAGTAACTTCAATATTGTACTCAGAGGCGGGGCATTCAGGTGGCCTTCCCAGAGACTTTGGAGGAAGTGATTTAGGGGGTCTGTCATTTTAGACAAAGCTTGCTGAAATGCGACTAGGAATTTAACAGGTTTCTCAAGTGGCGCTAGCAGTAAAGAACCTGCCTACCAGTGCAGGAGACTTAAGAGGTATAGGTTCAATCCCTGGGGCAGGAACATCCCCTGTGGGAGGGCACAGCAACTCACTCCAATATTCTTGCCTGGAGAATCCCCTGGACAGAGGAGCCTGGTGGGCTACAGTTCATAGGGTCGCTAAGAGTTGGATGTGACTTAGCATACATACACACACATTTTAACCCTAGAGCATCTAAGGCATCAAGTCATGGAGGTAGTAAGTGGTTCCTAAAGTTGATCACTTTAAGAAAAAAAAAAAGTATAGTTGCAAAAGAGGTGGAATCCAAATTGTTAAAAAAAATCAGATAACCTTATGCATGTTTTGCCATTATCCAAACATGAAACTCTTTACTTCAGGCTTGTCCTGAATTTGCCTTCTAGGACCTTATGCCACTGATCATTTTGTTTTATTCCCTTGGCATAATGTTTCCCGTAATAGCTCTTCCCCAGTGGCTCTGGTTTTATAACTTGGTTTTTCCTTGTCCTAGCTAACTGCTATAATTCATAGCATTATATATACATTCATACTCAGAACATACACATATGTATCTCTGCTCAGCCATTCCACCTTTTTTCATCACTCATCTGAGGCCAGTTTTAGTCAGTTTCTGACCTCTTCTACCACAGCTTCAGACCTGGGTTACCTGTTCTTCAGCCTAGGACCCGAAATACCCAGTGCATTTTGGGAAAACACAAGAATCCCAGGCTGGTTGAAATAGATTCTTAAAAAGACATCTTGAAAAGTGTGTTGGGGCTACATGATGAGTGACTTGATGGTAGACTAATGGTTTGGGCAATCATTTGTTCCACCATATGAAATAACAACTTTGGTTGCATCGTTTGTTTTTGTCAACTGATTGCTTCTTGTGTTTCAAGTTCAACAGTTGCTTCTGGCTGATTTTATTTTATTTTTTTTTCCATTTCCCTGCTTCACTAAGAAAATAAGATTTCTTTCCCTTCTTCAGAATTTATCTTATTCTTTGTGACCTCTGTGCTTTCTCTGATAAATCAGATAGCTATATTACTTGTTGTTGTCTCTACCATGGAGACACTTTCTGTGTCACTGCTGACACTAAGATTTTTTTAGGCTGATGAGTTGTTGTGTGAAAATATTTTGCCTTCATGACATGAACACATACTCCTGGGTATGCAAATGGAATTAGGCTTGCTAGGCTGAATCAGTGCTGGTTCTGAAATAGAGGGAGAAATAACAATAATTTACACGAGGAAACAGAACTTTGGAGATTTAGAAACATAGATTTTCAATCGTCAGGTTAGTCATTTATGGGAAATTAGAAACGTTAATTAACCTTTCTGAATTTTAGTCTTATTACATGTAGTGAGTAAATTGCCACATTTTCTTAATTTTAAGACATCAAACATAAGGCATGTTAGCAATTTAATAACAGCATTTCACAAAAATTATAGACTATATCAAATGCAATGTATGCATCCATATAAAATGTATAAACAAGGTCTTGTAATAAAATAAAAAGTTTTATTTATAGTAGGCACATCTGTAGGTATGTATGGCACATAGTAGGCATCTTATCCTTATTTAACTGAAATATCAAATTATATCTTGCTATTTAAAAAAAAATACAAAATTGATCTGAACCTACAAAGTCTAGTTATGTCTGATATCTTCCTAATATTTCTGCACATCCTCCCTGATAGCTCTTGTTCCTGGTGTTTGCTTCTCTTAAGCTCTGACTCATCTCATTTTCTGTGTCTGTTTTCTTTCCTCACTTCTGATTTTCCTTTGATTTTTTTCTCTCACTTAGGCTTTTGTGTGTATCACAGGCTTTATGAAAGTTTAGAGTAACTGGATTTGATCACCATAAAATATTAAAGATGAATTATAAGCTAGTTATTTCTGTTCATAAAAATCCCCTTGTCTGCTTGGTCAGAAATTTTTTCCTAGTTATGTTTTCCTCTGAGTCTGGAGTTCTGCCTTGTTGCTTTCTTTCACCAACATATTCTTCGTTCCCTACTTTTTCTGCTACAAAAACTTGGTCATTTCTCATGCAGAGTACTTTTTTTCCTCTATGTATATTTAATTATATCCTTTTAACTTATGTGCTTAGAGTTCTACATCCTGCATCAACAAGACTAACCAATATACACTCTGACATATACAGAATTCTCTTCTTAATAAGTCTGATGCTGGTTTTCAATGTATTTTCCCAAACAGTTACAGCTCACGCAGGACATGTTCAATGTTGTCTAAAATGTTAAATCCAAATTTCCATCTGTACTCTACCTACACCCACACAACTGAATATGGCCGGAGAGAAACAACAACTCTGCTGTCTGGTCTTACTTTAAATTTATGACCATGAACTTCAGATATGCTCTTAGAGCTGCCTAGAAATCATACTATGCTTCCTTACTCAATACATTGCCCCCATTCTCATAAATGGCCACTTCACAATGCCTCACTATTTAACACACATGCATGCATGTACATACACACACCTTCTTTATCACACTTCCTGTCAAGCTTACTCCCTTGTATCCAATTGTTTACATCATATCTCCACGTGAAAGCCAGATAAGTATTTTAAGTTTATGTGTGGAACTGCTTCTTCCTCATCCCTCCTCCAGTTCTTTCCATTGATTACATCCCAAATCTTAATTGATGGTAACTCCATTCATTGATTCAGACCTAAAGTCTTAAAATCACCCCTGATGCTTCTATCTCATGCCACCCCAAAGAGCAAATTCTGTTGATTTTGTCTTCCATATATCACAGATTTAACCACTTCTTAGGATCTTCTTTTCTATCTCTCACTGTCATTTAGCTACTGAACTATTACAATATCCTCTTAACTGGTCTCTTTTCTGGCTTTCATGCTTTCCCATAGACTCTTCTCAATAGCATATTCAGAGATATCCTGCTAAAAATACAAGTCTAATCCCATCATGATTCCACTAAAAATGCTCCCATGGCTCCTCAAGTTCCCAGAGTTAGAGCTAGTTCTTTTAATGATCACAAGGCTCTGGTAATCTCTGTACCCCACCACCTCTCTGTCCTCAACTCCTATGAGTGGCTCACCTCTCACTCTATTTCAGCCACATCAAGAGCTTAACGCCTGAAACTCACTAAGCGCCCTCCTCCCTGAGGATGCTTGAAGTGGCAGCTCCCTCCAACAGAATGCTGTCTCCTCAATATCCACACAGCTCATACCGTGACCCCTTCAAGTCCTTCCTTTAATGTCACCTTCCACTAAATCTGGCCTCCAATACATCATTAAAATTAGAATTGCTTTCTGTACCCTGGCATTCCTGAAAACTTTTACTCATTCATTTTCCACATAAAATTTATTATTTTCCTGCTTAGCATTTAATTTACTTGCTTAATTTTTTGATTAATATCTCATTTTCAATATCAGGGTATAAGCTTTGCATCTTTTTTATTATGGATGGATCCCCAGTAGCTGGAATAGCAATCAGCAAAGCATAGACACTTACTAAGTATTTATTAAATGAATAAATAAGTGAATTGAATTACCTATTTAATGAATATATACAATAATTCACAAATTTATTCAATTATAACACAGAGAAAGATACTGAGGCTACATCATGAATAAATTGTAACAACTGAGGATTTTATTGGGAGAGTTAAGTATATAAATAAAGGTAGCATGAAACAATAAAATATATCATTAAAGAGTTATGAAAAAGAACTCTGGGAGCATATAGAAGACTAACGTGGAAAATATGGGCAACTTTAAACAATGTTTTGATGGTTCATAGGCTATAACTGGGAAATGAAGGAGATTATAACCTAAATAAAGAGGCTGACATGTGTAGTGAAGGGCTATGAAAGTCTTTTTGTTCCATTTCTGTCTAATATTGTATGATTGACCAAGTCATTTCAAAAGAGGTGTGCTCCATAAGTAAGACATTTCTGTCTGCTGTATTCACTGCTATACCCACAGGACCTGGAACAATATTTGGCCATGGTGGATTCACAGTATTTCTCTGTAGAGTGAATGAATGGACTTCCTGTTATAAAAAGAGGGTTTTGTCAAATGAATTTAAAGTGTTTTTCGGTTACATTGTCCTAAGTTACAATGAGTATGCTTTGAATTGTCAAGAAGACCAGTGATCAGACTAGCCTCATATCAAAGTGGTTGTTAGAGAAACTGGTGATCTCCCCGTTCAATAAGCCTTTGGCTGTTTAAAGATCTACATGACCCCTTTCCAAGACATTGAACAAAATGTCTCTGAATTTGATCAGGATTTGTGCTAATGCCTGTCTTGAGTCTGATGCTCTGAAGATGACTTTAAAAAACGTCCATGCAGTCCTCTCAGAAGCCATATAGTGAATGGAAAAAAAAAAAAAAAAAAAATCTAAGCTTTTGCCAGCTCTGTGCTTCATTTGGATAGATCCCTAGTTAGCTCATAGTTTTAGGTGTTATTGTTGACAAAAGTATTTACCTGAATGTGGGCTACCGTTTATAGCCACATAAGTAATTAAATTGCAACTCAGAAGAGAAAATCAGAAAAAGCATTTAAAAACCATAGGCACGGTTCTGTGTCCACCAAATATTCTTAAGACCTGCTGCTGCTGCTAAGTCGCTTCAGTCGTGTCCGACTCTGTGCGACCCCATAGACGGCAGCCCACCAGGCTCCCCGGTCCCTGGGATTCTCCAGGCAAGAACACTGGAGTGGGTTGCCATTTCCTTCTCCAATGCATGAAAGTGAAAAGTGAAAGTGATGTCACTCAGTCATGTCCGACTCCTCGAGACCCCGTGGACTGCAGCCCACCAGGCTCCTCCGTCCATGGGATTTTCCAGGCAAGAGTACTGGAGTGGGGTGCCATTGCCTTCTCCTAAGAAACATCAAAAAAGAAAAATAAATGTTATAAAGGAGGATAAGTTTTATTTTGTGGAAATTATAATAGAAATGTTACTGTTAGGCAGTGTATATGTATTAATAACTTCATTAGTAGATAGTACTTAATATAAGATCTCGGAGATACTGTTTATATTTTTAACTCAACAACCTCTAAAAACCAGCTGAGTCTGCTCAACACACACCTCTGTTGGAGTGCCATTTAATCACTAAAGAGGATTCAGAGGGTCAGGTCATGACTCTGATGCAGGAGCCCCCTGTACTGACCATCTGATACAAAATGGACAGTTTTATTTGGACTAATTTTACTTAAAGCTTTTGGTTTTTATTGAAATGAGAACTTGTTTACAAGTCCCTTGAGTATCAGACTCTAATCCAAATATTTCTACAGTTTTCCATTGTCTCCATGTTTGTTCCTTGAGGGTCTTATGGCAGAGAAAATTTTAAAGTGCTGCAAACTCTATTTCTGCTGAAATTCACCCCTACCAGGTAAACTAAACAGGATGATGTATGAACTTTTAGGGAACTTTTCTTTTGGCTTTCCCCTTTAAACTCTATAAACTAGAGCCAATCCAATCATTCTATACTTTCTTTCCTCTTTGGAAAGGATGCATTATAGTTTATTGATACTAAGCATGGACTCCAGTAACAGACACACCTATGTTCCAATTTTGATGCGTAATACTGACTTTGTGATTTTTGGGTGTATTAGGTGAGCTTTTTACACATCAGTTTTCTCATCTGTACAATGAGAATAATACTTGCTTCATAGTTATGAAGAATAATTGAGATCATGTGCAGTAAGCATACGGAGAAGGCAATGGCATCCTACTCCAGTACTCTTGCCTGGAAAATCCCATGGATGGAGGAGCCTGGAAGGCTGCAGTCCATGGGGTTGCTAAGAGTCAGATACGACTGAGCGACTTCACTTTCACTTTTCACTTTCATGCATTGGAGAAGGAAATGGCAACCCACTCCAGTGTCCTTGCCTGGAGAATCCCAGGGACGGGGGAGCCTGGTGGGCTGCCATCTATGGGGTTGCACAGAGTCGGACACGACTGAAGTGACTTAGCAGCAGCAGCAGTAAGCATAAAGTACCATGTCTGACTTATATACTAAATATAAGTGACAGTAATTTTTATGCAGTGTAGTCCATTCCTCACTTGCTGCTGCTGTTGCTGCTGCTGCTGCTAAGCCACTTCAGTCATATTCGACTCTCTGTGACCCCATAGACGGCAGCCCACCAGGCTCCCCTGTCCCTGGGATTCTCCAGGCAAGAACACTGGAGTGGGTTGCCATTTCCTTCTCCAATGCATGAAAGTGAAAAGTGAAAGTGAAGTCGCTCAGTAATGTCTGACTCTTAGCGACCCCATGGACTGCAGCCTACCAGGCTCCTCCGTCCATGGGATTTTCCAGGCAAGAGTACTGGAGTGGGTTGCCATTGCCTTCTCCGATTCCTCACTTACCCTCAGTTATATCATACCAGCTACACAATAGAATAGAGCAAATGGCTTTCATCCAACTTTATGTTTGATTTATTTAATTTTTCTTTTTTTTTTAAGATTAAGATCTTACTTTATTTTTTTTAATTTTATTTTAATTTTTTTTTAACTTTACAATATTGTATTAGTTTTGCCAAATATCAAAATGAATCTGCCACAGATATACATGTGTTCCCCATCCTGAACCCTCCTCCCTCCTCCCTCCTCCCTCCCCATACCATCCCTCTGGGTCGTCCCAGTGCACCAGCCCTAAGCATCCAGTATTGTGCATCGAACCTGGACTGGTGACTCGTTTCATACATGATATTATACATGTTTCAATGCCATTCTCCCAAATCTTCCCACCCTCTCCCTCTCCCACAGAGTCCATAATACTGTTCTATACATCAGTGTCTCTTTTGCTGTCTCGTACACTGGGTTATTGTTACCATCTTTCTAAATTCCATATATATGTGTTAGTATACTGTATTGGTGTTTTTCTTTCTGGCTTACTTCACTCTGTATAATAGGCTCCAGTTTCATCCACCTCATTAGAACTGATTAAAATGTATTCTTTTTAATGGCTGAATAATGGCTAACAAACACATGAAAAGATGCTCAACATCACTCATTATCAGAGAAATGCAAATCAAAACCACTATGAGGTACCATTTCACGCCAGTCAGAATGGCTGCGATCCAAAAGTCTACAAGCAATAAATGCTGGAGAGGGTGTGGAGAAAAGGGAACCCTCTTACACTGTTGGTGGGAATGCAAACTAGTACAGCCACTATGGAGAACAGTGTGGAGATTCCTTAAAAAACTGGAAATAGAACTGCCTTATGATCCAGCAATCCCACTGCTGGGCATACACACTGAGGAAACCAGAAGGGAAAGAGACACGTGTACCCCAATGTTCATCACAGCACTGTTTATAATAGCCAGGACATGGAAGCAACCTAGATGTCCATCAGCAGATGAATGGATAAGAAAGCTGTGGTACATATACACAATGGAGTATTACTCAGCCATTATTTAATTTTTCTAAGACAGATTTCACTTCCAGTCCTTTGAAAAGATATAGGGAGTTCCCATATAGAGCAGCCTCATTTATTCAATTTTTCTTCACATACATGTTTGATGCCAGCACATCCACATGACATTAGACCAAAAGGCGGGGGGTTGGGGGCGGGCTCTGTGATCAACATCATTTCCCTTTAAAGTGTTCATGCATCTTGAAAAACTTGTTTATATACCATGTGGTCATCAAGGTGAAAACTTTTGGGTTACAACTTTACATTAAAAACAGAGCTTAGGAAAAATAAAATAAACATTTCAATGTTCTATAATTGAAGATATCCAATTAGTCTGTCATTCTATGAGGAGGTTACATTTCTGAGAACTACTCAGTAGTCTCAGGGGACAGATATCTAGAATATTATCCTGCTGCCACTGCATAGGATGAGAAGAGGAGAATGACTGATGGGTCCCTGGGGCTATTCAGTGATACTGTGCATTGCCAGAAATAGGACACACAGGGGACAGTGACACAGTGAATATCTTTATATCAGGGACATGCTAGCTACTCTTGTGCTGTGGGAAGAGAGTAGAAGGAATCTGGATCTTCCATCTGGACATCCAGGTGACACTATGCCAGTTGCTGCAAGCAGATTGGTTGCAGAATTCCAACCTGGTTGGAATGCTGGTTGGTTCCCAGAATTCCATACTAGTGAACCCATGCAGTCATTTATGCATCCAGCAAATATTCACTGAGTGTGAGCACATTCCCAGATGCCAAGAACACATTGGCAATCCAGGCAAAAGAACCCCTGCCTTCAAATATGTTCTACATCCGAAGACACATAAAATGAGAGTTGCTATAAAACTCATAGAAATTGGAACCACAGATTCCCTACTCCTCTAATTTCCATCTTTTCTCCTCCCCCTCACTCCTCACTAATGTATCCCCCAACAACAGAATGCCTGCCTGAATGGTGAATAGCAGGGGAGAACTGAGCATGGTCAAACCCTCTGGTTTCTCTCTTTTGAATAAAAGCCTCAAGGGACTGTGCACCTCTGGATCCTCACTTCTCCAAGAAGAGCTCAGCAGAGGGACTTTGGACCTGCGCAGGGAAAGCTAGAAATGGTGAAGATTGGTTTAATTCAGACTTCAGTATCAGAGCTAAACTACATTCTCCAATCAACTTTACATATCTAAAAATGAGCTGATATTTTGATAATCTCCTGAGCTTAATTTCTCAATAGATTCTAAACTTAGAAAATAAACATGTTATTTATTGATGTCCCTTATATGCCATCATATAGTATTATAATATCTTAATCATTATAGTATTTTCCAAATATCTGAGAAGTGTATGTAAGAAACTGGCATTTAAGAACCAAAAAAATCCGTTGCAAATAGAGATTGAGGGTTTTGACTTAAACTGAGGAGAGACTGAAATTGGCAGTGCTTTAGGAAGTGTATCTGTGTGGGGCTTTGACTTTTGTTACTAAAGATGGTGACACTGGGGTTTCAGCAGGGACTGCAGCCTTTATGACTGACCTTGAGATGTGATCTAAGAAGACACATAGGGATCAGGTCATAAAGGAAAGAAGTCTGTGTGTCCTACCTAAACCTCATCTTAACAAAGGCAATACTTCAGTACATTGGCTTTTTCAGGTCTTACGGGGCAGAATAATTTTTTCCTGCATTTACTGAATTTCTCAATGAAAACTACAGACTGAATTTTCAAATTCTAAAGACAGCTAATCTAAATGAGGGCTACCAAACACTGATACATGTTTTGTGCCAGGCATAGGGAAGAAGTGCAAGCTTCAGTCAGTTCAGTTCAGTCACTCAGTCATGTCTGACTCTTTGCAACCCCATGAACCGCAGCACGCCAGGCCTCCCTGTTCATCACCAGCTCCCAGAGACCACCTAAACTCATGTCCATCGAGTCGGTGATGCCATCCAACCATCTCATCCTCTGCCATCCCCTTCTCCTCCTGCCCTCAATCTTTCCCAGCATCAGGGTCTTTTCAAATGAGTCAGCTATTCACATCAGGTGGCTAAAGTATTGCAGTTTCAGCTTCAGCATCAGTCCTTCCAATGAATACCCAGGACTGATCTTTAGGATGGACTGGTTGGATCTCCTTGCAGTCCAAGGGACTCTCAAGAGTCTTCTCCAACACCACAGTTCAAAAGCATCAATTCTTCAGTGCTCAGCTTTCTTTATAGTCCAACTCTCACATCCATACATGACCACTGGAAAATATACCCCAAATTCTGCTTTTCTCTATGTAGACCATGGTTCAGGACTAATTGGGGGAACAAATCATGGCTGAATTCCAGGATTCATTTAGGTTATCTACAAGCTTCTGTCTTAAGTTAGTACCGATTTATTGGTTACCTATCCTTGACTGGGCTTCCCTGGTGGCTCAGCTGGTAAAGAATCTGGCTGCAATGCAGGAGACCTGGGTTCAATCCCTGGGTTGGGAAGATCCCTTGGAGAAAGGAATGGCTACCCTCTCCAATATTCTTGCCTGGATAATTCCATGGACAGAGGAGTCTGGCAGGCTACCATCTATGGGGTTGCAAAGAGTCAGACACGACTAAGCACAGCACAGCAAGCCTTGACCATGGTTTTTAGATTATAGAGATTCATACCTGGTATTGATCACAGAAGTGTATTAATTTTTATTAACTAACAATTAACTAACATTTTGAAAGCAATGCAGAATCTGGCTTCTTTTTGAATTGACATAGAGAAACAACTCCATGAACTTTTTGAAAACTCATGATTTAACTCATTTATTACTCAGCCTTTAGAAGTCAAACTTGCTGAACAAATGAAAGAGGGAAAGATAATTTTAAAATCTGTGTTTTTCTTGTCATTGGAATAGTAACAGTGGAAAAAATTGAATTCAAAAAGATCAAAATGAATTAAAGAAGATGAGAGTTGTATTATTTCTAGATAAATAATGATAATGAATGATGATGATAATGATAATGATGATGAAGTACAATGAACAGAAAAAGAGAGTTGAGTTTTTAGAAGATCAGGGGTTACTTCTCTAAAGCAGCCTGGAAAGGCAAGGTGTTGAGGAGCCCATGACAGGTGTTTCGGTTCTCGCGAGGCCCATGTTGCTCAGGTTCAGAAGCATCAATAGTATTTACAATGAGGGAAACTGATGATTCTCTAGTATAAACCAATATGGAAAAGAGATACCAAGTGTCAAAGAGTTTTTATCACTAGGAACAGTGGCAATGACCACAATGGCAGAAGACAAAGATTTCTCATAAGAAGAGGGTGGAGCCTATGTCACTAGACAAAACACACAACACAGCCTTAATGCTAGGAAGTTAGAGGGGGAGCAAGAAGAAGAGATTTTGCGTATGACAGATGGGGAAGAGGCAGTGTCTAATAAGATCTCATGATGGAAGTTGCTACTTGTTCTCAGTTCTAGTGTTTGAAAGACAGCGGGGATGTCTCCAATGCTGTTCTCTGAGGCTTGAGATAATATATATAGGTAGATCCTTTGTCTCTATTCTCCCCTTGAAGATGGCAAACATAGCATTACAATTAAACTTAAGGGAGCTTTTTCTAATAAGAGTTTAACTTCATAGGTGGAAGCCTTCAGATAGGCTTCCCAGGTGGTGCAGTGATAAGGAATCTGCCTGCCAATGCAGGAGATGCAGGAGAGGTGAGTTCGATCCCTGGGTCAGGAAGATCCCCTGGAGAAGGAAATGGCAACCCACAGCAGTATTCTTGCCTGGGAAATCCCATGAACACAGGGGCCTGACGGGCTACAATCCATGCCATCACAAAGAGTGGGACACAACTGAGCAACTAAGCAACAAAAGCCTTCAGATAACTGACACAAAATAACAGGCATCCTGGTAAATCTCTAAAATGAAGATTTCCCTGTATCACTCCTCTTTTCCTCAGCTACTAAGTTTCTGCTCTCATTTTTCTAGCAACAGCAACATGAGTCTGGAATGTACAGTTTTGGGTTCTGGGAACTATATCCCTGTAGAGGCTAGAGATTCAGTTTGTAAACTTTGTAGGGTAGGGTTGATGTGATATTCTTTTACATCCAAATATTAGAAAAAAAATATGGCACATAAGAGATTTTAGGTTGGATTAATTCCACAATGAACATGACTTAGAAACTATACATTTTAGTAGAAGCTGTCTACTCAGTCACAACTCTACCCAACCATAGCACTAGAGAGCTCTCTGAGTCAGAATGAACAGAACAAGAAACCAGGTGATTGTGATGAAAGAATCTTACATTCTATTTGGTCTTAACTTGTAAAGAAAAAAGAATATAACCTTTAGATCTTATTTTGTATCCATGTTTTTCATAATAGGAGATGGTTTTTTTAATTCAAATTTGGGACTACTTTAGGATTGCTTTTAGAGAACATGTCTAGCTGTAAATCAGGATGAAAAACTAAATAAAGAATGGAGTTTTATCCAGGGTTCAGAAGTTGGTTCCATTCTGGCTCATTTCAGAGTCTTTTAGAGGCAAAAGCTAAATTGCCCACCAGTTGCCTGGAAGGACTTTGAAGGATAAATGCCTGATATGATGAAGTGGCCTCAGAAAGGTGATAACATTATCATCCTAATATCTTGCCACCAGTAAACCAGCAACATCAATAATTGGCCATTTACTTAATGAATAAACTTAGTGGGTTAAAGAAATAAAAAGCTGGGGACATTGGAGAACAGATAGTTATTCTATATTCTGATTTTTCAAAGGGAAGGGGACTGGAGAGAGGAGAGAATTTCTACTCAGCTTCTGGGAAAGAACGTTTAGATAGAAGGTTCTCAGTTTCCCTCTAGTCCCCCAAGGGAGGAAGAGTGACTTGTCTGACACATCAGTTTGGGAGAAGAGATTCAGCTCAGTCCTTCTGTTTTTCCCCTGCTTTGGGAGCAACACTCTGGCCTGCTCTTTACAATGCCTGCGATTGGGAGATTAAGTCCAGTTTAGACAGAGTTGTAGAAGTCCATCTGGCTGCTAATTTATAATTATATTATTCAGTCAATTTTGCTTTCTCTATGTTTGTCTTTATCTTATTTCTCAGTTGGCCCTAATTTGAAATCAAGGCAGGGCTTTTATTTATTGTCTCTACTGAAATCATAACAATGGCAAGAGTATACAATATTGGCTTTCCTGGTGAACCTTTTAAATATTTAAACAAATATAAGTTGTTAGGCTGGGCAAAAAAAAAAATAGTAATGATGGCTGGTAGTGGAGCAGAGAGCTTCCTAGACTAAAGGGAATAGCTATGCAGAGGCATGGTGCTGATAGAGCAAAACTTGTTAACAAGCTGAAATAAGTACAATAAGATCAGAGCAAAAAAAAGTAGCAAGTAAGTATATCTATACTACAGAAACATTATGTAGAGCTTGGCTATGAAGTTGAGACTTTCCCTAAGATGGGTTTCCCAGATTAAGTAAATAAAAATATAAGACTGTTTAATTTGAATTTCAGATAAAAAATAATTTTTTGGTGCAAGTATGTCCCATGCAACACTTGCAATATGTGGAATATACTTACACTAAAAAATTATTCCATGTATATCTGAAATTCAAATTTAACTAAGAGTCCTTTATCTTCAACTCTATATCCTTATGGAAATGGCAAACCACTGAACTCTTGAAAACATGCAAGTGACATGATCAAAAACTAGAGAGAAAGAAAACTAGTCACAGAAACAGGCCAACACCTCTTTCCAGATGTTCTGTTTTCTTTAGCGCTCCTTCCAATGGCCTCACCATAAAACCTATAATGATGAGAGCCTTTTATATTACATGAGTCATGAAAATATTGTAAATACAGTTTGATAAAGATAAATTGCAGTCTCAGTAATATGGCAAATGAGGTTGACTTAAAAAAAAAATGGAGCTTGGATTCTATCTCTTAGCATTCATGATCTGTAGCAAAAAAGCAATATACACAAAAATGCCTCATGAACATAGCAATTTCACTTGCCAAACTGGGCACATTCACTTTGCATCCATTGAAATCTATATTCTACACCTCTCTAATCTTCTACAAAGCCTATGTTTATCGTGCCTGACTTTTTCAGAATGCAGTGACTTCTGCTGAGTTCATGGCCACCTCAATCTTATTCACAGCAAAGTGTTTTAAATGGACGGACACTGTGATTACTCAAACACAAGCCATCAGAAAACAGAAACTGAGGCTACCTGCAGGAGAAGTGGGCACAAAGTCAGTGAACAGAAACTGTTCTCCTGACTTACTATCCATTTTCTAAAAACAAATCCTCATTTTCATTATGACTTCTTGTGTTTCCTAAAACCCTCTATGCCCCTTCTTTGTAACCTTTTCCCTAGGAGTTCTCTCATATGGCAGTTGTTAGGATTCTAATTGCAACTCTCTGGAACAGAGCAATGGTCCAGTTGGAACAAGTTGTTATCACTGACCAATCGGTCAATTTGTGGGCTTGCAGCTGTGTGAGTACATGCATCACCAGGAAACCAGTCTCTCTATAGGAGGTCAATAACCATGAGCTGTAGGAAGTGTTAAAATGGAAAAGAAAAGGCCAAAGACAAAGTTTGAGAAAGCACTGACATCCTTTTTTTAACAAGGCCAGGAACATAGCTGCAATACATGGTAGGTAGTTGGAAACTCCTCCTTATTCCAAAAGGTAACATATCATTGCTGATGTTCAGTATGTCCATCCAGTCCTAGTATCAATATTATAAAAATGAAACTGAGGTACAGGAAACCCAAGCCTGACTATGTGGCCAGAATTTCTATCTTTTCAGGCAAACCAAGATCAAACTATGTGAAACAGAGTTCAGCAAAATAATATCAGATCAGATCAGATCAGATCAGTCGCTCAGTCGTGTCCGACTCTTTGCGACCCCATGAATCACAGCACACCAGGCCTCCCTGTCCATCACCAACTCCTGGAGTTCACCCAGACTCATGTCCATCGAGTCAGTGATGCCATCCAGCCATCTCATCCTCTGTCGTCCCCTTCTCCTCCTGCCCCCAATCCCTCCCAGCATCAGAGTCTTTTCCAATGAGTCAACTCTTCACATGAGGTGGAGTTTCAGCTTTAGCATCATTCCTTCCAAAGAAATCTCAGGGCTGATCTCCTTCAGAATGGACTGGTTGGATCTTCTGGAGTCTTCTCCAACACCACAGTTCAAAAGCATCAATTCTTCGGCGCTCAGCCTTCTTCACAGTCCAACTCTCACATCCATACATGACCACTGGAAAAACCATAGCCTTGACTAGACGAACCTTTGCTGGCAAAGTAATGTCTCTGCTTTTGAATATGCTATCTAGGTTGGTCATAACTTTCCTTCCAAGGAGTAAGCGTCTTTTAATTTCATGGCTGCAGTCACCATCTGCAGTGATTTTGGAGCCCAGAAAAATAAAGTCTGACACTGTTTCCACTGTTTCCCCATCTATTTCCCATGAAGTGATGGGACCAGATGCCATGATCTTCGTTTTCTGAATGTTGAGCTTTAAGCCAACTTTTTCACTCTCCACTTTCACTTTCATTAAGAGGCTTTTGAGTTCCTCTTCACTTTCTGCCATAAGGGTGGTGTCATCTGCATATCTGAGGTTATTGACATTTCTCCTGGCAATCTTAATTCCAGCTTGTGTTTCTTCCAGTCCAGCGTTTCTCATGATGTACTCTCTGGGCTAACATTTGATGAATGTTGACCATGTGCAAGGTACTGTCATCAAAACTTTAATTACAACTATTTAGTACTAACTAGGGCTTCGCAAGTCAGTAGTAAAGACTCTGCCTGTCAACACAGAAAATGAGAGTTTGATCCCTAGGTCTGGAAGATGCCCTGGAAAAGGAAATGGCAACCCACTCCAGTATTCTTAGAGGAGCCTGGCAGGCTACAGTCCACGGGGGTCGCAAAAGAATCAGACACAACTTAGTAACTAAATAACAACAATTTAATACTTACTACAGGTCTACAAGATAGGTCTTATTATTTTTGCTATTATACAAGTGAGAATTGAAACAGATGAACACAAGCTATTAGCCAAAATTACACAGCTCAAGAGTGAGAGATTAAAGATATAATCCAGGCAATTTGACTCTTCAATCAAATCACTATATTTCTCATTTTCTGGGAACAGAGCCCCTTTTAACATTGGAGAGCCCTTGCATGGTCTAAAGAAAATGAATGGAGACTAGCTTACATTGCTTTGCTTTGGTAAAAAATTTAGGTCTAGCAATTTTCTCAGTTTCCATTTCCCGTTCCGTGATCCTAAGTAGCTTTGTAAGAATTTATCTTACATACAAAAAAGTAGGTATGGTTGTGAAAAATGCCTGCTCAAAGCAACAATCAGTTCTGTGCTTTGCTTGAATCTATATCCAATTCATTGAATCTATATCCAAATATTGCTTTTTATTAAAAACTCATGCATGGAGTGCCTGCCAACTGAGGTGCACTAAATTTGGTTATCAAGACATTGTTCATGATCACAAGACTTGCACAGCCTATAGGAATGTATAGGCATGTGAGAAGACAATTAGAATGGTAATTACATTGGCAGTTTCAGCTTTCTAATTGTAGACTAGGCCTTTAATGCTCTGTGAAAGTGAAAGTGTTAATCTCTTAGTTGTGTCCAACTCTTTGCAACCACATGGACTGTAGCCCACCAGGATCCTCTGTTCATGGGATTCTCCAGGCAAGAATACTGCAATGGGTAGCCAGTCCCTTCTCCAGGGGATCTTCCCAACCCAGGGACCACAGATTCTTTACCATCTGAGATGCTCTAGAAAATTGTAACCCAGTGCTTTCAAGATTCTCTTGTTCTTTTCCCTAACTACTCACTTGAGACCATCTCACCTCTTGCAAATTATCCCCAATGATTTCTAGAAATAACCATGGATGCTTCTTTTGGTAAAGGAACTGAACCATTAGCTACAGGGACTTTATAGTAGACACACTGATTAGGAGAGCCAAAGGAGAAGAGAAGGAAAACTGTCTTGTTTTCATTAAAGTGCTAATGGGAACTTCACTAGGGCCAGTACTCATGGTGGCCCTAAGCCGCACCTCTCCTTTGGACCACAGTGCTGTGGACAAATTGCCCATTATCTGATTATGAGTTACTTAATAGGGTTTGGCTAGTAGGGCATTCTTTAGTGTAGCCCAGTGGTACTCAAGGTCTCAGAGACTCTCAGAAAAGCAGTGTCCCCAGTTGTGAATCTTCTTTTTCTAAAAAAAACCCAACGTATCCAAAGGATTAGGCAGGAACATATGTTTCATTGTTTTTCATTTTTGTTTCTCTCTTAAGAGCTTGAAACAAGCAGATAAAGCACAAACAAAACAAACCTTTCCCTTGTTCTTTAGCCAAAATACATAAAAAGTTTCATGCAAAATGTTCATGCGAGTTGTGGCCAACAGCCTGCTAATAACGTGCACTCCCTGATTTAGTTTGGATTCAACTAGGACACCCTGCTATACACAGGACGTGGTAAGTGACATGAGGCATGCAGAGGATCACCGCCATGTCTGGGAGTTCTGGAAATCTTTGTCAACCAGTGACTATTAGGCTTGATCATGAAAAGTGAGCAGTGGTTTATTGTTTGATGATGAGACATTATGGCATTTGGGATAGGAAACTGTATAAAGGGTCTGGGTATGTGGAAGAATCTGGAATTCTGGGATGAGTGGGTGGTGTAATGCTTGTGTTAGGCTGTCCCTGTGGGGATGCAGTTTGGAGAAGTGAGACTAGGAAAAAAAAGAAAAGGATGGAACCAAACTCAGAGAGGCCATTATTCTGGGATATTTTCAGTCAAAACTTTTCTAAGTGGATCTCAGTTTAGGAAAGGAAAAAACTATTTTTCCTTTCTATCCATCTGAGTTTCCTTGGCTGGGGTCCTATAAATCAGACTAATAAAAGACAGATGACAAAGAGGAAAACAAACAAGTGTATTAGCATGCACAACACAGACAGACTCAGGGGGGTACTCAGAGATGAGTAACTCGCAGGGGTGGGTAGAACTTGAGTTTGTATAGCATCTTTTTTTCTTCTTCTTCTAAGCTTAATTCACTTTTATTTTAAAATAAAATCAAAAAAATTGAAATCAATTTTGTTTTAAACTAAGAAATTTGGGAGAAAATATGTTATGATTACCTGAAGAAAGAAGATGTTAATTTCATGCTAAGTTGCTTCAGTCATGTCAAACTCTTTGAAACACTATGTACTGTAGCCAACCAGGCTCTTCTGCCCATGGAATTCTCCAGGCAAGAATACTGGAGTGGGTTGTCATTCCCTTCTCCAGGGGATCTTCCTGACCTAGTGATCAAACTTGGGTCTCCTATATTACGGGTAGATTCTTTACCATTGGAGCCACCAGGGAAGCTCAATTTTATGGTATGTGGGGGTAAAGGAGGTGCTTTTTAAAAGGGCAGTATTTAATGCTGGGTTTAAGAGATGTACAGGAATTCAACAGACAGGTAATACAATTGAAAGAAAGTGAACATCACATGTAAGGGCATGAGGAATTGATCTTCAGGGAAGAATAAGTCCTCTGTGCTCTTAGCAGAGTTCATCTATACCATCTTAAGAAAATAGTAATAAATTTTAGAGACGTGATGACAAAAGCAAAGGGCTCGTAGCTTCCAGGAGCAGCATATGCAGAAAGGCAAACATATGGAAAAACGAATGGTCGATAAGAACAAGTTTGAGCAAGGTTTATTACATTGGTTCCTTTAGTGTCTTCTCTGTGTTGATAAGGGTTTAGACTTGTCTCCAATAACTAACTTTTCTTTTTCTTTTTTGCTGTGCTGGGTTCTTCGTTGTGGCATGGGCTCTGTGGTTGTGGCACACCAGCTTAGTTTCCCTGTGGCATGATGGATCTTAGTTCTCTGACCAGGGATCTAACCCGGGTCCCCTGCACTGGAAGGCATATTCTTAATCACTGGATTACCAGAGAAGTCCCTCCAATGATTAACTTTTGTCTTTCCTTATGCAGAGGGCAGGGGGGGATAACTTCACAAATTTATGTCCTACTTTTAAGCAAATATTGGGAGGCAGAAAGCTTTTCTCATATCTTCATATTCTCAATTGACTTAGCTATTAATCTCTACTGCTCACATTGCTCTCATCTAAATTTCCCCTTTGATCTTCATAATAAGTTCATGGAGTTGGAAATGTAATGGCATTATTCCTGCTTTATAGATGAGGAGACAGTACCCCCAAAAATGAAACGGCTTACTCAACCTGTTCCACTTTCTGGAATCCTGCATTTTGTCATTCAGAGAAATCCACCCATGTCCTGGATGCCCAGTTCTACCTTTGCAGTGAAACAGTAGGATTATAACTTTGGAGTGGTGAGGGCATTGGCATGAAAAAGGGAGGCTTCATGAAGTCTTTGCTCTGGTCCCTACTAGCTAAGCCTTTAAGTGAGTTCAGTTCAGTTCAGTTCAGTCACTCAGTCATGTCCAACTCTTTGTGACCCTATGAATCGCAGCATGCCAGGCCTCCCTGTCCTTCACCAACTCCCGGAGTTCACTCAGACTCACGTCCATCGAGTCAGTGATGCCATCCAGCCATCTCATCCTCTGTCGTCCCCTTCTCCTCCTGCCCCCAATCCCTCCCAGCATCAGAGTCTTTTCCAATGAGGTCACCAAAGTACTGGAGTTTCAGCTTTAGCATCATTCCTTCCAAAGAAGGCAATGGCACCCCACACCAGTACTCTTGCCTGGAAAATCCCATGGACAGAGGAGCCTAGTGGGCTGCAGTCCATGGGGTCGCTAAGAGTCGGACACGACTGAGTGACTTCACTTTCACTTTTAACTTTGATGCATTGGAGAGGGAAATGGCAACCTACTCCAGTGTTCTTGCCTGGAGAATCCCGGGGACGGGGGAACCTGGTGGGCTGCCATCTATGGGGTCGCACAGAGTCGGACACGACTGAAGTGACTTAGCAGCCTCCAAAGAAATCCCAGGGCTGATCTCCTTCAGAATGGACTGGTTGGATCTCCTTGCAGTCCAAGGGACTCTCCAGAGTCTTCTCCAACACCACAGTTCAAAAGTATCAATTCTTCGGCGCTCAGCTTTCTTCACAGTCCAACTCTGACATCCATAGGTGACCACTGGGAAAACCATAGCCTACTTACGCTCTTTGGAGCATGTCTCCTACTTTGTGACATTAAGATGGCAATCCTTGTCTCTCAGGGTTGTTGTATGCATTAACTGAGAAAATATATATATTAGTATAAACAGCACCATACCTGGTACTTAATAAGAACTAAACATACCAGTGTCATTACCATCATCATTATGAAGTAGCAGTAAATAATAGGAAATATAGGAAATATAGTAAGCAAATGAAGGGACATGTAGATTCAGGTATTTTTTCAGATTCCCTGCCATGACTTTCAAATTCAGATTCCCTGAAAACCAATTTTTACTTCCATCCATATGTGCTTGCATTTGAAAAATTCAATTAGGTCTGACGGCTGCTATTAATGCCAGAATGCTGGCTGAGCTTGGTTGCTTTACAGTCTCTCACAGCTTTGTAAAGTTAAAAAAAAAAATACCTGAATTATTGTGGGGGTCATATTTATGTATTATTACTTGTGTTGCTGGACCACTGTGAGCACTCAAATTTATTTTTATGATCATGCTCACTTTTGTGTAACTTAAGGTAGTTTATTTGGTCAACTAATGACTGCGGTATTAATAAAATTATGAGGAAATGATCTAACATCACTATTCCAACAAAATTACTTATTGATATGTAATGTAACATTAACATTGCCTTAGAAAATCTCTAATACATGTTTTGAACATGTATATCCATGTTCTCCCCTGAGAGAAAATTTTATTGTTTATTTAATGAGTCAGTTAAGCTGAAACCAAAGACTATATTCTATTTTTCTCTGTATATAGAAACAGTAATGTAATTTGACCTTCTGTCATCAAAAGTAAATGTATGAAGAAAATCAATAGTAAACATTTTCCAGTGTAAGCTTCAGCTTATTCTTGTTTCTGTCTGAAAGGGGCTGCTGCTGTGAGAGGTGCCTGTCTTAAAGATTTCCCTATCCTTGACACCTGGGATAACTTCAGTAGCAGTAGGGTTGAAAATCTAAATTACTCATCTCTGCTGTGTGTTTATTGCTGTCATTCAGTTGAATGAAATTAAACTTGCCACTTGTACCATCACACAGAAGAAAATTATAGAACAACTTTTTTTGAAAAATGTTATTTCATTTAATTAAGGAGTAAATAGAATTCTGTTCTACTTCAATTGTTTGGTATAAAAAATACAACATTGGAAAAAGGGGGAAGTAGTAAGTTTCTATGAGAAGTTCAGCAAGTAGAATAAAACTCACAGCTGGGCAGTACTTTTATTCTTTGTACTTTATTTATCTGAAGGACTCATCAATAACTAAAATTTTACCATTCTTGCTTCCTTGTTAAATTCTGTCCTTAGTATTTGGGGGTGGAAGTGGGGAAGAAGTTCCTCTTGAAATTACTTTCATTTTTGGAGACGTTTGATTAATTTGTTTTTTTTATTATTTTTCACAGTTGAAGGATAATTACAATACTGTGTTAGTTTCTGCTGTACAACAATCGTTAATCAGCTACAGGTATATATATCTGGACCCTCCCTCCCCTTCCCCTATCCCACTCTTCTACCTCTAGGTCATCACAGAGCATGGAGCTGAGCTCCCTATGTTATACAGCAGTTTCCCACTAGCTATCTATTTCATACATGCCAGTGAATATATTCAACAGGGAAAAAACAATAAAGACGTCTGGGGCAGATCTTTTTCTTGGTTCTCATACTTCTTTTTGTGTTCACATTTAAGAATGCACAGATTTCACATGAAAATTGGGATTGGTGGGTTGTTTTGAAAAGTCAGAAAGTCTGGCCACGCTAAGCCTATGTTTTGGCATGACAAACATCAGTGGGAGCTGAGCAGCTGCCTTCTTTGAATGGACACTTGAAATCCAACCAGCCGCAGACCTCACCAGTCTCTATTGTCTCTCTGCTCAACCAGACTGCTTCACTCAATTGAACTGCTGACATGAACCTGAAGACATTTGTATTTTTATATATACTGACCTATCCATCTATATTTAGATTGATATATATTATTATTACTATTATTTCATCAGTATTACCATTTTTTAACAACAGAAGAATACCTACAGGGACAAAGTCTATCTCTGAGTACTTTAAAATTTTTTCTAGGTTATTGATGACTTTAGGCATTTCACATAGATAATTTTTTCATTTGTAAAGCTGGAGATAGTTTTAACAATTCCTATCTTTTTCAGTTGTATGACAATTAATAATATGATGCATATAAAGCATATTGCAGAGTAGGTATGCAATAAGTGTTGGCTACAGTGTTCTGTGATACAACAAAACAAACGTGGCTTTAAAAATTGATTCTGCATTCCTATCACTCCATTTCATATAAAAGATGCCATGGATCAAGATCTTTGATTTTCAGTTGCAGTTTCCCCCTTGAGTGGTTGGGGATAATTGCCAATGGACATGGGGCTTCTGTCATTCTGGGTGAATCTTTTGGTCTTGAGCTTTGAGCAGGATAATGAATGAATTAGGAAAGCTGAAGCAAACATGTGGGTGGATATCTCTTGTCAGAGCTTTGATTTTGATTCCTTATAGAACAACAGAAATATTCATTATATTTTCATCCCTTTCAAAATGCAAAGAATAGCAGAGCTTCAAAAACAGGACAGTAAGGCACTATCCTAAAGGAAGTTGTTTTAGCCTATTTAAAAGCAGCCTCCAGGAATCAGGGCATAGATGCTTTCCTCATTATTCCTTCTGCTCATTATTTGGCACCATTATCTGTTTTGATCCCTTTCTACAGATTTTCCAACGTTAATGTGCTGCAAACATGATTCTTGGATCCAATAGAGGGTCTTCACTTCATGCTATGAACACAGTAGATCATTAAACAGATTTCTGATTTACTACCTTTAATTTCTTCTTCAGGAGCAACAACAGAAGCTTGTGGATGGAGGTTGAGGATCTCTGATTACAATCATGGATAGAGAAATGGTTTCTTCTGACATTTTTCTTTCAGAGACTAAGCAAAATTGCAGTACAGTTTAACAGTACTCTTAACTCACTGCAGGTTGCCATGGAAACAGGAATCTGGCACCAACATGAAAGGCATTTAGGGAATCTGTTAGGCTTTAACATTAGCATGATCTAAGCATTCTTGCTCACCACTAACAAGTCTAGCATCTCTTTTAGAATAACATTAATATTCATTAAATTTCTCTGCATGTGGTTTGGGGATCTTCATATCGAATTTGAGGTCATTTTTTGTGAGTGACCAACTCATCAGAGAACATGCATTTTGTGGAACTATACTTAGCTCATCTAGCATATGAAACAAGATTCACTCTACTTAACACTGTTATTTTCCCATGATCCAGATTTAGATTTTAATACAGAAGAATATGATTGCAATGGCAATTAAAGAAATCTGCTAATATTTAGGAAGTTTATTTATAATAAAGAACCAAATGGGAAGTTTTGTTCTATAAAAAAAGTTTAATAGAAACAGGCCCTTTGATCACTTACTTGTGCTAGGTAACTTTTAGGTTAGCTCTCATGTGTAAGTTTAGTCAGGCTAAGTATGTGTGTGTATATATATATATATATATATATATATATATATTAGTATTTGTTTTTGAGGACAGTTTACTTTGGAATCTTATAACACTAAAAGCTTATGTTGCTGGCAAAATCAGTTGGACTTTTTGTTTTTCTCTCAAGGGCTATATGACTGTGATTAAAAAGCCACCAATTTGTTTAAAGCAATTATAGCAATGACTAAATTACAATTTTCTTTTATTTCACAAAAGAAGAAAATTTTGGTGGACTTATTGGAAAAAAATGAGAGACATTATTTTTGAATTATGTTTCAAACTCTTCCAATTATTTTTAATGTGAATTAAGTCACTGGTTCATCAATTAGTCTCCTTCTCCAGTTGACTCCCAAATTGGTTCTGTGTCTTTCCTGTTGAAAGGTTCTGAGTGGTATTTAATGCCTATACCTAGGGCAAGCAGCAAGTTTTTTTTGTGACGAATACATCAGATTTGGAGTCAGAAAGCCCAAGTTCAATTCTCAGCTCCACTGTTTTCCAACTGGATAACATTTGGGGCAAGGTATCTAAACACTGTACCTCTCTTTCATCATGTGGTTGTTATAAAGCTTGAGATAATGCATATGCAGTACTTAGCAGATTTCTGCTATAATATATACATACTAACATATAACACTCAGTGAATTTTAATTATGTAATTATTATATTAATTTTATAGTTTGAATAATCTGACAAGACTGCTAAGACAATATTCTATTTCCCTTTTTATTATAACCAAACATCCTAGCAGAAATTAGGTCTCTTTCTTTTTCATGAGTTTGCTGTTCATTTTCATGAAAAGTGGATTACAATTAATAAAATCTCCAAAACTCAGAAAACAGGTAAGAAATGAAAATAAGGAGACCATACACAAACTGGAAATTTGATTGGTAGGTGGCAGGTTAAACAAAACCAATCAACTCTTCAGCTTGTAGTTGAAAAGAGTCAAAATGTGTCTAGCAGCAGTCGCATTGCTGGCTCATCTAGCTTTTAGACCAGAATCAATTTGTCTGTAATAAATTATTTATTATGAACAGATGCAGAATCTATGATTATTTTAACTTGATGTTTAATTTCTTGAATGTTGAGTTTTAAACATGTAAATTAATTATTTCCCTTTCCAAGCCACCTAACATGGAAGCAGAGCATAAAAACAAAATGGTATCAAATGGAGACAAAAGGTGAGCTTGATTCATGGTGTAAATAATTAGCTCTTGAGAATATGGCTTAGGTTTGGGGTAACAGTGGAATTTTTTTACATTTCATCCCAGAATTAGACAAATGTAAACACCCAGGCATTGGAAGCACTGGGAAAGAGTTTTAGGGGCCAAGATTACTACTATAAAACTTGTAGCATGAATGAGAATAGAATGATGGTCACAATAGGCAGAAAGCTTCCAAAGACAAAGGTAAGAACAGCTCAGATGCTGAGGTCCAGTAGATGCTCTGGCAACATCAGACTGGAGTATATGCTCTGTGGAGGCAGGCAGATCCAAAAAGAAAGAAGTGGGGAGAGTAGAGTCAAGCCAAGCTTTCCCAGTTTCTTATTGCCCCAATCACCAATCAGTTGAGAGGAGTGACTGAAGTAGGAGTATTATTCTGATTGATGGTCCTCCACGTTGGTAGAGAATAAATGCAGTAGGTGATGATGCTGTAACAGAATATCACAGAGTGGGTGATTTAAGCAACAGTTCTGGAGCTAGAAGTCCAAGATCAAAATGTAGCTTTGGCTTTTTTCTAAGAGCTTTCGTTCTTGTTCTTTTGGTCTTGTGGATGACCCCCTTCTCATTGGATTTTCCTTTGTGTACTTATAGCATTGGTCTCTCTTTGTGTGTCCAAATTCCCTCTGCTTATAAGAATATCAGTCAGATTGGATTAAGACCCACTTAATGATCTCATTTTAATTAATCATCTCTTTTTTTTTTTTTCTGTTTTATCTTTATCTTTATTTTTTTTTTTAATTTTATTTTATTTTTAAACTTTACATAACTGTATTAGATTTGCCAAATATCAAAATGAATCATCTCTTTAAAGGCCTTATCTCCAAACACAGTCATATACTGAGATACTGGAGGTCAGGGCCTCAACATAATTATTTAAGGGAACACAGTTCAGTCTATAACAATCAAAGTGCCCCATAACAGCCTAGTAATAACTAGAGATTGCACTTCATGATTAATAGTTCTGTAACTTCCCTTTTCCTTTTCTTCTTAGTATTTTTTTTTTTTTTCAGGAGTTAAGCTGCCTTCACAATGAGGCAAGATGAAGGGCAAACCTGTAGCCAGTAACTTATAGTATTAATGATGTACAGAAACAAAAAGAGGAATTGCTAAGTCTATCTTTATTTATTTATTTATTTATTTTAAAGTCTATCTTTAAAAGACCATTTACCAGCTGGTTTCTTGATGAACATTTTAAATTCCAGCAAGTTCAAAATGTTCCAAAATGGCTAATCATTTCAGAAGTGCCAATAAAAAGGAAAGGAGAGATAATTTATTTTTTGAAAAATGAAGGATTATATTTTACCAGATATATTTTGTTATATTTCTGTGTGACACAGAGTTCTAAAATTGCATTAAAACAATTTCCTCCTGGAGAACAGTTTGTTTTAATAAAGCTAAACACAGAGAGTAAGAATAATGATAAAGCCTGTTAGCTTTGGAACAAATAACTATAAATGAAATGAAATTAAGTGAAACCATAAAGAAAAATCATTTGTTTTTTTCCACAGCATCTTTCCACAGAGACATCAAGAGCTTTGTAAATGCTCATTAGTTAGGTTATCTGGTGCACTGCACCGTGGAAATTGCCTTTGTAGTCAAATCTAAAATTTTCAGATATTGCAATCTGACCATGTAATCTAGAAAAAAATAGAAGTTTCTTCAAAAATTTCCATATTCATGCCTTGGTTTCTATGTTCTGCTCATTCTTTGTGTATGCCATGTAAATGGGAAAGACTTATGACCAGGCCTTACCCCAAATTTCTGGATTTCATTTTAATCTATAGGCAGATATTAGGGAAAAAATGGAATCTGGAAAAAGAATAAAAAAAAAAACAAAACTCAGTCCCTATTTTTTCATTGTGTTTAAATTACTAATTTTAATATCAAGAATTAAGACTAATTAAGTACTATACTAGACATAATTCAGGTTACTTTTGAACACAGTGACCATGGCAGTCTGCTAAGGGTTATGGAAATACCAACATATGGAATGAAACACAGTGTCTAGTCCCAGGGTGTTCACAGTCTAATTGGGAAATTATACATTAACAACTGTAGTATAATCATAGGTTATATAGTTTTATATATAATAACTGTAGTACTTGTTCAAGAAGTCTAGGTTATTTAATAGAAACATAGGAAGCAAAGACTCACTTTGTTTAGATAATCAAGGGAAGGTTCTCAGAGGAGAAGACAATAACCTGGGTCTTGAAGGACATGAAGAATTTTGTAGGAAAGTGTTTCCCAAAGGTTAAGGCAGAACATAAGAGAACAACAGAAAAAAATTCATACAAGACACAGTGATGGAACACGTGGTGTGAAAAATTAGATAATAGAGGATTTTGACTAAGACTTTGAAAAATGGGAGAAATAAAATACTTGTTCTCCTGGAAAACAGTTCTAGAAGCGTGAGGGTGGCATGCACATAGGAAAGCAAACAGGTAGATGACTTTTCTTATGACAGTTTACAAGCCAGGTTTTCAAGGGCAACATGAACATGATGTTCTTTCTTAGTTAACTTCTTGTTCCAAATATCCAAGAGCTTTGAAGATGTGGTCGATTTAACACAGTGTTCTCACATAGTCTATCATCTCCTCCTTGAGGAACATAACATAATCATAAACAGATAAATTCTAATTTGTCTCATCAACACAAAATCTAAATTCTTTCCAGACCACTCCTTTATTGCACACTTTACATGTTTTTACATTGTTTATGGTTCTCATTTTTCCCCAGACTCTAAACAAAATCCTATTCAAAAATCAGGTAGTCAATGATAAGTATGGCTTGTTGTCTCCACTTTACAAAATCTCTCTCTCTCTCTTACCTCTGCTACTATTGACATCTCTTACTTGATTGTGCCAGTCATTACATCTTCAGCCCATATGCCATTAAAATATGCAGCCAAAGGTTGGCTGGAAGCCATTCTCAGATGTTTTAGAAAACTCAGCTTTTAGAGCTTTAGGGAATCAGATTGGTTAGCATCACAAAGTGTTTACCCCCACTTCTTGGCTGGTGAAACTGGGCAGAGATTTCAACTTTACCCTAAGGCTTTATTCTTTTAAACAAATTCATGATGTCTGTTGATTAATGTGCATGAAACAAACTACACTGAAGTCTGGGAGTTTTTACCTGTGTTGGCAAATTGTTCTTAGTTTTTGATTTGTCTTCACTCAACAAAAACTCTAAAATGTGTGAATCTCTTAGTGTATAGTCTCTACCACAACCAAATGTCTGGTTGACACCTCCACTTGGATTTATCACTGACATCTGAAATCTAACATGTCCAAACACAGGCTGCCTCCCATAGCTCTCTTCTCCATTTCATTAAATGGAACCACTGTTCATCCAGCTGACCAGGGTTTATACTTCAGAGATGTCCTATGCTCCTTTCTTTTTCTCATCCTTTAAATGCAACCTATCACCAAGTCTTATTAGTTGCAGTCTCAAAATATATCCCAGCTGTAAGTTCTTCCTACCAACTTCATCACTGTTTATCAAGTAAAATGGCCTGTTCAGTTCAGTTGCTCAGTTGTGTCCGACTCTTTGTGACCCCATGAATCGCAGCATGCCAGGCCTCCCTGTCCATCACCAATTCCCAGAGTTCACTCAGACTCACATCCATCGAGTCAATGATGCCATCCAGCCATCTCATCCTCTGTCATCCTCTTCTCCTCCTGCCTCCAATCCCTCCCAGCATCAGAGTCTTTTCCAATGAGTCAACTCTTCGCATGAGGCAGCCAAAGTACTGGAGTTTCAGCTTTAGCATCATTCCTTCCAAAGAAATCCCAGGGCTGATCTCCTTCAGAATGGACTGGTTGGATCTCCTTGCAGTCCAAGGGACTCTCAAGAGTCATCTCCAACACCACAGTTCAAAAGCATCAATTCTTTGGTGCTCAGGTTTCTTCACAGTCCAACTCTCACATCCATACATGACTACTGGAAAAACCATAGCCTTGCTTGACTAGACGGACATTTGTTGGCAAAGTAATGTCTCTGCTTTTCAATATACTATCTAGGTTGGTCATAACTTTCCTTCCAAGGAGTAAGCGTCTTTTAATGGCTGAGTTGCTGCTTAATCCTTTCAACTAATGTCCCTGCTTTTGTCCTTGGGATATATTTCCATTTTTACTATACCAGCAAAGAAATACATCTTATAAACATGTAAATCCTATCCTATAACTCCCTAGCACAAAATTCTCCAATACTTTCCTACTGTGGTCAAAAAATATCCTTTTCACAGCCCACAGCTAAAGTCCATCACCGTTTACCCTCCATCTGGGCAAACTGATTAGAAGGCTTAGCTGCACCTTCCTTTGGTGCAGGTGGAAGATTCAAAACGCACAATATCCTGACAACATGGGAACTGTTGGCCCAACCCTCCTCCAGCCCCAATGAAAACCCTGAGTCAATCTCATTTCTTGCACTGTCAAGTCATTTTTGAATCAGCTCAGGAAGCCTACCCTGTTCTTCCAAAAAGCTATATGAGGAACAAATCTTCTCATACTCTATTGGTGTGTGTATGTGGTCATTGGTCTTGACAACCCAAACAAATTTTGAGTGGGGGGGGCGGGGTCCATCCTTGCAGTGCTACTATCTATCAATCTATCTATCTATCTATCATCTATTTATCTTCTCTCATCATCTGGAGTTTTTATACGTGCCTCATTTACTTTTAGGGGCTTCCCTTGTGGCTCAGACGGTAAAACATTTGCCTGCAATGCAGGAGACCCAGGTTCAATCCCTGGGTCGGGAAGATCCCCTGGAGAAGGAAATGGCAACCCACTCCAGTACTCTTGCCTGGAAAATTCCATGGATTGAGAAGCCTGGTAGGCTACAGTCCATGGGGTCACAAAGAGTCGGACACGATTGAGCGACTTCACTTCACTTCACTTCATTTACTTTTGGTGGTGTGTATACCTTTTGCTCCAACTTCTCCATATTTAAAATTTCTATAAAAAGACACCCATCATTTCTACACATAGACGAGTTTAGGCCTTTATTCCTTCTGCTAAAAACTTTCTTTATATCATTTATTACCAATTATTTTCACTGACAATGACTCTCTTCTGAACCAAATTCTGATAAGCTCCTCTGAGCCTAACTCAGCCCCATCTTTAACATGTTTTCAAGAGCCTGGTTTAGTAAAAATCCTGTGTAATCAGTTTAGCAAGGATTCCCCTTCCCCTGGTGTTTATATTTAGTAGTTTTCTATCCACAGACCCGTACCCTGATCTTTGGCTATAAATTTCTCTTTTTCCTTTCTGTCTTTAGAATTGAGCCCAATCTCCCCAATATTGCAAAACTCCATTGCAGTAATTCCTACACCTACCAAGATAGTTTTGAATAAACTCTGTCTTTCCATTCTAACAAGTGTCAGAATAAATATTTCTTTAGCACCACCTTTGGATATTTTGAGAAGACAGAGAGACTTCTCTTCCATTTATCAATGTGCTTGTCATTAAGAACAGTTCATTTGCCTTAATGGGAATTTGACCTTCTATTTATCTCTGTCAAATTTTCTAGCTTTTGAGAAATTAATTTTAAGTACTGTCATATTATGGTCAGAAAACACAATGTCTGTCACTTTATTACAATCTCTATTTATACAAACTCCATCAATTTTCTTGGTGATCACTTCACACTTTTGATAATACTGACCACCCATATGAGCTGCTGCTGATGCTGCTGCTAAGTCGCTTCAGTCGTGTCCGACTCTGTGCGACCCCATAGACGGCAGCCCACTAGGCTTCCCCATCCCTGGGATTCTCCAGGCAAGAATACTGGAGTGGGTTGCCATTTCCCTCTCCAATGCATGAAAGTGAAAAGTCAAAGTGAAGTCGCTCAGTCGTGTCCGACTCTTAGCGACCTCATGGACTGCAGCCTACGAGGCTCCTCAATCCATGGGATTTTCCAGGCAAGAGTACTGGAGTGGGGTGCCATTGCCTTCTCCGACCCATATGAGCACAGATACTCAAATCCAAAGTCTCTAATAGTATTCACCTATAAATAATACTTTAATGTGTCGTTTCTCTGATTGTTTTTGTTTAATTTCCAAACCTGGACACCAAGAGTAAATGAATTTACTCCACATTCCATACTTTAAGTTGTACACAGAGCAAGTGCTATATTTTCTGGGAAACTTTCCTCATTCGCATTTATAAGGAGCATATAATCCCAAGTCTTATCCTCATCCCTTCATAATAATAGCTGTAGTTTTTGTTTAGACATTTTTTATCTTTCTACAATAAACACAAAAAATATCACTCCCCTCTTGGTTTGGTGATCAGTGCTTTCCCATCAGTCATGGCATGCTTGCTGTCACATGCCTTCCCTTTCTCCATGGTAAATGTCTCTTATGCTCTGAATAATGCTTCAGAATTCACTCAGAACAGTTTGCCAGGTGGCCATTTCAATATATTTAAATGATCTCAAGAGATAACATCTATTTACCATTCAGTATCATTGTCAAGAACCCTTAACATCATCTCTTATCAAAACATTTCTCATTTTTCTTCTATCTTTTGTGGTTAATGAGTGAGATCTGAGACAGGTTTGCTGGGCTACTCAGTCCAGGCTTTATTATTGAGCCTGGATCAGAATCCAGGAACCAGTCTTCTGCTTGGTTAGTTGAAGTACTGCTTTATTGATGCTCTCAGAACTGAGAAAGCTAAAAATTCCACTGACTGAGCTCACAAGAAATTGAAACATAAAACAAAATGTTCCTCTATTAATAAATAAAACATGATAAAACTAACCAAAGACCAGAATGTTTATACTGTTTGATTAGCACATTCTATTTCTAGAATGAAAACAGCTGTGTGGGAAACTATAGTGTTTTCCTGTGAACCTGATATGACAACAAAGCCATCATAAAGGCTGGCACAAGAGACCTACCACATTGTGATGAACCACCTCCATGTTCAGGGACAATTCTGACAAGCAGAGATTCAGACCTTCGCTTGAATGGTTTCTTCTGTCCTAGTCTCCAAGCAGACCACTTTCTCTCCATTCACATATTCCTTCATGGGACAATCACTTCAAAATAATAATAACAATCTTATATTAAGTGCCTATAATGCTCCTAATGTTTTAAGAAAATAATAATAATGATAATAAACATATTAATTCCAAATTCCAGATGCTGTTCTAAACAACTTGTTTATCCTCATAGCAACCTTATGAAGCAGGGGCTTCTTACAATCTTTATTTTAAAAACTATATTGGGGAACACATGTTCTGTACAAAAAGTGTATAAAATGTAAATACTGGTAAAAATAAGCACCTAAATATCCACTACCCAGCTTAAGAAACAGAACATGCAATCCCTCCTTTCCTACATTATTTCAATGGACCAGTATCTTGATTGTGTTGTTAGTAACTCCCTTTCTTCTCTCTGGGCTTATTCGATTGACTTTTTATCTTATTGATTTGGAAGGCTTTTTTCTCCACTATATTCTGAGTATCAGTATTTTATGTTTCCTATAAGATGCTAATATCTTCTCCCAGTTTTTGGTTTTTCTTTTCACCATCTTTACTGTATATTTTGCAATTAATTTTAATGTAATCCAATTTGTCATTCTTTATAATTTAAAATTATTTTTTTCTTGTTGAAAAAAACCTCTTCCTAACCCTGAGGTTGTAATAATATTATTCAGTATTACCCTCAAACAATTTGGTGGTTTGGCTTTCACCCTTTAAAAATGATTTTTATGAATATTATAGCAGGGAGGTAATTATTTACATATTCTAGATAAACAAACTGAGGCAAGGACATTGTCTTACTCAAGGTTTACAGATGTTAATTTGTAGAGCTAAGATTTAAACCCAAGCAGTCTGCTTTTGAAGTCCATACTCTATATCTGCCTCTGAGGGTATTATTAGAGAAATTATATAGACATGGGAACTGAGGCCCAGGAGGTTAAGTGACTTGCTCAAGGTCACAGAGTCAGTAAGAGCTACAGACACTATGCAAACTTCAACATGCCTTAGACCAGAGTTTGTATATTTCCCTTTATAAGTCCTGTCTTCTAAGGACCACATGCTGGTCTGTGGATTCTATTCCCACAAATGAATGCTTTGCTCTCTGTTTTATTTTGGGAGTCATTTTATTCTCTTCTGCAAAGAGTTGGCTTTACTTGTACTCTTTGCACTTCACTTGTTTAACCCACAAATTAAAAAATGTATCTCCTGGTTTTGTATTAATCTTATCTCAGCTTTTTCTGATTCATCACATCACTATTTCTTAATCTGAATTGATATATAATTTTCACCTCTTAGAGCCTCATCTGCTGACCTTCTAATATTCTGCATTCAGATTCTATTTATGGAAGATAATCTTATTTGAGCTTCAGGTTACCTCTGTTTTTCAGTGATTGCAATTAACGTCAAGGGTTTCTTTGATCTTGCTCCTTCCCTTATCCTTGGTCTCATCTTTTACTATTTCTTCTACTTAATTTTGTTTCATTCTATCCTTCATTCATTCAACCAGCACACACTCAATTCTACATTCCAAGTCTAAGGCACTGTTCTAGATGCTGACAAAAGACATGTTCTCACCCTCACGAAGCTTGCATTCTAGTGGAAAGGCAAATAATAAGCAAACAAGTAGATGCATAACATGTCAGATTATGTAAAGTGCCAAGGGAAAGGAAAGGAAAGAGGTCAGCTTGAGTTGATTTTTTTTAATTAATTGATTTATTGGATTGCTATGCAAAGGAACTAACAATTGACAAATATCCTAAGTCCTAGATTTGGCTCACTGTTTTATTTATTTAGAATTGTATTATTTTTCAAATATTTTTATTCAATTTCACTTACACTCAGCTATTTCTCTAGAGTCAATGACAATAGCTGACTTTTCCTTGTCATGCCTTGCAGGAGCAGAATTAAATGTAAACTTTTTGGTAAAAGTCAACTGCTGTTTCTGACTCTTGAAGATAATATAAATGCTCCCTTTTGTGGTTACTGGGAGTTCAAAGGATGCAAACTTGTCACTTCTGGGTTTTTAGGGGGTCCTTGAGTCAGCCTAAATTATCTCAAATTACAGCCTTTATGCACACAAGTGACTCTTTCTATTTTACTGATATATATTCCTCTGCTCAAAATGCCATTTGTTCTGTTGTCACATATCGAAGTTCTGCTCATCTTTCAAAATCCAAATCAAATATCATCACTCCATTTTTTGCAATGAATTCTTCTCTATCTGAAGCAGAATCCAAGTGCATACCCAAGCATGCTTCATCTCCTTAGTATCAAACACAGGGAGTCCCTTAGTATATGCAATTGCAATTTCCTTAGGGTATAAAAAGAATGACTTTAGGGAACCTCAGTTACAATAATATTTTTTATTTAAGACTGTAAGTTCTCCAACAACCACAATCTAATAGGCTTATTTTATAAACTTTTACATGTATTTATTGGACCGAGTTGAATGGCATGATTAGTTGGATTGAGCAGTCTTTCCTTCTTCCATGAAATCATTTAAGATCACCTCTATGCCTTGAACTGTGTCATGAAGTACTGATAACATGAATATAACAGAGATCCTGTATCATAGACTCGTGAGGGAGACAGATGAGATGACAACATGCAGTGGTAGTGGAAATGCAGAAGCAGAGAGCCAGCACGATTTCTTAGTTACCAGCTTTGACACTTGTTTTTTGTGCAGCTTTGGATATGTCTCTTAATCCATTGGTACATAAAATTTTTCATTTACAAAATGAGAAGAGTAAATTCCCATCTTTCAAGGAGATTTTTAGGTGTAGACATAAAGTCCAACATAATTATCAATAAATGGGAGTCATTATTATCATTGTAGTATGATCTTGCAAAAATATGAAAGAGTTAGTTGCTCAGTCATGTCCAACTCTTTGTGAACCCATGGACTGTAGCCCGCCAGGCTCTTCTGTCCATGGAATTCTCAAGGCAAGAATACTGGAGCAGGTAGCCATTCCCTTCTCTTCCTGACCTAGGGATTGAACCTAGTCCCCTATATGGCAGGTAGATTCTTTGCCATCTGAGCCACCAGAGCATATCAGCTAATTTGAAAGCAGACAAGACTGTTAAACCAGTTCAGGCTGGAGGATAAATCCAGATGATAAAATCAATACTGTGGTATGTCCACTCAAACCAGACTTGTTCGTGGGGGCACAACACTGCTTGTAGAGATGACCACTGTCAAGATGACCTCAAAATTCACGTTTAAGAGAATGGGAAAGTAGATAACAGTTATTGAATCATCGTTGTTTGTTAGATTCTTATTAAGTGTTTCATGTACATTATGTCATTTGATCTTCACAATAGCCATTCAAGGAAGTGGACATTGTTATTCCCTTAGTATAGGCATAGAACGTGAGATTCAAAGAAGTTAAATGTTTGCATTTCTAACATTATAGTCTAAAAACAGCCAGTTATACTTCAATAAATGTGTATGTATGTGTATAATGTATGAAGAAACTATAGCCATTTTACTACAGAGCATGTTATTAAACAGTGATTTTTAACATCGGCCCTCTAACTATAATTCAGGTGTGTTTATAGAACAATGAAATCCCTTTGTCAAGTCAAATGACGCATAATGTACTGTCTAGCATAACAACTAAAACCTAATGTGTCCTATGAAAATTTCCCATCTGACTTTTCACGATGTAGTAGACATAAGACTGCTGTCCAATAGAAGAGTCGTCTTTACCCTCTCACAGAAGTAGACAGTTACTGTACCTCCTAGGTAGTAGAATAGTAGAATATGATTTCTAGATGGAATCATCTATATGTTGAGATCATCACTGTTGTTACATAATCTAGTCTATGTTAATACAAAAAGCATAATTAAACATTGTTATGAATTTTGTCTGTGCCTCCAGTGGCAAACCAGAGGCTGTTCTCTTTGCTTCTTTTTCTTTGAATTACTAGAACATTGTTCACTGTACCTTGTATTTCATATATCCTGAGAGATAGTCAAGCCCTTGGTATTGTAGTCCTTTAACTAAGAAAATATTTAAAACTGCTTTTGTGAAAGAATATTGCTGTATATTCAAGACTGAACATTAGTGTTCTTCTGCTTTGCCTTAATGACTTTTAAAAAATGTAGATTCATATCTATGTATGATATATATATTTAATGTTGTTTATTGATGTTTTTGAACTGTGGTGTTGGAGAAGACTCTTGAGAGTCCCTTGGACAGCAAGGAGATCAAGCCAGTCCATCCTAAAGGAAATCAACCCTTGATATTCTTGGAAAGACTGATGATAAAGCTAAAACTCCAATCCTTTGGCCACCTGATGTGAAGAGCTGACTCATTGGAAAAGACCCTGATCCTGGGAAAGATTGAATGCAAAAGGAGAAGAGGGCAACAGAGGGTGAGATGGTTGGATGCCATCCCGATTCAATGGACATGAGTTTGAGCAAACTCTGGGAGATAGTGAAGGACAGGGAAACCTGGCGTGTTGCAGTTCATGGAATTATAAAAAGTCAGATATGACTTAGCAACTGAACAACAATGTTCTTTATGTAAATAAATACTTTAAGTGTATATTCTTCCCAATAAAACAAACAGGATAATAAATAATCAGGATACTTAAAAAAAAAAAATGAGCACAGTGATAAATGCTTCCTTGATGATTCAGTGGTAAAGAATCCGCCTGCAATGTAGGAGACACAGATGTGGGTTCAATCCCTGGGTCAGGAAGGTACTCTGGAGGAGGAAATGACAACCTACTCCAGGATTCTTGCTTGGAGGATCCCGTGGACAGAGGAGCCTGGTGGACTACAGTCCATAGTTGTGAAGAGTTGGACATGATTGAGCAACGGAGGACACACAGGCACGCATGTGCGCGCGCACACACACACACACACACACACACACACACACACACACAGTGACAAATGTGCCCAGGTCTTCAAATCTAAGGATCAGTCAGCTAGCATTTTTAATATCAAAAATAAAAATGACAAGTAAAATAAATATCTTTTTCTATGATAAAAGGTAGATGACTGTTTCAAGTCGAGATCTGTCATAACTGAAGTGGCCTTGTGGTATTGCATCCTTAGGCCTTGGCAACAAGGACAATGAGAAGAATTTAAGAAGACAGTGCCAGGCTCTGGGAGACTGGCTCTCTCAGCATACAAGCTCTAGCTTGGTTTGGGCAGACCTCACCAGGCTGTGCTCAGGGGAGGAGGAACTAGAGGAATGTCCAACCTGGCCTGAGAGGCACAGCATGGACTCTGAACAGTGTGGGTGGTGGACACCTGATATCAATCCTGCTGTCAGGATGCTGCAATGACTCTCACCATCTTGGACAGGAAATCAAAGGACCACTAAAGAAAGGAGAACAACCAGCTTGTAAGGGCTGGACAGTTTCAGAGCTGTTCAGGTTATTAAGCAAATGGAGAAAGCTAAGGAACCTACCTTGTCTTCTGGAGATAAAAGTATTAACACAGAATAGAGATTGTGGAGCAGAGAATACTGTGACTCAGAAGCTTTTTGGACTCAACCAGGAGCTTTTCCATGCACACTGACACTGGGCCCACTTACTTTGTAATGCAGTTCAAAGCCCCTCACATGACAGCAAGAAAGCTTCTTCTGTAGCCTCTGACTTTGCCACCATTGACTCAGAGAGACAGAGAGGTAGGCAGAGAGCTTGAAAAGGTAAAGTTGAAATTAGATTGACCTGTAATTGTAGTCTTTTACTGACCTATCAGATAGGTCTGCCTTAAGAGGCAGAAAGAATAACTGCTATTCTGCATTAAGACTAAAGTTATGCCCTTTGCAGCTAATATTTCAAAATTCTTCATTAGGGATTTCCCAATTTGAAAAACAAAAATCTTCCTATCCATATGTCCAACTCAGCATTTTGAGGGACCATAATTACCTGAAGAAAGAATAACAGAGTAAATGTCAAAAACATAATGCCTTAGATTAAAAGACAAAGGCAAAGACAACCTTCATTTCTGTGATGTTTTTCACATAACCGAATGTCCCCAAATACTTCATAAAGCATTTAATTACATGCTAGCAGCAGAGGAAATGCTGGCATTGCTGCATGCCAGCTTCAGCCCACGTAAAGCAAGGAATGTCAAGTTAACTCACTAAGTGTAAGGAATTTGCGGAAAGCTCACTCCCAGCCTTTTCTCTTGAAAGCAAAGCACAGCTTCTTATTTCTTATGGCTTACACATTTCATGGGGGATGAAGTAGCCTATATATACTGCTTCCTAGCAGGCAGTCAAGGGATGGTAGTGAAGACAAAGTGGTAAAAGTGGGTGCTATCTGTAACCTAAGATTCCACAAAAAAAGACCTGAACATCTAGGAGTATGTAAGAATGGTGGGGAGGAAAGCATTTGAGAATTTCAGCTGGAAAGAGACAGAGTTGGCAAGGCCAGGTATATATATAAAATAGGCTGGGGACATTTTAGATTTTGCTTTAAAGGTTGGCCTACATTTCAACACACCCACTCTCTTTAGATCCATAGGTAACAAAGAGTTCCCACGAACTCTTTGCAGGAGCCCTCAGTGCAAGGATGGCATGATTGACCTGGCCCTGAAATAGTTCAGCTATGGACCTGGGTGACCCATGGCCTTGAAGCCTGAAACTCTAACACCCTTATACAGAAGAACTTCTTATATTTTAGTAGAATGCATGCTTAGTCTCTCAGTCTTGTCTGACTCTTTGCAACTCCATGGACTGTAGCCCACTAGGCTCCTCTGTTCATGGGATTCTCCAGGCAAGAATACCGGGGTGGGTTGCCATTCCCTTCTTCAGAGAATCTTCCCAATCCAGGGATCAAACCTGCTCCTCCTGTACTGCAGGTGAATTCTTTACTGTCTGAGCCACATTCCTTAGTGGAATGTGATCATGAATAAATATATAGATAGCAAAGAGTCTAGACTAAGCAAGAACCTTATGAGGAAGATACTGATATCCCACTGAAATGAGTTCAGGGTTTATTTTGTAGACAAAGGGCATCTATTAAAATATTTTAAGCAAATGACAAGATAATTATGTATTCAATTTCTTAGAAAATATGTACTAAATATCTGCTTGTGTGCCAGGCACCGGGGATAAGTGAAACAGCCTTCATGGTAGCGGGCTTCCCTGGTGGCTCAGACCTTAAAGAGTCTGCCTGCAGTGCTGGAGACTATGGGTCGATCCCTGGGTCAGTACGATTTAGTAGAGAAAATTTTTTGTGTAAATAAATATGTATAGTTAGATATCAGTAGTACTATAGTACTATTATATTTTATATTTATTTAAGGATGACAAAGAGGTATAAGGAGTTGGTTAATTTAACCTGAATGTTTAATATTAGAGGTTTAAGAAATACAAACTAAAAGAAGGGGTTCATGAGAAACTTCTGAAAGATCAGTAAGACCTCATTTGGTAAAAGATCAGAAAAAGGGCATTCTGAGTACAGACCAAAATGTGGTCAAGGGCATGGAGACTTCAATCAGGCTGTCCTGTTTTGGAAACTGGAAGTAGTCGAGTATATCTGGAATGCAGAGGTGAAGCAGTGTGTTGGGAAGCAGCTAGAGAAGCAGATAATCATTTTGAAGTCTGCATTTGATGTTCTGAGTCTAACAACAGTGTCGAAAACAAGTTAAGTTTGAGGTCATTGAGCTAGTTAAAAAATCCTCACAATTGTCCATTCAGGATAGGTAAGAAGAAAACATTTGCAAAAGATACATATGATAAAAGACCATTATCAAAAATGCACAAATAACTCTTAAAACTCAACAGTAAGAAAATAAATGATTAAAAATTAAGCAAAAGATCAAAAAAGACACCTCACCAAACAAGATATATAGGTGAAAAATAAGCATATGAGAAGATGCTCAACTTCATATGTCATTACAAATTACAAATTAAAAATAAAAATGAGATATTACTACCTATCTATTGGAATGGCAAAAATCCAAAACACTGATAACACTAAATGCTGGTTGAATTTTGGAGCAACAGAACTATTATTCATTACTGGTGGAAATGCAAAATGGTTTAGCCACTTTGGAAAAAAGTGTGGCCCTTCACACAAAACTAAACATACACTTATCATCACACTCCTTGGCATAAACTCAAAGGAGTTAAAAATCTATGTCTAAACAAAAACCTGCATGTGGATGTTTGCTGTTGATTAGTTGCTAAGTTGTGTTGGACTCTTTTGTGACCTCTTAGAAGCCTACCAGGCTCCTCTGTCCATGGGATTTCCTAGGCAAGAATGCTGGAGTGGGTTGCCATTTTTTTCTATAGGGTATCTTCTCAACCCAAGAATTGAAACCATGTCTCCTTCATTGGCAGGCAAGTTCTTTACCACTGAGCCACCAGGGAAGTTTCCATCAGTTTTATTTATAACTACCCAAACCTAGAAGCCACCAAGATACCATACAATAAGTAGATAAATAAACTGTGATACATCCAGATAATGGATTCAGTCCTAAAAGGAAATGAGCTATCAAGCCACGAAAAGACATAGAGGGAACTTAAATGCATACTTCTATGCATTTGGTGACTGCAGCCATGAAATTAAAAGATGCTTACTTCTTGGAAGAAAAGTTATGACCAACCTAGATAGCATATTGAAAAGCAGAGAGATTACTTTGCCAACAAAGGTCCGTCTAGTCAAGGCTATGGTTTTTCCAGTGGTCATGTATGGATGTGAGATTTTGACTGTGAGAAAAGGTGAGTGCCGAAGAATTGATGCTTTTGAACTGTGGTGTCGGAGAAGACTCTTGAGAATCCCTTGGACTGCAAGAAGATTCAACCAGTCCATTCTAAAGGAGATCAGTCCTGGGTGTTCATTGGAAGGACTGATGCTGAAGCTGAAACTCCAATACTTCGGCCACCTGATGTGAAGAGTTGACTCAATGGAAAAGACCCTGATGCTGGGAGGGATTGGGGTCAGGAGGAGAAGGGGACGATGGAGGATGAGATGGCTGGATGGCATCACCGACTCAATGGACATGAGTTTGGGTAAATTCCGGGAGTTGGTGATGGACAGGAAGGCTTGGCGTGCTGCAATTCATGGGATCACAAAGAGTCGGACACGACTGAGCAACTGAATGGAACTGAACTGAAGTAAAAGAAGTCAATCTGAAAAGACGGCATATTGTGTTACCTAAATACATGACATTATTGAGAAAGGGGGATGGAAAGGGAGACAGATGACAGAAGATTTTCAGGGCAATGAAACTACTCCGTATAATACTATAATGGTAGATGAATGTCATTTTGATGTTGGGTTCAGTTCAGTTCAGTCACTCAGTCATGTCCGACTCTTTGTGAACCAACAGACTGCAGCACACCAAGCTTCCCTGTCCTTTACTATCTCATGGAGCTTGTTCAAACGCATGTCCATTGTCGGTGATGCAATCCAAGCATCTCATCCCCTATCATCCCCTTCTCCTCCTGCCCTTAGTCTTTCCCAGCATCAAGGTCTTTTCTAATGAGTCAGTTCTTCACATCAGGTGGTCAAAGTATTGGAGATTCAGCTTTAGCATCAATCCTTCCAATGAATATTCAGGACTGATTTCCTTTAAGATGGACTGGTTGGATCTCTTGGCTGTACAAGGGACTCTCAAGAGTCTTCTCCAACACCACAGTTCAAAAGCATCAATTCTTTGGTGCTCAGCTTTCTTTGTGGTCAAACGGCTTCCCTTGTAGCTTACTCTGTAAACAATCTGCCTTCAAGGCAGGAGACCAGGGTTTGATCCCTGGGTCAGGAAGATTCCCTGGAGAAGGAAACAGCAACCCATGCCAGTATTCTTGCTGGGAGAATCCCATGGACAGAGGAGCCTGGCGGGCTACAGTCTATGGGGTCACAAGAGTTGGACATGACTTAGTGAATAAAACCACTAAAACCATCTCATCTCCATACATGACTACTGGAAAAACCATAGCTTTGACTAGATGGACCTTTGTCGGCAAAGTAATGCCTCTGCTTTTTAATATGCTGTCTAGGTTTGTCATAGCTTTCCTCCCAAGGAGCAAGTGTCTTGTAATTTCATGGCTGCAGTCACCATCTGCAGTGATTTTGGAGCCCAAGAAAATAAAGTCTGTCACTGTTTCTATTGTTTCTCCATCTATTTGCCATGAAGTGATGGGACTGGATGTTGGGAAGGGATTGAATATTGTGTCTGTGATTTAAATCTTGAGTATAATGAATTATTTGAATCTTGAGTACTATGTAATTTAAGAATTATGCCTACAATTTGTATTAGATTCTGATTCACAGTCTAGTGCTTACTGTACTGAACCAAAATTGCCACTTTTTAGACAGAAGGGAAAATAAAGATAACAAGCCACAGTCATATACCTAGGATTGAATTTATCTAACCACGTGTACTCTGGGTCTGTACTTACGAAATGGTAGTATCTTTCTCATGAGGTCATTTTATGCTTAAAATGAAATGAGATGATGAAATGTCCCAGAACATAGAATACATTCAATATGTTAAAGAAATCTGCTTTGTTCCTATGTTGCCCTCAGTTCAGTTCAGTTCAGTTGCTCAGTCATGTCCGACTCTTTGTGACCCCATGAATTGCAGCACTCTAGGCCTCCCTGTCCATCACCAACTCCAGGGTTCACTCAAACTCACGTCCATTGAGTCAGTGATGACATCCAGCCATCTCATCCTCTGTTGTACCCTTCTCCTCCTACCCCCAATCCCTCCCAGCATCAGAATCTTTTCCAAAGAGTCAACTCTTCACATGAGATGGCCAAAGTACTGGAGTTTCAGCTTTAGCATCATTCCTTCCAAAGAAATCCCAGGGTTGATCTCCTTCAGAATGGACTGGTTGGATCTCCTTGCAGTCCAAGGGACCCTCAAGAGTCTTCTCCAAAACCACAGTTCAAAAGCATCAATTCTTCGGTGCTCAGCTTTCTTCACAGTCCAACTCTCACATCCATACATGGCCACTGGAAAAACCATAGCCTTGACTAGACGGACCTTTGTTGGCAAAGTAATCTCTCTGCTTTTCAATATGCTATCCAGGTTGGTTATAACTTTCCTTCCAAGGAGTAAGCATATTTTAATTTCATGGGTGCAATCACCATTTGCAGTGATTTTGGAGCCCCCAAAAGTAAAGTCTGACACTGTTTCCACTGTTTCCCCATCTATTTCCCATGAAGTGATGGGACAAGATGCCATGATCTTAGTATTCTGAATGTTGAGCTTTAAGCCAACTTTTTCACTCTCTTCTTTCACTTTCATCAAGAGGCTTTAGTTCCTCTTCACTTTCTGCCATAAGGGTGGTGTCATCTGCATATCTGAGGTTATTGATATTTCTGCTGGCAATCTTGATTCCAGCTTGTGCTTCTTCCAGCCCAGCATTTCTCATGATGTACTCTGCATAGAAGTTAAATAAGCAGGGTGACAATATACAGCTTTGACGTACTCCTTTTCCTATTTGGAACCAGTCTGGTGTTCCATGTCCAGTTCTAACTGTTGCTTCCTGACCTGCATATGGGTTTCTCAAGAGGCAGATCAGGTGGTCTGGTATTCCCATCTCTTTCAGAATTTTCCACAGTTTATTGTGATCCACACAGTCAAAGACTTTGGCATAGTCAATAAAGCAGAAGTAGATATTTTTCTGGAACTCTCTTGCTTTTTTGATGATCCAGCGGATGTTGGCAATTTGACCTCTGATTCCTCTGCCTTTTCTAAAACCAGCTTAAACATCTGGAAGTTCACGGTTCACATATTACTGAAGCCTGGCTTGGAGAATTTTGAGCATTACTTTACTAGCATGTGAGATGAGTGCAATTGTGCAGTAGTTTGAGCATTCTTTGGCATTGCCTTTCTTTGGGATTGGAATGAAAACTGGCCTTTCCAGTCCTGTGGCCACTGCTGAGTTTTCCAAATTTGCTGGCATATTGAGTACAGCAGTTTCACAGCATCATCTTTCAAGATTTGAAATAGCTCAGCTGGAATTCAATCACTCCACTAGCTTTGTTCATAGTGACTTGCGGCAATTCTTCACATTTTTCATTCCTACCAGTTGCTACTACTAACGTAGTAGATGACTACTACAGAATCTAGTCATTGCAGTGTTGCTAGATACGATGTGGAATGGCTCTCTAAAAAACTCTTCTGTCTTGTACTCCTTAAGAAAATCTGAACATTAACAAGTTACATAAACACACCTTAGACTAACTTCTGTAACAGATGGTCATCTACTAGCAGGCAGACATGCTGATGGCCACACGCATAGTATATGTGAAAGGTAAAAGGAAGTCTCAGGTCTCTATCATTCTAGGTTCTCTACCAGTACCTGAGTGAAAGATAAACTTCAGAGAGTTACAAAAGATCCAGTGGCAGGATTCTAACCTTATTGTTGTAGTCTTGTGGGAAAAAAATCATCAGAAAAAGTGGTCTAACAAACAGCCAGTTATGAATTTTAACCCTTGGCTACTCTTCTGTCTGACATAACTATTGAGTTCAATAGGTATCATACATGTAATTAGGTTTAATACACTTAACATTTAAATAAAAAATCACAGACTACAAAATAAAAGGGAAATTCCATGAAGCAGATGAAAAAAGCTCTTTGGAATTAGAACATGTGGGTTTTGATCTCAGTCCTGCCGAAAAACTGGCAGAATAACTTCGGGTAAACCGCATTGCTTCTCTGAGCTTCCATGAATTTTATAGCACATTGCAGTGAGTTATAGAATTTAATATAATATCCTATGTAAGGGAGCTTTATAGTCTCTAAATTTCTAGGTAGTAAGAGATGCTGTCTTTGTTTTTGTAATAGTCAACATCATCATTATCACCTCAAACTGAAATTTAGTTTCAAGTTTATATTATTAGTCAAAATTGGAATGTAACTCAACATCAGTAGGGATGGTCCTGAACAACACAGTCCACTAGAAATATTATGCAAGACACATATACAATTCTAAATTTTTTGGTGGCTGTAATTACAAATGTAAAAAAATTATGTTAAACCTTAAAATCTGGTATGTATTTTACACTTTATCCCATCTCAATTAAATACTAAATATTTCATCAAAAATACTTGATCTGTATTTAGACTTCCTAAAATGTAGAGAAAAGGTAAAATCACATATCCATCTGGCCCCAAACATAAAGTTTACCCATAACTGAATTTAGTGTCAATCTCATAACTACTGAAAACTTATTTTTCAGGGTAGGAGGGAGATTTTAACCTATTTCAAAATGAGAAATTGATTTCAACACTCAGAATGTGCCTGGGCAGGGTCAAAGTCCTTATGGCTCTGGCAGAGAATTCCCTTAGGAAGAGCCACATCCTATAAGAAGCTTCCCACATAATGAGCTTTCTCAGTTCCATTGATTGTAGCAGCTTATTTTCTTCAAGAACTTGAAGCTATCTTGCTCCATGTTCCTGCTATCAAGCACATCTATTTGCTATCTCTGGGCACATCTGCTCCACTGCTCCAGCTGTCTCAAGTGTCTGATCAAGAGGCAGGTGTGAGTATCAGGATTTTCTTTCTCTGGCAGGGAAGGTTTATTCCCTGCCATGTACCTCTCCATCTGGCAGCCTGGCTTTGTTGGTTTTGATTCTGAGACCCTACACATAAATCTAAATCATCATTTCCTTGTTCTCCTGAAATAACAAAGAGCAAAAAAAAAAAAAAAAGCAGAACATTTTTCTCATTTTTTCTCTATTATATTCATTGGGCTTATCCACATTGCTGTGCTGAAGGTTACACTTAAAATATCATATAATACAAATTTTCCTGCCCATTGAGAATGTGTCAAGAATGCTACTTAGGGAAAATAAATTTCTTCTGGGAAAAATTAGATATAGAACTTAAGAAATGAAGTTAAATAAATGGGATGGTTTAATTTATATGAAAGTTCAGTTGTGTGATATAAAAAATAAATATTTTGTTCTGAATTTCATCATCATGGTTTGTATCAATTTTTTCTTTGTGTTATATAAGAGGGGAAAAAAAGGACAGACCCAAAAAGGAAAAAAGGATAGGAAAAGAGGAAATAAAAGAATAAAAAAACGTAGCCCTTTGGGATCTTAGTTACTTCCATCACATTTTATTCTGGCACTGCATGTTACTTTTTCCAATCAACCTGCCCCTGTTCCATGAGCCTTCATAATATAAAATCAAACATCTAGTACCCCTCATAAGGACCTCATCCTAAGCTCCTTTTCCTGACTCAGGCTGTACATCATACTGAACTTTCTCTAAATGATCATTTTTTGGATGAGATGCTTTAGCAAAACATTTATAGCTTCAACTCATGGTTTATTCTCAAATTATGAATAAAATAGTCTTCAGACTATAATGCCTCTGCTTCTCTTTATTTCCCCTTCCTTTTACAGCTCTGGACCTGCTCATCTGCAGGGACTGCTCAGTGTAATTATACTGAGAGACCCTCCTCTGGGTCAGGAGATATTCCATTTGTGTGTCCCCAGATAGAGGGGAGGGAACACTCTGTGGGAGGTCTTGGTATTGCCAGTGCTTGATGAATAAGTGAAGGGTGAATGGATGGAAGGATAGACTGATGCTTGAGTGATAGGATATGCAGAACAGATTGGAAGAACGAAGCAAAACACAAAGTGACTATATGTGCAAGAAGCTCTTTGTTACCCAGTATTCTATTACTTGGCACTTCACCACTTCTGCAACACAGTGATAACTGAAACAGCCAAAAGTGGCCCTGAGGCTCTGAAAAAGCTAAAGTGCTTTCTGAAGTCTCAAAAGAAAAGTGCATTCAAAATAATTCCATGCTCAGGATATTGGGTTCAACTCAAAACTGAACTAGTAACTGAAGTAAATATGACGTATATAACATAGATATGATTTTAAAAATCATAGAAATTAGAGATGAAAAGGTAATTTGAAAATTATTTAGCCCACCAGTCTTATTTAATGAATTATCTATATTTCCTGTGTCTGGGCTTCCCTGGTGGCTCAGAGGTTAAAGTGTCTGCCTGCAATGCAGGAGACCTGGGTTCAATCCCTGGGTTGGGAAGATCCCCTGGAGAAGGAAATGGCAACCCACTCCAGTATTCTCGCCTGGAGAATCCCATGGACGGAGGAGCCTGGTGGGCCACAGTCCATGGGGTCGCAAAGAGTCGGGCACGACTGAGCGATTTCACTTTCACTTTCTTTCCTGTGTCTACTTGCTCTTTAATTATTCACAAGAAAGAAAGAGAAGTCGCTCAGTCATGTCCGACTCTTTGCGACCCTATGGACTGTAGTCTACCAGGCTCCTCTGTCCATGGGATTTTCCAGGCAAGAGTACTGGAGTGGGTTGCCATTTTTATCAGCTTTGTCCCCATTACTCCCTCAAATCACATTTGTCATGGATATCAATACCCTGAACAGTACCTGAACAGTACTAAATTCTAGGGTAATGTCACAGTCCTCGTTGTATCAACCTATTAGCAGCTTTTGAAACAACTGATCACTCTTTCCTTGAAACTACTTCTTCACTTGTTGTTATACCTATTCCATGGGTCCCTGCTTCTCAGTCTCCTCTGATGTTTTTTCTCTGGCTTGTAAACCTTGCTTAGGACCCTTATCTTCTCTGCCTTCATTTCACTCAACTTTAAATTATATGGCTGTAAATTTATCCATGTTTAGATCATTTGCAGATTTTAATTTCAAACTTTGAGCTCCTCTACTTGTAGACTCAATTATCTTACTGCTGACTTGAGATTTCCACTTGTATCTATCTATATCTGTATCTACATCTCTATGCCATATATGTGTATCTGTGTCTAAGTCTATGTCTATTTACATCTGAGATGGATCTTTTGTTCTTATGCTTTTCTCACTGTTTTTCACCTCAGTAAATGGCACAAAATTGAATCATCACAGATTATTCTATTATACATCTCACATCCAATTCATCAGCAAAAAAAGCTGTGCTATCAAATCCATCTTCAAAATGTATCTGAAATCTATCTCTGCTCTCTGCTTTATGGGCTCTCACCCTAGCCTGAGTCATCAGCAGTGGTTCCTACCTAGTCTTGCCTCTAGACTTGTCCCCCTAACAGTATTTACTCCATAGAAGAATTGGAGTGCTTTAAAAGAGCAATCAGATTGTACCTCAAATCTGCTCAAAATCCTTCAATGGATTTTTCTGTAACTCAGAATAAAAAGGAAACATCTCACCACTTGCTACTGAATGGCTTGGTCCTGCCAACTCTGACCTTGTCTCTTTTCACAAGCCCCTTCTTCACTCTGCTCTGACCACAATGGGAGTCTTACTGTTTCTGGAACATGATGAGCATGATCTTGCCTCAGGCTCCTTGACCTTGCTGTTCCCTTTGCCTGGAATGCTCTTTCTCCAAAAATGCACAGGCTCACTATACTCTGCTCAACTATCACCTTATCTGAAATGCCTTCTCTGACCATCCTATTCAAACTGTATCCTCTTGTTTCTTTAACCTCTTTATCCTATTTCACTTTTTATAACTCTTACAGCAACTTGACACACACTATATGCCTACCCATTTGTTTTTGTCATCTCAGATACAATGTGAATTTCATGAGAAAGGGACTCTGCCTATTTGGGCCAACAAGGGACTTCCCTGGTGACTCAGTGGTAAGGAATCCACCTGCCAATGCAGGAGACGTGGGTTCGATCCCTAGGTTGGGAAGATCCGCTGGAGAAGGAAACGGCAACCCACTCCACTATTCTTGCCTGTGAAATCCCATGGACAAAGGAGCCTGGATGGCTATACTCCATGGGGTTGCAAAACAGTCAAAATATATTTAATAACTAAACAACAACAACATCCTCAAAACCTCAAACTGTGTCAGCCCCTAATAGTGACTCAATAAATAAACATTTTAAGGTATGTGAATGAAATAGAGGCTCAGACATTAGCTTGGAAAGTCAATAATAGGAACCTGACCTTCTGACTCTTAGTTTGGTGGTATCCTGCCTGAACACTAATATACCAAAAACCCAATCTCTGACCCGGTGGGATTACAGAAAGGGTATTTTGCATACTCATATACTGAGTATAGAATATCAACAGTTCGTTCAGTAATCATTGTAGGAGATCAGTCCTGGGTGTTCATTGGAAGGACTGATGCTGAAGCTGAAACTCCAATACTTTGGCCACATGATGCAAAAAGTTGACTCATTGGAAAGACCCTGATGCTGGAAGAGATTGGGGGCAGGAAGAGAAGGGGACGACGGAGGATGAGATGGCTGGATGGCATCACCGACTCGATGGATGTGAGTTTGAGTGAACTCTGGGAGTTGGTGATGGACAGGGAGGCCTGGTATGCTGTGATTCATGGGGTTGCAAAGAGTTGGACATGACTGAGTGACTGAACTGACCTGAACTGAACTGAATCATTGTTGTGTGCTCACTTTATGTCAGGCACAGAAGAACTGACATGAATACTGAGGCCATCCCCTCAAACTACAAATTCTCAGCTACTTGTGGTGTAGTTGGAACGCAGGCAAAAAATTCTTCCAGACTCATAGGTGTTTGTGTCATCAAAAACGATGTCTGGTAAGCTGTGCAGAATAAAGAAATAGTGGCCAGGTAGTCAAGAAAAAAAGGTATCCCATTTTGTATGATGACACACATGAACCCTGGAGTCATGAGAGAGCCCAGCACAGTTAGGAAATTATAAGTATGGGTGAAAGGAAAGCTGCAAGGAGAGGAGTGAGACTGAAGAGATAAGTAGGGACCACAGGGTAGAATGCTTGAGGGGATAATTCTACAGCATGTGGATTCTAATGCTAAGGGCTGGTGGAAGACTCTGAGAGGTTTTAAGTAGAAAAACAGCATGCAAAGATTTGCATTTCAAAAAGAAAATTCTATTTGCCAATATTGAGGAGCACTCTTGGAAAGGAGGCAGGAAGGCCAGTTAGGAGGCCACTGTCATAGCATTGGCACAAAGTAATGGGGATCTAAAGCGATGACAGTGAAATTTATTCTATTATACAAATCCTATTGGGATTACAGCATTTCCAGTAAGCATCAACATGATTCCTCTACATTCCTGGAAGGAAGCAAAGATGGCAAATAAGGATCATGATAAAGCATCCTTTATGGCCAGCATCCAAACTTTCTCTCATTCAGAAAGCAGAGGCATATATATACATACATATATATATATATATATATATGAGAAAAGATTAACTTCTTGATGATCAACTCTGACAGCAGAGGTTGGTAGCAGTGACAAAAGTAGAAAAGATGAGGATGTTGTAATGGTATATCTGAGATAAGCACCTATGTTTTTTGAAAAGACAGAGACAAGCGGAGGCAATTCGGACACCAGCTTGTAAGATAGGGTGGACTGAGATATGGTAAAAGAGGTGAGACCTTTCCAGGGAGGTTTGAAACAAAACACTGAAAATGATATACTTTTGGGGGCTGGAAGCACCCCAAGACCCAGTGAGAATGTTGTCACCATTTGTACCCCCTTGATTTATGAAATCTTTGTCTCTTTGTTTCTTTCTTCTTTTTTTTTTTTGCTGTGCTACAGGGCATGCAGGATTTTGACTGGGAGTGAACCCATACCCTCTGCAGTGGAAGCCCAGAGTCTTAACCATTGGACAACCAGAGAAGTCCTCACCTCTACCTTTTTTAGGCTTACATCTTTTTTTAAAGAAAAATAATTGCAACTTTGAACAAAATCTTACAAGGGAGAAGCAGAAAGATTGACAAAATAATCTGACTGAGAGAATGATTTTCCATGATGTAATAAGACTCATTGGCAAGTGGCTTGTTTCTTCCTAATAAAGACCAGATTTTTGAAGCTTGAGTTCTGATGTCTAATGATATATGGGTGAGTACAGGGAGAGAGATTTGAAGAATGTCAGAGGAATTAGAAGATGAAGTTTGAAAGGTTTGTCTTCTAAATCATAAACATCTTTGTTCCTCTCACATCTAAAGCAAGGGTCATAGACTCTACCTTGTTTGCCACAGGGTGTGAGAGAATTAAAAGAAAGATGAAGCCACTTTGCAAATTGTATATTATTAAATAGCTCCTTTGGGAGATCTTTCTAAATGATAAATAAATCATGCTGTATGTTAAAAATTTAAAGCTCACATTAAGCGATACTTTTTCATTTTGCTTTTGTTGCTCATTTTCCCTCATGAAATGCTAAAGTCATACTGAATTGTAAATGTTGAAACACACACACACATACAGTGAGGATCTGGCTTCCTGGATAAGTTGCCGCTCCATTTTCTCTTGTCCTTTTCTTAGTTACATTAAAACTATTTGTTCAAAGTGATCATTGGCCAGCAGCTGCATCTGAATAGGACTTTGTAGCTTCCAAGATGACAGGCACACAAGATGAACAATGAATAAGTGTAAAGAAAATGTGAATAAACCTCAAATGTTATCTTTTCTCACAGTCGCTGCCTATAGGATTTTCAATATTGACTGTGACAGATGCACACCAGCGATTGCACACCTAGGACTCAGATGCTTAGGAAAAAACAGACTGATGCTAAACCCTATGATCCATGGAAGTATCCTGATTCAGTTTAAAGTTTTAAGTTCAAGAATTCTTAGAAGTTTGCAGGCACTAGTCCCTTCCTGTTCCTGCTTCCTTTACAAGGTGCTATTTCGGAAAGATATAAAATGTTGGGAAATGTAATTGAGAAGAAACATGTCTCTCATGTCAGGGACAAATATCAAGACTTGATTAGCAGAGAAAATCACTGATCCTATAGTCAAATCCCTGGCTGCATAGGCGCAAGGCACCAGGTAAGCTAGTTGGGACATCAGAGCACTGATGAGAAGAAAAGGGTGGACAGTGTATCTTGGGCAGAGATACAACTGCGCCCTGACAGCACACCTGACAACTGTGTAAGCAGGTTAATTTGCAGAAATTAAAGCAACTTAGTATGTGTGGAACCTAGACTGAAAAATAAAGTGTAAGAAATAAAGATAGGACTAGACGTGCAAGGGAGGCAAGACAGATGGCCTTTCAATCAGTCTTAATGGTGGCTATAGGCATATGTGTGTATATGTGTGTGCTCAGTTATATCAGACTCTTTGCAACTCCATGAACTGTAATCTGTAAGGCCACTCCATCCATGGGATCCTCCAGGCAAAAATACTGGGGGGAATTGCCATTCTCCTCCAGGTGATCTTCCTGACCCAGGAATAAAACCCACATCTTCTGTATCTCTTACATTGCACGCAGATTATTTACCACTGAGCCACCTGGGAAGTCCTAAAGGTGAAGGATTGTCCTAACTATTTTGGGCTGGAGCAATGCCTGGACTGTGGTGTGCAGAGCATCTCTGGCTTTCAAACACACTGGATCAGGGCCTGAATGGCAGCTGTTTTCAGGATTTGTTGGTGATTGTGCCCTGTCACTTAATGGTTAGGAAGGCTTGTGAAAAAGAGATACTTTAGCTTGAAAGTTAAAAATCTAGTTTCTGGCATCAGATGGCCTGAATCAAAATTTCAGTAAGCTGTGCAGCTTTGAGCAGTTAATTAGCTTCTTAAGTCTCAATTTCTCAAAATGACGGAAATAATAGTGCCTATTTTATTCAGTAGTTGGGGAGGTTACAAGAGTGTTTAGCCCAGTGATTGGAACACATAGGCAAAAAGCAAACATGTTTGCATGTATTATTACAGTTATTATTTTTGTGACTTCCATAATTTCCCCAACATAGAACATACTTGTTTGTGTGTGGTTAGTTGCTCAGTCGTGTCTGACTCTTTGCAACCCCATGGACTGTAGCCCACCAGGTTCCTCTGTCCATGGGGATTCTCTAAGCAAGAATACTGGAGTTGGTTGCCATTCCCTCTTCCAGGGGATCTTCCCAACCCAGGGATCAAATCCAGGGTTCCCACATTGAAGGAGGATTCTTTACCATCTGAGCCACCAGGGAACCCCATAACATACTTATTGAATACCTAAAATGGGTAAGGCCTGCAAAACACTGAAAACTACCCACTCTAGCAGTGTAGAACAGCTATGCAATACAGTCTTCCCTCTGTATTTATGGATTTACATGCAAGGAGTCAACAAAGTATGAATGAAATCTTCATATAGCAAACCTGCAGATATGGAAGACTGACTATTCATGGTACTTTGTCATTTTATGTTAGGGACTTGAGCATCTGTGGATTTTGGTCTCAGAGGGGGCTCCCTGTACTTAGGAACAACTGTTCAGGCCTTTGGTTTGAATGGAGCTCAGTGCACTATCGACACTGCTTTTTATCCACAGAGTCTCAGCAAGGTTCTAGGAGTCTTATTTCTGTTTCAGCCAGTTGACAGAAGCTGACTAAAAAGAGAAACAGATTTTGTGCTCCCAGGAACATGGGAATCTAAAGGTGGGAGGATGTATTTAAGCAGGATCAGGTGGTTTTCAGCTTGGTCTCCATTGGGATCTTAGACCTTATATTGTGTCTCTCCTGCAGAGTGATCTGAGATTAATTGCAAACTCTCTTCATTATGCCTGATGGAAGTATAGGTCCACATTCAAACATTTTCCTGATGACCAAAATATTTAGAAATTTTTTTGGAGACAAATTTGTCTTTTGCAATAGTTAACGTGCATGTGTGTGTGTGTTTGTACACACATATATACACATCTGAGAGATTTTGTTTTTCTGTCTGTTGAGTGGATAAAATTAACATTTACTGCGCACCAGGTACTGTGAAAAGTGCTTTCTATACATTACCTTATTTTACTCTTCACATTACTTTTATAAGTGAGATCTCATGGCTTTTAAAGGGTGAAGCCAGATTACAACCTAGACCTCTCTTATTTAAAGTTAAAGCTCATAACCATTATACTAGAATACCTACTGTGCAATTTCCTGTTAGGATTATAATCCAGATCCCTATAAAGACTTGTATTTGCATTCTTCTCTTTGGGATTACCATCCACATGAAATATAGGGTACTATATATTTGCTCATATAAATCTAAATGCATTGTCTTTCAGGAAGAAAGACACCTTTACTGCAGACAATCACAACATAACAGTTAAATATCAATGGTGGTCCATAAACTGTGTACATGCAAACTATTAATAATTTATACTAATCATTAGTAAAGTCTTCTATCTGCAACTAATTCACAGGGAAATTCCTTTCATATGTCCATGAGAGGACTTTTTCATTTTATGAGTCTCAATGATTTCTCATAATTTCACATCTTGTCTGTAGAATGATATTAATATCCTCAAAAACAATATCAATCAATAATGTCAACAACTACAACAATAATACTACAGATTACTTATTAACATTGATACTGTATGATTTATAAAGTAAGATATGTAAGATTTATAAAATAAGATTTATAAAGTAAGGTATGCACTACCTGAGCATATTATATATGTTATTATATATGCATAAATATATATATATATGTATATATGTAAAAACTATTTCCATTTACCATAAGAGGAAACCAAGATTCAAAGAGCAATGTGCACGGGGTGATACAGGCAGCAAATGGTGAAGTCAGACATCAAATATAAAGAGAAGTGAATACAAAACTATATGTGTTCTTTCTACTTCCTGGACACTACCAGAAAGATTTTATTTTTTTTCATTCAGCACCATTTGCTCTTGCTACTAATCACACATATTTTACTCTTTAATGTTCTGGAAGTATTTATAAACATTGTTTTCTTAAATCTCCCCTCTTCTATTATAGGACTGAGGGAAGGCATAGGGTATTATGAGGCTCAGTTCAGTTCAGTTCAGTCGTTCAGTCGTGTCTGACTCTTTGCGACCCCATGAATCGCAGCACGCCAGGCCTCCCTGTCCATCACCAACTCCTGGAGTTCACCCAGACTCACGTCCATCAAGTCAGTGATGCCATCCAGCCATCTCATCCTCTGTCATCCCCTTCTCCTCCTGCCCTCAATCCCTCCCAGCATCAGAGTCTTTTCCAATGAGTCAACTCTTCGCATGAGGTGGCTAAAGTACTGGAGTTTCAGCTTTAGCATCATTCCTTCCAAAGAAATCCCAGGTCTGATCTCCTTCAGAATGGACTAGTTGGATCTCCTTGCAGTCCAAGGGACTCTCAAGAGTCTTCTCCAACACGACAGTTCAAAAGCATCAATTCTTTGGCACTCAACTTTCTTCACAGTCTAACTCTCACATCCATACCTGACCACTGGAAAAACCATAGCCTTGACTAGATGGACTTTAGTGGAAAAGTAATACCTCTGCTTTTGAATATGCTATCTAGGTTGGTCATAACTTTCCTTCCGAGGAGTAAGCGTCTTTTAATTTCATGGCTGCAGTCACCATCTGTAGTGATTTTAGAGCCCAGAAAAATAAAGTCTAACACTGTTTCCACTGTTTCCCCATCTATTTACCATGAAGTGATGGGACAAGATGCCATGATTTTCATTTTCTGGATGTTGAGTTTTTCCCTACTTTTTCATTCTCCTCTTTCACCTTCATCAAGAGGTTTTTTAGTTCCTCCTCACTTTCTGCTATAAGGGTGGTATCATCTGCATATCTGAGGTTATTGATATTTCTCCCGGCAATCTTGATTCCAGCTTGTGCTTCTTCCAGCCCAGCATTTCTCATGATGTACTCTGCATAGAAGTTAAATAAGCAGGGTGACAATATACAGCCTTGACATACTCCTTTTCCTATTTGGAACCAGTCTGTTGTTCCATGTTCAGTTCTAACTGTTGCTTCCTGACCTGCGTATAGGTTTCTCAAGAGGCAGGTCAGGTGGTCTGGTATTCCCATCTCTTTCAGAATTTTCCACAGTTTATTGTGATCCACATAGTCAAAGGCTTTGGCATAGTCAATAAAGCAGAAATAGATGTTTTTCTGGAACTCTCTTGCTTTTTCCATGATCCAGCGGATGTTGGCAATTTGATCTCTGGTTCCTCTGCCTTTTCTAAAACCAGCTTGAACAACTGGAAGGTCACCGTTCACGTATTGCTGAAGCCTGGCTTGGAGAATTTTGAGCATTACTTTACTAGTGTGTGAGATGAGTGCAATTGTGCAGTAGTTTGAACATTCTTTGGCATTGCCTTTCTTATAAAAACTGACCTTAACTCTGCATTCAGATGCTTATATCTTTCCTTTTCTCCTTTGCTTTTTGCTTCTCTTCTTTTCACAGCCTCCCCAGATAGCCATTTTGCTTTTTTGCATTTCTTTTCCATGGGGATGGTCTGGATCCCTGTCTCCTGTACAATGTCATGAACCTCAGTCCATAGTTTATCAGGCACTCTATCTATCAGATCTAGGCCCTTAAATCTATTTCTCACTTCCACTGTATAATCATAAGGGATTTGATTTAGGTCATACCTGAATGGTCTAGTGGTTGTCCCTACTTTCTTCAGTTTAAGTCTGAATTTGGCAATAAGGAGTTCATGGTCTGAGCCACAGTCAGCTCCTGGTCTTGTTTTTGTTGACTGTATAGAGCTTCTCCATCTTTGGCTGCAAAGAATATAATCAATCTGATTTTGGTGTTGACCATCTGGTGATGTCCATGTGTAGAGTCTTCTCTTGTGTTGTTGGAAGAGGGTGTTTGCTATGACTAGTGTATTTTCTTGGCAAAACTCTATTAGTCTTTGCCCTGCTTCATTCCGTATTCCAAGGCCAACTTTGCCTGTTACTCCAGGTGTTTCTTGACTTCCTACTTTTGCATTCCAGTCCCCTATAATGAAACGGACATCTTTTTTGGGTGTTAGTTCTAAAAGTTTTTGTAGGTCTTCGTAGAACTGTTCAACTTCAGCTTCTTCAGAATTACTGGTTGGGGCATAGACTTGGATTACTGTGATACTGAATGGCTTGCCTTGGAAACAAACTGAGATCATTCTGTTGTTTTTGAGATTGCATCCAAGTACTGCATTTCGAACTCTTTTGTTGACCATGATGGCTACTCCATTTCTCCTGAGGGATTCCTGCCTGCAGTAGTAGATATAATGCTCATCTGAGTTAAGTTCACCCATTCCAGTCCATTTTAGTTCACTGATTCCTAGAATGTTGACGTTCACTCTTGCCTTCTCTTGTCTGATCACTTCCAATTTGCCTTGATTCATGGACCTGACATTCCAGGTTCCTATGCAATATTGCTCTTTACAGCATCAGACCTTGCTTCTATCACCAGTCACATCCACAGCTGGGTATTGTTTTTGCTTTGGCTCCATCCCTTCATTCTTTCTGGAGTTATTTCTCCACTGATCTCCAGTAGCATATTGGGCACCTACTGACCTGGGGAGTTCCTCTTTCAGTATCCTATCATTTTGCCCTTTCATACTGTTCATGGGATTCTCAAGGCAAGAATACTGAAGTAGTTTGCCATTCCCTTCTCCAGTGGACCACATTCTGTTAGACCTCTCCACCATGACCCGCCCATCTTGGGTGGCCCCACGGGCATGGCTTAGTTTCATTGAGTTAAACAAGGCTGTGGTCCTAGTGTGATTAGGTTGACTAGTTTTCTGTGAGTATGGTTTCAGTGTGTCTGCCCTCTGATGCCCTCTTGCAACACCTACCATTTTACCTGGGTTTCTCTTACCTTGGGCGTGGGGTATCTATTCACGGCTGCTCCAGCAAAGCACAGCCATTGCTCATTACCTTGAATGAGGGGTATCTCCTCACCACCGCCCCTTCTGACCTTGAGCATGGAATAGCTCCTCTAGGCCCTCCTGTACCCGCGCAGCCACCGCTCCTTGAAGGTGGGGTTGCTCCTCCTGGCCACGGCCCCTGGCCTCGGGCTTGGGGTAGGTCCTCCCAGCCACCGCCCCTGGCCTCGGATGTGGGGTAGCTCCTCTCGGCCACTGCACCTAACCTCGGACGCGGGGTAGCTCCTCTTGGCCACCTCCCCTTGGGCATCCGGTCCTCCTGGCTTCTGCCCCTGACCTCGGACATTGGGTAGCTCCTCTCGGCCGCGCTAAGTGAGGCTAGAATTATAAAAAACCTTGGGGAAGGGGAAGGCAGGGGTGTAGGGGTGCTGTAAATAAATTGTAAAACAGAGTAGGTCCCAAGTAGAAAACCAAAAAAAAAGAAACAGTAAGTCTCAAAACTCTGTGAAGATTCGAAGAAATGGAGTCTTTCTTGCCATAACAGTAAACAAGGCTGTCACAGTCATCAGGGATTCTGGCCCTCCAAATGTGAATTCCTGAGCCCTAAGGGCACTCAGGAAGAACACCAGCACGATCTGCGGGCCATCAGGCTGCAGTCACTCCCTATAGTGAGCACTGAGGAACTCAGGATATGAAAAGCAAAGGGTACAGGCACTTGATAGCTGAGATGCATATGAAAGGAATGATTTCAGTAAGCCCAGACTCTTACATCTTCCCATACATAGTGCACGTGTGCATGCTAAATTGCTTTAGTCACGTCTTAATTCTGTGTGACCTTATGGACTGTAGCCTGCTAGGTTCCTCTGTCCATGAGATTCTCCAGGAAAGAATACTGGAGGGGGTTGCCATGGCTTCTTCCAGGGGATCTTCCTGACTCAGGGATCTAACCTGCATCTCTTCTGTCTCCCGCATTGGAGGGTGAGTTCTTTGCTACTAGCACCACCTGGGAAGCCCTCCCATACATAAAAAAGCCCTGAATTCCTTGACTTGAGATATCTGGTTTTCCTTTAATTCACAATAATCTTTTGAAGTTCAGACTACCTGCCCTTTGTTGCAAAACTTCTATGTAACCTGGCTCCTCCCTTTGACTCCTCTGAGAAGTTCTCTAAGGGTTAGAGTTGAGATACTGTCTCCTGGGCTAAAAAATTCAGCTGAATAAAATATAACTCTCAACTTCTAGGTTGTGACTATTTTTTAAGTTGACAATTCAAAAAAGCTGAGACAGCCAAAAGATTTTGACATCTGTTGTATGTATGCAATTTATAAATTTGAAGACAATATATATGTGTGTGTGTGCATGTGTGTCTGAGATGTATTTGAATTTGTAATCTAGAAGTAGTCATTTCAGGAATTCACAATTCATAAGAATTTGAGAGCAGAAAGGCCTTGCTCCAGAGGTGGTTGTTACATGAGTTAGCTATATTCTCTTTCTGATCAATACCAGAGGATTTGTTAATTAACTTCAGATCAGATCAGATCAGTCGCTCAGTCGTGTCTGACTCTTTGTGACCCCATGAATCGCAGCACACCAGGCCTCCCTGTCCATCACCAACTCCTGGAGTTCACTGAGACTCACGTCCATCGAGTCAGTGATGCCATCCAGCCATCTCATCCTCTGTCGTCCCCTTCTCCTCCTGCCCCCAATTCCTCCCATTAATAAATATTAAAGAATGGGCTTTTAATGGTGACAAATTAGTAGTATTCAAGATCTATGCTTTGTCTAAGAATTTGGAGACATTCCTCACCCTAGCATAAATAGGAAGTCCAGTGAAACCTCCATTCTTCACTCTTCAGGGTAGTGCTGGAGGCTAGATTCTGAAGTTACAATGTCAGAAAAATCTGTTTACCTGATGGTGATTGTAAAACTAATTGAATCCTGCCTCTATATTTTACATCATCTCAGTGAACCCAGAGACAATATATTATGCTCACAGAACCTGAAGAACAGGGAACTAGTACATCTTTGCATTTACAGAGGAGGGCTCTGGAGCTGTTGTATAGCTTTTTAAACAAATGGCATTTCTAAAAAATATCTCCAAGTGTGGCTGAATCTTCTGTGACACTTGCTTTTATAAGTGTCAGGTTTTGATGTAGTCACACAGTAGCGAACACTCATCTCTAACCATAGCAGCTACCACAAAATCTACCACAGATAATCTAACAAATGTACACAGAGAGTTGGCTTAGGCTAGTTCCCAACAACAACAAAATTCTAAACCATAGGAATGAGAGCAGGGATAGAGGCTTGAATATAAATAGAAAATGATCTCTGGCAATTTGTTAGAATAGGTATCAATGTCTTCTTTTTGCAATTTTGGCACCAGCTGCCTGTAAACACCTGAGCTGTAAAAAGTGGGGTAAAGTTGATACCTTCTTATAGCCAAGATTTCCTTACTGATGATCTCAATTTGCTGAATAATTATAAGAAAAATGAATTATAAGCAGCTGTTATCTCTGTCATATGTCAAATGCCTGGTTATTTCCAAGAACCCAACATTTTGTCTCCATGCTGACCTAACAGACAAGCTACCGATTCTTCACCTTAATATCTGCCTAGACCAGCTTCACTTCCTTTCATTAAACATTTATCAAGTACTTAGTTATGCTGTATATGTATCACTGATTTCCTTAGTGAAAAGCCTCAATAAACTTAGTGTGGTTGTACAAATTGTTCAGATCAAATGATCATCTAAAACAGAGTTTAGTTCACTGTAGAAGTTGATGCTGTGCTCAATCTTCATGCTGACTTTCCATTTCCCTAAATACAAGTCACATTTTGGATTCACTTTTCCATGTCCTTTTCCATTAAAGTCACCAAAGATTATAAACTTTCTAGAGAAAACCAAAGTCTATGTGAAGACTTTCTATAACGAATGTAGGTGAAACATGCTCTCAACTCTTAAGATTGCTGTAAACACATCAACACATAAAGGAACCATTTTTCTTTTCCTTTTTTTTTTCTTTCCCTCATTAAGCAAAAATAAAGCAAATGAACAAACAAACAACACACACACAATACACACAAGCAAAAACAAAGAATCTTTTCTTAATGACTTTCTCTGGAATGCTAGAGATCTTTTGCTATAATATGGAGAGAGGGCTAGAAACTGATCCACTTTGTGGCCCTTTATTGCACTGTTCAACAGGTATAAGTCATACTGCATAAATCTGTCCCTCTTTCTTTAGTATGTCTAAAAAAAAGAAGCAGTAAAACTCATCAAAGGGTGTTCTAAAGAAAGCCAGTTTTCTGTTATGGTTCTACCTGTTTGTGCCTGTGCTTACCTTTGCATTCAGCACAGAAAGGTCAATATTTGGAAGAGAACAAGAAGGATATTTATGAAACTATAGGAACACACATTTCATTTGGAAGTGCTAGCTGTGCCTTCCATACTTTTCTGAGTCATCTCCATAGGAAGCCAGCATAAATGCTACCTATTATTTTTGGGAATTGTGCTCTTAATTTGCATCTGTTTTCTATTGGATAACTCCAGGAAATTGAGATCACAAAGTTTAAAGAGGAGAATACCTGTTTAATGTTCCATGGCAGTCAGATTTTGTGCTTGATGTTTGCTCACAGAAAAAGCCTTGCAGGCAAGAGGCAGAATGAGCAATTTAACCAATCATTGACTGCTCAGAGTCCATTATGTAAATGGAAAATAAGGCCATTGTATTAATGGGGAAAAATGGAAAAATAAAGTCCTATCTTAGCAGTTCATTGTTTAAAGAGGGACTTATTTTAATATCTGTCATATAAAATGGGTCTTTAAAAAGCAATATATAAAAATGCAAAAAGGAAGTCTACTCTGGAATTATAAACACACATGAATCTAAAGTTAAGTTTCTAATACAGCATTTCTATTTTTCTTTGTTGTATCTAATAAATACTGTAGCAATCAATAATATTAAAAAATATTGCATTTTGAAAAGTTTATAGACCTTTATTGAAAGTTGACTTCTTCAGTCTCAAAAACCAGCCCTTGGTAAGTGCTGCTGTGATGCCAGGTGCTTTGCATGTTTGTTTTAATCCTTAAAATAAACTTGTGAGGCAGTACTTTCTTTCTTTTCTGGTGAGGGCATGTTATAACTATCTGATGATCTTTCAGTTACCTGTTGTTGAGTAACAAATAACCACAGCTCTCCATGATATACAACAGACAGTTGATAACATACGCATCTGGAGCAGCTCTCCTGATCTTGGCTGGCTTTCCACACAGGTATAGAGGTTGCCTGGCTGTCAGCTAAGGTGACTGGAGCAATTTGACTCTGCTCCATGTGTCTCTCAAACTGCCACAGGCTGCCCCAGACATGTCCTTCTCATGGCAATAGCAGAGATATAAGAAGCCCAGACCAGTGGAAATGTGCAGTTCCTTGTATAAGCTTCTGTTGGCTCATTCCTATTAACCTCTCATTGGCCACAGTGATACAGAGAGAAAATATATTCTGCCTCTCAATAAGAGGTGCTCCAAAGTCCCAGGACAAGGGGTGAAAAATTGAGTCCATTAAAACAATCAATCTTAATTAAAGCAATCAGTCTCAAACAGATGACAATGGCTTAGTATTGTCCGTTTATTTAATCAAATTGCTGTTCATGTTCTATTGATTTAACTTTTAACATACCTGTAATACTTGCAACTTTTCTATACAAACTAAAAAACTAGAACCATTGAGGATCATTTCATTTTTCCAAAGCTTTCCCAACCCACTTATTATTTTTCTTAGTAATGAAGATGATGGTAGTGGCCATCACCATTTATTGACATTTACTATATGCCAGGCAGTAAGTAAACACTTATAACTCTTACAGTGATCCTACTGAATGGGCGCTATGATCCCAGTTTTATAGATGAAGAGGAAAATGAGCTGTAAGGAGATTGAGGAATTTGTAGAAGTTTGTCCTATTAGTAAGTACTGAAACTTAGATTGAAGTCTGGGTCTGTTGGATGTCAATACTCAGGCTTTCAACAGCCAGTCTACTACATTTTAATCTATCCAAATGCTAATAGTTAGAATTGCCTACATATTGTCATACCTCTGTTAGGAAAATTACAAATATTTCTGTTTGCTTTTGGACTATGGAAAAAAAGGCTATGTTGTTCTAGTGACACACAAATTCAAACATATTCTGGGCATAATAGTATCAAAAATTTTTTCTCAACAGACAGCATTTGTTCTAATTATGCAAAGCACTCAACTGTGACCTGCAGAGGCTTCCTCCTTCCTTCTTTCCTGTCTTTGTTCAGACTGACTTGGGCCCTTTCTAAGAGTATGGCCATTTAACCATCTGCCTTCAAGATGTCTCTAATTCAAGGACTCAAAATGTCTACTCCAGTTAAATGACACTTTCAGTTTGTAAAGCCATTAAGGAGTTTACAGAATGATTTTACATTTTTACATATATATATATTACTCACTTCACTTTTTTCCACACATTTTCCAATTCTTAGAACAAGTATGCTACTGCTGCTGCTAAGTCGCTCCAGTTGTGTCCGACTCTGTGCAACCCCAGAGACGGCAGCCCATCAGGCTCCTCCATCCCTGGGATTCTCCAGGCAAGAACACTGGAGTGGGTTGCCATTTCCTCTCCAATGCATGAAAGTGAAAAGTTAAAGTGAAGTCGTTCAGTCATGTCCGACTCTTAGTGACCCCATGGACTGTAGCCTACCAGGCTCCTCCATCCATGGGATTTTCCAGGCAAAAGTACTGGAGTGGGGTGCCATTGCCTTCTCCTAGAACAAGTATAAGGGCAGATAAAAATAAAACAATAATAGGCTTAATTCTGTCTATTGAAAATAAGAGAGGATAACCTTCCCATATTTTATTATTTTATTACTTTAGAAAACTTAAACTTATAAGTACTTTCTCTTCTTTTTGAAATACATATAAATTCTTTGAAAAACTAGATAGGTCCTTTGTCAGCTTTATGACCAGGAATGTCTTTCTCAAATACCTGGGAACCATTTACTTGGAATAAAAACATCAAGGGAGATGGCACCCCTACCTCTTGGTTTCAGTGGTAGGGTAGGAACCCAACTTCATGGGTTGCTCCAAGTTGCATAACTGCTTCCTTTATTAAAGATATGAAACGTTTGTTTTTCTTCTGCATAAAGTCAATTAACTAACACAGATGGTTACTCCAACTGTGAAGTGAAATTGGGATGAACTATGTGTGGCACTGGAGAAGGCGATGGCACCCCACTCCAGTACTCTTGCCTGGAAAATTCCATGGATGGAGGAGCCTGGTGGGCTACAGTCCATGGGATCACTGAGAGTCGGACACGACTGAGTGACTTCACTTTCACTTTTCACTTTCACGCATCGGAGAAGGAAATGGCAACCCACTCCAGTGTTCTTGCCTGGAGAATCACAGGGACGGGGGAGCCTGATGGGCTGCCGTCTATGGGGTCGCACAGAGTCGGACATGACTGAAGCGACTTAGCAGCAGCAGCAGCATGTGTGGCAAATGGTATTGTGAAGTCCTCTTACTTGAGGACTATTTATTCTTTATCTCAAGCACAGGTATGTAAGATGAAAGGGTGAGATTTCTTTCTGTCTTTGCAGTCTCTTAGCATATTGTCTGTGATGTGCAAAACTCCATTTAATGTTGTTGTTGTTTTTTTTAATAACAAAACTGTTTTCTTTCCCTACTAACTTTGTAGAGAGGATTTTTAGGTTGGGAGAAAATTTTGTCTTTAATTATATTTCTCCAGCACAATCTGCAAGCTAAGTATTACTACAGTCATTTTACAGGTTAGGAAACCATGGTTCCAAGAGATGAAGTAAGTTGCCTATACAGACAGTCCTACAACTTATTATATTGCAGAACTAGTGGGTTTATAAATTCATGAAGATTGGAATTATGTCTATCTTGCTGATAATTTTATTCCCAGTGCTCCATGAAAACTTGGCAAATATGAATGCACACTTTGTCTTTTTGGAAGAATAAATATCCCCAAATCCCAAGATCTTTCCAATATTATATTTGATGCTAATTTGTAGCAATGTAGAGTTACAGTGTGGTATCATCAACAGTTAGGAAATTAAAGAGAAAGATTATTATCTGACTGGTAACTAGTGAGAATGAAAGATAATTGATCAAAGTAGAGATATTCAAAAGCTCTCAAAGAAAATATTTTAACACCTAGAACTAAACTATACCTTAAATATAAAAAAGACATAAAGAAATAATGCAGTAACATTTGGGGACGGGGTGTGCTCAGCCATGGGATCACTGAAAAACAATAGATGCCAATTTTAACAGGACCCATCCTATTATTGGTCACGCTGGTAAAAGCAACTTCAGCCAACAGTGCCACTGGCAAGTTCACCCCTAAAGTGAGATGAGAGGATCAGATGATCTTGTCTTGATCCTGTTAAATTATGTTACTAATCCCTATAGTGCCATTAAATGGATTAATCAATAGATTTCAAATTCTTTTAGTCTCTATTATTTTATTTTCTTATAGTAAGTCAGTTAGTAGTTTCCAGTTCATATCTGCTTTCTCATCAGGTGTGACTAGCATAAGATAATATTTGACATGTCATTTTTATGTTGTCTCAGAACCATTCTAGTTTCACTAGCCCAGCTTAGCCAATCACTCTGGACTTGACCCCTTCTGGGCACTGCCATGAGTGAATTTCTGGGACTTCAAAGAGGACAACCAGATTAGATGGGCCGAGCTCTCTTATACCACCAGGTCTCAGTCCATTTTATGAAAGCCATGCATGACAAGATGAGCTCAGGTACCTGAAACACCATCTCCAGGAACCATTCCCAGCTCTAACCTCTCCCTTTGTTGCCCACTTGAGAAAGTGAATGGGAATATAAATAAGAGAACATTACAACTTAGAGCAGACTTTCACAAGGACATGCCCCATAAAAAATTTCCACACTTAACCGATAAGCATGCTATTAGACATAAGATGGGGAAAGCTGAATAAGTTTAGAAAATTGTGGTATGACAAAGCAGTAGTTTGTTGGAGCTGGTTCATACTAACTCACAAGAGCTAAAACTGATTTGTCTGTTTCTGTCTCTGCGTTCAGTAAAGTCACATGGATTCTTTGAAATAGGCCAAGGCATGAAGGTATTTGACATCATAAAAATCTATAAATACAACAAATTGGAGATCTTTTTTCCAGAGAGCAGTTTATCAGCATACGTTAGGATGATAAATTTTTATCCAATTCCTTGGATGAGAGATTTTTTAATCATAATACCCCTGATGTCTTTAAGATACTTGGCCATGAAATAACTTTGGGCAGCAATGCCATGTTGAGACAAAATTAGACCCTTCATAAACTATAAGAAAAATGAATTAACTTAAAATTATATTATCAAATATTTACTGGTTAATTTTATGTGACAAACTCCATTTCTGATCATATCTTCACTTATTGATGTATTTATTCAATATTTATTCAAGAGCTTCCTAAGCAACAGATACCATAGCACCAAGATACAATAGCTGTATACTGTCCCCTGATGCCACTTCTAGCTGTTAGAATATTCTGAGTTTTACTATTTCACTGTTGAGATACTCATCCACATGTCCCTGAAAGCACCTCCCCTTTTAGGCATGGGCAAACAGTGGGGTACTCCATGTCCCCCGACAGGACTTAGTATCCTAAGCATCATGTTAAGTTCTTTATATGCATTATCATGTCCCTTCCTCGGGTTTCCCTGGTGGCTCAGATAGTAAAGAATCTGCCTGCCATGTGGAAGACTGGGGTTCAATCCAAGGAATGGCTACCCACTCCAGTATTCTTGCCTGGAGCATTTCATCCAATCCTTATCCTTTGATGGCTCTGTATTTTATTATCTCAACTATTACAGCTGAAGAAACTCAGTCACATAGAGATTAAATAATCTGTTTAAGGTCACATGAGAACAAATGCTAAACGTCAAAATTCAAACCTAAAAAAAGAAAAATAGCTCATAGGTATACTTAACACTATGCTTTGTCACCTCTTGACAAGACAGTTAAGTTTATATTTCAACACCTCCACACACTTAGAGGGGAGGGACAGGCTGAATATGTTCACTCATCCATTCATTAAGCATTTACCCAGTACTTACCTTGAGTTATGTTAATCGTGTTTCTCAAAATACATTGTATATACCAGGTGTGCTCAGAAGTGCTCCATGGGGGCTCCATGCAGAGTCTCAGAAGAAATATAGCTCATCTTCCCAGAATTCCAAATTTCTAAGGAATGGAGAATATATTCTCATGTTAAAACAAACAAAAGATGTATTGGGAAAACAATGCAGAGTTTATATAAGTTTTAGTAACACTAGAAAATTCTCAGAGATTTTACACTGTGGAGTAGCAGCTACTTGGTCTAAGTGTCAAAATTTTTGTGGTCCACTACTGAGCTGAGAACACTTTGTGACTGAAAATCTGTTATGAATGTAACAAAATAATATATATATATATATATATATATATTATAGCATATATCAGTATTGGAAATTATCTCATTCATTTTATAATTGTTTTTGTTTTTCATCTCTATCTCTTGAAACAATTTAAGCATTCTAAGAGTGAGAACTTGTCTATTTGTCCACAGTTTTATTACTAATCCCCAAAACAATGCCTAGTATAAAAAGGTATTTAATAATGCTTGTTAAATGAGTGAATAAATGATGAAGTGTATAAGCATTTGCTACTTAATTAACCCTTCTCCCTCAGTTTATATATCTACTAAAAGAGTGAAAGTATGGCATTTTTCATAGCATCATCATGAAGATTTACAAAATATATAAAACATGCCTATAATCATGACCAGCATATAGCAAGCACTTAATAAATTTAAGTTATCGTAACTGAAAGACACATAAGGATCAATGTGTACAACAAAGAAAATCACTTTTCTATAGTTTCTGTATTTCATTGGGACTGTATTGAAGAGACATTCTAAATAAAAATACGCAGATTCATTAAACCCACTTCTTCAAAACACAACTAAGCATCAGGTAGATTTATGTCCGTCTTGTCACCATGGACATAAGCTGCATTATTCCCAAAGAGTAGTGCAAATCATAAGATTCTTCCCTCAAAAAAGGCTATAAAGTGTTAGCAAAAACATAAAAGATGATGGCCATAATGATTCATTGCAAGGGCATGGGCAGAAAGCTGTGTTATCTGGTTAGTACGTTTTAAATGTTTATGAGTTGTGGATGTATTTGTTTATGCTTTTATGTATTTGGTGCTGACTACTCACATAGAAAAAATGACAATAATGCTTGCCCTTTTTTAAATTTGAAATCGCAAAATCTTTCATTTAGGCTGCTTCACTGCTATAAAAAATAGCCCGTGTTTTCACTCTAAAAAACTTTCATTTTTAGATTATCTTCCATGTTAATAGAAACATTTTGGTGTAAAGTAGGCATTTTACCCTAAAATCCTATTTTACAAAATCTATCCAAAAATTGGGGTTTATTTAACTGTTATAATTTAAGAATTACAGGTTAAGTTGGGATTCTTTTTCACAAGTTGATAAACAGTCATATCTAGTTCATTTTTGAGCATTAAAAAAGGCTGTTGATTAACCTATTATGAATTCTGTTATAAGTAAGGGGTGGGGGAAAGCTGCTTATATGGTAAACCAAGTCCCGTCAATGATGTTTACATTCTAGTGTTGGAGAGAGGGACAAAAGAAAGTAAGTGTCCAGAACATTCTGAATTTCAACTCTGGGTCAAGTGGTCTGGTGAATCTGAGGGACATTTTTGAAGTTTTGGCATCTGAACTGATACGCAGCCAGACTAACTGCCATGTTATCAAGCACTGATTTCTAAACACAAGTTAAAGAAGCTTCTTAACACAGTCCACCAGTTACTTAGTAGCTGGTACTAATTAACTCTGTGTATTTGTCTTTCATTCAGTAGTAACAAGAGTCCTGACTGCCATTTTTCAACCATCTCCCCTGCTATCCCCAACCTCTCGCACTGCTATTCTTGTTGTCGTATCATTTCTTTTCCATGTATGTAGTTCAGTCTTTTCCTCCTTCACCGTCTCTGTGCTCTGTATACACCTACTCTACTGTGAACAGATTGACTTTAATTTTTACAATATTTTTTTCAGATCATGAAGGAAATACATAGTCAATATAAGACATTTATAAAATTATATATATATTAAAAGGAACATTAGTACTGACCCAAAAGCACAACCCACATGTAACATTTTTGGTATGCTGTGTTTGTCTACAATCTTTTCCACCACATGTTTATCATTACTAGGTAAATGATCTTTTTGAAATTGCTTATGTTTTCTAAATTGTTGAGGAAGCCAATTACTGTATCACTCTGTTTCTTTATTTATCTATACACTGGTTCTCACTCTTCTTAAAGGAGGAAAAACCAGATCAGAGAGTTTAGAAGAGGAAACTGATGCATGAGTTGTCTAGCCCCTTCCTCTTTTCCTCTTCTTGGGACCCAGTGGCCTAGAAAGGAGCACACCACTTTATTCCTCCATGTGGTAAGTCTTTGAGATTCCCTGGTGGCTCAGATGGTAAAGAATCTGCCTGCAATGCAGGAGACCTGGGTTTCACCCCTGCATTGGGAAGATTCCCTGGAGAAGGGAATGGCAACCCACTCACAGGACTCTTGCCTGGAGAAACCCGAGTCTTGGTGAGGTGGTTACTCAGTGGGAGGCCTGTCCCAGCCCAACTCTGCTGAAAACCGAACGGGAGACTCTGTCTAATTCTGGAGTGTTACAAAGACCACATGACACTTTCTTCAATAGCACTTTTTTGGTAATAAAGATATTATTTTAGCCTTGATCATGGGGAGATTTTAATCTTCCTTTTTCAATTTGCTCAGTACCTGCACAGGAAAGAAGGATGTTGCTTTATTCTTCACACAGAGACCAAACACATGTGCTCTATGATGGATGCTGTGATGTGCCATCTAGATGTCTCTTTCATGAAGTCTTATTCTCTCAACTTTTGGAATTAGCATCAGCATAGGATGGAGAGCCCCTTCAGGGACCATCTCAGGTACAAAGAGCATCCCATTCAAGGTTGTGAACTTACTTTGGAAGCCTACATTCAATAACTGATTGATGTGTGTGTGTGTGTGTGTTAGTTGCTCAGTTGTGTACAACTCTTTGCGACCCTGTAGACAGTAGTCCACTAGGCTCCTCTGTCCATAGCATTCTCCAGGCAAGAATACTGCAGTGAGTTGCCACTCTTTTCTCCAGGGGATGTTCCCAGCCCTGGGATCAAGCAGGGGTATAAAGTACTGGCCCATCCTTTAAGACATTCAGTGGTCATTCTAGCTCCAGAGCTCCCTGAGCATCAAAAAGATTATCACTGGGCATAAGCCAGTGGTATTTGGCTTGGCTTTTCCTTTTCCTCACAACTGCTTCCTTTTTCTGTATTATGAAGATGTTCCCAAGGGCTCGCCATAAGAAATATGTCAATTCTGTCTCTGAGACTGCTGAGTCTGCTTACTGAGAAACCTAACCTCTCACATTTATATGTACAAATACATGCATATCATTCTACTAAAGGTATTTGTTGTAATAACCACATATTGTTAAAGAGAGTCTAATAATAGAGGAATAATATTGTATTCAATAATGATTCCATAATTATTATAACTCTTGTTCTTGCACATTCATTGTATTTCTAATTCCTGCTGTTTTAAATATCACATCACAAAAAACAATTTTGTTTACAAATATTTTTGCACATATCTAATTAATTGTGAAGGATAAACACATTCAATAAAGAGTGAAATTACTGGGTAAAAGAAGATGCACACTAAAAAAATTTTTGACATTATTGTCAATTTACTCTCTGAAAAATCTCACACCAATATACACTCTCACCATCAAGGAATGGGAAAATCTATTTCAAAGCACACTTACTAACATTTTAAAAATGTTTTAAATTAAAAATTTTCCAGTTATATAATTATGTTTTTATTTTCCTTATTAATGAATTAGAAAATTCATTTATATATTTATTAGCCAATAACTATTATCTCTTTCTTTGTGGATTATGTGTCTACAAACTTGTTTATTCTTCTAGATTGTTTTTTTCCTTAAAAAATGTTCTAAAACTTTTCAAAACTGAAGAGTATTGACATTTGTATAATACTGAGCTTATCATGAAAGAAATTGATCGTGCTCTCCATTTAAGAGGGTTCTTGCATGATATAGTGTATAACAGTGATTCTCAACTCCTGCCAATTTCGCCTCGCAGGGCATCTGGCAATGTCTGGAGACAATTTTAATTGTCATCACTTCGGGGGGAGGGGAGGAAAAGGAGATACTACACAAAAATAGTTAAAACCTAGTGAGTAAAGGCTAGGGGTGTTGTTAAACATCTTACAAGAGGGAAGTCCACTAAAACAAGTACTTATCCAGCCCCAAATGTGAATCATGCCAAGACTGAGAAACCCTGGTCTGGTATATACAGAGTTCTGCAAACTTCCTGCATGAGTTTATTCATAGGTTTGACTGTGTGTGTGTGTGTGTGTGTGTGTGCATGTACACATGCACAAGTGCAGACATATACATTGTTTTCAATTATATTTTCTGACTGTTAATGTTGGTTGAAATAAATCACTTTTTATGTGTATGTTTTGAAACTCTAAATCTTTTTTTGGTTTTTGCATACTTGTTTTTTTTTTTTTTTTAGTCTGCTGGGTTTTCTATCTAATGATTTTGTTCTTGATAGTAATATAGGTGTTTCAATTTTGAAATTATTTTGTCTATAATATAGATAATGTAGGTAAGAAAAATAATTAAGTGTATTGGCATTATTGGAAATCAGAGTTTTCAATTCCTCTAGGACCCTACATTCCATAAAGCACAACTGCTACTTTATGTATAGTATAGTGCTATTTTTTCTAATATAAATATTAGAATATAAATATAATCTGGTGGCTCAGATGGTAAAGAATCTGCCTGAAATGCAGGACACCCAGGTTCGATCCCTGGGTCAGGAAGATCCCTTAGAGAAGGGAATGTCTACCCACTCCAGTATTCTTGCCTGGAGAATTCCATGGACAGAGGAGTCTGGTGGGCTACCATCCATGGAGTCACAGTTGGACACGACTGAGCGACTAACATTTTCACTTTCTAATATAATAGTATGGAGAAGGAAATGGCAACCCACTCCAGTATTCTTGCCTGGAGAATCCCAGGGACAGAAGAGCCTGGTGGGCTGCCGTCCATGGGGTCGCACAGAGTCGGACACGACTGAAGCAACTTAGCAGCAGCAGCAGCAATATAATAGTATCACTAACAACAGCTGCTATTTATTGAGTCTCTCTGATGTCTGTCTGGTGTTGTCACTCTACTCTCTGATACACATGCAATATTCCATTTGTTCCTCATAATAATTCTATGAAGTGGTTATTATTTCCCCTACTTTACCAAAGAAGTTTAGAGATTATAAAAACTGTATCAAATCCTTGTGCTCAACTCCTAGGCTATGATCTTTCTATTTAAATATCAAAAATGAAGTTAAAATAGCTTAGTATTCAGATCTTTAGCTGATATCATTTGTTCTTGCACAGGAAATTTGAGGATCCTTTTGCTAGATAGTATATACCTCTGAGACTTTGATCAGACTTGGACAAAGAAGTATATTTATTTTCAATTATCCATTGATCTAAACAATAAATGTTTCCTGTCAGGTCAGTAATAAGAGACACTGATAATTATCTTTCAACAGCTTCATGTTTAAAGGACAACTGATATTGATCATTAATGTGAACATTACTTCAAAGTCACAAATTTCTCAATAGTTTTTTGGGTTTTATTGGCATGGATTGTTTGTTTACATATATCATTCTTACACAAGATGTCAATTCCATGCATATTTATTTTTCTCTTAATCTTCCTCAACATACATAAAATGTCAGTCTGGAATAATTATAACTAGAGTGAATTACGAGTCACTGTAAGTGACAGGCACCTAAAGGCTTCTAGGACCTGGTCATGTCATAATCCTTCTTTGTTGATGTGCTTTTCTGCTTCCAGGGAAAGTTCTTTGAAGCTGAAGCTGTTCTCTCTTCCCAGTTTGAGAGACAGCAATGAGAAGGTTAACTACTACAATTATTTGCAAGTATAATTGTTCATAATTTGAAGAAAGCAAATATCCTGCTTTCTGGAGCTTATAGGAAAGAGAGGAAAGATTAACTAAGAGAGGTGAATGGGCTTCCCAGGTGGCACTAGTGGTAAAGAACCTGCCTGCCAATGTAGGAGACATAAGAGACGTGAGCTCGATCCCTGGGTTGGGAGGACACCCTGGAGGAAGAAATGGCAACCCAACTCCAGTACTCTTGCCTGGAGACTCCCATGGACAGAAGAGCCTGGTAGGCTACAGTCCATGGGGTTGCAAAGAGTTGGACACAACTGATGCGACTTAGCACAGCACAAAGCACAAGAGAGATGAAAGGAGTAGAGGATGAGATGATTACACAGCCTCACCAACTCAGTGGACACGAATTGGAGCAAACATCAGGAGATAGTGAAGGACAGGGAAGCCTGGTGTGCTGCTGCGGTCTATGGGGTCACAGAGAGTCTGATACAACTTAGAGACTGAACAACAGCCGCAAAGTGAGGTGAGCTTCCTTTGTCATTTCTCTTTCAAGGAAGCTTCACACAGCACTGAAGGAAAACAAAGGTGTTAGACCGTTAGAAAAGTAACTGCAGAATTGAAGCTAAGGACTGTCATGAATAGTGGCAAGTGGAGAGAACTGATAGAGGCTCAGGAAGTTCAGCAATGGATTCCTGTCTTGACCAGTTTATAATGAGCTATGTTAAAACCTAGACAACTCTCGAAGTCAACTGGACTGCATGGTCTCAGTTTCTGTGAACTACACCTAGAATCTCATCATAAATTCCGTTTTGCTTCAGCTAGTTCAAATGGGTTTATTTCATTGAAGCCAATGAATTTTTACTAATTAAAGATTACAGTAACCAACTCAGATACTGAATCCTCTGGGAAAAGGTAAATTCCCTTGTTTGAGCATTAAACCTTAGGCTCTGGGAGACAGGCAAAACATACACGTTCCTTCAAATGAAAAATTCAGCTTCTCCGAGAAATCTATCTGGTTAGCTGTAGAGTTCCTTTGCCAACCGGTATACTGAACAGCTGGAATCTATGAGCCTTTTACATGGGGCAGGTTGCATTTCTCAATAGGTCAATTAGACAATGAAAAATCACTTCTCAAATCTAATTCAACACACCCCACTGCCCTTATGTTGGTTTCGGCAAAATGTCTAAGATATATATGTATATGCCTTGAACAAAGGGGTTCAGTAATTTGTCTTCAGCTGCTGGTCACTATTCATTCAGTTCAATTCATTTTAAGTGTGAATGTATCCAGACTATTGTGTGATCTGATTAAGGAACCAAAAAAAGACATGTAACTTCCCTTGGGAAATTTGTATGCTTGGGGTTTACTTTTCTGCTCTGAACTAAATCAATAAGTACTTGGTTACTTCACACCTTTATTTTCATTGAATAAATCATATTTTGGAGTCATAGCCTTTAAATTCCAGGTGATACTGCCTAGGTAAGTAAAAGCCATGTGGCTAGTTCAGTGATCCAGAGAAAATCAATTTACCTTCCAAATTAAGAGATCTCAAAAGAAAACAAACCAAAAAATGGATGACTATAAATGAATCAGACTCTTAAAGTTGTTTTCATCTCTAATAGCTATGACTCAATGACCTCAAAAAATAAATGTATGAAAACAAGAAAGAATGACTTCACTTGAATGAAAAAGAAAGTCATCCACTGAAAATGAACGATTCATGAAATATTTTCCCTATTTCTATCTTTAAAAACTGGTCTTCAGTAAAAATCTTTTTGAATGAAAAACTACAGTTGGCAGATCTTCTTTATGGACTCTAATGTCTTTTTTCCCCTCCTATTTTGGTTCTTTGCAAATGGGTCTAATCCAGGTAACTTCTCCAAAAGGTAGCTTGAATAATATTAAAATGATGGGTGCATCAATAATGCAGCTAGTGGGTAGTCATTAAGAGTTGGGTTTTGGAGTTGGTTTGGTTTGGTTTCATTTCAAAAAACTGTGTAATATTAGGCAAGTAACTAGAAAATTCAGATTTCTTATCTGTAGAATGGGAATTAAGTTAAGTGAACGTCAGTCGGTTGTGTCTGACCCTTTGTGATCCGATGGACTGTATAATCCATGAATTCTCCAGGCTAGAATACTGGGGTGGGTAGCCATTGCCTTCTCCAGGGGATCTTCCCAACCCAGGGATTGAACCCAGGTTTCCAGCATTGCAGGCGGATTTTTTACTAACTGAGCCACTAGGGAAGCCCAGAATGGGAATAATAGTACTTATATCTTAGGGCTCATGTGAGAACCAAAGGAAATAATTCATGTAAAAATGTTCGAAGTTATAGCCATTTTTACTAATATAAGTTCATTTATTCATTCAGCAAGTATCAATATTTACTGAGAAAGCCCTGTGTGTCAGGCACTGTTCAAGGTTTCTAGGTTTTTGTCAGGCACTGTTCTAGGTTTTGGAGATGTAACAGTGAGCAAGATAAGATCCATTACTTCAGAGATCTTACCTACTAGTGAGAGAGACAGATCTTAAAAATAAATAAATATATGTTATAATATTTAGAAATCATTTTTCCTATGAAGAAAAATCTTCATTTTAGTAGACCTCTTTAATCAAAAGCCTTGACATATCAATAGGATTTCATTAACAGGAAGGATTAACAGATATAGATGGCAGGGTAGAATGATCCTAATGGAATCATGATGTTGTCCCACTAACCCAACAAGACACATGGCAAAGAAACTTGAAGTTGAAGAAGACAATGGAAGTCAAACTACTAGGGGTTAACTATATTGTGAGTTTTGAAATCTTTATCAAAGTAAAAACTGAAAAACAGGTAAATTGTATCTTTTTTTTTTTAAGAAAGGTTATTAACTCTTGGTAATCTTTTTGAAGTAGGTTAATGAAAAGAAAATGTAATTGGCCAATATTTCTGAAACTCAATATTCTTTCTGTCTCTAAAGAACATATTAAAATAGCAATGATAATAGTGATAATGGTTAATAATACTTCTAAGAGCAATAACAATTGTTAACATTTATCAAAAGCTTACAATGTATCACATTTTTGCAAAGCCCTTCAAGAGCATAATCTCATTGAATCTTTAAAACACTATGAGGAAACAGAATCACAGATATAGAAAACAAAATTATGGTTACTATAGGAGAAAGGGGTAGGGAATAAATTAGGAGTTTGGGATTAGCAGATAAGACTCCTATATATAAAATAAACAACAAGGTTCTAGTGTATAGCACAGGGAACTATATTCAGTATCTTATAATGAACTAAAATATAAAAGAGTATATATATATATGTGTGTGTGTATGTACACACACACACACACATATATGTATAACTGAATCACTTTACTGTACACTAGAAACTAACACATTGTAAGTTAACTACATTTCAATAAAATAAAACACTATGCATTATGTGCCATTATCTCCCTCAATTTATAGGTAAAGAAACCAAGACTTACAGAAGTTAAGCCTTCTTAAGGACACATAGTTGGTAGAGAAGCATGTCAAAGGCTGCTCTATTGACTTCAGAGCTCTAAAAGAACTTTGTCAATACCTTTTGTTCTTACTGGATTATGAACTTTCCTTCATTACCTATTCTGTATAATTTGGCATCCTTCTGTATTGAGTACCTTATATGTCATTTTTTTTAATAATCTAAAAAATATGATGAGGTATATTTTAGCCATTTGTATATAGAAAATCATCCCCAAAATGAGTGGTGAAACAATAAGCATTTTTTTTTCTCACTCATGGATTTTTGAGACAGACTGGGAGCCAGCTTATCTAGCTTGGGCTCAGCTAGAATTGGCTCCAAGTCATGGATCATCCAGATACACTCTACATGCCTTTCATTTTCTTTGGACCATTCAGCTAACTTGAGTATACGTTTCGCATGACTATGACAGAAACATAAGAGAGAAAATTCCACCAACCTTGGCAAGCAAATGTCAAGCCCCTATTCTCATCATATCCAATAAAACTTCTTTAGTCAAAGTAAGTTTCATGGCTAAGGCCTACATCAACAGAGTAGGAGAATACACTTGGACTTAGGGGAAGTAATTGCAAAGGCATAGGGAAAAAGACATGGATACAAAGATGATAAAGATTCGGTGACTTGGTGATAATGATATAATCTACCACAAGTATCTACAATATTACCTACTACATATTAATATATAAGTAGGATAATATTAGATATAAATAATATTGCAATATAATATTTACAGATATTATTAGAGATGAATTAGAGACTTAGGTTGCTTAACAAATTTGACTTTGGTTCACTAGCTCTTAACTAAAATAGTAAGCTTTTTATTCCCATTCTCAAAGAAAAACTGCTTTCCAGTAATGGGAGATGTTAAGAAAAAAGAAGGAACTTAGATGAACTTATGGCATATGCCTCTTTTCATTGTTTGTCCCTTGCAATACCTAATCTTGTTCCTGACCCACAATGCATGGTCAATAAATGTGTGATAATCAAAAAGTAGCCATCAAAGACTCCAATTAAACCAGAAGCGAATGCACAAAAGTGATAGTGTTGAGTGGGACATTTTTATAGGTTCCTTTTCTATATTAATGGTGTCATAAGAAGGAATTTTAAAGTAATGAAAAGTAGAGTTGGGCTTTGAGCAAATAAATAAATATATTTTGAGAAGACAGATAATTAAAATGAAACACTGGCATTACTTAAGTGGCATTATTAAAACAAGCTATTTAGCAAAACTATTATCTTCCCGTTTTTACTAGAAAAAAAAAAAAGCAAAACAAAAATAGATAAAACATAATTACAGAACTTGTGCTTCCTAAACGGAGGTGAATTTGGCTCTTTGTTTCTTCATTCTTCTAGTGATGCAAATTTGGGCCTTTTAATAGATAGTATTAACTTGATATGCTTCCAACTCAGTAGTTTTAAGTATAATTGATGTCAAGAAAACAAATGTTGCAGGGCAGGTGCAATTCTTTTACAATTAAGAGATCACTTGGGTCCACTGCACTGCGAACACATTGAAATTAGTGATGATATATAAAGCATGTTAACTCTTCTAAAGTAAATGGGAAGCCAGAGATGCCCTATGAAGAATGTGCCAATGACTACAATAATAAGAGGTAAAATTTATCGAATGCTTGCTATGAAGCAGTCAATAATGCACTATCATAATCTGTGTTATCATCTTCAGTCCTAATAAGAAGTCTTCCTTTTTTCAGGTATTCAATAAATACATGGTGACCATCTATTCTTTACTAGACCTTGTGTTGGCTAGTGGCAATAGAGTGAGGGAAAAAAGTAATCATGGCTCTGTCCTTATATGACTTATAGTGATTATAAATAATCACAAAAATAATTATAGCACTTCTACTGTGTCAAGTGCTATATAGATGAATTTAATCAGTAATTTAACCTGACTGAAGAGGTCAAAGAATGCTTCTCTGAGGAAATAATTTGAGTTGAGATCTGAAGGACAAGGATGACTTAGTTACAGGGAAAAATAGCATTTGGTCAGAGGGAAAAACAAAGATGAGGCAGGGAGCAGAGATGAGCTGACCTCGAGAATGCAGAGTGAAGAAAAGCAGAGAAGGATGAGAAGAAAAGCAGATGAGGCTGGAGAAGGGATGGGAGCCTGACCGCGCAAGATGTGGTTGATAGAGAAGCTTTGTCTTTATTCTAAATACAACGGGAAGCCATTGAAGGGAACCAGAGGAAGAAAACCTAGCACCAGTGACATTATCAGATTTTCAAACTGGCTACTAGGTGGAGATAGGATTGGACAGAAGAAGGCAGGCAGGATGAATACAGATAGACTGCTTCTATAACTATTGCAATTGTATAAGAAATGATGACAGTTAAGACTATTGTGATGGCAATGGAGGTAATGAGAAATACTATCTTTTGAAATTCTAAGGCACACTTGAAAACACTTTAACATCTCTGAAATTAGGATGCTTCTTATATTCTCTGTGCCATATTAATTATCCAATTGCCATTGCCTGTGTTAAGTGCATGGAAATTTGCAAAATCAAAAAGATAATAGAGATATTCTTTTAGAAATGATATATAGCGAAATTTTGTGATGGCAATAATGTGTAAAAAACCCTGGTGCTCCAGATCTAAGTCAAACAATGTGTCGATGCATTCATTGGCAGAACTTTTTCTTTGATGCGGGTACTTAAAGTAATGGTGCATGTTACAATTGATGGGGTTTTAGACTCACTGAAATATGACAAAAGGACATTACGGGGTTAAACCAAAAAAGGCTAGTTATGGATTGACTGTATGAACAAGACTAGGCGACCGAACAACAGCAACAACGGAAAATAAAGGACACAGAAGGCTCAAGTTCCTGTTTGGTTAAAAATACATATAACATTATGAATAAAGAGGTGTGTGTGTGTGTTAGTTGCTCAGTCCTGTCCGATTCTTTGTGACCCCATAGACTGTAGCCCACCGGGCACCTTTGTCCATGGGATTCTCCAGGCAAGAGTACTGGAGTGGGTTGCCATTTCCTTCTCCAGTGAATAAAGAGGTACAAAATACCATACTAATATTATTCCCATTTAACTGGAAAACTAATTGAAATAAAAGGAATTAAGAAAACTGTCAAAGGCTATACCATTTACAGTTGGCAGAAATTGGATAGGTCTGACCAGTGCCTGGGAGAAGGCAATGGCACCCAACTCCAGGACTCTTGCCTGGAAAATCCCATGGATGGAAGAGCCTGGTAGGCTGCATTCCATGGGGTCACTAAGAGTCGGACACGACTGAGCGACTTCACTTTCCCTTTTCACTTTCATGCATTGGAGAAGGAAATGGCACCCCAATCCAGTGTTCTTGCCTGGAGAATTCCAGGGACTGGGGAGCCTGGTGGGCTGCCATCTATGGGGTCACACAGAGTCAGACATGACTGAAGTGACTTAGCAGCAGCAGACCAGTGCCTGATGTCCTAAGATATGTAGAAAAAAAAACCTGGACCAACAAATATCATCAAAGAGTAAATGGTTGATCAGCTAACATATGGAAGTATATTAAACATTACTTGATCTCACAAGTAATTAAAGAAATATAAATTAAAATAAGGATGGACTATTATGTTGTATGCTATTCAAAATAAAACAATAAATAAACTAATACAATTATGTAAAGTTTAAAAATAAAATAAAATTAAAATACAAAAAAAATTAATTCATCATCAGAAATTGTCAATATTGAGTATAAATTCCTTTTTATAATGTAAGAGAAAAGAAATTAATGTTTAAGAACAATAAAACTAAGGTAAATGTGACAGAAAGGAATGCATAGGTAAAAAAATATGCAAATAATTGGTAATTGTACATAGGCAGATGCTATTTTGACATTTTCTAGCCTTGGGTAGCATCCTATTTTTTTTCTTTTTTTTTTTTTCCTTTCCCTTTTTCTTAATTTCTTTTCACATTTCTTTTTTGAGAGGGAGTAGACAATGAGAAGAGAACACTAGTTGTCTTTTACTACAATACTTTCCTAAACACTGCTTTTGGCTCATGTTCAGGATCTTGGGATCAATTTCTAATGCAGACATCCTCAACTATCTCTCATGTCAAGAGCCAATTGAGATGACATCTATCAATGCCCAGCATAAACACTGTCATCCCAGTGAGCTTCAGCCTGTCTGAACAGATGGGGCTTGGGTCTCTGGACTCATTATTTACCTTCCCAGCTCTTCCTCTCCTCTGGCAAAGTGCTTGGACCCAGTTACACACAAAGCCAAATGGCTTGTATTTTTGTTCACAGATTGTACATTGTCCTTTTCTTCCTCTTGGCACCTTTAGCCATTTGTCATCTTTATAGAACTGATTCAAGAAGATTTGTGTGACTAATCCACATCCTAAATAATCTGCTATGGTGTTAATCCCTGGCAATGCTAAATTTCATCTGGAATTGATGAGAAAGAAGAGTGGCATTGGCTTTAAATCCATGTCATGTAACCCTAATTCCATCCTACCTGACTGAAATAAACCAAAATATTGATTTTGGGGTTTCTGTGATGACTTTGGTCAAAGAGGGAAAAAGTAGCTGAATCAAAGTATTGAACATCTCATGACATGGACAGAGTAGACATAAATTGCCAATCCCACAAAGTGATTGAAAAGTATAATTTGGGGGGTTAGAACTAATAATCACTAAGTAAACTTGTCCTTGTTTATCCCTTTCATCATTATTAAACTATCAGCTTTTTTTAAGAAGAAATTTTACTTTATTTCTCTCACTCTTGAAGTCAATGCAATGCCACTCTCCTTGAAGTTAAAAATGGAATACTGAGAGCTCCAAGTAATTAATAGAAGTATTCTTAGAATAAAGATGTTAGGCTACAAGAGAGGCTAATTATTTTTATGACAATGTTGTGATATTTTATCTAACATGCTTGACATTTATGCTAAAAACTGGGACTGCAATCTTAAGAAATTTTATACCCTACAAGTTGCAAACTGGTGACATACAGGTTGGATTCAGCTTTCAAATGTTTTTTGTCTACTATTAATTTTTTAAAAATTAGTTACCATGATAAAAACCTGGGAAATTTTAAATAGAATTCAAAACATTCTGCCATGGAAACAATCAACCACGTTTGATCCATGTTAATATAGGATTTCTTCTAAGTTTCCAAGCTCATAGTATATTTTTTAAATTAATCAAAGAAGTTATTTTTCTCATAATACCAGCTTTTAGATTTTTTGAAAAATCTCTATTCTTTCCATTAATATGAAAAATTTCCCTCTAAGTTTCATCTTCAAACTTATTTTTGTTTACTGTGAATGTCTAATTCCTTAGGATAAATACCAAATTCCTTTATTTTTCATCATTTCCTAAAAATGTAGGCACTTAAGGCTATACATTTTTCAACATGAATTGCTCTTTCTGTATCATATGTTTTGATAAAAGACATTCTGTTTTTTGCTTTGTAGATAATTTTAATTTCACTTCTGTGTTTTCCTTGTTAATCTAAGTTATCTATTGTTGTTGTTGTCTTTTAATCAGTATGTCATATCCCAGTCTTTTGCAATCCCATGGACTGTAGCCCACCAGGCTTCTCTGTCCATGGGATTTTTTCAGGAAAGAATACTGGAGTAGGTTGCCATTTCCTCCTCCAGAGGATCTTCCTGACCCAGGAATCCCTCAAACCTGAGTCTCCTATATTGGTAGGTGGATTCTTTAACACTGAGCCACCATGGAAGCCTATGTTATCTATTGGTGTCTTTCAAAGTTGGTAAAAATTTTAGTTATAATTCGATTAGTTCACAATCAGAAAATCCACCCTTAAAATTCAAGATTTAAAAAAATTTTAGGACATTTTTATACAGATACACATTAAATAAAATTCTAGATTAGATGAGTTTAGAACTGAATAAAATTCTGTATTAGATGGCTATATTTTAGGTGTTTATTAAGTCAAGCTTATTGATCACATCATTAAAGTCTTCACAGTCTTTACTTTTAAAGATTTTGTCTGCTGAATCATTTCAGTTCTGGAGAGGAACTTTGACTTCTTCAGTTATAAATCATGATTTTACATTTCTTCCACTTTATTCTTATATTTATTTCATATTTGTTTAATTTGTGTTCTAAAATAGCTCTTTAATCTTCTATCATGTCCACATTGCAGCTAATGGGATTGTGCCCTTAAACCCAAGTATGGCTAATTTTGGGTACTCTACTGCACTACTCCATTCTAAAGGAGATCAGTCCTGGGTGTTCTTTGGAAGCAATGAGGCTGAAGCTGAAACTCCAGTACATTGGCCACCTCATACAAAGAGCTGACTCATTGGAAAAGACTCTGATGCTGGGAGGGATTGGGGTCAGGAGGAGACGGGGAAGACAGAGGATGAGAAGGCTGGATAGCATCACCGACTCGATGGATGTGAGTTTGAATGAACTCCAGGAGTTGGTGATGGACAGGGAGACCTGGCGTGCTGTGATTCATGGGGTCGCAAACAGTCGGACACAACTGAGCGACTGAACTGAACTGAACTACTTCTCCTCTGCTGTTGTTGTTTAGGTGTTAAGTCCTGTCTGACTCTTTTGTGAGCCCGTGGAATGTAGCCCACCAGGCTCCTCTGTCCATGGGCTTTCCCAGGTGAAAATACTGGAGTGGGTTGCCATTTCCTTCTCCAGGGAATCTTCCCAACTCAGAGATCAAACCTGTGTCTCCTGCCTTGGCAGGTGGGTTCTTTAACACAGAGCCACCAGGGAAAACACTTAATCTACTCAAAGCTGAGAATATAAGAATACAACTACTATACTCTCATAACCTCTTCCCTTACAGATGAAGTAACGAGAATACCTTACTTCTCCTCTTTTAGCTACTCTTATTGCAACACTTGTTGACATGCTATTACTCTTGTTTCTGTACTATTATTAGAATTTATCTTGAATATGCTTCCTATATTTCAGGAACTTTATTTAACATTGCATTTATTTTCTCAAATGATCCGTCACTATTTATTTTAAATAGGTGAAAGGTTTATATGATCTGTCTGAAGAGAAACCAGAGTATGTCACTGTTTAACTGTTAGTTTTACTGCTTATCACTTGTTTCCTCTTAATTCATTTTTCCCATGCTGAGTTCCAAGCTTTTTCTCTCTCTCTTTTTTAAATGGATCAAGTTCTTCATAGTTTTTCTCAAGTGTGGTATAAGTGTAGTGACCCTATTCATCTCTGTTTTCCTAGGAAGTCCTACTTGTTTGGTAGAAGTAGTGATAGTGCCACCTTTCACTTTCAGTTAGGATGATCAATTGCATGCCAGTACAGCTTTCCTAACGAGTCTTATTTTATGCCTGTTATTATGGAATAACTAATAATGACACCTTTCACTTTCAATTGGAATGATAAATTACTATTACTGTATGTATGGGAGCACACATTCTGAATTCTAGAGTATCTCTATCTATCTTACTCATATATTAACATCTTGATCAGATATATGTTTCTAAGGTTTTAATTCTTATTTCTCACTCATTTAGATGTATTATTCTACCCTCTTCTAGCTTATTTTTACTTTTGCAAGCAGTTTAATCTTTCTGTTTGAAATGTTGAGTTTTTTATCTTTAAATTTAAGACCTATATTAGGTTCCACAAGTAATGAGGGAGATGAAAAAATAAATAAAACATATATTTTTTTTCCATCAAACAGCTCAGTGACTAGTGAAGAAAAAAAAAAAAAAAAAGAATGAAGTGGGTAGTCCAGACAAATAGAAATATAATGTAAATTTCCTCAAGATGATATAAAACCCAGAGGAGAATATTATGAACTCTGTGAGATTTCTTAATAATATCCCAATGGAGGTAATATTATAGTAGACTCTCAAAGGCACCTTGGAAAATTAGCAATTTGCTAGATGCAAGAAAATTTACCTAATGCAGAGGATAAAGCTGTCCAAATTCCTCAAGATATAAAATCAAAAAAATTCCTTGTATTAACCAGAGTTTCAGATCCAAGTATACAGCATTGAGAGATTAGGCTAAAAGAACAATAAGAATCAGACAATGAAAGTCATAAGAAGTCATATAATGCTAAGTTTGAGCTTTGTCCTAA